>NW_027555958.1:416040066-417240066 GCF_003287225.1 Phascolarctos cinereus | reverse complement strand
ACCTTCCCAGGGTCACACAGTTAGTAAGAGTCCAAGGCTAAATTTGAACTCAGTCTTCCTGACTCTAGGTCCAGCACTCTATCCACTATACCACCTAGCTGGGAATTTCATCTGGTATTCCAGGTGGAGAAAACAGAATTGGTAAAATGGCCCAGATAAGGGAATACATTAAACGTGATCAAGCAGTAGAAATTATTCAGTGTGGCTAGAGATGGGTTTGTATGGAAAGGAAGATGAGATACAGCCGGAAAAGTAGGTTGGGACCAGATGGTAGAAGGCTTTGAATAGCAGGCTCTGGAAACTGGACTTTAGTTTACAAGCAATGAGGATCCAGTAAAAGCTTTTAAGCAAAGGAGTGATACAATGAGTGTTGCTGTAGAAAAATAAATCTCATAGCAATGTGCAAAGCAATTAGGAGGGGAGAGACACTGGGCAGACACTGAGAGACCGGGCACAGTGAGGAAAGCTTTTGCAAGATTTTCACATACATTAAGAAGGACTTAAACTATAATGATGGCATTGGGAACAGAAAGGAAGGACAGACATGATGAAAATTACAAATGGATAATTTCTAGATTTGATTAGACAGATGGGGAGAAGGAGAAAAAGAGTCCAAGATGACTCCAAGGTTTTCAGGCTGGAGGATTGGGAGAATGGTAGTCCCTGCAGCAGAAATAGGGAAGTCAGAAGAATGAGCTAGTTTTGCTCAGGAAAATGATATTTTTCACTTAGGTTTATGTTAAATTGAAGATGATAGCAGGCATCCAGGTGCAAATCGGTTTTTTGAGCCTGATGGATGAAATACAGGAATTGTGATAGTCTTTTACTACAATACTTGCCATTTACATATATGTGTATATCACATACATATATAAGTAAATGTATATGTGTAAATTATATATGTAAAAGATTATCAAAATTCCATCAGCTTATATATACGTGTGTGTGTGTGTGTGTGTGTGTTGTGTGTGTGTGTGTTTATGGAAGGCAAAGGCTCAACAGTTAATCCTGGTTGCGTGAGTTCATAAAACTCCACTGTCTACCATCATGAGTTAGGCAGCCATCCAGAGAGGACAGGCATGATGGTGCAGATATATATAGATATAGAGATAGAGATAGAGATAGACATAGAGATAGAGATAGAGATAGAGATAGAGATAGAGATAGAGATAGATAGATAGATAGATAGATAGATAGATAGATGGTATGTGTGTGTGTGTGTGTGTATATATATATAAATATATATATATATATATACATATATATGGGGTGTGTGTATGTATGTGTGTGTGTATATGTGTATATATAAATAAATATATATATATACATATATATATATATATTCTGAGCTGTAACAAAGATGGTGCAAAAGTGCCTACTTCAGGGATACAGGAAAAATTATATGAAATATCACCTACTATTTTAAACATGCCATACCATGACATTATATAAGAGGATGAAATTCCAGACCATTGCCTTGGATACAAAATTAGCCTGTAATACTTTTCCTTAGGCCCATTCATTTAAGTTATCTATATGTAATTGCTGCTGAGACTTTTACTGTATCCCAAGCTTTCAAAATAAAAGTAGTTCCTCCAAGAGAATGCATTCCTGATGTAATCTGAGTCAAAGCCTGGTTACACAATATTCCTCTCATTAGTGGAATTTCTGAGAGGAATCCCATGCTAAGGGGTTTTGAGATTTAGAAGACACAGAGAATCTGAAAAAGCACAATTCCATTTCCCATACACATTTTCACACCATCACTTTCAGTCACCTTTGTAAACGGCAGAGATTACTGAGAATTGGGGATATGAATAGTTCCACTCGGTCGCTTATAAATGTAACCCTAAGTGGAACCGGGCAGCTAGGTGGTACCATGGATAGAGTGCCAGGCTTGGAGTCAGAAAGACTTATCTTCATGAGCTCAAATCTGGCCTCAAACACTTACTAGCTGTGTGACCCTGGGCAAGTCACTTCACCCTCTTTGCCTCAGTTTCCTCATCTGTAAAATGAGCTGGCAAAGAAAATGGCAAATCACTCCAATATCTCTGCCAAGAAAACTCCAAATGGGGTCACAAAAAGTTGGATATGACTGAAAAATGACTGAACAACAAAGGTGGAGCTACTATCCACAAACCTGGTCCTGTTCAGCAAGAAGAAGTTAGGCAAGTTTCACACTCACCCTGGAGGTTGGGTGTTCCAGTGACCAGAAATATTGAGGAAGTTTTTGGTAGTCAAGGAGTAGATGATCTCCCAATCACCACCACCCCTCTGCAGCATCATGCCTCTCCGCTCTGGATGGCTGCCTAACTTGCGAAGCTGGAGAGCGGTGTTTTGTGAACTCATGCAACCAGAATTAACTATTGAGCCCTCACCTTCCATAAACTCAGTCCCTTCCTTCAACTTTCCATATTTACACTGTGCTTTTGGAATGACAAGTCAGCTCCTCACAGGTAGTCTTGAAGTCTGTATGGAGGGTTTTCCTTCTTTGTATTGACTTTTTATCGAATAAGGATAAAATGATACCACATTTTAAAAAATCTACCATATGGCTATAAAACCTGCAGGCCATCCTAGAACCAAATTGCCTTTAACCAGTAAATAAACCACATTGACCAAGGAGCTCTCAGGAACACACAGTTCTGTTTATTTACTCATCTCAGGAGGGAAGAGAGTAAGTATTTGTATGGTGCCTACTATGTACCAGACACTGATTATATCATTTGATCAAGAACCCTGTGAAGTAGGTGCTATCGTCCTCATTTTACAATTGAGGAAACTGAGATTAAGTGACTTGCCTAGGGTCACACAACTAATAAATGTCTGAGGCTAGATTTGAACTCAAGTCTTCCTGACTTCAAGACTTTATCCACCATACTAACTGCTATCTCAGGGCCTCTTCTCTTTGGAGCAGGTAAAGAAGTATGAGAAAAACAATAAAGTTCCCAAGCGATCTTTGGCTCATGCATCCATTAGGACCAGTCAGTAGGTGAGGGACTCAGGAACTCTGAATCAGATTTTCAGCTCCTCCTCACAGTTGAGGGTATAGACTGGAAGAAACCTGATGTAATCTGATGCTCCCTTGGCTGCTGCTTACCTGGTCAATGTCTGAAAACTCCACCTGCTTCTCCATGGCTAACCCATCATTCCTAGTTTGGGGACATAGGCAAGGGCAGGTCAATCACTGAGAGAAGCTCCCTCCACCCCAGTTATTGTCTTGCTTCTTCTGTCCCTCTCATTTCTGACCTTGAGTCCTTCAGCTAAAATGTCTGGTAGCAAGACATATATCACATCCTTTCTCATCTCTTTGCTCTCTCTTAACTTTTCAACTTAATGAGTGGGTTTGAGCCAAGGCACAGAGATCTAATCATCAAATGGGCATAGACATTTAACTCTGTATTACAGGAGAAATTCTTCAATCATTGAGGGAGAAATTGAGGTATTTTATTGGCTCCTGAATCAATTGGAAGTGTTTCCTCAGTGAAAAACACCCCTCCCAGATGGCCATATGAGAGTTTCCTTGGGTAACAGTTCAAATGACCTGTTCAATCCAGCATAAATGAAAGGTTGGAGCTACAGCAATTCATTCAGCAAGAGGGAGATACAGCAATTCATTAAGCTGCTATATGAAAATTTTTATTTAATTTTTTTTTTTGCTATGATTTAAGTTCTGAATGTCTCCCTCCCTCTCACCACGCACCAGAGAAAGCCACCATTTCACACACACACACAAACACCATATGTATACATGTACACGTATGTATTATATATATATATATATATATATATATATACATATAGTGTATATATAAGTATATATGCATACTATGCATACTTCTACTTATCAGTTCTTTCTCTGGAGATAAATAGTATTTTCCTTCATGGGTCCTTTGTAGTTGATTTTAGTATTATAATACTCAGAATAACTTAGTCATTCGCATCGTTCTTCAAACAATATTGTTGTTACTGTATGCAGCTTTCTCTTGGTTCTGCTCATTTCGCTCTGCATTATTTCATGCAAGTCTTTCCATGTTTTTCTAAAATCAACAAGATCATCATTTCATATAGCACAGTAGTATTCCATCACAATCACATACCACAACTTGTTTAGCCATTCCCCAATTGATGGCCATCCCCTCAATTTCCAGTTCTTTGCCACCATAAAGAGAGCTGCTATAAATATTTTAGAACATTGAAGTTCTTTTCCTTTTTCCCTGATCATCTTGGAAAACAGACCTAATAGTGGCATTGCTGATCAAAGGGTGTACACAGTTTTATAACTCTTTTGGCATAATTCCAGAGCTCTGTGAAATTTAGAAGTCAATGTCATAGGATAACTGTTATTAAGAAACTGCTTTATGTTTGAGCCCATCCTCTCCAGGGACTGAAGTGGTATAAAGGAGAATGTGTCCCCAGATGTTGGGGAAAAGTTTGTTTTTCTATTCTTGCTATATTGATGCTAACTGATTAAGTGAAACTGAGATACTAATCACTGGTGGTTGACAATGGGAAGAATATTTTGGAATGGACTGATTGCATTAGACAACCCCAACCCTTCAACTGTATCTCTAGGATGCTGGGAGGGAGATATTAGGGGAGAGGAAATTCAGATGAGGATCCTCAGAGCTGATAAGAGCTGAATTAATAATAATCGACATGTCTACAGTGTTTTACAACATATATTGTCTCATTTGATCCTGAAAACAACTCTATGGGACAAGCACTATAGGTATTATTATTCTCATTTTATTGACGAGGAAATGAAGGCCAGAGAAATTGAACCACCTCTGCACAAAGTCTTGTAACTACTAAATGTTGGAACTGGGAATTAAGTCCATGTCTTTGAGATTCTGACTCCTACATTCTATCATACTATGCTGCCTCCCTGGTTGGTCAGAAACCAATACAGTACCTCCATTTCTTCCTCACTGTCTCTCTGGAGTACTGAAAAGTCTATCTTAGGCAAATGGCTGAGATTCAAAGTGCTCTAGGCTGTGAAAATCTGTGCTAGATACCAGCGTTACCAAAGATGGAAGACAGAAAAAAATCACTGGTTTAGATAAACAGGGAGATTCCCCATGGGAACACTCTTCATTTTGAGAGGTAGAGAGAGTGGAAAAGATCCCGGCACCAACTCACAAGTGCCTTGTCTCCTAAATTTGAGTCTAAGTACCTTTTAGGATAGAATTTGTAATTTCATTGTTGTAAGAAATTCCCTGGCAGAGCTGAGAAGAAAAGAAAACTAACAAGGAAGCAAAGAAAAGAGAGACAGCTCTCCACACAATGTGTAGTACTTATTATATAAGCTTTCTTGAAATGGAAATTTATTGCTATATTTATGTAAAACAATATATTTGTTGCTATACGTTTTGAATCCTCTCATGTTCTGTTATGAACATACCATGTCTTTTTTTCTTTCCTTATTATGTACCTAAGTTTCAATATTTAAGTTTATAATATATTTCTTTTTCTTTTCCTATTGTGTATTTAAGTTTAAAAAAAAAAAAGAAAGAGGAAATTCTCTACCAGTATGGGCAGGTAACTTCTCTACAACTTATGGTCTTAAAGACTTACCGTGGTCACCAAGAGGGTAAGTGACTTACTCAGCCTCACCTGACCACTCTACGTGAGAGGCCAGATTGGAACTTACATCTTCCCTACCCCAAGGCTGGCTCTCTCCACTAGGCCACACTGTCTCTCTTAAATCCCTTATGGGCAAGAGAAGTATATTCTATATCTTTAGTAGCCCCATTGAGAAGAGGGCTTTATATGGCATGAGTTTAAAGAATGCTTGCAAAATGAAGTCAAACTTCACAGTTAGGGACTCTTCTAAATGATCGTTTAGACAAGAGGAGAGCTGAATTCCACTTTTGTTTGAAGAAAGAAGAGTTTGCTGTAGGCATTAACAGTGCTGGGACTATAGGAAGAATGTTTAGGCTCCTGAAGAGACCATACCTTAATTACATATAAATAACTACTAGGCTGATTACAAATAACTTTCATGCATTCATTAAGCATATTCCCAAAGGACCTCTGCTAGGTCCTCAACAACTTGTTAGCATCCTTCAAATTAAAGTTTGCTTGTTCATTTTAAGTCATTGTTAAAATACTTTAAAGGCAGAAGGGATCTTGTTGATCTGGTTCAACCTCTTTATTTTACAAAGAAGGAATCTGGAAATCCAGGAGGTTTAGTCATTTGCACACCCATGATATGTTGATAGGTTGGTTGGCTGTCGTCCTTTGCTCTCGGAGAGGGCAAGAATGGCATCACTATGCTGGAGTCAAGTTACAGCGTGCCCGACTGTGACAGATCAGACCAATACAAGCTCAGAATGTTCTACCACAGGTTGGGCACAAACAGTCCTTGTGAACATTTGGGGTGGATTCTCTAAATCTGTGTGTCTTGCATTTCTTTTGAGCTATTTCAATTCTGCTTTGCTCATAGAGCGCAGAACCTTCTCTGATGTGGACACGCCATGCTGAGCGGTCTTGTACCAGGATATGAACTAAGGTACTGATTCTAATTACAGACTCTTTCCCAGTATCAAACAAGCCATCAGCTAGCATATATTAAGCATCTGTACCATGTGCCAGGCATTAATACTAGACCATGAGGAGAAAAAGACAAAATCAAAGTCCCTGCTCTCAAGGAGATTACATTCTCTTAGGGAAGTCAGTATGCATACATGCAAGAATATGCAAAATAAATAAATACATTTCTTTTTTTTTCCTAAATGCTTCTATCATTTTCTAATTCAGATTTCCCTAATTTAGACTGGCCTAACCTTTCTGTGATTTAATTTCTATATCTGTAAAAATGAGAAAGTTAGACCAAGATCTCTAACCTCTAATCTCTAAGACCTCTTCTGATTGTAACATTCGATGATGTGCAAGGGTAAGGTAACTGATTAACTCAACCTCATCCAACTTAAGATAAACCTCTGATCTTTCCCTAACTTCCTCTCCCAATGCTGTTCAGCCATAAACATTATATAGCTAATATTGTATGCTGTTTCATAACTCAAATATTTACCTTAAACTGAATTTTGTCTCAACTGCTAAGAGGTCAAGGGTTAATTAGAGATAGATATAAATACAAATTTTGGCAAAGATTCCATCCTCTGACATCCTATGGGGGTGTTACAAATTGGGAATCTCATCTCAGATTAATTTTTTTCTTTCCTTTTTTCCACTCTTGTTTGGGAGTTTAAATTAAATCCTGTACTAAAGTTTTATTTTTCCTTCTTCTTGCATTTGGCTTCCTTTGAAGTAGGATTGCCCACATTATTATTCAAGCATAAAATTTTAAGCATTATTTCTTTTAAACATTTTTATCAGAAAAATCGTAATTCTGATCTATGCCTCAGAGAAGACTATTGGTTTTGTAATTTCTATAATCTGGTGATAACTTTTACTGTTATGATTGTTTCTAATTTGATTTGCATTGTTGGAAGTGGTCAAATGGTTTGGTCAATTTTCATATTACTCTTCAGTGGTTGGATAAATATTTGCATTATGGGAAAATATTGTGAAGATATGAGAAAGGTATTTGAAAAATAATGTCCATTTGCAAAGATTGATATTAATAAGGGAGTACTGATATGGAAAAGAAGATGTATTTAACAAAGATGTTATAATAAACTTTATGAAGAACAAATTAAGAGAATAAGGGGAACTATAGATAAATATATGTGGGAATGACATCAAAAGCACCCATTAAGGAAGTACTTTGTGAATTGTTGGTCATTCAAACATTCAAGGATACCTGAAAAAATCCAGATACTACAGTACAGGAGCTTATTAGACATTAGACAACATTCTCAAAAGCAGCTTTGAAAATACAGTAGACTTTCATTAACATAATCCCAACTAATCAGGAACTGGGGGCTAAATATAGCTTTTTGAGCTTTATTTTTTTTTAAAGTTTCAATCAATAAATCAATCAAGTTCTAATTAAGAACCTACTATGTGCCAGGCACTATGCTAAGTACTGAGAATACAAAGATAAAAATGGCATTGTCCCTGCATTCACTGAATATCCATTGGGTGCAGGGGAGGGTGGGCAAAGAAATAAATGGCAGAATTTTTAGTAAATGTTTTATCTATTTAAAAGAAGAAAATGTGGTCAAACTCTTTATTAGTGTAGCAGTACACATCAACATTAATTTAATTTAATTTAATAAAAAACTGATAATCTAGGTAGAAATCACTCTTCTCTGCTCACTGAAGTATTTCTCTGTGATCACACTAGTAGAATTTTCTTCCTTCCCATAGAGCATTGTGCTAGATTTTTGGCATGGGGGTCCAGGGGAGAGGGGAGACAGATACAAGCACCAGGCCCTACCCTCAGAGATAAGACATATGCACAAACAATTATACTCCAAATTGAAACATAGTAATGATTATAGCTGATATTTCTTTAATGCTTTAAAGTTTGTGAATCACTTTACTTTGTCTGCATAGTACAGGAAATAGTGAGTCGGCCTTGAATCTAAGATTTGAGTTCAAGTCTTACCTTTGACACACATTGGCTGTGTGACTCTGAGTAAGTCACTTAATGTCTCAATGCCCTAGGCAGACCCCTAAGACTATAAGTTACCAAAAGTGGCTGATCTGTATTGGTTAGAGGTAGTTCCCTTGTCTGGGAATTGCTTCTACCAGTGAAATCACAAAACTAGTCTCTATCCCTAACCCTATCTCAACTGTACCTTTCAACATCTCTGTAACGTATTATTGCCCCCACTGAAGAAGAAGAAGAATAGCTAGCATTCAAAATGCCTACATTGTGCTAAGTGCTTTAGAATTATCTTATTTAATCCTCAAAATAGCCCTGTGAAATAGGTGTTATTATCCCCGTTTACAGATGAGGAAACTGAGGTCTTATTTACAGATGAGGAAACTGAGGCAGAACTTTAAGTGACTTGCCCAGGGTCACACAGCTGATATGGTGTCTGAAGCTGGATTTGAACATTGCACTGACCAACTGTTCTAGTAATAATACCTCACATTTATAGTTCTCTTTTCTTTTTGAAAATTTTCATATTTTTTCCACTTACATGTAAAAACACTTTTTAACATTTGTTTTCTTAAACGTTAAGTTCCAAATTCTCTCCCTCTCTCCTCTTCCCCTCTTTGAGAAGGCAAGTTGATATAGATTATTCATGTACGATCATGCGAAACATATTTCCATATTAGCCACATTGCAAAAGAAAACAGACCCCCCCCAAAAAAAAATAAAGTTTTTAAAAGCATGCTTCGATCTGTATTCAGACTCCATCAGTTCTTTCTCTGGAGGTGGATAGCATTTTCCAGCATAAGTCCTTTGAAATTGCTTTGGATCTTTGGGTTGCCGAGAGCAGCTAAGTCATTCACAGCTGATCATCATACAATATTGCCATTACTGTGTACACTGTTCTCCTGTTGGTCTATACCTAGTTTTTGTCAAGCTGCTTTCCAGTTTTCCCAGAAATTTTTTGTCAGTTAGTGAGTTCTTGTCCCAAAAGCTTGGATCTTTGTGTTTATCAACCACTAGATTATTATGGTCACTTACTTACTGTGTATTATGCATGTAATCTATTCCACTGATCCATGACCCTATTTTTTTTTGCCAGTACCAGATTGTTTTGATAATCATTGCTGTTTTTCAATCATTTTTCAATCATGTCCAACACTTTGTGACTCTATTTGGGTTTTTCTTGGCAAAGATATTAGAGTAATTTTCCATTTCCTTCTCTAGTTTTAGGTGCCCTCTTTTGATAACTGCCACTTTTTAATACAGTTTGGAATCTGGTACAGCCAGGAAGCTGACTTCTTTCCCACTTTCTTTCATCAATTGTCTTGATATTCTTGACCTTTTGTTCCCCCAAATGAATTTTGTTATTATTTTTCTAGCTATATAAAATAATTTTTGGTAGTTTAATTGGCATGGCACTGGTTAAATAAATTAATTTAAGTAGAATTGTAATCTTTATCATATTGGCTCAGTCTGCCCATGAATGGACAGCTAGGTGATGCAGTGGACAGATTGCCTGGCCTGGAGTCAGGAAGATCTATCTTCCTGAGTTCAAATGCGGCCTCACATGCTTTTTAGTTATGTGACCCTGGGCAAGTAACTTAAACTTGTTTACCTCAGTTTCCTTATCTATAAAATGAACTGGAGAGGAAATGGCAAACCACTCCAGCATCTTTGCCAAGAAAACCCCAAATGGGGCCACAAACAGTTGGACACAACTGAAAAACAACTAAACAACAACAACAACAAAAACATAAGCAATTAATATTTCTCCAATTGTTTAAATATTACTTTATTTGTATGAAAAGTGTCTTTATAGTTTCTGGGTTTGTCTTAGCAGGTAGACATCCTAGTATTTTATATTATCTACAGTTATATTAAATGGAATTTCTCTTTCTGTTTCTTAATGCTGGACTTTGTTAGGAATATACAGAAATGCTGATGATTTATGTGGGTTTACCTTATATCCTGCAACTTTTCTAAAGTTGTTAATTATTTCAACTAATTGTTTAAGGATTCTCCAAGTATACCATCATGTCATCTGCAAAGAGTGACAGTTTTGTTTCCTCATTGCCTATCCTAATTCCTTCAATTTCTTCTTCTCTTATTGCTATAGGTAGAATTTCTTGTACAATATTAAATAATAGTGGTGATAATAGGAATCCTAGCTTCATCTCTGATCTCATTGGGAAGACTTCCAGCTTATCCCCATTACAAATAATGCTTGCTTATGGTTTTAGATCGATACTACTTATCATTTTAAGGAAAGCTCCATTCCTATGCTTTCTAGTGTTTATAATAAGAATGTGTTGCATTTTGTCAAAAGCTTTTTCTACATTTATTGATTATGTTCATGATTTTTATTAGTTTTGTTATTGATAAGGTCAATTATATTGATAGTTTTTCTAATACTGAACCAGCCCTGCATTCCTGGTATACACCCCACCTGGTCATAGTGTATGGTCTTTGTGATATATTGCTGTAATCTCCTTTCCAGTATTTTTATTTTAAAATTTTGCACCAATTAGAGAAATTGGTCTGTCCATAATTTTCTCTTTGTTTTTGTCCTTCCTGGTTTAGGTATCAGCACAATACTTATGTTGTAAAAGTAATTTTGTAGAACTTCTTTGTTTATTTTTCCAAATAGTTTGCATAATATTGGGATTAACTGTTCTTTGAATGTTTGGTAGAATTATTTGTGAATCCACCTGGTCCTAAGGATTTTTTCTTAGGGAGCTCATTTATGGTTTGTTCAATTTCTTTTTTCTAAGATAGGGTTACTTACTTGTTCTATTTCCTCTTTTTTTAATGCAGGCAATTTATATTTTTGTAAATATTCATCCATTTCACTTAAGCTGTTAGATTTATTGGTTACTATTGGGCAAAGTAGCTCCTAAACATTGCTTTAATTTCCTCTTCATTGGTGAAGAATTCATCCTTTTAATTTAAAAAAAAAATTTTGGACTAGGCAATGGGGTTAAGTGATTGCCCAGAGTCACATAGCTAGTGAATGTTATGTGCCTGAGGCCAGATTTGAACTCAGGTTCTCCTGGGCCAGTACTCTATCCACTGCACCACCTAGCTGCCCTTTTAATTTTTGATAGTGGTAATTTGGTTTTCGTCTTTCTTTTCTTTAATCAAATTAACCAATGGTTTATCCATTTTATTGGGGGGGGGGTTCATAAAACCAGATCCTAGTTTTATTTACTAGTTCAATGATTTTCTTACTTTCAATTTTATTTATTTATGATTTTCAAGATTTCCAAGTTGGTGTTTAATTGGGGATTTTTAAGTTGTTCCTTTTCTAGGTTTTTTTTTAGTTACATGCCCAATTCATTGATCTGCTCTTTCTCTATTTTATTGATGGAAGCATTTAGAGATTTTAAAAAATTTCCCCTAAATACTGCTTTGGCTGCATCCCATAAATCTTGGTATGTTGTCTCATTGTTGCCATTCTCTTTAATGAAATTATTGATTGTTTCCATGATTAGTTCTTTGACCCACTCATTCTTTAGGATTAGATTATTTAGTTTCCAATTAATTTTAATCTATGTTTCCACAACCCTTTATTGAATGTAATTTTAATGCATTACAATCAGAAAATGATGCATTAATATTTCTGTTTTTCTTCATTTGGTTGTGAGATTTTTCTGTCGTAATATATGGTCATTGTGTGTGTGTGTGTGTGTGTGTGTGTGTGTGTGTGTGTGTGTGTAGTTGCTATGTACCTCTAAGAAAAAAACTTTATTCCTTTCTATTTTCATTCAATTTTCTCCAGAGGTCTATAATGTCTAACTTTTCTAAAATTCCATTTACCTCCTTACCTTTTTTCTTATTTATGTTTTGGTTAGATTTATCTAGTTCTGACAGGGGAAAGTTGAGGTCCCCCAAAAGTATAGTTTTACTGAAATATTTCCTCCTATAACTCATTTAACTTTTCCTTAAAGAATTTGGATGCTACATCATTTGGTGCATAGATGTTTATTATTGATATTGCTTCATTGTCTATGGTACCTTTTAGCAAAATGCAGTTTCCATGCTTATTTCTTTTAATTAGATATATTTTTGCTTTTGCTTTGTCTGAGATCATGATTGTTGTTTTTTTTAACTTCAGCTAAAGCATAATAGATTCTGCTCCAGCCCCTTACCTTTACTCTGTGTGTGTGTGTGTCTCTGCTTCAAATGTGTTTCTTGGGAACAACATATTGTTGGATTCTGGTTTTTAATCCACTCTGCTATGCACTTTCATTTTATGGGTAAGTTCATCCCATTCACATTCAATTATAATTAGTAACTGTGTATTTTCCACCATCTTCTTTCTCTCTCTCTCTCTCTCTCTCTCTCTCTCTCTCTCTCTCTCTCTCTCTCTCTTCTCTCCTCTCTCCTCTCTATCTGTCTCTTTCTATCTCCCCCCCATCTCTCTCTCTCTCTCTTTCTCTCTCTCTCTTTCTCTTTCTCTCTCCTTCTCTCCCTTCACCTTGCCCCTCCTCATAGGTCTGTTTTGCTTCTGACCACGAGTTCCCCAATCTTCCCTCCTTTCTCTTATCTCTCTCCCCTTCTATTTCCCTGTAGGGTAATATAGATTTCTATATTTAACTGAGTGTGTATGGTACTCCCTCTTTGAGCCAATGCCAATAACGGTAAAATTCAAGCATTGCCCACCACTCCCTCCCCATTTTTCTCTTCACTGTAAAAGCTTTTCACTTCATATCTCTTTCATGTAAGATGGTTTACCCCATTCTATCTCTCCCTTCCCCCTTATTTCAGTGCATTCCTTTTTCCCACTCCGTTTTATTTTTTTGAAACCATCCCATCATATTCAACTTACACTTATGCCCTCTCTCTATGTATCCTCCTTCTAACTTCCCTAATAATAGAAAGTTCTTAGGAGTTAAAAGTATAATCTTCCCATTTAGAAATGTAAGCAGTTTAAACCTATTGAATCTCTTAAGATTTCTCTTCGTATTTACTTTTTTATGCTTCTCTTGAGTCTTCTATTTTAAAATCAAATTCTCTATTCAGCTCTGGTGTTTTTGTTAGGAAAGTCTGACTGTTCTCTATTTCATTGAATATCCATTTCTCTCCCCTGCTCCTGATTGATTATATTCAGTTTTGTTAGGTAGATTTTTCTTGGTTGTAAGCCTAGCTCCTTTTTCTTCCAGAATATCATATTCCAAGATCTCCTTTAATGTAGAAGCTGCTAAATCATGTGTGATCCTGACTGTGACTTCACAATATTTGAATTGTTTCTTTCTGGGTGCTTACAATATTTTCTCTTTGCCTTTGGAATCTAGAGTTTGACTATAATATTCGTGGGAATTTTCATTTTAGGATCTCTTTCAGGAGGTAATTAGTGGATTCTTTCAATTTCTATTTTACCCTCTGGTTCTAGGATATCACAGCAGTTTTCCTTGAAAATTTCTTGAAATATGATGTCTAGGCCTTTTTTTGATCATGACTTTTAGATAGTCCAATAAATCTCAAATTCTCTCTCTTCAATCTATTTTCCAGATCAGTTGTTTTCAATAAGATAGTTCACATTTTCTTCTATTTTTTTCAATCTTTTGATTTTATTTTATTGTTTCTTGATGTCTTATGAGTCATTAGCTTCTACTTGCCCCATTCTAATTTTTAAAGAATTATTTTCTTCAGTGAGCTTTTGTAACTTTTTTCCATTTGGTCAGTTCTGCTTTCTAAGGAGTTATTCTCTTCAAAGGATTTTTATGCCTCTTATACCATTTGATCAATTCTGTTTTTAAAGGTGTTATTTTCTTCAGTAATTTTGTGTCTCCTTTACCAAGGTGTTGACTCTCTTTTCATAATTTTCTTGTATCAGGCTCATTTCTTTTCCCAGCTTTTCCTCTACCTCTCTTACTTGATTTTTAAAATCCTTTTTGAGCTCTTCCAGGAAATCTTTTTGGGTCTGTGACTGAGTCAGATTTTGCTTTGAAGCTTTGTCTATAATTGCTTTGACTGCATTGTCTTCTGCATTTGTGTCTTCATCTTCCCTGTGACCATAAGAGCTATTCTATGGTGGAGGTTTTTGTTGTTTTGTTTTTGTTGCTGTTTATTATTGTTTTGTTTTCATTGTTGTTTGGTCATTTTTCCAGCATATTTAGTGACTTTTAACTTTATGTTTAAATTGGGATCTCCTCCTGGCACAGAGAGTACGTTGTTCCAAGCTTCAGGCTTTCCATGCTATTGTTTCCAGGGCTAGCTCTGGGGATCTATAAGCTTCTGATTTTTCCAAGATGTTATGATATAAAAAGAGGGGTGGTCACTGCTCTCCTGGCCTGTGCCTTGTCTGTTAGGAGCTACAGACATTCTTTTCTATCCTGAAACTGTGACCATGGTCCTTGCTCCCCTGTGGCTACAAGTGTTTTTATTCCTCATGACCCTAGAATTGTGACTCCGACTCCTGCTCTCCTGAGGTTGTAAGCATCAGTGCTCCTTTCTGCCTTACATTTGAGACTCCCACCCCACCCCTCCACTCCCCATGAGTAATTACAAGCACTCTTCTCCACCGTGGAACTGTGACCCCCTGCAGCTGCAAATGCTAGTGTGCTAGTGATCCTCCTTGCCCTGGACCTGAGACCCAGAAATGCATATGGACAATGCAACAGAATCCTGTACCCAGTACCAGCAAAAGATCCCCTGTAATCTCCTTCTGACCAATTGTCTGACCCCATTACCATCTGTGGACTGAGAGCTCCAGAAGTGGCCTCCAATGCAACTGCCCACAGGGCGTGCTAATGGTTTGCCAGGTGCAGCCTACACTGCATTGCACTCCAGGCCTATCACCTCACAAGACAGATCTTTCCTGCTGACCTCCTAAGTTGTCTTGGGCTGGAAAATTACTCACCTCGACCTCTGCCACTCCAGAATTCTATTTGAGGCACGTTAGGAAGGAAGTTAGGAGTGCTCAGGTAAATCTCTGCCTTTAATCCACCATCTTGACTCTGCCCTCTTGTATAGTTCTAAAGTTTACAAAATGCATTAACTCATTTGATCCTCACCAAAATACGTGCACTAGTTATTACAGGTACTATTATCCTGATTTTACAGATGAAGAAGCTGAGGCCCATAGAATTTAATTGACTTGCTCATGGTCACACTGTTAATATAAGAAGAAGAATATAAAACCAGGTTCCTACTGATACGAGATCCAATGCTCTTTACTCTGTCATACTGTATATTGTATATATTATCACAGTATACAGCAATAGGAAATAATTGCATTGACCACCTAATAAAATCCCTACTCAAAAAAAAAATCTCTACTCTTACTACCCAATAAGTGGTCATCCAGTCTCTTCTTGAAGACTACCAAGAAAGGGGGGAACCCCACCCCCACCCTCACTTCTCCAGACAGTCCATCTCACTTTTAGACAGCTTCATCAGGAAATTTTTCCTGACATCTAGTTTAAACTTATTTCTTTGTAATTTCCACCCATGGCTCCTAGTTCTGGCCTCTAAGGCCAAATAGAACAAATGGAATCCCCTTCCAAATGAAAGCCCTTCAACTTGAACCCAACTGTCATGTCCCACCCTACCCCATCCCCCAAAGTCTTTTCCAGATTAAATGTGTTCGGTTCCTTCAGCCAATCCTCATGCATTCAACCCCTTTCATCATCCTGGTTGCCATTCTTTTAACACTGCCTAGTTTATCAATGTCCTTTTCTTTTCTTCTTTTTTTCAGAAAGACAACATTTATTGAGCACCTTTAGTGTGAAAGGCACAGTGCTCAGTACCAGGCCAAGATACAAAGATCAACACAGATAGACATTCTGCCTTCAAAAAGACTTAAAGTTCAATATGGGTTTATGTAATTAAAAAAACAAACAAACATGTAAAATAAAGGAACAATGACCTGTTCCAAGTCCTGACCAGCTGTCATTTCCACCTACCCCTAAATATAATTAATATCAGTTTTTAATTAACACTATCCCTTTAATGATTAGATATTTCAATCACTATTATTTAGTTCTCCATAGAGGATTAACTCAACCCAAATAGATACGGGAAGTCACTTCATTAATACTTTGAAAACTTTTAAAAAAGGGCAAAAATGAGTTTTCAATTGATAGGCCATCCCTTTAATGACCAGGCAATTTAATCATTATCAATCAGTTCTCCATAAAGAACCTTAACAATCCAAATAGATATAGGAAACCACTTCATTAATATTATGAAAACAGGGTAAACCCTGAAGGTGATGAATTAATTACTTTTGATTTGCTGAAAGCCTATAAAATACGGGCTAGCTATCCTTATCTTTATTACTTTGTATCCCTAATTTCCCTACTCCCAATTTGCCTGAGAATCCAGGCTGTTAGTAACTATTTTAGCCATAGTACTAATAACCAAGCCCTCCCAGAAATATCCAGCTGGACTTTCTCTCCATGACATACCAATCTCATTAAGTAGATGATTAAAGTTAGAACACTCAGCCACATCCTCAAGAACTTTTCCCACATGGGAAAAGCTTCACATAGCAAGAGAGGTGGTTTTACTCAAGTCTCCCCAAGGAACAGAGTGGAGTGTCTTTTTTCCTGTTAAGATGAAAACAATGAAACTCAGAACTGGATTACTTGGCTTTTTCTCTTCTCATCTCCTCCCATTTCAAAATTCGTGCACCTCTTAATGGAAAGCATCCTCTCAGAACTGCAGTTGGGTTCCACACATTCAAGCCTCAGTATAATCTTTTTTGTGGTCTTTGCCTTTTCCCAGAAAATTATTTTGCCACTCTGCTACTGATCAGATTGACTTTCCCCTTGCCTGTACAGGGATTCCTTGCCTTTCTTGTTCTGTGTCGCTTTGTGAGGCTGGTGCTTGCCACACTTTTTGCAGAAAGTTCTGTGGATTTCAGAGGCATTCGCCAAAGGGCAGCACTGTGCTTCCAACTGGGCTTTTCTGACGTCCAGGCTGCTGGGATCCCTTGGCTGAGCGCTCATAGGTGAACAGACAAAGAGCAGAAGACTACTGCTTAGCAGGACAGCGGAAGACTGATCAATGTCCTTTAATTGTGCTGATAAGAACTGAATATAACACTCTAGAAATCTGAGAAGAGTAGAAAACAGTGAGACTGTCATTCTCCCTTTCCCCTTTCCCCCATTCCTAAAATCTTATCTTAATGAACCCTAAGCTGGCATTAGATTTTAGTATTAGTTTTTTGGGTTTCATTACTGACCTTACTGACTCCTCTTGATCTTAAAGCCCATTGCACACTGCAGATCTTTTTCATAGTCACTTCTGTCTAAGCATATCTCTCCTCCAATTTTATAATTATCAACTTGATTTTTTTATACCCAAGTCAACATTTACCTGTATTGAATTTCATCTTTTTTTCAATCCAGCTCAATGCTATACCCTAACCCCATCTTTCTGGATTCTGATTTGTTAACCCATGTGTTAAATATCCATCCCAGCTTTGTGTCATATGCAAAATTGATGAATATAGGGTCTGTGTCCTTATCCAAGTCATCAATAAAAAAGTTAAAAATTCCAGGGCCTAGCAGCTAAGTTAGGGCACCAGGCCTGGCATCAGAAAGACTTAAGTTCAACCCATCCTCAGATACATACTAGCTGTGTGACCTGGGCAAATTCACCTCAGTTTCCCCATCTGTAAAATGAGCTGGAGAAGGAAATAGCTAATGACTCTAGTATCTTTGCCAAGAAAACCCTAAATGGGGTCACAAAGAGTCAGGCATCACTAAAATGACTGAACAATAACAAAGTGAAAGATCTGTGGGGCACTTACTCCACTGAGGTTCTTCTACCATGTTGACATTGAACCATTAATAATGATGCTTTGAGTCCAGCCACTCAACTAATCCAGCTAATTATTTTGTCATATTATTACTTAGATGACTCAGTGGATAGAGCTCTGGACTAGGAGTGAGGAAGACCTAAGTTCAAATCATGTCTGAGACACTTACTAGCTAAGCAAGTCATTCAACTTTTACCTACCTCAGTTTCTTCAACTGTAAAATGGGGATAACAATAACTCCTAATTCAGATGGCTGTTGTGAGGATCAAATGAGCTAACATTTGTATAGTGCTTTGCAAACCAAAAGGCACTATGTAAGTACTAGCAATTATTATTAATCCTCTTTAAGCCTCAGTTTCCTCAGATGCCCTTATCTAGTGGATCCATGGCCTCAGAGTCAGGATACCTATGTTCAAATCCCACCTGTGATACACACACACACACGCATACACTGGCTGTGTGACCAACCCTGAGCCAGTGCCTAAATATCTTAGTGCCTCAAACAACTCTCTAAGACTCAAAGTTGGAGAGCAGTGTTCGTCTGCATCAGAGAAGGCAATTACCTCACGTGAAACTCCCTACGTGGAGGAAATCACAGATGCCCCCATAGACATATTTATGTATATATGTATAAATCTATCTATTTATATATATATATATGTGTGTGTGTGTGTGTGTGTACATATGTATAAATCTATCTAGTTTTAGATAGATAGATTTATACATATGTACATACACACACACACACATACACACACACACATATATATATGTATATATATATATGTATACACACACACACATACATCTACCAAGTCCATATGTTGTAAGCGTATGAGGTGATCAATGTGAAAGCACTTGGCAAACTGGAAAACACATAAAATGTACAGAGTTATCATCACTCCATAAGCATTTACATGCATACTATGACTGGCATGAAATAAGGAAGAGCAAAATGAGCAGAACCAATTTGTGTACAGTACCACAAGAACAATTTGTGTTGTAAGAACTTGTGTTACGTAAGAACAACTCTGAGCAAATAAATCATTTTGACTATTATAAATACTCTAATTACAAAGGACATATGAAGGAAGATGCTACCTGCATCCTGAGAAAGAACTGATAAGTAGTAGCATGTATAGAATGATTTCACATCTATGTCTATATGCATACATATACATACATACATACATATTTATGTCTAATGGGTAGCCATGTCTGGGGGGAGGGGAGGAAGAAAAAAAAAAGAAATGCACATGATAACTTTATTATATATTTAAAAGGAATAGCAAGTTGTACATAATAGACTTGCAGTTTCATGGGCAATCATCTCTTTTATTATAATATGTTGTGGAAATGCTTATTGTACCCTATAAATTAAAATTTAAATACATAAAATTTTTTTAAATGCCTACTATGCACCTCACATGAGGATTTTACACCATAGCAGGTCTCAGTGCCCTCTCATCTTGGGTCACCAGTGCCTTGCTTGGTTCTAGGAGGCAGAGCCTGGTCAGCAAGATGCTGGAGGAGGGAAGAGAAGCTCCTCCCATTTCCCAAATGCTTCTCATACTCTTAAAATGATTCTGTCCGCCTGTCATTTGGCTCTCTGGGCTAAGGAGAGAGCAGCTCATTCCAAGTAGAGTGAGGAAAGGGAAGGACAAGAGGTAAGAATGATACCCATTTCTCAAAGCAAGGAGGTGGATGGGTGTGGAGGAGGTGGGGGTGGGGGAGGAGAAAGAGGAAGAAATACAAAACAGGCCTCTGGAGGCTTGGCTCCCGTCCCTATTCATGCTAGCAAATACTTTGGCAGTACTACTTTTCAACATTAAACCCAGATCCTGAAAACAATGCTTGTAACAAAAGACTTCTAACTTAGCTTAGGAAATATGCTTCTCCAAAGAGAGCCAGGGTTTGGGTGAGAGGAGGGATTATATTCAATGGCTGAGATATTAAAATCTCATCATTTACTGCATCCCATTGACACACTTCTACACTGTTAAGAGGCTGTCCTTGATCCACACAGAGACAATGGCGAAGAATGTGGCCATCATAGGAGCTGGGGTGAGTGGCCTGATCTCTCTAAAGTGCTGTCTGGATGAAGGACTTCAGCCCACTTGCTTCGAAAGGACTGAAGACATAGGAGGCCTATGGAGGTTCAAAGTAAGTGGCATCTCCTTGCTTACTAAATGGAGTGGATTGCTCATTGGTAAGCTGATTCTCTTTCATGATTATCCCTGATAAAAGACTTTGAAAGGTGATTTTTAAGCAAACGTCTTTCCAGCACTTCCATAAGCCACAAGTCAGATTGACATGTTTAAATTCATTTTCAGTCACTTTACATAGGCAAGACAAGTTAGCAAAGGGCTACGAGTCCAGCAGCAGACCACAGCCTATGTCTGACTTAAATTCAAGGTAAAGAAGAAGGCAGTGAGTTTCCAATTCCTGATAAGTCTTCAAGCAGCAAGTCATATTATTTGATTATGATTTGACCTTTCCATGCCTCAGTCTCCTCAGCTACAAAGTGAAGAATCATCATATCTATGGTATGGTGGCTAGATAGATGACCCCTAGCAATCAGGAAGACTTGAGTTCAAGTGCCACTTCTGACATACTAGCTATCATTTAAGCAAGTCACTTAACAGATCAATGCCTCAGACAATTAATACTTATGTTGTAGAAGAGTGGATGTTTGCTTCAGGTAGCAGTTTAACCAGAAGCTGGGGATCATTAATAGTCAGATGACTTCATTAAGAACAGCCTCATATTGCAGACTAATCACATTTCCTTTTTTGACCAGAAGATCAGGTTGAAAGATCTTGGGGATGTTTATTTGGATAAGAGAAGAAACAAAGGAAATTTGAAAACCCTCTGCGTGTATTTGCAGATTTATTCTGCCTGGGCAGTACCAGGATCAGTGGGTGCAAGCTGATGAGAGATGGATTTCAGCTAGATAGAAGAGACTAGATTGAATAACTGAAACCTATACCTGAAACCATAAGAGAAATGAGCCATCTCAGGAGCTAATGGGTTTACCCCTCCTAGGAGTCTTCAAGTGAAAGCTGGAAAGTTTTGTGGAATAGATTTCTGAGCAAGTATGAGTTGGATCAGAAGTCCCTCACAGCCAGAGGTACTGGAGCCAGTCAGAACTGCCTCCCAAGACTTGACTGGTAAATTTTCAGTGTGAACATTCACAGCTCAGAAATCAGCAAATGCTCTACAAATCAAGCCTTGATTCATTGTTGTTATTGATTTCCTAGACTTAAGAAAGTGATGGCATTGGGGGCAACTAGGTGGTGCAGTGGATAGAGCACCACCCTGGAGTCAAGAAGACCTGAGTTCAAATCCAGCCTCAGACACTTATTAGCTGTGTAACCTTAGGCAAGTCACTTAACCCCAACTGCCTCCCCGCCAAAAAAAAAAAAGAAGTGATGGAGAAAAAGTTAATAATGAAGATCAAACTTAAAAGTGTATTGTGCAGTTGTTTTACCAGCATACTTATACGCCAATCTCTAAGAACCTGTAATTATAAAGTCTTCATACAACTTCCCTGGAATACAATTGTCTTTTATTCAACCAAAATGACAATGATTCTTTTAAACTTTTTTTTCCCCAGAAAATTACTGACAAATATTTTTGTTGGGGGAGTTAACACAGTTGAACCAGTATTATCATTATTGGCTCTTTGATAAATCGTGTGATTTAGTGCTGGGAGAGACCTTAGAGATTATCTAGTGTGACACCATTTAAATATGAAGAAACTGAGGCTCTGATAGGTTGCTTGCTGTCCAGTCGTTTTTCAGTTGTGTCTAACTCTGTGTGACTCCATTTGGGGTCTTCTTGGCAGAGATACTGCAGTGGTTTGCCACTTCCTTCTCCAGCTCAGTAGATAGATGAGGAAACTGAGGCAAACAGGATGAAGGTCAGGGTCACACAGCTAGTAAGTGTCTAAGGCCACATGTGAACTCAAGAAGATGAGTCTTCCTGACCATAGACCTGGCACTCTATCTACTTCACAGCTTAGGGAGGAAGTATATTTCATTCCTTGTTCTCCAGGGATTTCAGTCAATTGTTTTTGTTTTTTATTTCCACATGGCATTGGCCTGCCAAACAACTGACTAAAAATTGTGACTGCTTCTGGACTGATATTAGGAAGAGTGGGAGTATGATCATCACTCTTGTTTTGATACTTGGACCATCTTGACCTACTTAAGGGATATCAGGGAATCCAATCAGGACCATTTTTGACCCCAATAGTTTTCATTACCAAATATGCATTTTAATAGCGAAGCATCACTGGTGTGTTTTATTATTTCCTGTTTTATAATTCAGTAGGCTTTCTTTTGGGGCGTTGGAGGGCAGGGGATAGGACAGAACTTTTCTTGGTGGTCACTCCCTCTAACCATAGGTGTTCCCCCAGGGTTCTCTCCTGGGTCCTCTTCTTTTACCCCCCTATACTACTTCATTTAGTGATCTCATCAGCTGTCATGGAGTTAATTACCATCTCTATGATGATGATTCTCAAATCTTTCTATCTTATCCTAACCTCTCTGCTGACCTCCAGTCTCACATTTCCAACTTCCTTTCAGACATCTCAGACTGGATGTGCAGTAGAAATCCTATACTCAGCATGTCCCAAACTGAATTCATTATCTTTCCTCCTAAACCCTTTCCCCCTCCAAACTTCTCTATTACTGTCTCTTTTATTTCAAGTACACACATTTATTCAGACTCTCATTAACTATAGCAGTGGCTGCAAGATATTTATGGTTAGGGATGGGGCAGTGAGTAGTAAATGAGGAATAATCCAGTCTTGGGGCCCAGTTGTGCCATAAAGAGGGAACCATGACAAGGGTCATGGATCACCTGAGTGGAACAAAAGGATGAGTGGGAGCCCTTGCAGTATCTGGGAAGGATGTACCTTGCACAAGACCAGAGCAGGCATGGCAAAGCCTGGCTGACAAAGAGCACAAGGAGAGATCCTCCCATCAAAATGTTTCTTGATCTTGAGGGAGGAAACCTCAAGGCCCTTGAGTTCATCATTGCATGCATAGCACAGAGAGTAGGCCAACGGTATAAATAATATTTTGGAGGGGGCAACTGGGCAAGGGGAAAGAGAACCCCACCTTGGCTGGAAAACCACCCCTACTGAGAATGAAGTCTCTTCTCCACTCTCATTCCCTCTCTACTATTTCTCAGGATGATGTGAAGCTTCCTAAATGTATCATGGAAGACAGGATGAAGTATCCCCCACCCCACCCCAACTTTCCCCTATACAAGGGAAGGGGGAGGGAAGACTATTTGCCCTGCTTGCCCCAGCCCTAGAAAACTAACTGGGTAAATTCTGTGCCTTTAGTTCTCCTTGAGTACCAGCTTGGCAGTCTTACAACTTCTGGGCTTCAGAACCTAGATTAACTCACAGGGCCTACCTAGGCTTCCTCAGGCAGGAGGAACAGAGGCAAAGCTTGCTAGTTTTCCAGGAACCCAAGTGACTTATTTCAAAAGATGTGAGATGTCGTTGGTGTGGGCATTTTCCTTCATTAGTACATTCTACCCTCTTTACACCTTAGTAGATTGTATTCACTAGTAGCTGTGGCCAAAAAGATGAACCATCTGGTGAGTGGCCTTCTGGTTATGAGCCCCTGCATGCTTACCTTGGCTCCATCCCATAGATCATCACTTTTCTTCCATGGTAAAACCTGTCAGAGCCTTCAAGAACCTAGGGTCACTTCACACCATCAGGAGGCATTAGAAGATTCTTTGGCCAACTCAAATGTCCCACAAAAGTTAAAAACATATATTTCAAACCCTATATGCTTACTAGGGTTGTGGAACAACTCCACAGAGCCTTCCTCACCCCTACTACCTTCCACCCCACTCCCAAGCAAGGAGAAAAAGAGTTGGATCCCCTGGAGAGGGAACTGTCTCCTGGAGCTTGCAGACTACCCAGTTCTTGGCATAAAAGACCAGGACAAGAATTCTGAAAGTGAGCCGTGGGCCCAAGCAAAACCTGATCTTAGATAAGGTGTCGTACATCTTCCCTCCCTCTTTACTTGTGCCTACCCCAATACTCTCCTCACTACCTACGCATTTTCAGCTCCCTCAAGACCCAGGACTTCCACTACCAGGTCAAAGGCACCAACTCAGCTTTAGCCAGTCTCTCTCCTCAATCTTAAGGGGTAACAAGAGGCTATGGAGAGGACACACTAAAGCTACTCAGGTCCAGGCCTGAAGGGGCATGCAGAAGGATAGTGCCTCTTGAGTCCAAGGTTCCCCTCAACCCTCTAAAATAGGCCACCCAAGATGCCAGTGGCCATGTGTCCCTACCCAGGAGCCTTTCAGTGGCTTATAACACAAACACAGTAAACCCACTGGGCCTGGGGAAGGCCTTTTGCGCAGGGCCTGGGGAAGGCCTTTTGCGCAAGGCCTGTTCTTGGACCCGTGATGTTGTATTTCCTAAAACTAGACCCAAGGCTAAAAAGACGGAATAAAATGTGAATATCTAATGACACACACATACACACACACACCAACTTGGTTTGGGGATGGGGGAGGTAGAGAGGGAGGCCAGGAGGGAAGCATGTTTTGCTTTGTTGGGAAGGAGGTTGGAAAGGGGTGGCTTTTTCTCAACATAGGGCTCATAAATAATCCGTCCCAAGAAAATCCTCTTAGTTGAGTGCCCATAGTTTCAGAATGTAGATGACCCCAATGTAGATGACTTCCTGAATCACTTTCTGTGATCATTCCACAGCCACAATACCTACAAGCCTTCTCTACCGCTATCTAGGGAGTCATCCTCCTCCCGGTCCCCCAAGCTTATAACCTAGGTGCCACCCCAACTCCTCACTATCTCTTACCCCCTCCATTTCTAAGCTATTGCCAAAGTCTTTCAATTTCATCTTTGTACCATCTCTAAAATAAGTCCCTTTCTCTCCTCTGACAAGGCTGACGCATCTTGATAATTACAATATCCTGCCAGTGGGTCTGCCTGCCTCAAGTCTCTTCCCACTTCAATCCATTCTACATTCAGCCACAAAGTGATTTTCCTAAAGCTCAGGCCTGACCATATCACCCTGCTACACAATAAACTCCAAGAACAGCTTTCATTCTCCTCCATGATCAAATACAAAGTCACCTATTTGGCATTCAAAGCCCTTCATAAGCCGCCCCACCACCACGCCTTCCCAGTCTTCTTTTATCCCTTTCCCTGTCACATACTCTTTGATCTAGTGACAATGACCTTCTGGCTGTTACATGAACAAGATACTCCAACTCTCAGCTCTGTCCCCCATGCCTGGAACACTCTCCCTCATCTCTACCTACTGACCTCCCTGTCTTCTTCTAAGTCCCAACTAAAATCCCACCTCCTACAGGAAGCCTTCCCCAATTCCTCTTAATTCCAGCACCTTCCCTCTGTTAATTATTTCCTATTTAATCCATATATAGCCCATTTATTTGTGTTTTCTTGTCACCTCCCCCATTAGATTGTGAGCTTCTTGACAGCAGGGACCATCTTTTACCTCTTTTTCTATCCCCAGCACTTAGTATAGTACCTGGCACAAAGTAAGTGCTTAACAAATATTTATCTACTTACTAAATGATTCATTGACTTGACAGGAGCAATAGTAATAATAATAGCTAGCATTTATATAAAGCTTTCAGGTTTGTGAAGCACTTTACAAGTGTTATCTCATTAGATCCTAACAACAGCTCTGGGAGGAAAGTGCAATTGTTATCCACATTTTACAGGTAAGGAAGCTGAGGCAGACAAGATAAATGACTTTTCCAGAGTCACACAGATAGCAGGTGCCCGAGGCAGGATCTGAACTCCAGTTCTTCCTCATTTTAGGTCTAATGCTACCCATTGCACCAACTAGCTGCCTTCTGATCAAGTTAAAACAAAAACTTTCTTACTTATTTTTGCTGTCAATTAAATTTCATCATGAATGAGCTTTCAAGGAAGCAGAGAAGATAGACAGCTCATGAAAGTCATCATCTACGTGGTCCAATTTGAGGGGTAGTGGGTAGGTCTTTTTGTCTAACATTATTTTCTCTATTAGCCTGTCCCTGAGGTCTGAAATGCCACCATTAGAAATTTCTCCCCTTATGCCTGCCTCTATACTGCATTTATATCTATGTCTATATATGTTGTTCAGTCGTGCCCAAATCTTCATGACCCCATTTGGGGGTTTTCTTGGCAAAGACACTGGAGTGGTTTGCCATTTCCTTTTCTAGCTCATCTGACAGATGAAGAAATCGAGGCCACAGGGTTAATGTGGGTCACACAAGAGAGGGCGGAGCCAAGATGGCGGAGTGAGAGCAGTGCCTTGCTTGAGCTCGCCCCCAAACCCTTCCAAATACCCATAAAAAATGGCTCTAAACAAATTCGAAGCAGCAGAACCCACAAAAAGGCAGAGTGAAACAAATTTCCAGCCCAAGACAACCTGGATGATTGATCAGAAAGGTATATCACACATGGCTAGTAGCAGAGCACAGTACAGCGTGGGCGCGCAGGCCACAGGGAACCTGCAGCAGGCCTCAGAGGACTGAATCACAGGCAGCTGTGGTGGTTTCCAGACCTCTTAACCCATGAACACCAAAGACAACTTAGAAAGTCAGTGGGAAAAGTCTGTTTCGCAGTGCTGAGACAGGAGCACGGGGTCTCAGCTCTAGTTCCCTGAGAACATGGCCCTGGTGGGGCAGCTGCCTCCTGAGCTTCTGACCGACAGACTGAGGGGGAATCCAGCGGCTGATTAGAGAGGGATTGCAGGGATCTCTTTGCCAGTTCTGAGGCAGGAATCTCTTGCTTTGCTCGTGCTTGGATCTAGGTCACAATTCTGGGCAGCGGTCCTGGGGTGAGGAGGAGCGCTGCCACGGTGGAGCTTGTACTGGCGGACAGTTCCAGAACAGAAAGGAGTGCTTGTGATCACTAATAGACCAGAGCACACCCCAGGAAAGGAGTAAACTACTTGCCCCTTATCATACCACCTTGGAAGAACTGAAAATTTACAAGCATCTCTGAAAACAGCTGTACAAACCCCCAAAGCTTGGGACAGTACATTCTCCACACTGGAAGCAGATTCTTACCTTAAAAAAGAGTTTAAAACTCAAGTAATTGGCCAGGATCATGAGCAAGCAGCACGAAAAGAGTCAGACTATATTATTTGGTGACAAATAAGATCAAAACATACAACCAGAAGAAGACAACAAAGTCAAAACTCCTACATCCAAAGCCTCCAAGAAAAATATGAATCAGTCCCAGGCCTTGGAAGACCTCAAAAGGGATTTTGAGAAGCAAGTAAGAGAAGTAGAGGAAAAACTGGGAAGAGAAATGAGAATGATGCAAGAAAATCATGAAAAACAAGTCAACAGCTTGCTAAAGGAGACCCAAAAAAATACTGAAGAAAATAACACCTGAAAAAATAGTCTAACCCAAATGGCAAAAGAGGTCCAAAAAGCCAATGAGGAGAATGCCCTAAAAAGCAAAATTGGCCAAATGGAAAAGGAAGTCCAAAAGATTACTGAAGAAAATACTTCCTTAAAAATTAGAATAGAGCAATTTGAAGATAGTGACTTTATGAGAAATCAAGATACTGTAAAACGAATCCAAAAGAATGAAAAAATAGAAGACAATGTGAAATATCTCATTTGAAAATCTGACCTGGAAAATAGATCCAGGAGAGAGAGATTTAAAAATTATTGGACTATCTGAAAACCATCATCAAAAAAAAGAGCCTAGACATCATCTTTCAAGAAATTATCAAGGAAAACTGCCCTGATATTTAGAACCAGAGGGCAAAATAGAAATTGAAAGAATCCACAGATCTCCTCCTGAAAGAGATCCCCAAAGGAAAACTCCTAGGAATATTGAGCCAAATTCCAGAGTTCCCAGGTCAAGGAGAAAATATTACAAGCTGACAGAAAGAAACAATTCAAGTATTATGGAAACACAATCAGGATAACACAAGATTTAGCAGCTTCTACATTAAAGTACCACAGGGCATGGAATATAATATGCCTGAGGGCTAAGGAGATAGGATTACAACCAAGAATCACCTACCAGCAGAAAAATCTGGTCATTCAGTGGAATAGAGGACTTTCAAGCATTCTTGATGAAAAGACCAGAGCTGAATAGAAAATTTGACTTTCAAATACAAGACTCAAGTGAACATGAAGAGGTAAACAGGAAAGAGAAATCATAAGAGACTTATTAAGGTTGAACTGTTTACATTCCTGCATGGAAAGATGATATTTATAACTCATTTGACCTTTGTCAGTATTAGGGTAGTTGGAGGGGAAAAAATTGTATGTATGTAGATAGGTAGATAGATAGATAGATAGATAGATAGATAGATAGATAGATAGATAGATAGATAGATAGAGGCACAGGGTGAGTTGAAGATTAAGGGGTCATATCTGAATAAAATTAAGGGATGAGAGAGATTATACGGAGAAGAAGAAAGGGAGAGGTAGAATGGGTAAATTATCTCAAAAAACAGAAAGAAAAGCTTTTACAATGGAGGGAAGGTGAGAGGGAATGAGTGAATCTTATTCTCATAGGATTTGGCTTAAGGAGGGAATAACATACATTCAATTGGGTATGGAAATCTGTCTTACCCTACAGGAAAATAGGGGAGAAGGGGACAAGAGAGCAGGGGATGATAGAGAGGAGGGCAGATTGGAAAGGGGTAATCAGAAGCAAATACTTCTGAGGAGGACAGGGTCAAAAGAAAGAATAGAATAAATGGGAGGCAGTATAGAATTAAGGGAAATAGAGTTAGTTTTTCACAACATGTTACCTTGGGAGTGTTTTGCATAACTGCACATGTACAAACTATATTGAGTTGCTTGCCTTTTCAATGAGGGTGGGTGGGGAGGAAGGAAGGGAGAAAATTTGGAACCCAAAGTTTTAAAAACATGTGTTTTTAAAAAAATGTTTTCACATGCAACTGGGAAATAAGAAATACAGGAAATGGGGTACAGAAGTCTATCCTGCCCTACAGGAAAATAGAAGGGAAGGGAATAAGAGAAGGGGGGGAGAGATAGAAGAGAGGGCAGACTAGGGGAAGGGATATTCAGAATGTATGCCATCTTGGGGTGTGGGGAGGTGCGAGATGGGGTGAAAATTTGGAACTCACAATCTTGTGGAAGTAAATATTGAAAACCAAAAATAAATAAATTTATATTAAAAAAAAATGAGGGTCACACAGTTAGTAAGTGTCTGAGGTCAGAGTTGAACTCAGGAAGATGAGTCTTCCTGAATTCAGGCCCAATGCGCCACCTACCTGCCTTTGTAACTGTGGGCAAATCCCTTAACTCCTTGTTATATATCCTCTCTTCCAAGATTAGGATAGCAATGCTTCTGCAAAAGGCTGCTGTTAGGAAAGTGCTTTTAATCTACAATATGCTTTATAGAAAAATTTAGGGGCATAGGTTTCTGGCCTGCTACTTAATAGATAGTACTTATTTATTTAAAAATATATTTCTGGAACACCCAACATTTTAACCACGGTAAACACCTCAAGTTAAAAAAATGTCTCAAATGCAACCCAAGATCTCATCAGAGGCTCTCTGGCGCCCCCTAGTGAGTTTTGGTAGCTTATGTATCTCAGAGAGCAGGGTTTATGCTGCCAGGTGAGAGCACAGTACGGTAGGTAGTATTGCATTCCCTTGCTCCATTTCATGCGGGTACCCAGGGCTTCTAGGAAGCCTTTTACCCTTTCTATTGGCTGTGCAGAACTTAACCAATAAATAAGCAGGTGGCAAGAACCATTTATACGATTTCACTCTGGAAAGGACTTTAGAGAACCTGGAATCCAAGCTCCCCATTTTACAGATGAGGAAATTGAGTCTCAGAGAAGCACAGATCATACAGATAAGTGGCAGAGCCAGTATGCATATTCATGTCTTGTGATTCCAAATTCAGGGCTCTTGGTCACTGTATTGCATTGCCCCTTTTCTTTCATGGCCCCCAACCTGCTTACTTTGGTTTCCATTTTTAAGATTCAAACAACTGATATGAGGCTACTACAGTTTGTGAAATTCATAGTTTGTAGAGTCTTAGAAACAGAAATTATGTAGTCTAACTTGTAATCGAAGAATGAATCCCATCTACAATATCTCCAGCTAAGTCAAACCATTTCTTGAACACTTCTGGCAACAGGGAAATCACTACTTCATGAGGCAGCCCACATCATTTGGAAAGAATGCTAGTTTTGGAGTCAGAGGAACTGGGTTCAAATCTTTGCCCCACCCTTGCTCATACAATCTGGGTGACCCTGGGCAAGTCAATAAACTCTCTAGTCCTCAATTTTCTCATCTATAAAATGAGGGGCATGGGCTAGAAGGCCACCCAGATTTCTTCCGACTCTGAGTCCGTGATCCTATGACTCAGGACAGCATTAATTGCTATTCAACATTTTCTTGTTTTTAAACTTCTTATAACTTCTATCTATTGGTCCACGTTGTTGTTGTTTAGTCATTTTCAGTCATGCCTGACTCTTCATGACCCCATTTGGGGTTTTCTTGGCAGAGATATCAGAGTAGTTTGCCATTTCCTTCTCCAGCTCATTTGAAGCAGTGTTAAGTAACCTTCCCAGGGTCACACAGTTAGTGTCTGAGGCTGGATTTGAACTCCAGGTCCTTTTGACTCCAGGCCCAGCCCTCTATCCACTGCACCAACTAGCTGCTCTGTTGGCACATATTAGGTGCTAAATAAATCTTTGAGGACTGATTGGTCTGTGTTTTCCCTCACTGAGATCACGCAGAGTAAATCTAATCACTGCCCTCCAAATATTTCAAAACAGTTTCCATGTTCCCCTTAAATCTTTGCTTCTCCAGACTAAATATTCCCAGTTCTTTCAAATGATCTGCATATGACATCTTAGATACTCTTCATAGTAACATCAATCCTGCGGCACGTCACAAAACTGAACTCAACAGTAGCCAGTGTTTCAGCCATGGCCTTCAATGCATTAATAAAGGCTGACTTGCCTCCCTGATCAACAATGAGGGGGATGATACCTCAGTAGTTCTCTGCCTGGGGCAGACAACTTCTGGACTATTGAGTTCAGGAGTTTGACCACAAGGTCAAGACAAGCTGTTTTGTCCACAGCAACTCACAAAAACCATTTACTAAGAAGAAGGGTGGTTATAATGTGCATCAGTCAAAGAGTCTTCCCTGTGCCATGGTGAAATCACAGGTTATTTAAAAAAACATGTTTAGAGGTTTTTTTAGCAATTGTGTCACTGAAAGTTCAGGCTATTAGCATATTGCCTTTCATAAATTTTATCCACCTTATCCAGTAAGTTAGATAACCTAACATTCACTGACGTGGAAAGAGAGCTAAAATTTACATATCAATATATGTATACATGTATATCTACACAGTATACATTTATAGTGTGTGGGTATACATATAGGTATACATGTATGTTATAGACATATACACATACTGTGTGCATGTGTGCGTATACATATATACATATCATATACACATACATGATATATACATATTCATACATACATGTATATACATATACTGTTCTATCATGGCCCATGTATGAGGTCAAGGATGTAAATGTACCTTGTGAACTAATGTTAATAGCTTCAACTACGTGACCTGGTAGATAGAGCATTGGGCCTGGAGTCAGGAGGACCTGACTTCAAATCTGCTGTGTGACCCTGGGACAGTCACTTAGCCTCAGTTTGCCTCAGATTCCTCAACTAGAATGGGAACAGTAATAGCACCCACCTCACAGGACTGTTGTGAGGATCACACACAATTTTTTTTTTTTAGGCAATTGGGGTTAAGTGACTTGCCCAGGGTCACACAGCTAGTGAGTGTCAAGTGTTTGGTCTGAGGTCAGATTTGAACTCAGGTCCTTATGACTTCAGGGCCGGTGCTCTATCCACTGGGCCCCCTAGCTGCCCAATCACACACAATTTTTGTAAAGCATTTGGCACATGATAGATGCTATAGATACGCTAGCTACATGCTAACTATTATTATATCAATGGAAGAATGTATGTGGGCAAATACCGTCCCAGTTTTCCACAAGGGGGGAAAGGTTGATGTCCATCCCTACCAAAATCTTAGAGCAAATTTGGTGCAGTCAAGTTTTCAAGGCCCAGAGCTCATCAAGATGTTCAGGCCTCAGATGTGTATGTTGAGCAAACTTTGACTGAATTATGATCCTGCTCCTTCCTTTTTGGGAATGGATGTCACAGAAAGCACAGCTTTCTTTGTGATACCGAAGAATCACAGAATCTCAGAATTAGAAGATACCTCGGGGGTCATCTTGTCCAACCTAAACCCTCTCCAAATGAAGTCATACACACGTTTGGCAGTCTGACAAAGCCTGTGGGCCCGTTCTTTAAATAATAAAAAAAAACACTAAATTTCAGTTAGAGGTTATTGAAAATAGTTGTGATTTTTTTTCCCATCCAAGTTCATGGACTCCTAAGTTAAGGACCTCTGCTCTACAACACCCCTGATAAATGGTCATTCAACTTTTTACTGAAGGTATCCAATGACAGAGAACCCACCATATCCTAAAGAAGCCCTTTTGGGGCAGATAGTTGGCACAGTGGACAGAGTACCAGCCCTAGAGTCAGGAAGACCTGAGTTCAAATCCTACCTCAGATACATAACACTCCCTAGCTGTGTGACTCTGGGCAGGTCACTTAACCCCAATTGCCTCACGAAGAAGAAGAAGAAGAAGAAGAAGAAGAAGAAGAAGAAGAAGAAGAAGAAGAAGAAGAAGAAGCCCTTTCCACTTCTGGTACATCTCTAATTATTAGAGGTTTTTTTCTCATGTCAAACCAAAATCTTCTCTCATCCATTTTTAATAGCTAATCCATCTGGTAATAAATAGAACAAGCCTAATATCTGTTCTATAATTGCCCTCAAATTCTTGAATAGAGCTATCATGCCATGTACCCACACATATACCCACACACACATGCACACATATATGCATGCATGCACTCACGTGCTTGTAAATCTTCTCTTCTGCATAAACATCCTCCATATCCCTTAACCTGATCTCCATATGCATCATGGCCACCTTTTCCTGGACACCCGTCAATGGCCTTCTAAAATGTGATACCCAGAACAGAATGCAACACGATGGATTCCAGGACCTCCCTCCTTCTGATTGCTATGTCTCACCTAATTTAGCCTAGGATTACACTATCTGCCCTTGAATTTATTAACTGCCTGCCTCCCGGGGCTCTTGTGATGATAGTGGCTTTTAAAACTCAAGGTCTTCTATCGAAGTAATGTGAGCTGTCATCATCATCTTCTTCTTCATCATTACATAGAGCTTAGCCTATAAGGAGATGCACTCCATCCTTTTACACATATTGCCAAAGCACTGATTTCTTGATCATTAGTTTAGAAATAGAATGAACCTCCATTAAGCAAACATGCAACTAGGTGGCACTCTGCCTTGAATCAAGAAATTCAAATCTAGTATCAGACACTTGCTTCCTGTGTGATCCTGGGCAAATCACTTAACCTCTGTCTGCCTCAGTTTCCTCAACTGTAAAATGAGAATAATAATAGCACCCACCTCCCAGGTTTGTTGCAATGAACAAATGAGAACTTAGCACAGTGCCTGATGCGTAGTAGGTGCGTATTTTTTTCCTCCCTTCCTTACCAGAGGCAGGTGGCACAGTGAATAAGCATGTTAGACTTGGAGTCGAGATGCCCTGAGTTCTAATCCTGCCTCAGACAATTACTAGCTGTGTGACCATGAACAAGGCAATTTAATTCTTTCAGCCTTAGCTTCCTTGTTTTTAAAATAGGGATAATAACAGTACCTACTGTGTAGCTTTGTTGTGAGGATCAAATGAGATAACACATGTAAAGTGCTTTGCAAACCTTACAACTCTGTAGAAACGCAACGTATTAGTAGCATTTGGTAGCTATTAAGTGTCAGGCACTGTGTTCGCTTTCTAGGTGACAAAGCTGTATAATAGAAGCATGTATCCAGATCAAAAGGACTGTACTGTACTCTATTCTGGTCACACAACATCTGGATTAGCATTTTCAATTCTAGGTGCCACATTTGGGGATTAATTATAATAGCTGACTTCCATGTTGTATTATTATGCTTAAGATTCTGCAAGCCAGGCTTTAGCAATATGTGAACTGAGAATTACCAGAAGAGCAGGTTGGTTTTTGAAAAGGCAGAGGAACAGGAGACCAAATTGCCAACATTTGCTGGATTATGGAGAAAGCAAGGGAATTCCAGAAAGAAAGAAAAAAAAATCTCCTTCTGCTTCATTGACTGTACTAAAGTCTTTGACTATGTGGATCACAGCAAAACGTAGCAAACCCTCGAAGAGATGGGAGTATCAGATCATCTTACTTGTCTCCTGAGGAAACTGAAGCAACAGTTAGAACCAAACATGGAACTGATTGGTTCAAGATTGGAAAAGGAATACCACAAGACCATATTGTTGCCTCATTTATTTAACTTAAATGCAGAATACAGCATGCAAAATGCCAGGCTGGGTGAATCAAAGCTGGAATTAAGATTGCTGGGAGAAGTATCAACAGTCTCAGATATGCAAAGGATACCATTTTGATGGCAAAAAGTGAAGAATTAAGAAGCCTCTTGATGAAGGTGAAAGAGGAGAGTATAAAAGCTGGCTTAAAGCTTAACAAAGATCATGGCATTTTGTCCCATTACTTCCTGGCAAATAAAAGGAGAAGAAATGGAAGCAATGTCAGATTTTATATTCTTGGGCTCAAAAATCAGGGCAGGCTGTGACTGTAGCCATGAAATTGAAAGACTACTGCTCCTTAGAAGGAAAGGTATGGCAAATCTGGAAAGGATACTAAAAAGCAGAGACAGCATCTTGCTGACAAAGGTCCACATAGTCAGAACTAGATAATGTCTGGCTGTGAGATTTGGACTATGAGGAAAGCTGAGCACCACAAAATCAATGCTTTAGAACTGTGCTGGAGAAGACTTTTGAGAGTTCCTTGGACAGTAAGGAGATCAAATCAGTCAATACTTGAAAATTCTAATTCAGACTATTCATTAGAAGGTCAAATAGTGAAGCTGAAGTTCAAATACTTTGGCCACATATTGAGAAGACAAGGCTCATTGGAAAAGCTCCTGATATTGATAAAAATTGAAGGCAAAAGGAAAAGGGGATAGCAGAGGATGAGATGGATAGATGGTGTCATGGAAGCAATGAACATGAGCTTGGATTGACTTTGGGAGGTAGTGGAGGATAGAAGGGCCTGGAGTGCTGTGGTCCATGGGGTCAGAGTTGGACACAGCTGAATGACTGAACAACATATTGTGTTTTATGTGGAAACTGAAGTGACTTCAGTTAGTCAATCAATAAACATGTATTATTGTTATTTAAGATAAATTTATTATTAAGTGCAGTCAGTACTGTACTAAGCCTAGGGATACAAAAAAAAAAAGGTAAAAATATGTTCTCTTCCCTGAAGGATCTCACATTTGAATAGCAGTGCAGATAACTGTACATACAAAATAAATACAGTATAAATAGAAAGTAATATCAGAGGGAAGGCACTGGCAGTGTTGGGAACTGTGACAGACCTCTTGCAGAAGAAGGTAAGATGTGAGCGGAGCCTTGAAGGGAGACAGGAGGCAGAGTACTAGAGGGATAGCACACAAGCAGGGGGAGCAGTAAGCAAAAAAGTCAAGCTTCAGGAGATAGAGTAAGAAGCATTACAACCTAGTCACCTGACCTATTTAGAGCATTAAACAGCCTCCACCTGACACATAACATCAAGTGTGTACTAACATTAAAAATAATTACTTACAGATGCCTGGTTTGTCTAGTATCTGCTTAGAAATAGTCTTAAGGCTGAAAGGGAACTTAAGCAGCAGTCAACTAGTTTAGCTTTCTAACCTACTAAGGAATTCCTTCTACACCACTCCCGAAGTAGGAGCCTCCACTTAAATACTTTTAGCAATGGGAGCCTTACCACTCATTACATTATTCCATTTGTAGTTGGGCATGGTGGTACACCTATAATCCCAGTTATTAGGAGTCTGAGGCTGGCTGATCTCTTGAGCTCAGGAGTTCTGAGATACAATAGGCTAAGCCAATTGGGTATCTGCACTGGGTTCAGCATTCATGGAGTGAGCCCCCAGGAAGGAGGGAGGAAAGGAAGGAAGGCTTTTTTAAGTGCCTGCTTTGTGCCAGGCACTGTACCAAGCACTTTACAAACATTATCTCACAACAGTGCTGGGAGGTAGGTTCAGTTATAATCCCATTTTACAGTTTAAGAAACTGAGGTAGATAGGTTAAATGATTTGCCCAGGGTCATACAGCTAGGAAGTGTCCGAGGCTGAATTTGAACTCAAGTCTTCCTGACTCCAGGTCCATTGTGCTATCAGTTGCCTCTAAGAATGTGTGTGTGTGTGTGTGTGTGTGTGTGTGTGTGTGTGTGTGTGTGTGTGTGTGTGTGTGCAGAGAGGGGCAGTGTTGCAGGTTTCCCAAGGGGAGGTAAACCAAGTCAAGTCAGAAACAGAGCTTCGCACTGATCAGTAGTGAAATCAAAGCCATTTGTAGTCCCCACTCTTCTAGCCTGGGCAACATGAGGCCTGTCAGTCTTTCAAAAAAAATCATTCCATTTGTAAGGCAGGTCTAGTGACTGTAATTATATGTAATTTTATTTAAATCAATCAATAAACATTTATTAAACCCCCTACTATGTTCCAGGCACTGTGCTAAGTTGTAGGGATACAAAAAGAGGCAAAAGACAGTCCTGCCCTCAAAGAGCTTACAACCTAACACAAGAGACAACATGCAAACAAATATATACAAAGCAAGCTATATCCAGGACAAAGAGGAAATAAAGAGGGGAGGTACTAGAATTAAGAAGAGTTGGGAAAGGCTTCCTGTAGAAGGTTAAGTGTTATAATAACCATTATAATTATTACAAGGTTATTGCATCTCCTGAGCCAAAATTTACTTCCTTAAAAATTCTACCCACTGATCCCAGTTACTTCATCTAGAGCCACGTGGACCAAGCCTAATTCTTTTAGATAACAGACCTTCAAATACTTGAAGAAGACACTAATGCTCTACGAGTCTCCTCTAAGCTAAATACTTCCAGCTCTTTCAGCCTTTCTTCATATGAACTGACTTTAGCTACCCTCCCTGCATGATCTTGGTTCTTCTCCTCTGCACTGGCTCAATTTTGTGAACTCAAGAGCCATTCACCTCTTGAAATATGGTGCCTATTTGTTGGTTCATTCATTCATTTGATAAATATTTACAGTATTTAGGAGGCATGAGAATACAAAAGTAAATTAGCTCCTACAAAGTCGTAAAAATCTAGGGGTTTTACCAGCATTTAGTAGGTCTGCCTTTTTTTGGATGCTAAATTGCAATTAATATAGCCTGAGAAACACTTGAGGTTTTGCAGCAATTTCATAATGCTCTATATTGAGATTACCTTTTGCAAAGCAAACTAAAAGCCCAGATATTTTGTTGTTTTATACATAAACATACAGAGAGAGAGAGAGAGAGAGAGGCACTCATATATATGCGGGGGTGTTCGCAATATACATGGGGGTGCATATATGCCAAATCTAACAAAATTAAACTTAACAGTAACAATCTCACACACATATATACACATGTATATAGACATATATATATATATATAGACATATATATATATATATATAGACATATAGACATACATACATACACACACACACACACACACACACATATATATATGCCGTGGTAGATCTACTTTATACTGAAGCAGTGTAGGACTTTGTATCTGTTACTGTTAAATTTCATTTTGTTAGATTCGACTCATTGTTCTAGCCTGTTGAAGTCTTTCCAAATCCTGAATCTCTACATAAGACATTAACTATCTCTCTCAATTTGGTGTTTCACCTTCAGATTTCATAAGTGTGCAATTTATCATCTTGATCCAAATTTTGGGCACACTTTACCCTCAATTCTGGCTTTTATTAAACCTGAGTATAACCTATAAAATATGTTATTTTTCCAGGATCTACTCATTTATACATTTTTTTCTTTTCAAAGAAATCTGTCCAAAAATACAATGTGTTACTTCAAGAGGTGGTAGGTTCCCCATCACTGAAAACTATCAAGCAGAATCTGGATAGCCTCATGGCTCATGTTTTAAGAGGGATTCTTTTTTAAGCATGGTTTGGATTAGATGGCTTCTGAGGTCCATTCCAAATCTAACAGTCTAGGATCTCATCTTATGGGTCAGATTTATTTGGACCAATATGGTATAGCTTCATCCCAGCCGTCAACAGAAATTCAAAGCAAGATGATGCTTTGAGCACCCACTATACAACTTTGTCCTATTTCATTTGACATCTGTCATCTCAATTCCCTGTCTGGCTTCCAAGGTCCCTTCAAGTTCTAAAGATGTAGCCTTATGAACAATACATATTTATTTTTCTCTTCTAGAACAAATAGTTTTTATCCAGTGCCCACTGGCTTGTACTTTAGAACAATGCTGTCTCCCCACTGAAGATTAAAAACATTAAACAGAACTAATTTGAAACACTGCTATTTCCTTTTGAGAAAAATAAGCACCACACCCCTGTTGAATCATCAGAAGTTTCCTTTCCTTGGATCAGAATACATCCTTCCTAGCTTAACCAACTTACAAATTAATTATATTTTGGTCCATCAGGCAGAGGTGAATTCATTTTGAATATAGACAACTGGTTGCAACATTCCAAATTACTCATTCTAAAATAACAAAGGGTAGAGATCATCTAAGTCATCTAAGACAGCCAAGTCATCCAAGACAAGTTTCTGCTAAATTTTTCCATAACATTTCAAGGAATAAATAATATCACTATAAGATAGGGGCCAGACATAAGATTTTATTGGTATAGGTAACTCCTAGGTGAGAGAACTCCCTCAGCCAATCCAAGTTGGCACTTTTTCTAGATAATCTATAGTCTTTAAGGGTTGCCCAGAGCACTGAAAAGCCAAGTTACTTGCTGAGGCTCATACAACCAGTATGGGTCAGAGGCAATGCTTGAAAGCAGGTCTTCCTGGCTCTGAGGCCAACTCTATCCACTATGGCAAGCTGCCTTTCAAATATACCAGTATTTTTTATAATAGCAAAGCCGTCTGTGACACACTTCCTCAATTTTTTTCATGATTTGTAAAAAGAACATCTTTAAAAACAAAACCAGCTTCCAACTGAAGTCCTAGGGTTCACCATGTAGTGATCCCTAGGTACTTGAAGGCTATGCCAGCATACTCTTACAGATCCTACCTACCGGAAAGGCTTTGAGTATGAGCCAGGCTATTGATTTCTGTCTTGAACAGGCAAGCCTAAATCAGAGAAAGGTCATCACCAGGTTGGCAGCAGGACAACTAATTCATAGACTATAGCAACTCACAAAGACTGTCTAGAAAGGCATGGAAGAATTTTAATTTGCATTGGCAACGGAGATCTGAGATACAGTATGCTAAGCCAATAATAAATGCATGGATCTTACAGTACTGAAAAAGTGTCTTAAAAAAAAGAATTCTGTACCTGCACACAGCAGTCCCCTTTAAATCATATATCCTCCTGAGTAACTTTCCTATGATAATTAACTTCATACAGTATTGGAGAAATCAAAGAACAAAATTTTTAGGTAATTTTACCCCTAAAGAAGGTCTCACAACATTCTTTCTCGTGTGGAAGCTTGTCATGTATCAAAAATTTCAACTGAATAGAGTCATTCCACTCCACTCCCCTAGGTCAAAGTTTTCTGGGATTTTGGAACTCTTCCCAGGAGAGGATATAAGCCTGGGTAGAAGATAAACCTATATGAGCCCCCAAAATGTTTTGTCCAATTGTTTGTAAACAGCTTCTTTATGTAGATCCAGTTTCACCATTAAAAACATACAACTAGCTCTCAATTATCAATATAATTGAATTAACATGGGATAGGGATAATCTCTCCTTCCTTATTGCTATTACTACTACACAAACCATAAGTAAGAGGTAATCTACAAGCATTTATTGAATTACCTACTTTGTCCCAGGCACTGTGTTAGGCATTGGGAATATAAATATAAAGAATGAAATAAATCCTACTCTTTAGGCACTTACATTGCAGTGGGGGAGACAGACAACAGGAACATATGGGAATAAACTAAGATAGAAACTAGATCTGTGATTTCATTGATAGAGCAAGCATCCTCTACCAATGCAGCTAGGCACCTTCTCTACAAATTATAGTCCTAAAAGCAATTTTTTAGGGCACTGGAAGATAAAATTTAAGTACAATGATTCTGGAGACTCATTTAATGGTATTTAGGACTCCTCCATAGTAATAGACTTCTCTAGTCACATCTCCACATCCTCTTCAAGATCCCTTGATAAATGTTAGCATTGGCTCCAAGAGTTATAGACTGTTCACTTGTCAAAGACAAGCAAATTAAAAATAATAAAAAGAGAAAGTAAGAACAGAACTTAAGTTCATTTGGTTAAAAATGTCAAATGTTTTTGTCCTTGGATGATTTCAGAGAAGTGTTTGTTTTCAGAAACTTGCAATTGAAAACACAAATGTTTTTGGCTCTGTTTTTGATTGGCTGAATTGAGAGGCTACACTCCCCATAGACCCTTGTTACACTAAAAGTTACATAAGGTTGTATGGCAAGGGTTCAAAAAAGGATATTTTAGTTCAATTTTTTTTAAGGCAACAGAATTCTCCAAATTGGATGATGGAAAATAAAACACTCCTGGATAGATCATGTAGAAATTGATTTTATCCTTCAGCTAATAAAGGGCAGAAAATAAGTCATGATAAATATCTTTTGTGTTTTCTTGACAGGCAAGGAATAAATAAAAACAAGGTGTTTTTTTTTAATTTCACATACTTCGTACGCTTTATACTTTTAAAGTCCATTCACTTCTATTATCCCATCTGATACAGAGATTATGTGAACTTGGTAAAGTACATATTATTATTTATTGTCATTTATTATTTTTATAAATGTCATATTTGTATGATGTTTATGGTCAATGTTCTTATTAAATCTTTCATAAAGGAGAAAAAACCAAGGAACAGAGAGGCCGAATAATTTCTCCACAAATAGATAACCAAGGCAAAGATCCAAAGGATATAGTCTAGTATTATAAATACATGCTGTATTTATAAAGGTGATTATTTTTAACCCCAGGGTAGAACTTTATATTCATCTCTCCTGAATTTCACATCATTAAAATTTGCCCAGTGTTCTGATCTGTTGAAAATATTCTGCACCCTGAACCTGTACTAGCATCTCAACTATCCCTTCTGCTCTGTAATACCTGCAAATTCAGTAGTTTCCATCCTTGCTTTCATCCAAGTCATTGGTTAAAAAAAATATTTCACTGAGTATGAGAGTAAGACCACTGACAGTCCTGCGGGACCCCACCTGGGTTTCCTGGAAGCTGACGTTGTCCCATCACAGAATCACAGTTTCACAATTGGAAGAGTCCTCAATGACTATCTCATGACCCCAGAGGAATCTCTAGTACAACATATCCAGCCAACTTCTACTTGAACACCTCCAATATGTGGAAACCTGTGATCTCCCAAAGCAACCCATTTCATTTGTAGAGATAGACAATTGTTAAAACATTTTCTCCTGACATTGAGACTAAATTTGCCTTTTTCAAATTCCTAGCTCTTGTCTTCAGGGGCCAAACTAAATAGGTCTAATCCATCTTTCCATGACAGCTCCTCCATTACTAAGATATAGCTATTATGTCCCTTCCGCACCTTCTCTTCTCTATTTAAAAAAAATCCCTATTTCCTTTAGGCAGAGGTTAAATGAGATGGATAGATACAGTCATGGAAGCAATGAGCATGAGCTTGGACAGACTTTGGGAGATAGCAGACGGCAGAAGGGCCTGGTTGTGCTGTGGTCCATGGGGTCACAAAGAGTCTGATGTGACTGAATGACTGAACAACAATAGGATGAATGTAGAGGCCAGCAGTGATTACAGGTGTTCTGAATATCCAAGCCACTCTTCCTAGTTCTAACAACTTCTTCATCTACCCTATTGGATTTGGACAACAGTGGTCTAGAAGGCCCTCAAAGGCAGCAGGGCACAGTGTTTCAAGTGTGGGACTTGGATTCAGGAAGACCTGGGTTTGATTTACTCCTCAGATACTTACTCTCAAAAGAAAAGTGAGTTGTGCAGATTTAGAGACATTGCCACTCCAAATGTTCATGTGGACTATTTGTGCCTGACCTATGGTAGAGCCTTCCAAGTTCATATTGGTCTGATCAGCCATAGTCAGACATACCATACCTTGCCTCCAACATAAGGATGTCATTTTAGTCCTCTTTGAGAAGAAAGACAACAACTAACCAGATACTTCCTAGCTGTGTGACCTTAGGTGTGAGTCACCCTTACCTCTCTGAGATTGCTGACTTACCTGTAAAATTGGGATAATTATACCTGTAATCATTTACCTTACTAAATCATTTTGAGGGCCCAAATGAACTATTACTACTGCTATTTCCTGCAGTGGATAGAATGGATGTTGGGAAACATGTTCCTAGTCAGCTAGTTCTGCTGCTAACTCCCCATGCATCTTAGAACAGTTCGTGTAATTTCACAGTCTCATCTATAAAATGAGGGAGTTCTCTGAAGGTCTTTTCCACCTATACCATACTATGATTATATCATCCTTCCTCTTTTAAGCCAAAGGAGAAAAAATAGAGGAAAGAGAGAGGGGGTCTCTTTCCCTTTTAAGCTGACTCTTCTGACTTGTTAAAAAAAAAAAGCAAGGGGAGAGAGGACTGCCAGTTACTATAGGAGCTTGTTCCTACTTCCACCACCCTATCTGAAGCTAATTTAAAATATAATGAGAATAAGGAATCATTTTAGCTCAGTAAAAATTATCAGGACATGAAGAGACAAGAATTTTTGTTCTTTATGAAATATTTCCATTTTGGGAAAATCGGTTATGTAAGTAACTCCCACCTCAAACTTGCCAAGGGCATAGTTCCTAATGATTCTTGCTCAATAGAAAAGATTTCATTTATAAATAACATTTTAGCTTTGATACTGTTCTGAGTACAAGCTTTACAACATCATATTTGGTTCATTCAGAGCCCAACGGCTATTCTTAAGCTTGGTTGTCACATTCCTTCAGACTCTAATACCTGAACATGCCTCACAAGAACACTGGACTCCCACCACTTGGAAAAATCACATCATTTTATTAGTCATAATAAAATGTACTGAGGACTTCATGTGTTCTTACTGGCATACTAGATCTTGGGAAAGATCAACAAAGTTATTATTCATGGAATTCACTCATATAACATACATTTATCAAGTCAAGAAATTCTACTAGGTTCTGGAGATATAAACATTTAAACAAGCACATCTCTGCCCACAAGGTACTTTTACATTCTATTAAGACTGGTGGGAGAGAAAATGATATGTACATAGATTAAGTAGAACGCAAGGTAGGAAGTGATGGAGCCGATGGAGACAGTCAGACAAAGTGCTTCAAGAAAATCTGGAGAGGAAGCAAATACTTTCAACTGGGGCCATCAGGGAATACTTCATGGAGGAGGTCACATCTAAATAAAATTAGCTTTGAAAAAAGATAAGACTTACCCTTCCTTATTATATATTATCTCACCTTCACACACTCTGTGGTCCAGTCATACTGGCCTTTACACTGGCTGTCTCTTATACAACACTCCTCTGCCCCCACACCTGGAACATATGTCTTCCTCGTTGCTGCCTTTTAGAATTCCTAATTTCTCCTAAATTTAATTCTATCTGCCTCGGTTTCCTCATCTGTAAAATGAACTAAAAAAGGAAATGACAAAACTGTTCCAATATCTTTGTCAAGAAAACTCCAAAAAGGGGGTCATGAAGAGTCAGACTGAAAACAATTAAATAACAAATGCTACAGTTATAGATGCGAAACTGGAGTTGAGAGAGTTACAGTTACATAGAGAGATGTGGAAGTATACAACATCACCACAGAAGATAGTGCAAAGGATAAAGAGAAGAGGGTTCAGGAAGATGCCTTGGAGAATACCAGTACTTAGGGTTGGAAGAAGGATAATAAATGAGAAAAATACTCCAAGAAGCCATCAGACAGATAGGAAGGGCAACAGGAGAAAGAAATGTCATAGAGAATAAGGGAGAAGAAAATATATAACAGTGCCAAAGTTAGTGGGGAAGAGTGGGAGGGAGTCAAGAAGGGAGATCCCAGGCCACTTTGAGGTTATTTGGTGAGGATGGGCCAGGGCCAGAAATGGCCTCTGGGAGGGTGGAAACTCCTGGGGCTTCCTATTTGAAAGAACCATTTTTGCTAACTAGATGCTGACAGCTAAGGGTTGTCCTCTAAATTTTGTTGCTCTAGGATAAAGTCTCAGTCACATTGCCCTAGGAAAAATCTGCATGCAACCAGGGGCCTCAATTTCAGTAGGAAAATAGGAGGACAGGCTATGTGCCGAGAGATAGGAAGACAGGAAAGGTAATGGAGGCTTTAGGAGAGAAGAGGCTCGGATAGACCTCTGTGGGAAATGCGACAAAAACGGGAAAAGATGGATAACAACATGTAGCAACAAGGGGCCAACAGAGGGTAGAAATGAAGTTTCACAACTTGGTTCAGGGGAAAACAATCATTTTACGCCTTAGTTTGTTTTGGAAAGTAATTGCAAACTCGGGCCAATTTTGAGCTTGGATTCTGTTTGTTGTTCTAAGCAACAAGACAGGCTTCTAGACAGATAACCAAGGGATGATGCTGATTAGATTATATGGAGACCTAACCAGCTGTGGTCCTAACTGTTGTCACTGAATGCCATTTCTATACTAGAGATGAAGTAGTTTTGGGGTGAGAATTAGTGATCTAACATCCATCTAGCTTTCTTGGGAATGATTGTGAGTTGATGGAATAATCACACTATGAGGTCATGAACCTCATGAACAAACATGAACCATCACATGAAGGAGAGAAGTGCTGGACTCATCAGGCTTACTTCTTTAGAAATAGATTTTAATGATGCCTTTTGTCTGTACATCACAATTGTTTCCCACTCTCCACCCCATAAGAGTGAACTCTGCCTTGTGACAAAGAAACAGTCCAATAAAAAATAATCCATACCAGGACTGCATCTGACAGTGTACATATCATTCTCTCTTCATAGATCTGTCCCCAAATTTACTTGAGGATAAATAGGTGGTACAGTGGATAGAGCTCTGGGCTTGGAATCAGGAAGATTCATCTTCCTAAGTTCAAATCTCTCCTCAGACACTTATTATCTATGTGATGAGGACAAGTCACTTGACCCTGTTTGCCTCAATTGCTTTATCTGAAACATGAGCTGGAGAAGGAAATGACAAATCACTCTAGTATTTTGCCAAGAAAACTCCCCAAATGGGGTTGTGAATAGTTGAACACAACTGAGATGATTCAACAACAACAGATTTATTTTCCAAAATCAATATGCAAATAGATCACCCCATCTCAGTAACTGAGTAGCTTTATCTAGAAGAGAGATTCTTAACCTTTTCAGTGTCATGGAGTACTTGGGCATTCTGGGGAATCCTTTCTAAGGATGAAATATACAGGATTGCAAAAGAAAACAATTATATTGATGTACAGTTATGAAAATTTTTTTTTAAAAAATAAGTTCACAAACCTCAGGTTAAGACTTCTCCTCTAAAATAATTTAGATCATTCACAGTCAATATTGAATTCAAATCATAAGAAAAGATAAGGCTTTTATCCCATGGTGAATGTTATTTGATAGTAAGAACAAGCATTTGCACTTCTTTGAAGACTTCCTCAAGTATGAAAAGTGTTGCCCAAACAAGGTCATCAGAACCTTGTGGGCAATCTTTTCTTATTCTTCCTTCCTTTACCACCTCCCCTTTTCTACCTACTATGCTGAATCAAAAATGATAATGCCTCGTTTTTTAAAATGCACAGAAGAGAAAAAAACAAAGACCACAAGGAAACACAAATAAGCCAGACAGCTTTAAAAGTTACATATTGGATTTATTATGCATTTCAAATGAAAAGCAAAGTATGTCATAGAGATTTTGTTTTGTGTACAATATTCTTTTTCTGTTCTGCTTTGTATATGAAAATACCCATTTTATTTGGTGTTTAAGTATAGAATGTATTTTTTAATCATTCCCCCTTCTTGCCAAAATGTCTGTTCACATGGAATTTCATATTTGTATTTATTTGCATTTTTTATTTATTTTGAAAACACGTAAAATATGATGATAATAATAACAAAGATGGAGATGATAGCGTTTATATAGTGCTTTCAGGTTTGCAAAGCACTCTACAAATATTATCTCATTTTATCTTTGCAACAACCCTGGATGGTAAATTCTATTGTTATCCTCATTTTACAGATGATGAAACTGAGGCAGACAGAAGTAAGTGACTTGTCCAGAGTCACCCAGCTAGTAAGAGTCTGAGGCTGGATTATATCCCTCATTAAAATATAAGGGAGTTGATAGTACTGATTGTTCTGTTCTTTGTAGCACAGTACCTAGTAATAGGAGATGCCTACTAAACGATTGTCGATTCATTATCCGAGTAAAATAGCACTATTTCCTAGGTTTGTGGGATTTTTTCCTTTAAAAATGAACAAAATATCTGCTCAAGTTCTCCTACACATTTTAATCCCCACATTTGAAGATAAATGGCTCTCCAAATAAGTGAATATATAGTAAGCCAGCATCCAAATGAGAGGAAATCAGGAAGAGTACAAAAACAGAATTCATGCACCCAAATGAGATTCCTGGAAGGATATTGTTTCCAATTGATCTGGGATGTACATTTGCAAAGCAATTATCTTCTGTGTAGTTTGGAGGTGGGAATGAGTCCTCAAGGATGACTCCCCAGCTTTCTCCTTTTGTTAAGGGTATGAGTCCTTCCCCTGACTGCCACTTCAGCTTATAAAGTCACAGAAGGTCTTAGACTCTAGAATATAATCATAAGGTATAAATAAAGAGTGTAAAGAAGGCATTAAGGAGGTTTTCAATGACCCCAACTCAAAGGTTTGAAAAGAATTCCTTAATTAACTTAAGAGGATGATAAGGCTTTGGCCTTTGAATGAATACAACTAATACCACATAAGAAACTCACACACAAACACATATTTATATAAGGTGGCACAGTGGATAGAGTGCCAGATCTGAAGTCAGGAAGACTCATTTTCATGAGTTCAAATCCAGCCTCAGATATTTACTATCTGTGTTACCCTGGGCAAGTCATGCAACCCTGTTTGCCTCAGTTCCTCATCTGTCAAATGAGCTGGAGAAGGAAATGGCAAACTACTCCAGTATCTTTGCCAAGAAAACCCCAAAATGGGGTCACAAAGAGTTAGACACAACTGAAAAAAACTAAACAACAAAAACTACCCTCCTCTCCTCTGAACTTCTCTGTTACTATGTGGGATATATCATTCTCCTAGTCACTCTAGGCTCAGAACATCAGTATCATCCCCTAATTCTCATTCTCACCCACCCACATGTACAATCTGTTGCTAAGTATTATTTTTACTTTCACAACATCTCCCCTACATGTCCTCTTCTATCTAGTCACGCTGTTTCCACCTTAGTACAAGGTTTTATCACATCACACTCAGACTGTTGCAGTAGCCTTCTGAATGGTCTCCTTGCTTCAACTTTCCAGCTGCCAAAGTGATCTTCCTAAAGCTTGAGTCTGAACTTGATAACCCCATACTCAATTAGCTCTATTGGCACCCTATTACCTCCAAGATCAAATACAAAATTGTCTGCTTCTCTTTTCAAATTTATTTTATTTAAAATTTTTTAAACCCTTCACCATCTTGCCCCTTCCTACTTTATAGTCTTTCTGCACTTCCCCCTTCCACGTACTCTATAATCCAGAGATATTGGCCTTGTTGCTGTTTCTTGCACAAAACATGTCATCTTCTCACTTTGTGACTTTTCACTGGCTGTCCTCCATGCCTGGAATGCTCTCCCCTTTCGCCCTCACCTTCACCTCATGAAGCTCCTGGCTTACCTTGAAGACATATCAAATCCCACATTCTGCAGTAAACCTTCCCCAGTCTCCCCACCACCACCATTGATATTGCTTTCCCTATGAGATTATCTTCAATTTTACATAGATGATAGATAGATAAACATACAGATAGATAGATAGATAGATGGTTGGATGGATAGATGGACAAACAGACAGACAGATAGATAAATTTTCAAAGCACTTTACATGTATCACTAGTACCTCACCCAGTGCCTGGCACAAAGCAAGTGTTTAATAGATGCTTGATGATTGTATAGCATCTACTCTAGAATAACTTTCCCCAACTCCCACTCAAAATGGCAGATTGGGTTCCCCCAGAGGGCAATGAGTACCATTCTCTTCAGAGGCTTAGGAGTAAACATCGGGGTTTGTGATATTGTAATGCTATCACTCATGAGTCCCTGATATTGATTACCCAGTTGACATTGATTGGTTTTTACAAAGGAATATTTCCTTAGAAGTTATAGCAAGGATAGAAGTACAAATAATAACCTCCCCCAAAAAATAGGGCCATCCTCTTCCCTTTGTGTATATTTGGTACCTGGAATGAGTAAGTTCAAACTTTGAGTCCAAAGTAAGTGAGGCACCCATTATTTAAGGAATATGTGTGGCCAAGGGGTACTATTAAGCCTGGGAGTCCTTTTCTCATTTCATGGAGTCCCCTCCACCTTCATTTCTTGATGTGGATGCATTGCTCCCTTACACAGCAAGGTTAGCACCTTGAAAGACTCAGTGTCTCAACTGCCAGGTCAAACAAGGTCCTCAAGGCTGAGTTTTCACCAACTGTGGCTACTACCAACTTTGGTCACTAAGGCAACTCTGTCTCCAGATAATCATTCACCTTCACCTAAAAATCAGGGAAAAAAAATAAACACACACACACACAAGCATAATGCACCCAAGGACACATAGTGACTGGGTAGGAGATAAGGCAGCCCATCCCATTTAGTAGCTTACAACTGTCCTCACTCAAAAGTCTCTAAGGAAGAGAGAAGCATAATAAGGGCAATCCTTTTATAGTCAAATGGAATTTGGGTGCTATCATCGGTCCTTTCAGCTGCAGAGCCGACCAGAAAATTCTTCCTTATGACATATCACCAGCCCCTCTATCCTTCGTGGCCTAAAGAAGGCTCCCCAGAGTTCCTTGGGATTGGATTGAAACCAAGATGGTAACAAGCATAGACTTTAAGGACTGGGTCCTTGTTGGTCAGTCAGCCATTACAAATTAATGCCTAGGAAGAGGAGTGATTGCTTTCCTTACAGAGACCTGGAACCTTCCTTAAAGCCCTACTGCAATGCCTTGTTATGATGCAAAAGTGATCCTGGGTTCCTTAGGTCTATATCAGAAGAACATAAGTTCTAGAAGTCTTATCAAGTTACTTTTAAACAAATTTTTCCTTGTAATGTGGAAAACGAAGCTTAGGGATGATTGTGAAAGAAAGGCACTCATCTCTGCATTCACATGAGGAGTCTAAGTTAAGAAGCAGATATTTTGTTTTATGGATAGAAGTGCTCAATGGCACTAAATTAAGGTTAAACTATCAAAGGATCTGTCAAGGGAACATTCCATGCAAAAATGGGCACGATAAAAGACAAAAAATGGTAGGGACTTAACAGAAGCAAAAGAGATTAAGAAGAGGTGGCAACAATACATGAAAGAACAATACAAAAAAGATCTTTAAATCACTAATAACTATGATTGTGTGGTTATTGATCTAGAATCATACATCTTAGAGAATGAAGTCGAGTGGGCCTTAGGAAGCATTACTAACAATGCTAGTGGAGATGATGGAATTCCAGCTGTGCTATCTAAAATCTTAAAAGATGATGCTGCTAAAGTGAAGTACTCAATATACCAGCAAATTTGGAAAACTCAACAGTGGCCACTAGATTGGAAAAGATCGGTTTGTTTCCCAATCCTAAAGAAGGGCGATGCTAAGGAATGTTCAAATTACCAAACAATTCCACTTATTTCATACACCAGCAAGGTTTTGCTTAAGATTCTGCAAATTAGGCTTTAGCAATATGTGAACTGAGAATCACCAGAAGAGCAGGTTGGTTTTCAAAGAAGCAGAGGAACTAGAGACTAAATTGCCAACATTCGCTGGATTAGGGAAAAAGCAAGGGAGTTCCAGAAAAACATCTACTTCTACTTCATTGGCTACATTAAGCCTTTCACTATGTGAATCACAGAAAAATGTGGCAAATTCTCAAAGAGACGGGAGTACCAGATCACCTTACATGTCTCCTAAGGAACCTGTATGCAAGCCAAGAAGCAAGAGTTAGAACTGAATGTGGAACAACTTATTGGTTTAAGATAAAAAAGGAGTATGCTAAGGCTATATATTGTTATCTTGTTTGTTTAAATTATATGCAAAGTACATGACGCAAAATGCCAGGCTGGGTGAATCAAAAGACGGAGTTAAGGTTGCCAGGAGAAATATCAACAATCTCATGTATGCAGATGATACCACTCTGATGGCAGAAAGTGAAGAAGAATTAAGAAGCCTCTGATGACGGTAAAAGAAGGGCGTGTAAAAGCTGGCTTGAAACTTAACATCAGAAAAAACAAAGATCCTGGTAACTGGTCCCATCACTTCCTGGAAAATATAAGGAGAAGAAATGGAAGGAGTATCAAAGTTTATATTCTTGGGCTCAAACATCACTGCAGATGGCAGCTGCAATCACGAAATTAAAATATACTTTCTCCTTGGGAAGAAAGCTGTGGCAAATAAGTACAGCATACTAAAAAAGCAGACACCACCTCACTGACAAAGGTCCATAAAGTAAAGATATCATTTTTCCAGTAGCTACGTATGACTGTAAGAGTTGGACTATGGGGACAGCTGAGCACAGCAGAACTGACGCTTCTGAATTGTGGTAATGCAGAAGACTTTTGAGAGTCCCTTGGACAGCAAGGAGATTAAAACAGTGAATACTTAAAAAAAATAATTCAGACTATTGTCTGGAAGGTCAAATGCTGAAGCTAAAACCTGGCCACATAACAAGAAGACAGGATCCATTGGAAAAGTCGCTGATGTTGGGAAAGATTAATGGCAAAAGGAGAAGGGGATGGTGGAGGAAGAGATGGATAGCGTTATGAAGGTAACAAACATGAGCTTGGACAGAAATTTTAAAACAGTAAAGTATAGAAGAACCTGGCGTGCTATGGTCCATGGGGTCACAAAAAGTCAGATATGACTGAACAATTGAAAAACAACAAATAGAGGTAACTAGAAGTATAGCTGCTTATCATCTGAATGTAGAATAGAGATTCTTTTTTCCGCCAAAGACAAGATTTATTAAAGATCCACCATATTGGCAAGACTCTTAAGGAATCTGAACATTAGTGAGCTATTGGCTAGGTTATGAGAATCTGAGCACCTTAATGGAGATGAGATGGACCTTATACACAGGAAGACTGTGGGAGGGATCTAGCACTGGCCAAGTAGTCTGGGGTGACTGAAGGAGGGGTCTGGAAGAAGGGGGTATCTTGACGGGTTGGGGTGACTAGAGGAGGGGTCTAGGGAAGATCTTGGTGGGAGTGACTGGGAGGTAGAATGGGGTCTAGATAAGATCAAGCAAGGGTAGGAAGTGGGACCATCTGAAGGTAATAAACAATAGAGGGCTAGGCTCAATTAAGGGTAACAAAGAATTGGGAGATTGGGTGTAGGCAATAAGGAAAAGCCAGCTGATAGGATTATAGCCTCAAACCAACAGCAGAGATTTGGCTGTGTGGGAAAGTCCAGGGCTTTTTCCTTTTAGGGGTTCAAATCCTATCCTCATCATTCCCTAGAATAGAGTTTTAATCTATGAGTGAGCAATGTCTCCCAGGATCGTTATATGTAGAAGGAAGTATAAAGGACCAAACATGGAGTCCTGGGCCAAGGAATAATCACATTTCTTTTTTGTCAAAAATTAGGAAGACTGCATGTTGTCATGGAAAGAGCTTTGGACTAAAGAAAGCAGAGTGAAAAAAAAAATACACAAGAACTACAATAACACAAATAAAATCAATCCATAAAGTCAATAAAACTATGGTCAAATACAATGGTCAATGTGATACTATCAAAATTAAAACATACATCCTTCCTTTCCAATAACAATCAATAAATTTTTGGCAGACTGCATTTTGGAGTAGGGACTGCTAAGGAAACTGATTGGGTCTTGTTGAGAAGTGTCCCTTTTGTTGACATAAAAGTATTTTTTTTCAAGAAATATCACTGTTATCTGGCAGACCCGGGTTCAAGTCTAGTATGCCACCTTGTGGATGTGTAATCTTGGGTAACAGGTCACATGAACAGTTAAGTGCTGAAGATGAAACTTGAATCCAGGACTTCTGACTCTTTCCTCTACACACACTGCCTCTAAGAGCATGGATAAAATGAAGGGATTAGGTGGGATGATCTCTAAGACTCCCTCTGATTCTAAAGTTCTATGAATCTGTAACTCTATAAATTATTTAACTGCTCTGTGTCCTTCAGTTTCCTCATCTGTAAAATAGAGAGGAAAAATCCTTATGAGGTCAGAATTATAGAATCAGTACCCACATTTGGAGATTAGGAAACTGAGGTACAGAGAGTTTACATGATTGAGCCATGATCACATAACTATTTAAGTGTAAGAGGCAAGACTCAGACCTAGATTTTCCTGCCTTCCCTCTGATAATTATTTCCTATTTATCTTGTATATAGCTTGCTTTGTATATTTGTTTCCATATTGTCTCCCCCAATAAATTGTAAACTCCTTGAGGATAAGAACTATCTTTTGCCTCTTTTTGTATCCCAGCACTTAGCACAGTACATGGGACAAATAAGGCATTTAATAAATATTTATTGATTGGCTAATTGATGGACATTATGTTCCGTATTCTATCCACAAAGCTGCACTGACTCTAAATTGCTAGATTTGCTATATAATATAAAATACAATTGTTATATAATATAAAAATCATACCATTATTTAAAATAAAGTATCAACCTTTTGAATTTTTTGTATTTATTTTAATCAATACTCATTTTTTCTATAGGAAGAAGTGGAAGAAGGCCGTGCCAGTATCTATAAATCTGTTATCACCAATACCTGCAAAGAAATGTCCTGTTTCAGCGACTTCCCAATGCCTGATGATTTCCCAAACTTCCTACGCAACTCTAAGCTCTTGGAGTATTTCCGGATTTTTGCCCAAAAGTTTCATCTCCTGAAATATATTCAGTTTCAGGTATTCTATATATTGGTGGAAAAGTCTTGTATATTTAAGTTCTGCTCATATTTAAATAGAGCTATGTTTTCTAATAGGATGCTATGAGGGGACAGTAAAGGCTTGGGGGGGAATTACTGAACTAGAAATAAGAAATGTCAGATCTGAATTCTGGTTCAGCCACTGTCCAGGTGTGCACCCATGCAGAACTCATTTCATCTTTCTTGTAGCAAAACTGGAAGTCTGGAAAGATACTGTTCCCTGTAAGAAAAATGCAAAAATTAGGAAGAAGGCATAACGAATTCCATTTTGAATATGTTGAGTTTGCAAGGTCTGTAAGTCTTCAGTTGAAAATGTCCAAAAGGCTATTGACAATGCAGGGGAGGAGCTCAGGAGAGATACTACAATTGGATCCTGAGAGAGAAAGAAAGGAAGTGAAAAGTAAGGCCATTCATGTAATTATAGTTTCCATTGTAGGAGACAATATTATATGGTGGCTTGAGCATGACTGGGACTAAGGAGACTAGTCTTTGCTCCACTGCTTGCTAATTTCACATTATTTCCCTTTTTAGGGCTCAGTTTCCTCATCTGTTAAAACGATGCTTGCACTATCTACTTCACAAAATTGACATGAGAATCAAATGAGGCAATTATGTGAAAGTGTAGGTAAATCACTCTACAAATGGTATTCTTATTCAGGTTATTACATACATTCCCACCAAAAGAGTTTAGCTTGACTTTCACTGAAAGTAATTATTTTAAAAATCATATAAATGGGCCATTTTTCTGCCCTCCATTTTCCATGAAGTGCTGCCTATGCGCGATGTCTTAGAAATCTGATGACTAAATCCATTCTTTAATCATTGTTCATGTTGGCATAATATGATGATTTTATAGAACACTTTGCAGCCTTCTCCACAATACCTCTATGAGGGTGATGCTACAAGCATGTTTATCACTCCCATTTTACAGATGAGAAAACTGAAGTTCTAGAAGGGTAAGTGGTTCATTCTCATTTGAGGAATCATAATACTAATGGCTCTCATTTCTGAAGTGCTTTAAGATTTAATAAAGTTTTTCATCAAAGTGATTCTGGAAGGTAGGTAGCAATTTAAGTAGAATAATGACTAATAAATTGGCAGAATAGCCACGTGCGTGCACGCACATGTACGCATACATACACACAACCAGATTAGAAACACAAAGAAGACTTTAAATTATAAGAATCAAGATTCCTCTAGATATTAATTACCAATACCCTGCATTAAGATTGAGCAGCTAATGAATTTATCCACTTATCCTTCAAAAGAGTTGGCATATATCAACAAATAGCAATGCATAATATATAGTTACTTAATAAATCATGAATGAATAAATGGACACATATATGAGGTTTTTTTAATTAAACAAACATCAATTACATGTGCATGGCACTATGCTAGATGCTATGAATACAAAGAACAAAATGGAGGCAGGGGGAGTCTCTGCCCTCATTAAGCTTACAATCCAGTGTGGTGGAAAACATGTAAAAGGCCCTATCTTAAGAGTAGAAAAAGATTCTGTAAATTTGCTATTGTATCATTTGCCAGAGAAGAGAATTCAGCCTAAAGCATCTACATCTTAGACCCTGTCCAAGCAGTTAAGGACACATGCATCTATTTTCTCTTTACATTATAAAAATTCATAGTTTCTATGTTTTTAAATGAATTACAGAAGTACAATATCAAAATTTTAAAATATATTATAAACATATAATACATTATAAATATCTTATATCTTTGAATAAATTGGATTAGAAGGGTGCGTAATATGCTGTCAATATTTTCAGAGGCAATCATGTTATTATGAAATTGTGTTGATAACTTTTCTAAAGTAATGAAATGGGAGGAGAAGGTAGAGGCAGGTCTGGATATGAGATTTCATGGGTGTGAAGAGCTCCCAGGCGAGGAAAATCCCTTCTCCAATGGAGATCAGCTACTTTTACTCTTCAAGTGTTACCAGGGGCACTGAAATGTTGCATGGTTTGCCAAGGGTCATATAGCTAGTATGTGCCAGAGGCAAGACTTTAACCAATAGCTTATGGACTCTGAGGCCAGCCTTTTATGTGATAAACAACCCTGTTGTTGTTATTCAGTCGTTTTTTAGTCATGTTTTACTCTTTTTGTGACCCCATTTGGGGTTTTCTTGGCAAAGATACTAGAGTGGTTTGCCATTCCATTCTCCAGCTCATTTTATTTCTGAGGAACAGGAGGCAAACAGGGTCTTAAGTTACTTGCCCAGGGTCACACAGATAGTAACTGTCTGAAGCCAGTTTGAACTCAGGAAGATGAGTCTTCTTGAGCCACCTAGCTGAACATGTAACCCTGCCTCTTTGTAATATATAATGCAAGTCACAAATAAATGTTAAATACCACTTAGATACCTAAGAAACACTGACTCCAGAGTCAGAAGCCCACAGCTGGAATCCCACTCTGCCATTAACCACCTGAGTGACCTTGAACACATCACTGAATCTCTTAGGACTTCACTCTCTTCACCTGCAAATGAGCAGATTGGTCTCAATGGTCTCTGAAGCCTCTTCTAGCTCTAAATCCTGTGGTAGGGCCAGGGGTCAGCTTAGGTTGGAGGCTGACTTTGAAGGGCTACTTAATGCTTTGTAATTATCTGGCATAATGGATAATAGAGTACTTTATAAATATTTAGTGCTGCCAATATCACTATAAGATACGTAGTTCCTCAGAGCTTTAAACCAATAACCAGGAAAAGAGAAGTGCTTGTGCTCTCCCTCTGTTTCTCTCTGTCTCTCTCTGTCTCTCTCTGTCTCTCTCTGTCTCTCTCTCTGTCTCTCTCTGTCTCTCTCTCTCTCTCTCTCTCTCTCTCTCTCTCTCTCTCTCTGTCTCTCTCTCTCTCTCTCTGTCTCTCTCTCTCTCTGTCTCTCTCTCTCTCTCTCTCTGTCTCTCTCTCTCTCTCTCTCTCTCTCTCTCTCTCTCTCTCTCTTTCTTTCTCCTCTTCTCTCCTCTCTGTCATCTCACTTATCTCTACTTATCTCTCCTCTCCTCTTTTCTCTTCCCTTCTTTTCTCTTCTCTCTCTCATATTGTTCTGATTCTTTCTCCCTTCTCTTCTCTCTCCTCTCCTCTCTTCTTCTTCTTCTTCTTCTTCTTCTTCTTCTTCTTCTTCATCAGTAAAGAGAGTGCTCATACCAATGAAACCATGGCTCTTTCAAATATGAAAACACCCAAGTAGCATTCTACTTTAACAAGATGTGTGTACTGTATAGTAATTATTTCTTAAGGCTTTTGCTCTTTAAAAGTCTCTTTGCCTATCAAACCAGGCAAAGGGCTGGCCATTGTTTGTGGATTGTTACTGTCTCTCTAACCAGAATTTAATCTCCTAAAGGAACAAGCCATTACTTTCTTATCTTTACATCTCCGCCAGGTCTTACTTAATATAAGCAAACACCACACAGTCATTAACTTTTGATTAAAAGAGTAATTCCCACTGCACCACTATTTGTTGAAGTATTGCAAAATGCTAGCCTTTTAAAAATCTAATAAATAATCTATATATGATGACCTTACTCTTGGGTCAGTAATAAACTATATAACCTTGGGCAAATAATTTCACCACTCTTTGCTTGTCTTTCTTCAGGGTTAAAGTCAACAGTTCAATCTAGCTTTTGTTCTTTAGCTTTTGGGGGTCATGGACTACTTTGGTAATCTGATAAAGCCTATGGGCACCTTATCAGAATGTCATTTATTGTTTGTTTGTTTGTTTTTTAGGCAATTGGGATTAAGTGACTTACCCAGGGTCACATAGCTAGTAAGTGTCAAGTGTTTGGTCTGAGACCAGATTTGAACTCAGGGTCCTCCTGACTCCAGGGCCAGTACTCTATCCACTGTGCCACCTAGCTGTCCCCAGAATGTCATTTTTAAATGCATAAAATAAAATACATAGAATGACAAAGAAAAACAGTTGTATTGAAATAGCTGTCAATTTTTTTAATAAAAAAAAGTTCACGGATTCTCCCAATTAAGAATCCCTCTACAGGATGTTCTCTGAGATCCCTTCTTGTCTAATATTTTAAGAATTGAGAAGAGCTTATTCATCAGTCTCTTTCCTAATCAATCTGAAATTAACTCTGATAAAAAGATATCAGACCTTTACATCACTTCCTCCCACCAGAATAGCATGAGGTACACTTCAGCACTTATTAATTACCTACTATATACATGAAATTATGCTAGGCACTGAGGATGCAAAGATGAAAAGAGGCATGGTTCTTGCCCTCAAGGAAGTTACAATCTAGTATAATGACTGTATCCACATCATTATAAATAAAGGTAGAGTATAATGGAGCAATGGAGAGATTCAGGCTCCTTCTAAGGAAGGAGTGGTTATTTCTATTTCCCCTAGGCTTATTTCCCTTCTCTCTGCCTTCCTTCTGATATTACCTCAAATTTACACTATTTATATCTTACATGTAATATTGTTGTTTGCGTGTTCTCTCACCCATTAGAATGTGAATTCCTTGAGGTCAGGGACCATGCTTTTGGCTCTTTGCATCCCCAGGACTTAGCACAGTGCCTGGCAAATAGTAGCCATTCATTTAATGTGAGAAAGCCCCCTGGAAGAGCTGGCACCTCAGCTGGTCCTAGAAAGAAGAGAAGCATTTCAACTAGTGGAAGAAGGTGTAGGAGACCATACTAGGCATGAGGTGCATCCTTTGTAACTGCTGAGAGGTCACAGAGGGGAGGATGAGATCACATAGCACTTAGTAGACTAGTCTTCCTGGAACTTAGAATGAATGGAGGGGAATAGTGTGAAATAAAGCTAGAAAGGTATGGCTTGGAGTAATATCTTGGAGGGTCTTAAAATCCAGGCTATGAAGTTTGTTTTGATCTTATATGCCAGAGGGAACCACTGAAGATTGTTAAGCAGGGCAACAGTGCAATTAGAGTAATCAACAAGCATTTATTAAGTGTTTATGATGTGCCATGTACTGTGTTAAGAGATGAGAATACAAATATGAATAAAGTAGGAAGTTCCTTGCCCTCAGTACATTCTAATAGGGAAAGAACACATAAAAGGAAGGTAACTGAAAAGGTAATTCAGTCCATGTTACTTCCCATAATTGACTACCTAAAAACTAAATTTCTAGGGAGTGGAAGAGAGGGAGAATGTACCAGGGAGAGATGAGTGGAGCCTGAAGAAGAAGGAAAATATGACTAACCTCTGTATTCAACTTAAAATGGAGGCTCTAGAGGAACCAATCAATCAGAAGAAGGGATCATAGGGGTGGAATGAACTTTCACAGTGAGGAAGCTTTTGTAGGATGGTGGAGAAAGTCCAGGGAGTTAGGAGTGGAGCTTAGAGAATGAAGATATGGCTAGTCTGAGCACTTTCCTTTAAATGGATGTTCTAGGAGGAACCACCCAGTTTGAGGCAGCATAGTGTGGAAGAAAAAGAGTGCCAGATTTGGAAACTGGATCTGGGTCCAAATCCTGGTTCTGGTACCTAGTACCTGTATAACATTCACCTCTCTGGGCCTCCGTTTCCTCATACATAAAATGAGCAAGTCTAAAGTCCTTTCTACCTCTCAGTCTATGACCTATGCATTAATCAATCAATAAACATTCATTAAGCACCTAATATATATCAGATATCATGATAGGCACTGAGAACATAGATACTGAGAACTGGTCTTTTGAGCAAGGATTGTGAAGGATTGTTGGGATCAGAGAGAAGCTAGAGTCAGAGAGACTGTTGAAGGGGCTATTATAATAAACCATATAGATTGGTCTAGAGCAGCGGTTGGTAAACTATGACTCAAGAGCCAAATCCAGTCCCACTGTCCTTTTCTGTCCAGCCTGAGGTGCCAGCTCTTCCAGGGGGCTTTCTCCTTGAATGAACTCTGACGATAGTAAAGTTCAAGCATTGCCCCATCCCCCTATTTTCCCCTCCATTATAAAAGTTCTTCCTTTTGTGTCTCTTTTATGTGAGATAGTTTTCCCCATTCTTCCTCTCCCTTCCCACTTCTCCCAAAGCATCTCTCTTTCTCACCCCTTCATTTTTTTAAGATCATCCCAACATAATCAACTCACACTCATGCCTTCTGTCAGTGTAGACATCCTCTAACTAATAAAGTTCTCAGGAGTTTCAAGTATAATATTCCCCTATAGAAATGTAAACAGTTAAATTTTTTTGAGTCTTTTACAATTACTCTTTCATGTTTACCTTTTTATGCTTCTCTTGAGTCTTGTGTTTGAATGTCACGTTTTCCATTCAGCTCTGGTGTTTTCAGTGGGAATACTTGAAATTCCTCCATTTCATTGAATATCCATTTTTTTTCCTCTGAAAGATTATATTCAGTTTTGCTGGGTAAGTTATTCTTGGTTGTAATCCTAGCTCCTTTGCCTTTTAGAAAATCATATTCTAAGTCCTCTGCTCCTTTAATGTAGAAGCTGCTAAATCTTGTGTGATCCTGACTATAGTTCCACAGTATTTGAAATGTTTTTTTCAAATTGGTTGCAATATTATCTCCTGGGTACCTGAAAGTTTTCATTTTGGGATCTCTTTTAAGAAGTGATTAGTAGATTCTTTAAATTTCTATATTAACTTCTGAATGTAAGATACCAGAACAGTTTTCCTTAATAATTTCTTGAGGGGGCGGAGCCAAGATGGCAGAGTGAAAGCAGCAACTTGCTTGAGCTCTACCCCAAACCCCTCCAAATACCTATAAAAATGGCTCTAAACAAATTCCAGCCCAAGACAACCTGGACGATTGATCAGAAAGGTGTATCTCACCGGGCTGGGAGTGGAGCTCAGCACGACGTGGGCGCGCAGGCCACAGGGAACCTGCAGCAGGCCTCAGAGGACTGAATCGCAGGTAGCTGTGGCAGTTTCCAGACTCCTCAATCCATGAATGCCAAAGACAACTTAGAAGGTCAGTGGGAACAGTCTGTTTCTGCAGTGCTGAGAGAGCAGCACGGGGTCTCAGCTCCATTCCCCAAGAGCGTGGCCCTTTGGTTGGCAGCTGCTTCCCAAGCTTCTGGCCCACAGACTGAGGGGGAATCCAGCGGCTGATCAGAGAGGGATTGCAGGGATCTCTTTGCCGGTTCTGAGGCAGGAATCTCTTGCTTGCCTGTGCTTGGATCTGGGTCACAGTTCTGGACAGGGGTCCTGGGGTGAGGAGGAGTGCTGACACGGTGGAGCTTGTAGTGGCTGTGGAAAGGAAACCTTCCTCACAGTCCCAGGACAGAAAGGAGTGCTTGTGGTCACTGATAGACCACAGCACAGGCCAGGAAAGGAGTAAACACCTTGCCCCTTATCATACCACCTTGCAAGAACTGAAAATAACAAGTATCTGTGAAACAGCTATATAAACCCCCAAAGCTTGGGACAGTACATTCTCCACATTGGAAGCAGACTCTTACCTTGACAAAGAGTTTAAAACTCAAGTAATCAGCTGGGATCGTAAGCAAGCAGAGCAAAAAAGTCAGACTATATTATCTTACTTTGGTGACAAAGAAGATCAAAATATACAACCAGAAGCAGACAACAAAGTCAGAGCTCCTACATCCAAAGCCTCCAAGGAAAAGATGAATCAGTCCCAGGCCTTGGAAGAGTCAAAAGGGATTTTGAGAAGCAAGTAAGGGAAGTAGAGGAAAAACTGGGAAGAGAAATGAGAATGATGCAAGAAAATCATGAAAAACAAGTCAACAGCTTGCTAAAGGAGACCCAAAAAAATACTGAAGAAAATAACACCTGAAAAAACAGCCTAACCCAAATGGCAAAAGAGGTTCAAAAAGCCAATGAGGAAGAGAATGCCCTAAAAAGCAAAACTGGCCAAATGGAAAAGTCCAAAAGATTACTGAAGAAAATGCTTCCTTAAAAATTAGAATAGAGCAATTGGAAGTTAGTGACTTTATGAGAAATCAAGACACTGTAAAACAAACCCAAAAGAATGAAAAATAGAAACAATGTGAAATATCTCATTGGAAAAACAACTGACCTGGAAAATAGATCCAGGAGGAGAATTTAAAAATTATTGGACTGTCTGAAAGCCATGATCAAAAAAATAGCCTAGACATCATCTTTCAAGAAATTATCAAGGACAACTGCCCTGATACAGTAGAACCAGAGGGCAAAATAGAAATTGAAAGAATCCATAGATCTCCTCCTGAAAGAGATCCCCAAAGGAAAACTCCTAGGAATATTGTAGCCAAATTCCAGAGTTCCCAGGTCAAGGAGAAAATATTACAAGCTGACAGAAAGAAACAATTCAAGTACTGTGGAAACACAATCAGGATAACACAAGATCTAGCAGCTTCTACATTAAGGGATGAGAGAGGTTTATAGTCAGAGAAGAAGAAAGGGAGAGGTAGAATGGGGTAAATTATCTCACGCAAAAAACAACAGAAAAGAAAATGCTCTTACAGTGGATGGGAAATGGGGGAAGGTGAGAGGGAATAAGTGAATCTTATTCTCATAGGATTTGGCTTAAGGAGGGAATAACATACACATTCAATTGGATAAGGAAATCTGTCTTACCCTATGGGAAAATAGGGGGGAAAGGGGACAAGAGAGCAGGGAGATGATAGAGAGGAGGGCAGATTGGAAAATGGGGTAATCAGAAGCAAATACTTCTGAAGAGGGACAGGGTCAAAAGAAAGACTAGAATAAATGGGAGGGCAGCATAGGATTAAGGGAAATAGAGTTAGTTTTTCACAACATGTCTACTATGGAAGTGTTTTGCATAACTGCACATGTATACCTATATTGAGTTGCTTGCCTTTTTAATGAGGGTAGGTGGGGAGGGAGGAAGGGAGAATATCTGAAACCTAAAGTTTTAAAAACATATGTTTAAAAAAAGTTTTCATGTGCTACTGGGAAATAAGAAATACAGAAAATGGGGTACAAAAGTCTGTCCTACCGTAAAGGAAAATAGAAGGGGAAGGGGATAAGAGAAGGGGGGAAGAGATAGAGGAGAGGGCAGACTAGGGGAAGGGATATTCAGAGTGCATGCCATCTTGGGGTGGGGGGAGGGGTGAGATGGGGTGAAAATTTGGAACTCAAAATCTTGTGGAAGTAAATATTGAAAACTGAAAATAAATAAATTTATTTAAAAAAGAGAGAACTAGAAAAAACAATAATTTCTTGAAATATGATGCTTATGTTCTTTTTTTCTTATCATGGCTTTCAGATAGCCCAATAATTCTTAAATTATCTCTCTTGATCTATTTTCCAGGTCAGTTGTTTTGCCTATGAAATATTTCACATTTTCTTCTATTTTTTTTTTTACTCTTTTGACTTTGTTTTATTTTTCCTGATGTCTTTTGGAATTATTAGCTTCCACTTGGCCAAATTCTACTATTTAAGGAATTATTTTTTTCAGTGAGCTATTGTACCTTTTTTTTTATTTACTCAATTCTGCTTTTTTAATGAGTTCTTTCCCTCAGTGAGTTTTTTTTACTTCCTCTTCCATTTGACTGATTCTGCTTTTTAAGGAGTTCTTTTCTATAGTGAATTATTGTGCCACTTTTACCATCAGGGCAATTCTGTTTTTGAAGGTGTTATTTTCTTCAGTATTTTTGTGCCTCTTTCACCAAGCTATAAATTCTCTTTTCATAATTTTCTTGCATAATTTTCTTTCCCAATTTTTCCTCTACTATTCTTTACTTTTTCTTTACTGTTTCCAGGAATTCTTGTTGGGCTTGGGTCCAATTAACAGTTTTCTTTCAGACTTTGTTTGCAGCTCGTTTCATATTTTTGTCATCTTACGAGTTTATGTCTTGGTCTCCCCTGCCACCATAGCAGCTCTTTATGATCACGTTTTGTTGTTGTTGTTGTTTGCTTATTTTTCCAACCTATTTATTGACTTTGAACTTCATGTTAAAATTGGACTCAGCTCACCTGGGAGTGGGCAGGCACTGTTCCAAGTTTTAGGCTTTTTCATGCTGCTGTTTTCAGAGATAGTGCTGGAGGTCTGCAAGTTTTTGGTGCTTCCAAAGTCAGTGTGCTCCAGGGAGAGGTGGGGTCTCTCCTGGTCTGTGCTCTGGTCTTTACCCAGAAAGGGATCCTACCCCTCTGCAGCCACAAGCACTAGTACTCCTCTTGGCCCTGGAACTGGGACCAGGACCCCCGCTCCATTGTAACCAACCAAAGGCACTCTTCTCTGCCCTAGAACTGCCACCAGGAACTACATATGGGCAATACAGTTGCCAATCATCAACAGCTGTACCCAGGACTAGCAAAGGGTCCCCTGTAATTTCTTTCAACCAGTTTGCTGAGCCCCTTACTTTCTCTGGGCTGAGAGTTCCAAAGCTGCTGCTACCACTACTGCTGCCTCTGCCACTCTTTCAGCCACCTGAAAGGCCTACCACTGGTGTTCCTGCCATACCTCAAGCAAGATCCTGCCCTGCTGTCACAGACCTCTGTTGCCAACCTCCTACATTGTCTTAGGCTGGAAAAGTGCTTCGCTCTGACCTTTTGTTAGCTCTGCTGTTCAAAAATTTGATGTGAACAGTTATTATGGAAGGAAATGTTGGGAGAGTTTGCCTGGGTTGCTCCCTGTGCTCCACCATCTTGGCTCTCAATAAACTTTATTTTTCAATGTAAAAACCATTCTTAGCTAGTGGGTCATATAAAAATAGGCAGTGGACCATACAAAAATAGGCTGCAGTCCAGATTTAGCCCACAGGCCTAAGTTTGCTGACCCTAGAGAACTGGTGAATAATAGTCCCTTTTTTCTATTTATTTCAGACTACTGTGAGCAATGTTAAAAAACACCATGACTTTTCTTCTACCAGCAAATGGGATGTTATTATTGAGAGAAACGGGAAGGAGGAATTGGCTACCTTTGATGCAGTGATGGTTTGCAGGGTCATCACGTAGTTTCCAACATGCCGCTAGACTCATTTCCAGGTGAGCCTTGATTTCCGAAAACTCTTTTCAAGTATGTCTGTGCAACTGGTATGTGTTTGGGGCAAGAGGTAGACCTCACTGCTGTTTCAGATCCAATGTTAAAGCTATGAGAGGTAGCATCAGATGGTGTCTAGTGTGTAAAGAAGGGCTTGGTTCAAATCCTACCCATGAAGTATCAAACCTGTGAAGTTAGCTGTCGAACCCTAAGCAAGTCACTTAGTCTTTATATGCTTCAGACCACTCCGTACGAGATTACTTATGGGATTCCTCTTCTTTTGTAGATAGGTTGTCAACTGCATCATTGGAATTCTGTAGATAATATAAAACATTTTCATAATATAATATAAATAATATATAATATAATAATATGATAAATTATATGATATATTATACGTACACATAATATAAAACTATTTCAATTTCAATAAAAACATTTTCTGGCTTTGTTTCTATTTGCTTGCTTGAGTCCTGAAAATACTAGGAGAAAGTATTTGATCACACAAAGAGATTTGCCTGGGGCCTATTTGTTGTTGTTTTTTTAAACTCTGACATGGATATGGACCAGCAGCTTTTGGACCTTAGCCATTACAGGAATCATGTTGGAGTTAGGGATAAGCAGAGGAAAGCACAAGAAAATTCCAATTCCCTTTTTGTTCAAGTGGGAAAACACAAAGAAGGATTTGATTTTTCCAACCAGCTGAAATTCCTGCAGGCTGTTTGATTTTATGCATGATTCAATGATTTCCACTCAATGATTTACCACTATGAGCTCTTTATGCAATTCAGCTAAAATATCCGGGTCATCAGATTTCACTGAGTCATCAAATGGTAAGACATTTCTCCAGCAAGCCCTATCCAGGGCCCAAAAATCACCCCTGGGGGCTCTAAGATCCCTTTTCTATGTCCATTTTGGGATGCGGTTATCTTTTGAACCATGTGTCTTCCTGAGCCTTTCTCCTTCTCCCCGAAAAGATGCATGAATACTTGATAATTTAATGGGTTCTTTAGAAAAGGTAAAGGAGGAGGGGCAACCTCTGCCCATGAGAATATATTCACTGAGGCTGGAAAGAGGTCAGATTTCTAAAAGAGACTCCTGAAGGGGGCAGCAATAGGGACTGATGGTGACATTATGTAATGTCAAAGAGAGGGAAAATAGTTGGTACTGGCAGCTGGCTATCACTACTTCCCACCATTTCCTTCTAACAGATCCTAGGATTCCTGTGGGCCACCAAGGAAATGACTACATGTCTTCTAAAGTGGTCTTACTCAGTTCTTCATGTTCAAAAACCATTTAAAATATTAATAATCTATTAAGTGCAAGGTACAGAGAATTATAAAGACATAACTGATGAAAAGCCTGCCCTCAAGGAGCTTACTTCTACTCTCTTCAGAGAAACAGTGGGTAACCAGCAAACAAAGAAATCTGTATTTTATAGGATTCTACTCTGACGCATAGGAGCAATTAGGTGACGCAGTAGATAGATATAGTGACAGGCCTGGAGTCAGGAAGATTCTTCTTCCTGAGTTCAAATCTGGCCTCAGACATTTACCAGCTGTGTGACCCTGGGCAAGTCACTTCAGCCTGTTTGCCTCAGTTTCCTCACCTATAAAATGAGCTGGAGAAGAAAAGGGCAGACCACTCCAGTATCTTTGCTAAGAAAACTCCAAAGGGGCTCACGAAAAGTCGACCCAACTGAAAACTACTAACCAACTACACTGATGGATAGCATCTTTAATTCAATTTGATAAGTATTTAGCAAGCACCCACCTCATATTTTCATGGGGCAATGGAACACTAGATTTGGTTTCAGAATGCTTAGATCCAAATCCTCATTCTACTGCTTGCTACATAGAATGGTGAATCACTCCACCTCCCTGGCTCTCAGTCTTCTCACCTGTAAAACCAGAAAGGTATGGCTAGATTACCTGTAAGATCCCTTCCTTCTCTAAATTTATGATCCTTTGTGTAAGACATTGTATAGTTTCTAATACTGGTGGTTTTTTAAAGTTTTACCCAGACCTATGATTTTATTAGGCAGCCATGGCACCATAGTACAAAGAGCATTAGGTTTGGAACCAGGAAGACTCATCTTCCTGAATTCAAAAACAGCCTCAGACACTTCCTAGCTGTATGACCCTGGACAAGTCACTTAACACTGTTTGCCTCAGTTTCCTCATCTGTAAAATGAGTGCAGAAGGAAATGGCAAACCACTCCAGTATCTTTGCCAAAAAAAAAATCTCAAATGGGGTCACAAAGAGTTAGACACAACTGAAAAAAAAAATGAACAACAAATGATTTTATTAGTGTCATATACCCAGAAGGTGTTAGAAATAGAACTTGAACCCAGGGTCCTGACTTTCCTGAGGCCAGCTCTCTATCCACTACACTACAATCCTGGACATATAAAGTCAAAACAACACAAGGTCCTTGCCCTCAAGGAGCTCACCCAACCTCACCACTTTGTCACCAATTTTCTGCATGATCTTGAGCTAATCATGTGACCTCTCTGTTCCTGACTTTTTTCCATCACCCAAAATGAGAATAACAATAGCATCTGCTCAATTCCCAATTTTGTATGAACATTATATTAAATGGGATCATGTTTTAGAAAGATCTCTGAAATTTTTAAGGGATAAGCTTAAGTAGCAGGCCAATTGAGAACAGGCTGAGTTTAATGTTCAGAGCAAGGGTCTGATTTTGATTCTGACTGATTAAGAACATTTGTTTATTCCTAGTAAAAATGTAAGCGTCAGTCCTTAAGTTCTGACTCTTTGCTTCTCAGGCCAGATGTTAAAAGTCCTGTGATTTAAAAAGGCAAATACCTCCAGTACCCAAATATTGGTTTGGGGGTTAATTTATTCTTTGCATTTGCCAGTTGGCATTACTGAAGGTTTAACTCAAAGAACAGAAAGCAGAGGAGAATGGTAATTGAACCTAGAAGGCAAAGACAGAAATGGAAATTATTTTGCAAGAAGCTGATGGCATCACATTGACATAATTGCCCTACCAAGAAATTCATATCCTTTCTCTTCCTTCCCTTACAGGTATTGAGAGGTTTAAAGGCCAGTATTTCCACAGCCGCCAATACAAGAATCCAGAAGGATTTGAGGGAAAGAGAATTCTGGTGATTGGGTCTGGAAATTCAGCTTCAGATATTGCAGCTGAGCTGTGTAAGAAGGCTAATCAGGTGTGATGTTTTAGATAACTTCATTTGTCTCAGTGAAAATCTGTAGACAAACCTAATTTGGGATTTGTCACTTGAGTGGTACAGACCAAACTGGCCTATGTTCAGCCCTACTTGGTATTGCTTTTCAGGTATTTATGAGCACGAGGCACGGCTCCTGGGTCATGAGCCGCATTTCTGACCATGGCTATCCCTGGGACATGGTGTTCCACACCAGATTCAGCACCATGATCAGAAATACCCTCCCACCAAAGACTGTGAAATGGATGATGGAGACACAGATGAATCGGTGGTTTGACCATGAAAACTATGGCCTGGTACCTGAAAACAAGTAAAGTGATTTTGCTTTTCTAAGTTCCCTGACAGGTAAAGGCACTAGTATCTGTAGGATAGAGAGCCCCAAAATGAAACTTTCTTGCTATAATCATCTTCCAGCATGATGGCCTCTAGACGCTTCTGTTCCTTGCAGATCCCAGGAACTATCAATAGGGCAGTGAACTTCACCTAAAATCAGAATGTTCAATAATGAAATGGTAATGAGCCAGTGAGCGCTCTTTCCTTAAGGGTTCAAACAAAGGCAATGAACCCCGCTGCTGGGGTTCTCTTACAGAAGAGGTTCTCGTAGGGTTAGGTAAAAGATTGGAATGGAAAACTTCTGAGGTCTCCAGCAGTTGATGATTCTTAGCCTATTGGGAATGTAGTTGAGGTTGATTCATCAAAGACTTCATTTTGACTTATACTACTACTACTACTAATAATAATATTGGGTAGCTAGGTGGCACAGTGGATGGAGCGCTAGGCCTGCAGTAAGGAAGGCCTGATTTAAAATTGGGTCTCAAACACTTCTATCTGTGTGACCCTGGGCAAGTTACTTAACCTCCCTTTGCCTCAGTTTCCTCATTTGTAAAGTAGGGATAATGATAGCACCTACCTTGCAGGGTTGTTGTAAGGATCAAATGAGAAAATAATTGTAAAATGCTTAGCACAGTGCTAGTCACATAGTATGTGCAATATAAGTGTTAGCTATTAATAATGATTAATGATATAATTATTCTATTAATAATGATGAATATAATTATAAGAATTAATTATTATGATATTATTAATAGTAATAACCTCAGCCATTGTGATCATGTTCACATAAGAGCTTTCCCCGTGGATGGCTTAGGAAAAAATTGCTTCTGAGATTTTTCTACATAGCAAGTACTACATAAATGTTGCCTACTACTAATAACATTATTAATAATTAACAATAGAATAAATAATAATATTATTATTAATAACATCAACCATTGCCCTGTTCACACAAAGACTTTCCCCACAGATGGCTTAGGAGAAAAGCAGTTCTGAGATTTTCTCTACACTTTCAACTTTCTTTAAAGCATCACTCTCGTAAAATACAAATAATCACTACAGTCAGTGTGGAAATGAGAAATAGAAAGAACATTGAAGTAGGAGTCAAGTAGACATGGGCTCTGGTGCTAGCTCTTCCATTAATTAGCTTTGTAATCTTGGCCAAGTCATTTCAATTCTCTAGGCCTCAGTTTCCCCATCTATAAAATGAGAGGGTAGACTGAGACGATCATTGAGAGTCCTTTTAGACCAAAAAGCAACGATTCCCCAAAAGTCTATCTCTTTTTTACAATTTGGAAATCTTTCACTGGATGTCAAAGCTTGGAGATGTTTGACCAGTCTATTCTAGTCAAATGTATCCACGAGCCCACAAATTTGGCTACTGGCATAAGAAACTGAAATAAGTCCCAGAAGTTCCACCATAAAAGCAATTATAGAAACAAAAGCCACAAGTCCTCAGGTTATGTGAGGCACAGGGACAGGATTTGGAATTCACAATCGGAAAACTTTATTTTATCTTCATTTATTTTCATTCTCCATTCTACATAGATCATTTACCTAAATACCTCACAAATTTCAAAATTAACAGATATACATCTTTTTTTCATGATTTCTGTTTCCTACTCACTCTCAGATGAGGTTTTTACAAAGCAGCAAAATAATGAAGAAGAAGGCAGCAGAAGGAAGAATAGCAGATGAGTAGTCTAATTACTCCCAAAGTAGATGATCAAGAAGGTACACTTTCAGGTGATATATTTGTCCTGATATATATCACCCTCATGACTTATCCTCTTTATCACCCCCTTTTAACAGAGCAGAAGCTATGACACAGGGCTACAACTAGAACTAGATTATAAGGGCTAGGAGAAACTCAGCAAATTACAAAGGATATCAGGGATTGTTGAGAAAGCTTTTTATAGGACCACTCGCACATAAGATAGAACGAGCTTGGACCCATTTCAGCAGAAATGTTTTGTAGTGTTTTGTTCTGTGTGTTTTAGGTACCTGATGAAAGAGCCGGTGTTTAACGATGATCTCCCCAGTCGGATCCTCTATGGGGCCATCACAGTAAAAACCACTGTAAAGGAGCTCACGGAAACCTCTGCCATCTTTGAGGATGGAAGTATAGAGGACATTGACGTGATTGTTTTTGCCACAGGATATCAGATTTCTTTTCCCTTTCTTGATGAGTCCATTGTCAAAGTGGAGCACAACCGGGTGAGATTGTACAAGTACATTTTCCCTCCTGACCTGGAGAAATCAACTCTGGCATTCATTGGCCTTATCCAGCCTCTGGGATCCATCTTCCCAACCTCTGAACTCCAAGCTCGCTGGGTGACAAGAATTTTCAAAGGTGAATGAGTGTACATGTATGGCCAGGAATTAAAATCCTGGCATGTTTTGCTTAATAGTTGAGTACCATAAAGATGTTATTTCTGTCTACTAGAACAACCCACAAGAAGGAGTATCATGTTGGGTATTATTGCTGTGTCTGCACTCATCACTTACAGAGATGCAATAGCTGCAATTGTGAGGGAGACAGTAGTTCATAGAGGACAAAGTATTGGACTAGGAATAAGGAAAATTGGGGGTCATATCCCATTGATGACACTTACTAGCTGTTTGAACTTGAATCTGGGCTTCAATTTCTTTATCTGTAAGATGAGGATATTAATAACTCTCACACTTGCCCCATGGTTGTTACAAAATTCAAATGAGATAATTTTTGTAAAGTACTTTAAAACTTTACAACACTCTAGAAATGTCCATTGCTATTAGAGATAAGGACTGAAGCTGTGATATCATTAATGTAGGGAATGCCTAAAAGTCGGCACTTTCTTTGTACCTGAGCCTTAGCTCAGTTGGATATCAAACCCAAATAGAAATGATACCTGTGGGCTGCATATTGACTTAGTGTTGTATTGTATTTTTATTGATTCTAGCCTCAAGTTTGACACCTCTGGTCTTAGAGAGAGGCCTGGGGCACTGAGAAATTGAGGGATTTGAGTGTGGTCACAAAGGAGTGGGGGGGTGTGTCTCTGTGTGTGTGTGTCTCTGTGTGTGTGTGTGTGTGTGTGTGTGTGTGTGTGTGTGTGTGCGATGGAGGCTTAGAGGTCAGTCCTACAACCACTCAATTACTCTGTCACTCAGTTCTCATAATTCCTCTCAAAAGGGGAAATCATCAAAAGTAGCATAGAATCCATTCAGACCTGCTATGAAAGGCTAGGATTCCAGTTTGCAAGAAAAATCACTTGAGTTTCTGCAAATTCTTTGGATTATCTTAGAATCAAGAGACAAGAGTATGGCCCGTTCTTGATTTCTTGCTTTTTGAGATAGTCATCCATTTGGAGCCCAGCCACTATTATAGAAAGGTTCAATGGCCACCCAGAGAATAGCCATAGAACTCATTTCATTCCTCAGGAGGCATTCCCTACCACAACCTCACCCAACTACCTACGAAAGCCCCATAAGGGGATCTGTTATTTTCATTAGCTATTTTTTTTGTTCAGTTGTTTTCAGTTACGTCCAATTCTTCATGACCCCATTTGGGGTTTTCTTGGCAAAGATACTGGAGTAGTTTGCCATTTCCTTCTCCAGCTCATTTTACAGTTGAGAAAACTGAGGCAAACAGGGTTAAGTTACTTATCCAGAGTCACACAACTAGGAAGTGTCCAAGGTCAGATTAGAACTCAAAAAGATGAGTCTTCTGATTCAGGCCCAGAATGCTATCCATTGTACCACCCAGCTGCCTCTTAATTATATCATGGGTTGAATATTGTTTCTGTAGAGTTAAAAGCTTTTGTCATCAAACATTCCTGACTACTGGCCCAGTTTAATTTGGCTTTCAGACATCCTGAAGTGTCACTGCTGATGCATAAATTCTTGGAGCTCTGTAGATGAGAGAAATTTGGCAGATACATTGTGGGCCTCTGTCACTATAAATCTACATTCCTGACTTTTGACTACAAAAAGACTAAGTATGACTGACCTGCACAGTAAGTATCTTTATGGGACCAAATCACCACAAATCTACCTTTTCTGTTCTAGGGCTGTGTACACTACCCTCAGAGAGCACTATGAAAGCAAGCATTGAGACGAGGAATGAAAAAAGAATTGAACTGTAAGAAATAGCACGTGACCATTCAACTAAGGTCTATTTGACTTAGGGATGTTAACTCCTGTTAAGATTGAAAGCTTTCTTTCAATTCCCTTACCTCTGCTGTTTGAACCTTGAATTGGGGAAAGTCTCCTAGAGCTTTGGGGAGTGGAGGGAGGTGAAGCGAAAGTAAAAGTTTCAGGAAATATACTTTTGAGTGTCATGAGGAATTGAGAGGGGAGATCTGGGGTCAGATATTTCAGGCTTTTGGATTAAACTTTCAAGTTGCATGACCATCTTTGCCTTTGGCAGCCTTTGGCTGCCTGCAGAAAATGCTTTATTGGCCTTGACACTCTGTTGAAAGATGATTGTCCTTGAAATTTGCATATGATACAAGTGAAAAGGGTGGACCATGGGAGTCCCTGATCAAAGAATATATGGTGTCAGCCATTATAATTGTCTCAGAAAGAATTTCCCCAACCAAACTGAGGAGATTATAGGTTTTAGGCCATTATTTGAAGACAGCTGATGGGACACAGGGTACTCCTAATGATCAGCTTAATTAGGATCAGCCATACCTCCTCTTGATATAGAAAAACAAAATGGCTACATCTTTCTGAAGTTCTGAACTATTGAGGACTTACTGAGTTTTCTCTGGTGACTTCATCCAAATTGGAAAGATGGAGGCAGATCTTTCTTTTCCACCCTCCTACCATGAAGAGACAGTTCTAGTAACTAGGAACCAGTGAAAAGAGCTTCCCACAGAGGACATGTCCTTCAGCCAGATGCAGCCTGTTCCACGTTTGAGGATTTGCAATTTAACATAGGTCTATATCCCATAATCTTATGTGGCCAGCAAATTTAGCAAGTCAAACAGGGGTTCCACTAATTATCCCTGCTCTAGAATACAATACGATACGATACGATACGATACGATACGATACGATACGATACGATACGATACGATACGATACGATGCGATACGATACGGTACGATACGATACGGTACAGTACGAAACGATACGATGTAATACAATACAAAGTAATGCAATACGATACAATATAATACAATGCAATCAATGGGTACATATTGAGCACATTACGGTGCTAGAAAATGTGCTACACACTGGGAAGACAAAGAGAGAAATCATTTCCTCAAGGAGCTTACATTCTACTGGATGCTTTGGGATGTAATGCTTTGGAAATACTTGTGTCCCTGTAAAGAGATTTAGAAAGTTGAGGGAGCTAAGTAAACAGAACCTGACCTTATGATAGGCTGGACAAAAGAATGTTTAGATGCCAATTGTCCACATCACATTTCATATACAGTGAAACTCACTCACCACTTTGTCTGAAACCAAGAAAAGAAACTGAATAGTCACACTATGAAGGGAGCAGTAGAAGGAAGACTTTAAGGGTAATGACTATGGTGAATGAGAATGATATGGATGACTAATAATTCTACACCCAGTAAATAATCCTACAAGATGGAAGTCGTGGTCAAGTCTTTAGGGGAAAGCAATGGTTTTTTGTTGGGTTTTTTTTGTTGTTGTTGTTGTTCTTGTATTTCCAAGTGCCTAGCATAGAACTTTGCATTTAGTAAGTTCTTAATGTTGTTACTAGGCACATAGTGAGTGCCTAATAAATGCTTGTTAATTGATTTTAATTGAATTTAACTGAACTGAATTGAGTTCATGGCTACCAAATTACTTATTTCATAGAAGTAGTTGCTATTCCTTAGAGACATCAATGAAAGGTTATCAATTATGTGATGTAATTATGTAATAGCCTCACACTTTCCACTGGCTATGGAAAAAAAAAGAAATTAGTAAGAGAGAAAGAGTAAAATCTTTGTAGATACTTCTGAATATAACCTATGATGCTTTGTTTTTGTTTATCCTGCATTTAGGTTTGGAAAGAGCCTGAGCCAGACTTTGCAAACCAATTACATTGACTACTTGGATGAACTTGCCACAGAGATAGGAGCCAAACCTGACATTCTCTCACTCTTTATAAAAGACCCTAAACTGGCCCTGAAGATTTACTTTGGGCCCTGCAATCCATATCAGTATCGCCTTGATGGCCCTGGGAAGTGGAAGGAAGCCAGAAATGCCATCTTCACCCAGGAACAAAGGCTTCTAAAGCCTTTGAAGACTCGAGTTGTGAAGGATTCGTCCATGGCTTCTATTGCTTCTTTGTGGAAAGTCCTGGGCCTTACTGCTATTGTGTTGGCCTTTTTTTTCACTATGTATTAGGTATGGGGTCCTAGCTATGAAAGTTGAGGGAGAGGGTTTCCTGGATTTTAGTAGGAAAAGTACAAGTTCCTTGAGGGTAGTACTGTTTGGGTTTTTTATCTTTGTCACCCAATTGCCTAATATCAAGTCAAATCAAGTCAACAAGAATTTATTAAAAACGTACTATGTGCCAGCCAATTTTCTAAGGACTGGAGAAATAAAGAAAGGAAAAAGTCAGTCCTTGTTCTCAAAGAGCTTGTAGTGTAATAAATGTTTGTTGTCTAATTGAATTGAAGACAAATAAATATGGAGATATATATATATATATATATGCGCATATATATGCATACATATATATATATATATATATACATACATACATATATGGAAAAAAATGCTTGAAAACTCCCTGGCTATATGCTCAACTTTATCATAATAGAGATAAGTAAAGGATGATGTGGAAAATTAGTGAGTTATTATTAGAAAGCAGCTTTATGGATAATATATTAAAAACTAATTACAGCATTAAAATATTTTACCATCCCATCCTTCCCACAGTGGGTGACAAAAGTTTAAATGTCATTCTTTTTTTTTTTTTAGCATACAGCATAATAAATATCATTGCCAGCCATGAGCATGTGGTAGTTATGGGGTAAAGTCATAGATCACGCATATCCCTTGATTCTAAGCTGTAAGATAATTAAAACAGCAGCAGATTATTTAAAACCATTTCTCTTGAGTCACATCCTTGACAGCCTCCCCATCTGGTGTCCATCTGGTAAATTCCTCTCTGCTCTGAACTCAGACTCAAGTTCTTGGCAAAGCCCCCAAAATGCTGAAGGGAAGTGTTTGAGCAGAGATTATACGCATGGACAGAGATCGATTGGAAGTACCCATGCCATCTTTTCACCCAATCCTTAAATTTTAACAAATCATCACATTCTTTCAGTTGTGGTCACAGGAAAACCTGCTTTTTTTTATAGGTCATTTAGCAGCAGACATAAATAGGAATAGTATAATCAAAAGAGGATTGAATTGGGGATTGGGGGACTGGGCTCAAAAGCCCGTTCTGCTATGTCTTACCTGGGGCAAGCCACCATTAATCTTCATGGGACTCTGCTTCCTCAAATATATAAGGAGGGGCCAGATTGAATTCTCTCTCAAGTCCCTTACAGCTCTAAATCTACTATCCTATGCACTCTAGACTTCTATCATGCCCAGCTCTTCATCTTGAAGCCATGCTCCAATTCTGGAATTCCCACATTGGAAGTGCTGTCCGTCCCTATAGCCTCTTCCTCTCATTGGATGGCTCCTACCAGAACCTCCATTTAAGGAAGGTGCCCAGGCCAGCCATGTCTCATTCCTCTCCAGGCTGCATTCTAGACTTTCTTTTACAGCCCCCTTGGGTACCTTTGTATCTCTTCCTTTTAACCTTCTCTTTATGTTTCGCCTTCCTCTATTAGAATGTAAGCTCTTTGAAGGCAGAGACAATTTTTCTTTCTATTTGTGTCTGTATTCCTAGCACTTATCACAGTGTCTGCTGGTACCCAGTAAGTGCTTAATTGATTTTTTGGTTTTTTATTGACAATTACCACTAATAAACCTCACTATTATTAATGGAACACTTTATTAATAAATAATTTGATCAACAGAGCACTTAATTATATTTGTTATCATGCCTCCAATGCTTTTTGTAGGCATCACATATTAATAAACTCTTCTTGCAAATATTAAATCAAGTGGATTGTCATCATTTGATTCCATGACTTCTTTGTGGGGCCATTCTTCCCATGAGCTTAGGATACTAGGCCCTTTAGTATAGAAATACCTTCCAAGACAAGTTAAAGCATGGAGATGTCTAAGGTCAAAACAAAACTTTCTCTTCAGTTCCCCAAAGCTTTGGTTGAAATTATTCATAATTTTGAACTGGGCTTCTTCTGTTGGGGCTTCAAACCAGTTGTGTATATGTATTCTTTCTCAGTCAAGAAGACATCCTTTTCTGCAACATTTTGGCATGCTGAAGAGGTGAAGCTGTGGACATTTGGACATGTGGGGAAAAGTGCAAATGGTATATAGGGTTGTTTCTTGATGAAAAACTGATTGCTTTGCCAGTTATTAAATATAAATCCTATTAATGGTCATGTTCAGCATATACTGCAATCAGATCCTGACATTTTGATGCAGTATTAATGGGACAAGAAAAGAAAGGAAATGCAAATTTCAGAAAGAATGCCATTTATTCTACCTAACCAAATTTTTTCTTCCAGAAAACTTTCAAGAAGAGACAGAAATCCTTAAAATCTTTTCAAGCATGTGGAATATATGGAGTTTTGCAAAGGAGTTTCTGAAGAACGCTGCTTTTATATGACCCATTTAGCAATAACTTAGATGATGTTGTATAATATTTGAATACATGTAAGTTTAAATCTTGCAGCCTCATGCTAACCTTGGGGATGTTAGAAGTCTTATTGCCAGTGGTTGAATGATTTGCTTAAGTTACAAAAATGCTAAGTGCCATCAGGTCTTCATGACACTAAATCCAGCCCTCTATGCATTCCAGCATTCTGCCTCTCCTGAGTTTCTATCTGCCTTCTGATAGCACCAATTCTCAAACTCTGCCAGGCAGAGGATTTTTTTCCTAGTTAATAAAAGAATGAGCCTACAAGTTCTTCAGTTATCTTTTCTAACCCTCAATGACAAATTCATTCTTACAGTTAACTCCCCTCTCACTGTTTGAGGTGTTGCTAGTGTCCTCAGACTGCCTATGTGACCAAGGACAAGAAAGTCAATAAACTTTTAGGCACCTCAGCCATTCCCCAAGACCATAAATTGTAAGGTAGAGATTTGCATTGGTAGAAAGGATGGCTCCTCATCAGGGAGTTCCATTTATCAATGAAATTAACAACAAAATAACAGATCTAGTCCTAGGTTATTTTGAGAGACAGTATGGTATAGTGGAAACCCACCTTGGATCTTGGAAAATGTGCTTCTGAAACATTCTGGCCTTGTGACCCTGGGCAAGATACTTAAGGTCCCTACACTTACCAACATCACAAGTCTGGAGAGGAAAAAAGAAAACAAGCTGCTTCTTATCATAAAAGAAAATTTAAAGATTAAATCAATACTACTGGGCATGGTGGTACACATTGGAATCCCAGCTACTGGGAGGCAGAGGACAGAGAATCACTACTAACTAGTAGTGGACTAAGTTGATCAGGTGTGTATACTAAGTTCAGCATTAATATAGTGAGTCCCCAGGAACAGGTAGCTACCATATTGCCTAAGGAGGGGCAAACTGTCCCATGTAGAAAATGGAGCAGATCTAGGGTTTGGGGATATGACCCCAAAATGGCATAGTGTGGTATATGCAGGGAGGAGAAAGTAAGAGGCTATAACCCTGAAGAAACAGTTCCAGGATGTAGACTCAAGAATAAGTAAATAAATTCAAGTCTACTCAATCAATAAACATTTATTAAGTGTCTGCTATGTGCCAGGCACTGTGCTAAGCACTGGAGATACAAAGAAAGGCAAAAGACAGTTCCTACACTCAAGCAGCTCACAATGTACCACACTCACTTTGAAATCACAGTCTTCAGAACTGGGCAGGTTCAACATGGAGAGACAACAGGAAGGGTGCTGGGGTTAGAGTCAGAAGACAGGTACAAATATTCGTCTGTAACTTATCTAAACAATGAATTTCACCCTTTGGAGCCTCAGTTTCCTTGTCTGTGAAATAAAGGAGTTGGACTAAATGGCTGCTAGGTCCCTTTCAGCTTTGAATGTATGTTACGATGATCTCACAAAAGTGTGGACACTTAGCAAAAGGAAAATAACCATGCAAGAGGTGTTCTTGGCTGCCAACCCTGCTGCAGGCAGTCAACCAGAGGCTAATTGAATCAGAGTCAAAGATTCCTCTGATACTGAAGATCTAATACTGGCTGCCAACCAGAGTCCATGTGAACAAGGTTATTGAAGAATAGGAACTTAGCACAATTTCATAGCTGTAGCAATGGGACAGAAAGGACCGTGTATACTGGGGAATTCTCAATATTCAGCATTTTATTAAGTAGCTTGAGGTCCATCTCCCTAAATGGCCTATTGAGTAAATTTGTATCTCTTATTTTACCAAGCCATTTGTGACTGGCACACACACATCCTGCCTTGTATTCTTAGGAGGTCAAGGAACTCTAGGAAGAGGCCCCATTGAGCTTGCCTTTGAGGAGTGGGACAACTAGTCTGGAATCCTAGGAAGATGGGAGAGTGAGAAGAAACCTAGGGCACAGCTCTCCCACTACCATACCAAACTACTAAAATAGCCCAAAATGGAACAATACAACAATGACAAGAAAAGAAAAAAGTTCAAAGAACCCAGCACAGTTTTTTTTCTCATGTAAAAAAGTAACTGAAAACAATCACTAATCTGTTGTTTCTGTTTACACTTCCATTGCTTCCAACAACAAAGTACAATGTGAGCTCTGAGGGAAAAGGTCATTATCAACATGATAGAATAGAATATCAATATGATAGAATAGGAAAGCTTCATAGAGCTCCCCCTTGCTGACGCAGCCTGAATTCACCCAGTCATGGGCAGCAATGTGGCTACTGCAATTTTAAGTACTCAACTCTTGAAATTATCTACACAGTTTGCCAGGGAGAACCTCACTACCAGGGTCTGTTGAAGCCAATGTCCAAGGCTCAAAAAAGAAAGAAAAAGGACAGTTGTTGGAAGAGCATGGAGCCTGAGGAATAAGAAAGTCGGGGCGGGGGGGGGGGAAGAATTCCAGAAAAACAGCACTGAGTAAAATTAACTAAAATAGTGCCCAGAGAAAATATTGTTCATCCTTCATTTTCAAGGAGTACCGATGACATCACAGGATGATGTTTTGACTCACGCATAAATTGGATTTAAGTGAGGCAGAGTTGCACAAAGTCATGAGTCTCACTCTCTCTTGCAGAGTCATGTAGGTCTAGCGGCAAGACAAAAGTCAGGATGACTGGCAATGGTCCAGGATCCAGTGGTATCTTCAATATCTCACTGTGCTCTAAGTACTCCATAGCACCTGCTTCAACCACCTTCATGGCCGTTGGAACAAATTGCTTTTGTCCACCTGTTCCACCGGGAGAAGGCTCCGCATGACTCACCAGACATTAGTCTTAGACCTACCGATCGTCCTCAACTTGGTTTAGCCAGTCTGCCGAGATGGTGTTATCAAGGTGTGGCCACTGTCCATGTCACAGCTTCTTGGAATCACAGGTGAGAGTTGGGTGGCAAGTGAACACCAAAGATGGATGAGCAGCCTGGGAAAGGGTTCAGCAAGCCCTCACACCGGAGGTGCTCATCCTCCCTGATATAGGTAGCCTTACCCAACACAGGTAGACAGTAAAAGGAGTGAGAGTAATGTGGACAAATGAATCAAGGACAAAAGCCTCTCAGGGCTTTTTTCCCCTACAGTGTCCTGAGACATACATATCTGATGCCTTCATAGCCAAACCCAGTGTAAGAGATCAAGAAAGGCAATTGAAGAGAAAACAAAATGGCACTCAGAAGAGTGAAACTGGCCAAGGTGAAGATGAAGCCCTACTATAATGGCCACTCCACATCTCCCTGCAGTAGTGACCCAATTGGTCACTCTCACCCTCTGATGAAAACATACCTTGTCCAGCCCTTACTGTTTGATACAATAAAGGACAGGCAATAACAGGAAGGGGAGGGGAGAAAAAGCACTAGTTCTTCAGACTGACCTATATTAATTAGCTTACTGTTTAGTCTGATTCGAATTTATTTTCATGCTTAGCACAGTGACTGGCACCTTTATAAATGCAACGACTTGGCAGATTGTTGCTAAACCAGACAAGACTTTGGATAATTAAGACTATTAGCCAGCTTTGATCTTTGTGCAAACACAGGCGTTTAAGAAAAGACTTAATATTAGCCTGCAATTAAAGAGCTGTCAGTCCGCCTTTCTTTGGTAGAGGTTCTAGCTTTTAAGTCATTTGAGATTGGAACTAAGATGGACCAAAAGCAGCCCTAATGAAAATAGTCCAGAAGATAGTAGTAGGGAATAAAGCCTCTGATTGTGATGTCCAGCAGTCAACAACAACCAGCAAAACAATGCATCCAAGAGAGATGCAATAAGGCAAATGGAGGATTGCTCAACTGAGACTATTTTCCTAGCAATAACCACAATACTAGTAAGGATAAATAGGACAGCTGACAGATTCAGCAGACCAGTTCAGCAAAGGAATCCAGTAGAGATGTCATGTCCAATAGAGAGAAAATCCAGAATGAATAGTGGGGGCATCTCTGGTTCTGTGCCATCTGAGGTATGTGAAGTATCTCAAGTATCTCCAATGTGTGTGTTCATGTATTATCCCTTTAGATGGCCATTCTCTCCACTGGTGTGTGCATTTGTAGGAAAGGGTGATTGATATGAAGAATATATCGATAAGAAGAATATTATAATTTCTTTTATTACTATTTCATTAAACACCTTTGCTTCAAACTAGTTGTGTCCTGACTGATGAGGGAAACAGTAAACATCGGGAAGGACTGATAAGTTATAGTTTTGAGTGAATGAAGACACAGAAATCCTTGAGACTACAGTGAGTATTCAAGGGGAGCAACCCCAATGTTACAAGTGTGTTAGCATAAGTTACTTCATATCTCTGGACCTTCTTCATACCTGTAAAATGAAGGGGTTGTACTAACCGACTTTAAAGGTCCCTTCCATCTCTAAATCTACAATCTTAAATTGAAGCCCTATAGAAAAGAGAGCACATTGTCATCAGAGATTGTTTCTCTGTAATTTTACCCTTAGAATAAATGAATCAATAAGTTAATATTTAAGCCAACAACTTCTCTAGGGCAATGTCTCTCCCGTAAAGACTTATATACTCTGCCTCATTGCCTGAAAGAAGATGAGATTTAGATACCAAGGCCAACATCACTTCTTCCTAGGCTGTTGTTTCCTTCTCTGTTGGCTCCTTGTAAGTAACTTGGATCACAGTATCTGGACAATCCGTTTCCCACATCTTTAAGTAGGAAATAAAGCCTGTCCACCTGACTGGGGCAAAGCCAGCTGGGAACTAAGAGCAGGAAACATAGAAAGTAAGTATTCCCCTTGGAGCTCTGGAGCCTTTGGGTGGGCCCATTGGTGGTGGGATGGAAGAGGAGTTGTCCCTATTTAGCAGTTGAGCTTTCAGCAGCAGAATCATCTAGAAGAACTCTCTCCCTGCCTGGTAACCCTGGGGGGAAAAAATACAAAAAAAAAAAACCCCTTCCATGCTTGTAGCTCCAAGTTAAGTATAAGGGATTTTGAAAATCCTGTTTTGGAATGATAGTCAATTATCTTCTGGCTACATTGAGAACGACCCAGCTGGAGAAATCATTAAAATTATGGGATAAAAGAACCACAACTTAGATTTCCTGCACAGAGAAAATAGAAAATATTTTGAAAAAGAGGCTCAGGGTTTGTTTCGTTCTGTTCTGTTTTTTCTATTTTAGTTTTATTTGTTGGTTTGTTTTCCTGACAGCCTCCAATCAGCAAATCTAACATGGTCTAGGATAGTGACTTGGGACTTTGTCCTCCAAATTTTTTGTATTTGGTTGAGCTACCAAGACACCTTTTGGCATCGAACAAAAATTTACCAATAGGTGGCACTATTTTCATTTTATGCTAATGCTTCAGGTTCCAATCGTGTGCCCCATGGTCAAGATTTCTTATTTTCATTGTAGCATCAGAAGTCTTCTCCTCCTAACCTCCTGATAGTCAAGATCACTCTCAGCCCACATTCCTTTTGTCTTATATTTTCTCTCTAGAATAGAAACTAGGATTTTGCTTCAGGCTATTTACCTGTTACCATTTCTATGCAGTGTCTAGGACAAAGCAGAACACTCCTGACTCCTTCCATTTTGCTAGGAAAAATCTGATTTTAAATCTTGGCTCTGCCACGTAGACTCCTATAAATTTAGCCCCAGTTTCCTGTGAAATGGGAATAATGATACTTTCAATGACAGACAATATGGTGTAGTGGATAGAAAGCCCAGCCTCAAAGTCAAGAAAACCTGGGTCCAAATTCTGACTGTGTAACTGCGGGCAAATCGCTTAAGCTCTCAGTGACCTAGGCAATGTTCCAAAACCATAAACTGTGAAATTATTCATATTTGTTTTGATAAAAGGAGTTTCTCAAAGGGTGTTGTTGGACTAGTAAACACTAGTAAATATGCCATTTCTTAGGTAGGAGACACAGGAGGTCTTCTAGTACCTCTCTCACTAGCGGGTTCGCTTTTGATCCAGTCACACAGGAAGACAGGAATGGAATCATAATAAGGGGTTAAATAAGCTTCCTTTATTCTAGTCTAGTCTTCTCAAAGGGAGTTTGCTGATAATGGGAGCTCCAACAACCCTTCTCACTGCGGCCGGCATAAAGGGGGAGCAACTATCCCTCTGTCTGGATGGGGTCAGTTGAGACCAGCACAACTTGTGCTCTCCCCTAAATCCCCTCAAGCCTCAATGGGAGCCAGTTGAGGCAAACACACAGATTCTCCCTCCCAAGCCTTGATGGGGGCTGATCAAGGCACGTATAGCATTCAGCCTGCACATTCACCCCTAAGGGGTTTCCCACTCACTGACCAGTGCCCACTTGCTTAATAGGGCAACAGACAAAGAAGATACATTGCCAACAATAGCCTCTCAATTTTACACTGCTTCACCCCTGTATCTTCTATGACTGCACAGTAGAAACTGTTTTGAACCACCATCGTAAGAACTCAAATCTAACACCTGGGAAATGGAGATTGTTATGGCTATGGATTCTGGGAAGAAAACGCTAAGAAAGAATAACAAAAAATCGACTTTACACACACTAAAATTCACCTTACTTACACTCCACTCCTCCAGGATTCTGGCCTTACAATCTACACAGGTAACAATATGGCTCTTACAGTGTACACAGGTGACACTTTTAGGGGTCCTCGAGCCAAGAAGCCAAAGCATAACATCCACAATCCACAACAACATAACAACAACATAAACTGCAACAATATACAACAACAACGTGCTAAAATAACAACAACATAGATTCCAGCAACATAGACATTACGTTGGGCACCATCAGGTTTGCAAAAACAGCATGTCACCAGAGTGGCCACAAGGCCTAAAACAGAACATAGCACTCAATATGTAATACATAGCACAGTATATTTCATTTCCTAGCACACAATATGTAACATAGTATACCTCCCTTATACATTCTTTGGGGGACCAAGGTCTTCCTTTAACACAGCACATCCCCAGGGCAGCAGAGAAATGCAGCACACTCCTCCCTTAGGTCACAGCTCATTTCTGGGCCACAATCCCCTCAGTCAAAGCAAAGAGTCCAATCCTCTTCCTGAAAGTCTTCTAGGGGGTGCATCTTTCTCTTGCTTGGGGCTTGCACTCTGCCGTTGCAGGCTCCCACCTGGTATTCCCGGGCGTGCTCACAGTTCAGTAAGCCAGAAAGTCCAAGTCTTGGTACTGCTCCAGCCCCTGCCACAAGGTCTGGGGGGCAGCTGGGTGACAAAACCAACAGGGTGGGTCCCCAGGGGTTACAGCACGTCCCCCATCCCACCACAGACAACTCCACCCCTGAGTCCCAACTCATCCCAGGGGGATGTAGCAGGAAAGCATGCTCAGTGTTCCTACCTTGCTGAAAAGATTCGGAGCTGAGACCCTAGCTCTGTGGCTCTCTGCTCCTGCGGCGGGTCCTGCCTCACATTGGGAGGGACTGCTTCACCTCTCAGCAGCTCCCTGCTTCTGCCTGGGTCCAGACACAGTAGGCTCCGGGATCTCCTGCCCCCCGCTTCTGTCTCTGGCCCGCACCACCCCAACTCCAGGACAGCTCTCCCTCCTCCTGCACAGGGGCAGTGGTGCCCACCTGGGCTCTGGGCACAGCACACTTCCAGGGCCTCTGCCCCACCCCCCACTCAGGGGCCTCACCTCCCAGGGTGGGGCTGTTCCAGCCAGGGCTCTGGGCATCTTGTCTTCCCCCTTCACAGAGAAAGGGGCTACTCTCGTCTGGCTCTGACTCCAGCCACGGCCTTGGCTCTGAGAAGTTCAAAAGAAACGTCTCAGGTCAAGCTTCCCCCTCTACCTCTAGCTGCTGCTTAGCTTTAATTAACCCTTTCCTGTATTACAAGCTTCTCCTTTAGTGCAGGGAAACTTAAGAGGAAATTTTCCCACGCACTTTTACCTTTCACAATAACAAATCCAAGTCTTCTCCGGCTCATCTGATAACTCTGGCTCTTGAGCAGAGGGAATAACAAATATCTGAGCCCTAAGAATCTGGGTCTCAGTCTCTAATGTTTCTTGGGCTTTCTCACATGCCCCTTTTTCCTCCCACTCCTGGGATAAAGCAGTCCATACCTTCTGTAACTGGGCTTCCACTGACAGTAGCTTGGCTGTACTTTTTCTCACAATGATTAACTTTAGCCAGACTACCATACAAGAAACTGAAATGCCTGCTTTCATCTCCCAGACCCTACAGTCACAGTCACAATCACAGTCACAGTCACCTCTGGCTCGTCTCCTCACGAGTGCAGGTGCAGTAGGGAAGGGGAAGGAGAGGTTATCTCCACGGGGCTCCACGCTGGGCCCCCACTGCTGCACCTCGCTTGTTTCCTCTCAGGCTGCTGTTGCCTGCTCAGAGGCCCGCTGCCTCTGCCACTGCTCCAGGGTCTCTCTGGACTGGTCCAGAATGCTGTTGCATCTGACTCTCTGCATACTGCATACTGACTCTCTCACTCCTTTGGGGTCTCCCACAGAATTCCTATAACTCCCACAGCCTTTCTAGCTCCCTTCTTATCAAGGATACCCCCAAATTTTCTCAAAGCCTCTAGGGGTAAGGGGCACATCCTTCCACGCCTAGGAAGGGGCCCATAATCCATCCTCCCATCCCTGGGGAGAAATCCATAGAACCATAGTTACAAAAAATAACAAAATCACAGGAAGACATCCTGAGGTGCATATCCCAGAACCACTAAACCCCATATTTCCTTCTTGCTTTCAGTCTGTCTGCACAGATCCTCTCAACTACGCCCGGTGTTGGACAAATAAACACCAATATGCCATTTCTTTGGTAGGAGACTCAGGAGGGCTTCTAGCACCTCTCTCACTAGCACATTCTTTTGATCCATTCACACAGGAAGACAGGAATGGAGTCATAATAATGGGTTAAATAAGCTTACTTTATTCTAGTTTAGTCTTCTCAAAAGGAGTTTGCTTACAATGGGAGCTCCAACTCTTAACAGCATTCCTAACCACACCTGAGAAGTAGAGATTGCTATGGCTATGGATACTGGGAAGAAAATGCTAAGAAAGAATAACAAAAAATTCACCTTACACACACTAAAATTCACCTCACTTACAGGTTTTAACTAAAACAAATAAATCATAAGTCCTGAAGTATGATAAGATATGATATGATAATTTCAAAAAAAAATTTTCGATTATCTGCTTACTCTGTAACAAAATGGTCGTTCCCCAAAGCTCTTATCTTCCAGAACTGCCATAACATTGCCACTGCACCAAATAAAAAGCAGAAAATGGAAAATCATAGGACTAAACCAGTGTCCATGGCATGGTTTTCTCACACACATATAAAGACAGCAAACTGGTTAAATCTTTTAATCTCCATAAGACTTTTTCCTGCTTTTCTGGAAAAGTCAGGGATGGGTGGAGCATTTCTATTTATGGTAAGGATCAATTCTAGGACAAGAGGTCCCAGCAGAAGGAACAACTGAAGAAAGTCTTCTTGATCCTTGCCTGGCACAAGAGACCATGGTCAAGCGAGTTGCAATTGTGGGAGCTGGTGTGAGCGGCCTCACCTCCATCAAAAGCTGCTTAGAAGAGGGGCTGGAGCCCACCTGCTTCGAAAGGAGCAGTGACATTGGAGGGCTATGGCAATTCACAGTAAGTGATATTTCTTAACTCCTCTATCAAGCATGCTGACTAAGGCAACTTTGTGGCAAGGTGACCTTGGTCACTTTACCTCTCTGGACTTCAGTTTCCCAATGTATAACATGAGAGCCTTCTCTCAGATAATCTCCAAGGTCCTTTCTCTGTCTGTCTATATAATTGTTCTGTAACATTTGAGATCTACCCACTGGGAGAATTCTATTGGTACTAGGAGAGAATAATAACAGCTAGCATTTATGTAGTGCTCTAAGGTCTACAAAGCACTTTATTTGTCTTAATCTTGTTTGATCCTGACAACAACCCTGTGGAGATAGATATTATTATTATCCCCATTTTACAGAGAAGAAAACTGAGGTTGAGGGAGATCAAGTGACTTACCCAGGAATTCTACATTTCATTCTCTCACATAGGTTTCCCTTTTCTTTTCTTAAACATAATCTGTGATTTCATTAATATGGGGAAGTTCAATGAGGAAGCTCCCTCTGCTGCAGAATAGTTCTGTGATGTGAGAGAGTTGCCTAAGGCATTGTGAAGTAAAATTACTTGTCCAGGATCAGAAAGACGAGTATAAGCCAGATGTGGGACTTGAACCCACACCTTCCTTCCTGACTCTAGGGCCCTTCCCCCATGCTTTCTTTTTCTCTCACAGTTACAGGAAAGCAAATTCCACTGAAAAGTTTGTATTTCTCCCCATGTCATTTTGAACATTGACTTGTTGAGAGTTTTAATTTCTGGGGAATAATAACAATTCCCCCTTTGTGATGTTTCTGCAGGAATATGTTGAAGAGGGCAGAGCTAGCCTTTATAAATCTGTTGTTACTAACAGCAGCAAAGAGATGTCCTGTTTCTCAGACTTTCCTTTCCCAGAGGATTTTCCAAACTTTTTGCCACACGCCCGATTTTTGGAATACCTCAAGATGCATGCAAACAAGTTCAACCTTCTGAAATGTATCCAATTCAAGGTATGTCACTAATTGTTTGATTGGCAGAAAAGTAGTTTTATACATGTCTTCTTTTGTTGCTTCCTATCTCAGACTCAAGTTCTATGCTTGAGATTGAGAAACTGGCAAAGATCAGTGCTACTTGGCAGGATTCCTTCATCCCCTGGAGACTCTTCAATTAACCTGTGGAGGGAAATATGTCTTCATGCTATATAACCCACATGTAGAATCCTGTCTATGTATGGTCTTTATCTGAATGGCCTTAGGGTCTAATCCAGATAGAGTTATGGTTCCTAAAATATCTACACTATATCTATATCCTAACTATATCTACAATTGCTGGGTCTATATTTTTGTTGATTGTACATCACGACTTCTTGAAGGGGATGGGGAACAATGATATTTGAATACTCTGGTTTCTCTTTTTTAGACCATTGTCTGCAATGTGAAAAAATGTCCTGATTTCTCCACCTCTGGCCAGTGGGAGGTAATCACTGAACATGAAGGGAAGCAAGAGTCAGCCATATTTGATGCTGTCATGGTCTGTACTGGTTATCTCACTGACCCGTTTTTGCCGCTAGATACTACACCAGGTATAGTATTATCTTCGAAGTACTTCCATTTGAAAAAAAAACTCTTCTTATTGATATGGCTTTGTTTTGGATTTTTTGAAAAAAAAGTCACTGTGATATACAATGTGAGTGTACCCCCAACGTACTTTCACAGGCCCTGTTTTCTTCTTATTCTCTGTCTCATGGTGACCTCATCAACTGTCAGGGACTTAATTAGCATTTCTTTTCAAATGACTCATAGATGTATATATCTTTTATTAGCATTTCTTTCTCCTCAGTTCCAGTCACACATCACAAATCGCTTATTGAACATTTCAAAATGGATTACTGTAGGTATTCCTAACTCAAAATGTCCAAAATATAACTCATTGTATCACCCAACTTTCTTCCATACTTCTTTAAGTCACCCAAGTTCACAATCTGTCTCATCCTCAATATCCCACTCTTCGTCACTCTATATATCCAATAAAGGGCCAGATCTTTTCATTCCTCCTCAACATCTCTGGCATCTATGCCCTTCTCTCAAGTCATCCAGCCATCACCTTTTCAGATCCTCATCACCTTTCCTCTAACCTACTACAATAGCCTGCTGATGCATCTCCATCCTCCATATCACTGGCTGACTATATGACTTCTCTATTCAATAAATCCCAGTGGCTTCCTGTTCCCTCTATGATAAAATTAATTGTCATTTAAACTTCTTCACAACAGGATTCCAATCAGTTTTTCCAGCCTTATTCTACATCACTCCCTTTCACACGTTCTATGGTCCAATCAATCTGGTTTTCTTACCCTGTCTCACACAAGACTGATTTTACTCACTTGCAAGTGAAACCTTCCATATATATATATATATATATATACATCGTCTCTCCCCCATTAGAACGTGAGCTCCTTGAGAGGAAGGACCATCTTGCTTTCAGATTTGTATCCCCAGTGCTTGCTTTTCACATAGGAAACATTTAACAAATGTTTTATACATTCATTCAAGACACTCCATCTCTAACCTCTGCATCTGTGCACTGACTCTGTCCGATGACTAAAAAAAAACCCCTTCAATTCTACCTCTTAAAATCTGCAGTTTCCTTCAAAGTTTGGTTCAAGTATCGTATTCTACATGAGGCCTTTCCTGATTTCTCCTAGCCACTAGTATCATCTCCCCCAAATTTACCTTGTATTTATTTTTTTTTCAGAAACCTTGTATAGCCTTATAAATGTACATGTTATCTCCCATGAAGGAATACAAGGTCCTTGAAAGGAGGGACTGTTTCATTTTTATCTGTATCCTCAGAACCTATCACAGTGTATGGGATATAGTAGGAGGTTAATAAGCATACTGATTAATAACTATTCCTTCCCAATAACCCTCTCTCCCCAAGAATCCTCCTTTATCAATCAGTTAATGTGCCAGACACTGTACTAAGTGCCAAGGACCCATTACAACCATACAGCAAAGCTTGTTTTGAAAAAAGTCAGTCCCTGCCCTCAGGGAACTTACAATCTAAAGGTGGATGACAACACATAAAAGGGGTCTGAAAAGGGGGAAGTGAAGGGCAAAGAAGGTACCTAATGTGCAGGCATGGTGGAAAAGTCAAAGAAGTCTCAGAATTTCCTAGGGCATGGTAGAAAAGTTAGAGAAATGTTAAAAAGAGAAACAGTTATGTGAAACAGACCATGTCCAGGCAGGAAATACATTCCACCATCAGTCCTCTGGGATCAAGATTGGTCATTATATTCATCTGAATTCTGATGTTTTTCAATGCTATTTTCCTTTGTATTATTGTGGTCATTTTGTATATTCATCCCTTATGTCTGCTTTCTTTGATCTGAATAAGTTCATTTATTCAAAAAGTATTTTCTAGGTGCCTACTATGAGCCAGGTAGCATGGGAGATACAGTCTTCCTTAACATCTCTGAATTCCTTAAATTCATTTTTTGATGCAATAGTATTCCATTACATTCAAATAGCACTGTTACTTCAGCCATTCCTCCTCTGTTGGGCATCTCCATTTTTTTTCTTTTTAATATCACAAAAATATTGCTAGGAATATTTCCCTAATTCAGGGAACTGTTAAAAATATTTCCGTGAATATGAATATTTGTATGGCACAGTGTCTAGAACATTATATGTGTTTGCGTCATTCTTTACTTTTAGGAAAATTAGTCAGTTCACAAAAGGGTCAGGTTTGAAGGCATAGGCACCCACTTCGGTGTTTGTGTTTTAATGGCATGATGTACATATGTATGGTTTTAAAAGTCACTTTTATCAAAGCACTTTGCAAACCTTAAAGAACTATATAAATGTTTTATTTTATATCTTTATTATTGCCATTCTTTCTAGGAATCTCCTCATTCATTAATTCATTTTATCACCATGCAAGGTAGATAGGGCAGATATCATTATCCTAATTATACAAGGAAATGAAACCCAAAGTCATATGTTGGTTGCTTTGAATAAACTGGAATTTGGACTTGCTTGAAGTAGAAGCCCCATGTAGGAAAGAGCACTGAATTTGGAGTAAGAGGACTAGAGTTTGAATCTCAAATCTTCTAGTTAATATCTTATATGACACTGGACAAGTCATTTCATCTCTATGGGCCTCAGTTTTCTCATCTGTAAAATGAGTTTGGACTCATTATCAATCAAGGAACCATCCACCTCTATATTCTAGAATCTAATCATACATTCTAAAGGACTGATATATGGGCTTTATTTATAATTGCCTGTGACTGTGAGTTTTACCAAATAACAATAGAACCTTGATAAAGCCACAAGGCGTGTTACACAAATCTTTCTTTTTAATATTTGGGTTTTTTTAAAGTTTTGATTTCCAAGTTCTGTCTCTCCTCTCCCCACTCCCTGAGACAGTAAGCAATCAGATACAGGTCATACATGTGCAATCATATAAAACATTTCCATGTCATTTTGTGCAAGAAGACTTGAATAAAATAAAAAGAATGAAAGAAAGTAAAAACTTTCATGCTTCAGATTGTATTCAAACGATATCAGTTCTTTCTCTGGAGGCATAGTATGAGTCAGCATTAGTACTATGGGATTTTCTTCTATCATTGCATGGCTGAGAATAGCTAAGTCATTCACACTTCTTCATTGAACAATATTGCTATTAACATGTACAATGTTCTTGTTCTGTTCACTTCACTTTGCATCAGTTCGTGTAAGTCTTTCCAGGTTTTTCTGAAATCATCCTGCTTGACATTTTTATAGCAGAATAATGTTCCATTACAATCATATACCACAGCTTGTTTAGCCGTTCCCCAATTGATTGGCATCCCTTTGATTTCTAATTCTAAGCCACCACAAAAAGATTAGACAAGTTCTTTCCAGACCTTCTCTGAGCATCTGGCTGGCTCACCACTTTTTCTCAGAAGAGTTGGTTTCCCACAAAGCAGAAATATATTTGATTGCATAACAACAGTTCCAAAAATTATTTTCCATTCACTATTCCTTTTTCGTTTGGTGCTTCATGATCCACTAACCTTTGACATTAAATAAACCAAGCTAAGCCATCCATATCACCAGTTGATTTCAGCCAGAAGACAAAATAACCACCCCATGTCATTGAGCTAATTGAAACTAAATAGCAATGTCTTATTATCCTAATGTTGATACAGGATGAGGGGCCTGCTACAGAAAGCCAGTAGGTTTAGATCGAGTTTCAGGCAGTCTCCAAATCGACCCTGATTGGAATTAATGTCTCAGTCTCCATGGTAAATACCATAACAATAAATTTACTCTCTATATTCTATTTTCTTGCCAGTTTGGAAGAGTAACAGCTGACATCTGTTTATGTTTAACAATTACTGTCATAATCTGGGTCCAAGGGGCCAGGCATTGTCTCTTTCTCTATTAAAGAGACTCTCATTCTGGAGCTAGATGGACATGATCCAGATTGAATTCTAGGGGAATATGATTACCTAAAAAGGACAAGTTCTTTTTTCCTCTCATTTTTTAGCTCTTTATATCCTTATCCTGGGGCTTTAGGGGGAAAATTGCTTAAACTTTCAGTTTGGCTCATGTCTAGGTTTTGCTTAAAGTGGGAGGAGGAAAGTACTAGAATGTATTCACTATGTGTTCTAGATCAGGTATAGGACAGCTATTTATCTCCTTCACACAAAAGAAATGCTAAATACAAAGATTCTTTAGCAAGAATTGGCAGAACCTTTAAAAAAAAGGATTCAGTAACTTATAGCTATCATTATACTCTCCTAAAATTTGAAATTAAACCACAAAATACAAAGCGTTTTATAGAACTTGTGAATAAGTATTTTCATTTCTTCTCAGCTCTGTAGTCTCTCCCCATGTCTTCTGGCAATCCAAATCATGGCTTGAGCTCATTCTCCTTTCTATGTTCGTCATCTCCTCTGAGAAGCACTGCAGTGGATATTGTGCTTGCGGTATCATATCTTATAATGCAGCCAGCATTGCCTGACAGTCCCAGGAGATCTGACCTCTGGAAGTCAAAAAGCTGCCTCTGATGCTAGAGGGTCTATCTCAAGATCACTACTCAAACACTTATGATCATTGAAAGAACACAAAACAAAAGAAGCAGTCTGGGCTTTGGGATCCTACCTGTACTTTAGCTATTATGTACTTATAATGCACTTTTTTTCTACTAGCATAAGGGAAAGGCTAAGTTACTCCTCTCCAACCCTTGTTGTGAAACCTAATGAGAGAGAACTATTTGTTCCAGTGACAGTAAGGAAAAGAGCAAGCTAAAAGATATCTCTCCTTATTAAATTAATGTAGCCTCCTGCCTTGCCACCAACATGCAGCTAAGGAACCAATGGGAAGATAGCTCCATTATCCCAAAGCACTCAAGTCCTACAGTGCTGAGCCAGCACATGTCATCATCCAGAAACAGGCAGGGCAGCACATCGCCATCTATATGCCATGTGGCTATGCTGATAACACTTTGAGATTTGCAAAGTGATCAAAGGTATTATCTTATTCAATCCTCAGATCTTCCCTTTCCAGTAAGCATAGCAGTCATTGCTATACATGACTTATAGATGAGGAAACCAACATTAAGAGAGATTGAGTGACTTGTCTTTGGTCATACAATTTGAGAGGGCATGAGTGAAATTTGAACCTATGTAGCCCTGACATGAAATCCACTGTGTTTTCCATTGTGTTACAATATCTTTCATAAGCAGTGAAAGTACAGGACCGTATCAACTGAGCCCTTTGCAAGTGTTTCATCTGTTCTACTAAATTATACATTCCTTTTGGAAGTAAAATGTCTTTTAAATCTTTGTGAGCCCCTAGTGGCTAGCATTATGCAATAGAAGATAGTAATTTATGTGTTCAATGAAGATCATAATTTACAATTCAAATTCATTTTGCTGTGATAAATACATTCAGCATATTGGCATTACTGTATGAGTTGAGGCATGGAAGAAAGAGGCATGACATTCATTAAAAATGGACTTAAAAGGGCAGCTAGGTGGCACAGTGGATACAGCACCGGCCCCCGCAGCCAGGAGGACCTGAGTTCAAATCCAGTCTCAGACACTTGACACTTACTAGCTGTGTGACCTGGGCAAATCACTTAACCCAAAAAAAAAAAAAAGGAACTTCATTAAAGCTATCTATAGTCACATGAAAAAATTTTCTAAATCACTTTTGATTAGAGAAATGCAAATCAAAACAACTCTGAGGGACCACATCACACCTATCAGATTGGCCAACATGACAAAACAGGAAAATGATAAATGTTGGAGAAGACGTGGGAAAATTGGAACACTAATGCATTGTTGGTGGAATTGTGAACTGATCTAACCATTTTGGAGAGCAATTTGGAACTATGCCCAAAAGGCTATAAAACTGTGCATACCCTTTGACCCAGCAATAGGACTTCTAAGGCTATATCCCAGAGAGATCATACAAATGGGAAAAGGATCTTCATGTACAAAAATATTTATAGCAGCTCTTTTTGTGGTGGCAACGAATTCAAAATTGAGAGGATGCCCATCAATTGGGGAATGGCTGAACAAGTTGTGGTATATGAATGTAATGGAATACTATTGTGCTATAAGAAATGAACAGGTAGACTTCAGAAAAACCTGGAAAGACTTGCGTGGTCTGATGCTGAGTGAAGTGAGCAGAACCAGAACATTGTACACAGTAACAGCCACACTGTGTGATGACTGATTTTGATAGACTTGGCTCTTCTCAGCAATGCAAGGATCTAAGACAACTCCAAAAGACTCACAATGGAAAGTGCTATCCACATCCAAAGAAAGAACTATGGAGTCTGAATGCAGATCAAAGCATACTATTTGCTCTTTTTGTTTTCCTTCTGTTTTGTTTTGTTTCTTCTTTCTTGTGGTTCCTCCTATAGGTTCTAATTCTTCTTTACAACATGACTAATGTGAAAATATGTTTAAAAAAAGTGGACTTCTTTGAACATGGTGAATGTGCTTCTGAACAGTTGCATGTAAATCAAAATTTTACAAAATAATTCTTTTTTCTATAACATTACAAAACACTTTATACTTTAATGCTTCAGATGATCTCTGACCTCAGCCATAAACCTACTACTTCCACTGACACCTGAGTTCAAATCCCATTTCTGACAGCTGAAAAAAAAATTAAACTAAAAGTAGCTTGGGGAGGCAATGTTACATACAACATACTGATAAACAGAAGAAAGAATAAGAAAATTCAAAAGGAGACACGGACTAGTAGGGCAATGTAGGAAACAATATGCCAAATTTGAGATTAACTAAACCAATAACAATAAGTAGGTAACATTGCAATAGCATTCCCTATGTGCCAGGCACTGTGCAAAGCACTTTATAAATATCATTACATATGAGCTTCATAACAACCCAGGGAGGTAATAGACACTATTATTATCCCCATTTTACAATTGAAGAAACGGAGGTTAAGTGACTTGCCCAAAGTCTCAAAGTTAGTAAATGTTTGAGGCCAGATTTTACCTCTGGTCTTCCTGACTCTAGGTTCAGCACTCTATCCACTGAACCAACCAACTGTATGTAATGGAGATTTATGTTTTCATAAACAGTACTTTTTTCCATGCTTATTTGGATAAGGAAATGTGTATGTGTTGATTTTTGTCAATTGTATGATAAAAAATATTTTACCCCTTTAGAATGAATTTTCCTAAAGAATAGGGACTGTCTTTTTTTGTTGCTGTTTGTACTTACACATGCAGTACTCCACAGTTCCTGGGACACAGTAAGTATTTATTAAGCGCTTTATCTATCTATCTGCCTATCTATCTGTCTGCTTATTTATCTATCCTTCTGCCCATCTATTTACTTATGTATTTCTGGTAACCTCCAGGTTATCTATATTCTTTCTCAATTGAGGTGCCTCAGAAGGCTAAAATCCTTTTAACCCTAAGGGTATGATAATCACATCTAGCCCAAAAGGTAGTAAAAAAAAAAACATAGCAAAAACCTATAACCTAGGATTGAGTGTTTTTGTTTTTCCTTTTCTCTGATATCTCCAGCTACCACCCAAAATTCTTGACCCCAATAAACTATTTGATTTGTTATTTGAAAATTCCTTTGAACTCTAGTCAAATCCTCGGTCTGCATCGCCTCGAGCCATTTTTACACAATACATCCACAGAGGATCCATGTAGGGATGGAGTAATGAGTTTCCATGAGTCTCCCTTCCCCTAAAAGCTCCCGGTTGCCCTGCAAATGAACCCAGGTTCAAGAACAAAAGTAGGTCTAATGACTTCTGTTTTAGTTCCTTTGTTATAAATTCTTGCCCTTATTGTACCTACCTACCAACATCAGAATTGCTGGACTTTGTTTAGCCTTGCTGCCGACAACAGACTTCACCAATGTCTTTTCATGAGTCTATGATACAGTAAGTTTAAAGACACAGACATACAGCATTCCTGCAAATAGGATGGACTTTGGTTATCTTCCTTTGGCTCAGTTGGCTTACCCTGACATGAAGTCAAATACAATCCCAGCTCCAGGTTAAGAGAGGAGAGAATAAGGAAGAATGTAAAAGAGAGGGACTGAAGGGGTAGCTAGGTAGCTGAGTGGGCACAGTGCAGTGAAATGGCAAGCCACTCCATTGTCTTTGCCAAGAAAACCCCAAATGGGCTCACAAAGAGTCAGACATGGCTTAAATCAGTGAACAACAACAAACAATGCTTTATTAATCAGAAATAAGAAAGAACAATGGATCTGGGGAGAGAAGATCTGGTTTTCATTCTTCCTCTACTTCTTACCTTTATGACCTTGGACAAGACTTTTGGCATATGCTTTCCTCATCTGAAAAATGGACTAGATGATGGATATGGACTGGATAAACTAAGTCCCCTTCTAGTTCTTAAACCATTAAGGCAAGAAAGCACTTTTTTATACCACACCTCTGTGAGGGAGACAATGGTGCAAATATTAATACCACCATTTCACAGATGAGAAGACTGAGACCCAAAAATACTTAAGTGGCTTGACAGGGTCACACAAATAGTATCTGAGCCAGGATTCAAATCTAAGTCTGACTGCAAACACCATATTTTATTACTATACTCTACAGCCTTAATGAACTAGTGGGCTCATGAGGGGATAATTTTATGATGCCAATTATTTCATAGTATCATAAAATGTCAGAGTTGGGAAAGACCTTAATGGCCATCTAGTCCAATGCACTCCCAAGCAAGAATTTCCACCACTTCCAGAGTTAATTCCCCTTATGGATAACTCTGTTAGGAAGTTTTACAAGATCAAGTTTCCTCTTTGCAACTTCTAGTCAGTAGTCCTCATCTTCACCCAGACCAAACAGACCAGATATAATCCCTCTTGTGCATGGTGGACCTTCAAATACTAGTAGGCATAGTATCACCCCAAACCAATGTAATTGCCTGAATGACAGATTTTATTCACAGAGCTTGTCAAATCCCTCATTTCCTACCCTTGTAGGTATCAACACCTTTAAAGGGCAGTACTTTCACAGCCGGGAGTACAAGCATCCTGATCTGTTCAAGGATAAGAGAGTCCTTGTGATTGGCATGGGCAACTCTGGCACAGACATTGCTGTGGATGCCAGTCGTGTAGCTAAAAAGGTATGGACCTTGAGGCTACTAATTGTAATGAAAATGTCACATAAAATGTGCTGATGTGCTGAATGGCCTTTTAAAAATGTAGTTCCCCTTCATTACTGGTCAATTTCACTATAAATTCTGAATTTTTTATTTCTCTAGAAAGGAAAGAAGAGAGAGAGGTGGGGGCAGGGAAAGGTCCTCATCATGACATCCCTATTTTTGTTAATGACATCCAAAATTTTTCAATCACCAAGCACTTGGAGTCACAATGACAAAGATTCAAATCCTACCTCTGAGAATTACTAGCTGTGTGACCCCAAGGAAGTCCTTTCACCTCTCTCAGCCTCAAATTTTCTCATTCTTAAACAGGAAAAATAATAGCATACATCCACTGAGTTGTTGTAAGGCTCAAATGAGATAATGTTTGTCAAATCTTTGCAAAAAGTTAAAATGTTATATGACTATCTGTTATTTGGCCCCCTTAAGACTCAATTTGTCCATTTATGAAGTGGACATAATATGTACAGAGATGTTGTGAAGATCAAGTGAGATAATGTCTGTAAAGCCCTTTGCAAACCTTAAAGCACAATATAAACCATAAAGTTATTTGAGTTATTTTAGCAAACTGAAGGGAGACAAAGAAAGAAGATTTGGGGACTGCCAGAGCATTCAGTGCTTCTAACTTGATAACTACAAATGATGTTTATATGACACTTTAAGGTTTACAAAGTGCTTTCAATGATAATTATAATAATAACTGGCATTTAAATAGTTCTTTAATTTTTACAAAGAACTTTACAAATATTAACCCATGTGAACTTTACAGCAACCACATGAAATAAATGCTAAACAATATATCTGTTTGCTTCTAGGTCTTGCTCAGCACCACTGGAGGTGCATGGGTGATAAATCGGGTTTTTGACCATGGCTATCCTTCGGACATGGTGTTCACTTCTCGATTTCAAAACACATTAAGAAATTGCTTCCCAACTCCAGTTCTAAACTGGTTAATCGGAAAAAAGGCGAATAGCTGGTTTAATCATACAAACTATGGTTTGGTTCCAGAAAGCAGGTAATTTCTTGGCTTCTATTTTGTGCTCTCATAAAGGAGGGACTATAAATTTCTCAGAGTATAGAACCACATCCAAAACTCAATTTCAGCAAAGGATAGATGTGTGGGCTTTTGTTCCATTAGCAGGTAGAAATTGCGTCCTATAGTTTCCATTTGCAGTCTCTTTAATGGCCACAAGATAGACCCTCAATGAGACAAACTCAATTCAATTTAGCAAACATATAATAAGGACCTAATGTGTACTGTGGGAACAAAGATAGCTGTGACATTAACCTCTCAAGTCTTATAGAGGGCATGTACACAATCAGATACGAGGACCAGAATAAGATAAATAGATAGGAGAGGATAAGCAAAATTCCATGAGTAATTTGAGGAGAGAAAAATTATATCTACTAGGTCTCATCTGCTGGGGTGGTAAAATGGAGAAGAAGTGGGTGGGTAGGGTTGACAAAAGAAGAGAGGAAGAGACACAAATTAACTGGCATTTATTATGCATCTACTATATAACAGGCATTGGTGATATAAAGCTTCTGACGATATGAAGATAAAAAAGAAACAGTCCCAACACTCAAGGGACTTACATTATATCAGTGTAGAAAACATGCATATACATGAGCATAGAAAGATAAATATAAGAGAGTGCTATGTAAAATAAGTTACATGCATATACATATATTATATACAAATATAATTATATATATATACAAATGTACATGCATGTGTATATATGTGTGTATACATACATATATGAGAGATTATATATATTCACATACATACATACATTCATACATATATATGTATATGTATGTGTGTGTGTGTGTATATATATATATATATAATATATATATATATATATATATATGTATGTATATGTATGTGAGAGAGATCTGTGTGGAATTTCAAAAGAAGAGTGCTGTGCTGTGGAAAAATCTCCAGTTACTCTCAGAAGGTACAGTGTCAGAAGGTAGATAGAACTAATCAGGAATCACTGAAATTTGGAAAAAAACATAGGAGTGCTGAAGTGTAGGCAGAAACCTGAAGGTCCACCTCCTAGGTGTCCTCGCTCTGTTTCAATGTTGGTCAGCCAGTAGTCTACAAAGAGGAAGTCAGTATCAGAAATTTATAAATCCATCCCTACACAACTTCCTTCTCTCAAACCTGATACCTCATATTCATTGAAAGGGGAGAATTCCAGAACCAAAAGCAGGATCAGAGGGAGGTCAGAGGATAAATGAGGCGTATTATTCATTGGTGAACCTCTTCTTTCTCTGCTTTTATTTAGGACTTTCCTAAGAGAACCTGTACTGAATGGTGAGCTTCCAGGATGCATAATTACTGGGAAGGTATTGATCAAACCCAGTGTGGAGACAGTGAAGGAAAACTCTGTGGTGTTTAAGAATACTCCAGAAGAAGAACCCATTGACATAATTGTTTTTGCCACAGGATATACTTTTGCTTTTCCTTTCCTTGATGAGTCAATAGTGAAAGTTGAAAATGATCAGGCATCTTTGTATAAGTACATATTCCCTGCACATCTAGAAAAACCAACCCTGGCTGTCATTGGTCTCATCAAGCCTACAGCATCCTTGGTTTGCACAACAGAAGTACAAGCCCGATGGGCCACAAGAGTCCTAAAGGGTATGTAGATGGAAAACATAAGTGAGCAAAAGAGCAAGAGGGAAAAAAATCAAAGATAGTGGGAGGGCAGGGTGGTTTTCAAACTTTGTCTGTGTTGAAATGATGGCTGATTGATTTTAGAGACTAGAAATCTTGATAACTTACCAGTCCCCATTTAAAACAGACAGATTTAAAAACAGCTGGATTTATATGAGTACTGACTGAGTCACAGGGTAATGATGACTTACATTATATCTCTGAATGCCAAGAAAGTAGAGACTACAAAATACAGGCTGTTCTATCTGCATGCATAACCTAGCTATTTTTGTGAAATTAATGGGCCTAAGTAAGACACCAAAATGGTAATTTTAGTGAAATTATTTTAGTAAACCTAGTTACTTGGTACAGTAATATTGGAGATAGGTAGGTCTATAACTACTGATTAAGATGTTAATGTCAGAGCAGAAGAGGTTGCTTATGTAGTTAGTACCCTCAGAGATCTCTCCTTGACACCTGCTATCATTTTTCTCAATGACTTGGATGAAGGCATGGATGGTATACTCAAATGTGCCAATGATAGAAAAGTGAGAAGGGACTGACAGCACACTGGATTGTGAACCAAAAACATCTTGACAGGCTAGAACACTGGGCAAATCTAATAAGTAAATCTTCAATTAAGTGAAATTTAAAGTCCTACAACTTGGTTGAAAAATCAACTTCACAAATACAAGATGAAGAAAATGTAACCTGAAGCAATTTAGGTAGAAAGAGAAAGATCTGGCAGGTTTCGTGCTAGAAACTTAATATGAGTCAATAGTGTGATAAGGCAGTCAAAAACAAAGTTCATGTGATTCCAGCTTTCATTAAGGGAAGCATGACTTCCACAACAAGAGTAGTGATTGTTGGGGCAGCCGGGTGGCACAATAGATAGAGCGCTGGCCCTGAAGTCAGGAGGACCTGAGTTCAAATGTGACCTCAGACTAAACACCTAGCTGTGTGACCCCAGGCAAGTCACTTAACCCTTATTGCCAAAAAAAAAAACAAAAAAGAGTAGTGACTGTCTAACTGTACTCAGCCATGAGCAGACCATATCTAATGTGTTCTGGTTACTTTTGGGCATCATATTTTACCAAGAAAATTGATAAACTGGAGAGCATCACAAACAGGATGATAAGAATGATGTAGCTCAGACCTTGAGACCTTGCCATATAAGAGTCTCTTAAAGGCACTGGGGAAGTGTAGCCTAGCAAAAAGAGGCATGGAATACACATGGTAACAACATTTACACTTACAAAAATATACATATCTGACTTGACCTCAGAAGACTTACCTAAGAATGATGGGTGAAAGTTACAAGGAGTCATTTATGCTTGATTTCAGGGTAAAAAAATTCTAACAATTAGAACTATCCACAAATAGAATGAGCTGCCTTGGAAAGTAGTAAGTTCATTCTCATTGGAGGATAACCGTTATTCCAGTGTATTACAGAGATCTTTATTTAGGTATGGTTTGGATTGCCTGGCTTATGAGGTATTTTCTAACTTCGAGATTTGATGATAAAGGCCAAACAACTGGTCAGTTGAGTCACATTTTAGTTTTCTGCTGGTTACATTGACATCATACACACAAAGACATGGTAAGCCTAAGTCACAAGGATTGTCTTGTGACTTAACAACAACTTGCCTTTGCGGAAGGTTTGAATGTCTAGGAACTTGAACCATTGGTTTTGTCACTTTCTTGGGTGCAAGAAAAGCAGTGGCCAGCCTCACAATTATAAGTTGTGGTACTTCATATGGTTTGCCCAGAGTTCTAATAGATGCCTAAAGGAAATCTTTAATTTTATTTTGTAGGCTTGAATAAACTACCATCACCAGAGGCCATGAGAGAAGACATTAACAAAAGGAAAGCTAATAAAGCCACTGGGTAGGCTATGTCCCTTAATTGCTTGCATATCACAGTGAACTGTTTCCCTTAAGGGTCAATGATTGCTGTCTTAACTGCAGATAGCAAAAAGTACTGAATTTAAACCAGAAGGAAAATGGAGCCTGAAGAATTTTGGAAGAGTTCCAGGGCAACCTTTATTAGGAGTTGCAGGTGAAAGAAGAAATGAGGGGACCAACATGTCATGGCAATGAGGATACTGGATCATCACTATCTATCATGTCAAAGAATTAAGGACTTCAGAATAGGAATAGGGACTTTACCTGTGATTTAATTGGCATAAACAACTCCAAGGTTAGGAAATTCCCTCAACCAAAGCAGGTCAGCACCTTCTCTGAAACTTGCGGTTTTAGAGAGCAGTGTAGAAAAGTGAAAGGTTAAGTGATTTTTCCCAGGAACACATAGCCAGTCAGAGGCAGAACTTTTAACCAAGGCCATCCTGAATTTAAAGATATCCTTTATCCTATACCATACTGACTCCCATGGACCTAGAATTTCAGAATACATGACTGTAGGAGTGATGTTAAGGAAGTTAACATCATTCTTTGGTCTGGGGCCAGCAAGAGATACTGAATTATGACCATCTGGACAGCATGGTCCCAGGGTGGCTGTTCCACAGCTGAGTGGTCTATCTCCTCTAGGGCATGATTTCTGGAGGTTTGGTTGAGAGATTACAGCACTAGCAGAAAGGATATTGAAAAGAAAGCTAGGATGAAGCATGGTTGGCTCTGGGGCTGGCTAGGTAGAGTTTGACTCTTACCAACTGGAACAGTCCAGCCCTAGGGGAGTAGTTCCAAAGTAGTGTTTTTAAAATGGGTTCACTTCATAGTTAGGAATAGGAGAAGAATTTTGAGACCAGGAGACATATTAGCATATGTTAGAAAGAAAGACAAATCATGGATATGATTTTGTATTTTAGGAAGAGAATTTCGGTTTTACCTGTAATAAGATGACTTTTTTCTTTTCCTTTTTTTCACAAAGTTTTGGTTTACACTTTGATCTACCTTTGCAAGAAGATGCTGCCATATACCTAGATGAGCTGTTGTCCTTCATCGATGCAAAGCCTAACTTGTTATCTCTGTTCCTGGTGGACCCACTACTGGCTTTTAAGGTTTTCTTTGGCCCACTTACCCCATACCAGTACCGTCTGACTGGCCCAGGGAAGTGGGATGGAGCCAGGAATGCCATTCTGACCCAGTGGGACCGGACAATCAAGCCAACAAAAACTCGAGTTGTACAAGAGCCTCCGGATACTTTTTCCTACCTACCCAAAGTCTTCAGCTTTTTGGCTCTACTTGTCGCTGTATTTCTTATTTTCCAATAGTTGAAGCCCTTGGTTCCGTAGAACAAATGCACAGGGTAGTAGAGTAATCTCCTAGATCCTCCATCAGAGCAGAGCCTTCACTCTTGGGGTTCTCCCCAGAATAACTAACTTGAGGCCTCATTTTTCTCACCTGGAATCCACATGCACTCTAGAAACTCTATGGAAGCCCTATTGGCCAATAGTGTTCAGTGCGTATTTTTCCCACCCTTGTACCTCTCCAGCTGTATACTGACCTCCATATTCTACCAACCTATGGGAAGGAAAATTTTCTGCAAACATTAAAGCATTATATAAATGTGAACTATGATTATGGGAATTGTTTTTATATATATTATCTACATTTAATGCCAGTGGAATAAAATAGTATTTTCTGATTTTGGTAGTTTCAGAGGAGATACCAATCTGAGTAGTTAAACTTCCTTCTCCTTTATGAAATCTTAATTCAATTTGTGTACCATAGGCAGCCGAAGCTTTACAAATACTAGGTGTGTGTAGAGGTTTTATGCTGGGCTTTTCACTAAAGAACAATAAAGGAAGCAGTGAACAATTTCAAGTGTTGTTTTAATCTCTTTATTGTTGGGAAGTGGAAGACAGGGTATTTATAAAGAGGTAAATGGGGGGGGTGAGGCAGGGAGAAAACAAAGGGAAGGGAGATAATGTCTACACAGGATGACCTTGAACTCTGGGTGGATTAAGTAAATATCTATGTGGCACACACACACACACACACACACACACACACACACACACACACACACACACAAAGATCGAAGCTTCTTAACCTGTATTAAGCTGCTGTGAGCCTCAGCTCAATCAATATGAAATAATTTGGCCTCATAAACTGGGAGTAACTCAATCCTTCCAAGTAGTTTCAAATGAATTCAATGCCCCAAGAAGCCAATAGCCCTATCTCACTCTCATAAGCCTATGTACATAATTTTACTTCCTATCAAATGAACATTGTCTCTGAGAGCTTCACCTTGTGACACTACTATGAAGAATGAGGGAGACTTTCTGTTCAGATTCATGACCAAACAATATTTAGACTCAGAACTTCTCGAAGAACAATGCAATTCTCCATATCTCATTATGTACTGGATTTCTATTACATCTTTTCACCACAATGTTTAGGCTACCCTGCCCATAAAAGCCATTATGGACGTCAATTATTACTGTGCTCAAGAATGAGCGGCAAAGAGAGATACTCAAAGGGGAAAGGTAGGGAGAGAGAATAAGAAGACATATTGGGGATATAGTAGTGTCAGAGAACAGAGATTATATAAATTGGACCTAGTATCAGCTAGGTCTGCACAAAGTGCACCTTGGTGGTTGTACTAGGAAGATCATAGGTTTAGATCTGGAAGAAAACTGAGAGGGTTTTTAATCCAACTCCACTTACTTTACAGATGAAGAAACTGAGGCTAAGTGAAATGCCCATGGTAGTAAGTGGTAGAGACAGGATTTGAACCTGGGTTCTCTAAATCCCAAGCCGTTGCTCTTCCCATTGTGTTATACCATGTTGGAGTTGGTTTAATTACGCCTCCAAAATCAATAAGAAAGGTCTTTTCATGAGACATTCAGTCATTTCATTTTGCTGGGTTTGTTGTTAGCGTTTGTTAAATGACCGTTATGAAGATAATTACAGTTTATACACTAATATTTGTTGCAGAGCACTAGGAAATCAAGAAATACTATCCAGAACTCATTAAGATCCTTTAGATCAAGTTAACGTATACCTTGTATCTTCTTTGTGGCCCTCACCACCCTCCACAGTTGTTACGGTGGAAACTTGTGAGTCAGAATGAGTTATCTCACACAGAACAGAAGATGACCCATAGGACCAGAGAAGGGCAAATGTTACATTTTCAAATAATGGAAGTGGAGAAGTCTGCAAACTCCAGGCCAACGAGGTTGACCTTGATTCCTGACAAAATTTCAAATGTATTAGTAGAGGTATGCTGCATAAATATTTAGAAAGGGAAACAATAATCACTAAACCAGCATGATTTCACCAAAAATAGATGTTCCTAGACTAACTTCATTTCTTATTCTGATATTAGACTGGTAGAACAGGAGGATGTTCTAAATAGTAAACCTATTTTTTAGTAAAATTGACTGGGCTTAAAAAAGAAAAACAACAATACTACCAGAGTGTGAGACACATTAATATCTCAGTTAGGTAAGTCTGTTTCTTTTTTTAAAAAAAGAATGATTTAACATTACATATTTAGATAGTTATTTAAAAGGAATGGTTTAATATACATTAAGATAGTTGTTTAAAAGGAATGATTTCACATTATACATTTAAATTATTGATATAATTTTTTCAGTCCTCTTTCTACTACATCAGAGGTGTCAAACACTCCCCCACACAGACAGCATTATTCCCCAACACTCCCAAATGTGGCTGAACCAGATTAAAATGTAATTAGGAAATAGTTAACAAAATAATTCAAAGTGCAATAGAACATAGATAATATTAATACATATGTGGGTTTATAAGTCAATATGCCATCCTTACTGATGGATTAGTGGTCCCATTTCTATTTGAGTTTGACACCGCTGTACTCCACCTGCCTACTGTACTCTTGAGTAAAATAGAGGACCATCAAATCAACCAAACAAAGGTATCACAACTCCAAAAAGTCTGGGAGTAACTTATTTAAATAGCTGTCTAAATTGTATATTTCTTTGCAGAGGCAGAATAGTAGAGGAAAGGTAACTGAAACTGTCACAAAAGGAAGATTGAGATTTTGAAAGAATCCAGAAATTCAGCTCTCCCTCAGGGTCTCCTTCAGCAGTGAGCTGCTGACCATGTTTTACCCTAGACCAAAGCTTCTTAAACTGTGGGGCATGACTCCCATATCGGGTCACATAACTGAATGTGGGGGTCTCGAAAAATTTGGCAACAGTAAAAGGTTTCTGAATGCGCAACGACCAAAAATTAATTCAATATCAAACACATAATGAATCTGAGCTGTTTCTGGCAGCATTTGCCATGTTGCATCATGTGACTTCACTACAGCTTTGGTTCTGAACACACAATATGCACACTTTGCTCTGTGCATGCCGTTACACCACACAATGCCAACAAACACCACCAGAAACACCTTGGCTTAGATTCGAGACTATTGTATGCTATGAATTGCAGTGTTTTTACTGTACATTCAAAGTTTTCTGCTCTTACAGAAACATAATATTTTAATTATGGAAAATAAAGACATAATATTTTCCTACCATCATTCTTCAGCATGTAAATATCAAATTAATATATTTTGGGGTTGTATTGTGTTAGAATGTTTGATTTTTTAAAAAATTGCTGTTATCTGCTTCTTTTACATTAATGTGTTTAATTGCAGCAAGTAAAGACAAAAGCCTTTTAATAATATTTCTCCATCATCACCACAGTATGTGTATGTAAGTGTGAATATCGATTTTTTAAATTAAACACAAGCAAATATAATTTCATAAACTAAATCTAGTATTTATTTGAGAATTATTAGCAATATGTATTTATATTTAAGGACAAAAATATTTTTCGGTTATGGATAAGTGGCTAAATTTAGAAAGGAGAGGTAAAGATGCTGATGACAGTGTGGCAGTCTTTGCTAACAGGTGTTAGTACACTTAAATTGACAAGAAAAATAAAATATTTCTAATCATTTTTGCAATACGAATTTACTTCTAATAATGATGTATGTGATGAAGTTTTGGCTGTGGAGAGCATGAAACCATCCAAACTAAAATAACATCTTAATACATAGTATGCAGCATATTGCAATAAAGCAAAAGAATATTTTAATTACTTTTAAAATCTTCAAATAAAGAAAAATAATGTTTTGAGAAATTTATTACTGTCAATGAAAAGTATTTACTTGCCTCTTATGGAACTTCTTGTTTAATTGCAAAAACTAAAAAGCCCTACGCAATAAGAGAAGATCTCATGTCACCTGCTGCTATTAAAATGTCAGAAATAGTTCATGGGGAAAAGTATGGGAATGAAATTCATAAAATATATATATATATATATGTATATATATATATATATATATCTTAAAATCAATGTATTTTTCATGAATGAAGGTTTACAGTAGAAGATTGCACTGAAGTCTGCACAGACAGTGTTGGAGCAATGATAGTTGAGAATGTTGGATTTGTAGCAAGTTAAAGCTGGTGGCAATGAACATATCACTTTTACTCAATGCATGATCCATCAGGAGGTATGCATAGCTAAAAAAATATCACCAGAGTTACATGTTGTGCTTCACAATACAATCAAAATCATTAACTTCATTAAAAACTGTGCCCTTAACAGTCATTTGCTTTCAAACCTTTGGAAAGACATGGACTCCAATTACAAAAGCTTATTGCTACATGTAGAGGTAAGGTGGCTCTCAAGAGGAAGAAGATTAAACAGATTATTGAAATCGATAGATAAAGTTCTATTTTTGACTGAGCAGAAATCTGATTTTGTTATTTTTTTCATAATGACTTACGGCTTTCAAAACTGTGTTATTTGTCAGATATTTTCAAAAAACAATGAAAACTCAACATGTCGCTTCAAGGAAAATATTGTAACATTTATTTCAAAAGACAAAATTTAAAGTTTCACTAAAAATTAACATATGGTAGAATAGAGTGGAAATGGTTCTTTGGAAATGTTTAAAACTACAGATAGTTTTATAATTGAAAATAACTTTCCCGAAGATTCAATTGTAAGAGTTATAATTGATCATCTGCAGTGCCTGGAGATACAGTTTCAGAAAAATCTCCCTTCAAAATTTTATTCTAAAACACTAAGTCAGGTTCCTAAACCATACTCAATTAAAATTAAAAAAAATTCCAGTCATCTGCCATTAAAAGCTCAAGAAGAATTTGTTGAATTATCAAGCCACCAGGTTTAAAACTTGAGTTTCCTAAAAATTCATTTAATGAATTTTAGCTTGGGATTAGGACAGAAATTCCAACAATTTTTGAAATGGTCCTAAACATACTTCTGCAATTTTGTACTATGTATTTATACAAAACAGCATTCTTGGCATTTGCGATTATAAAATCAAAATGTTGATCAATTCTGAAAAACATCAAAGAGCTCTACATCCTGCAGTATCATATATTGGACCAAGATCTAATGCTTTATGTTAAAAAAAAAAACAAGCACATCCATCTCATTAATATGCAAACTTGCTTTTGTCTTTAATAAATAGTAAAATTATATGTATAACAAAGAATTGTTGTAAAGTACATTTCTTTATGATTTATTATCAGTAAATGTTTGATTTGTATACCTATTTAATACACCTATGTACCCAGGATGACGTAAAAATTTCTCAGGCAAAAAAGGGTCATGAGTAAAAAAGTTTAAGAAGTCCTGCCCTAGACCACTTTCTGGGACTTAGATATCATGATGTAAGCTGGACTTCCTTCACTTTCTTTCACAAGTCTCTAAATCAGATTTAACAATTCTGAAAGTAGATTTTCTGTCCTTTATACAACAAAAGAAATGTAATAATGGAAAGCAGTGTGGATATCCTTTAACTACTTCAACTGAAAAGAATGTTTCATTTTTTATTTGCTCTGACAAGCAAGAATAAGTGACTTGCCCAGGGTCACACAGCTAATATGTGTCTGAGGTCAGAGTTGCTCATGAAGATGTCTTCCTGATTCTAAGTCCAGTGCTCTATCCACTGTGCCACCTAGCTGCTCTTCCTCTCTGTACTACTCTGTTTAAAAAAAAATCACTAGGTTGGAGTAGATGACCTCTAAGGTCCCTTTCAGCTTTAGCATTCTAGGATTCCTCTAAAAAAATTTTTAGGAATGAAAAATCTTAAAGTCAGAATGTTGACAAGATCACACAACTACCCCCAGTGCGTGACATGGCAGCAAAAGCTCTAGATCTGGAATAAGTGGACCTTGGTACAAATTCCCCTCTGCTACCTACTACCTCTGCAGGGATATAATGAGATTTTTCATTGGTCAAAATACCACACCAAAGAAATAATAATTTATTAATACCAGGCATGCATAATAAAAACAAGTTTGGAGCTAAATGGATGAGAACAAAGATTTTGCCTTCTTAGCTTCCTGTTTATTCTAATTCAAATTTATTTTCATGCGTAGCACAGTACCTGGCAGTTTTATAAATGCTATTCAGCAGAGTGATGCTAAACCAGACAAAATATTGGATAACTAAGACTATTAGCTAGTTATTTGTAACGCAGAGCTTGATTTTTGTGCAGTCACAGGAGTGTAAGAAAAGACTTAATATTAGCCAGCCTGGCTCTTATTAGCTACGGGTGGTGGCTTTGATTTAAGAGCTGTCAGTCGGGGCAGCTAGGTGGCGCAGTAGATAGAGCTCTAGCCTTGGAGTCAGGAGGACCTGAGTTCAAATCCAACCTTGGCCACTTAACACCTGCTAGCTGTGTGACCCTGGGCAAGTGACTTAACCTCGATAGCCTCACCAAAAAAAAAAAAAGGTATCAGATTGCCTTTATATGGTAGAGGTTCTAGCAATTAAGTCATTGGAGATTGGAACTGAGATGGCCCAAAAGTAGCCCTAATAAAAACAGTCCAGAATATAGTAGTAGGGAATAAAGTCCTGATTGTGATGTCCAGCAGTCAACAACAACCAGCAAAACAATGCATCCAGCAGAGATGCAACAAGGCCAATGGACCAATGCTCAGCTGAGACTATTTACCCAGCAATAACCACAGTAACCATAGGGGTAAATAGGACAGCAGACAGATTCAAAGGTACCCAGCAAAGACGCCATGTCCAATAGGGAATACACCCAGAATGAACAATGGGGCATCTCTGGTTCTGTACCATCTGAGGTATGTGAATTTACCTTCTACAAGTATTTCCATTGTGTATGCTCATGCATTAGTATCCTTTTACATGGCCACTCTCTCCACGGATGTATACATTTGTAGGAAAGGGTGTTCTACATTGATACATTGATAGAATATTTTATAATAATTACTTTTATTATGCTATTTCATCAAAGGCCCTTTCTTCAAACTAGTTGTGTCCTCTGATGAGAGAAACAATAAACATTGGGGAGGACTCATAAGTTACGGTTTTGAGTGAATGAAAACACCCAGAAATCCTTGAGACTACAGTCAGTATTCAAGGGGACCCACCCCAATGTTACAAGTGTGTTAGCATAAGTTACTTCTTATCTCTGGACCTTTTTCTTACCTGTAAAATGAAGGGGTTGTATTAACAGACTTCAATGTTCCCTTCCAGTTCTAAATCTACAACCCTAAATTGAAGCCCTGCAGAAAAGAAAGCACGTTGTCGTCAAAGATCATCCTCGGAAATTTTACTCTTGGAATAAGTTAATCAACAAGTTAATATTTAACCAAGAACTCAACTAAGGTGAATGTCTCTCCCATAGAGTCTAAAATGTCACATGCTCTTCCTCATTGCCTGAAACAAAGACATCCAAATGATGAGATTTAGATACCAAGGCCAACATCACTTCTTCCTCGGCTGATGTCTCCTTCTCTGTTGGCTCCTTGTAAGTAACTTGGATCGCAGTATCTGGACAATCCGTTTCCCACACCTTTAAGTAGGAAATAAAGCCTGCCCACCTGACTGGGGCAAAGCCAACTGGGAACTAAGAGCAGGAAGTGTAAAAAGTAAGTATTCCCCTTGGAGCTCTGGAGCCTTTGGGTGGGCCCATTGGTGGTGAGAAGGAAGAGGAGTTGTCCCTATTTAGCAGTTGAGCTTCCAGCAGCAGAATTGTCTTGGAAGAACTCTCTCCCTGCCTGGTAATCCTGGGGGAAAAATATAATAACACAAAACAATGCAAAAAACCCTTCCGTTCTCTTAGCTTAAGTTAGTATAAGGGATTTTGAAGATCCTATTTTGGAATGATAGTCAATCATCTTCTGGCTACCTTGAGAATGACCCAGCTGGAGAAATCATTAAGTTATGGGATAAAAGAGCTACAACTTAGATTTCCTGTGCAGAGAAAGTAAAGAATATTTTGAAGAAGAGGCTCAGGGCTTGTTTTGTTCTGTTCTTTTTTTTCTGTTTTAGTTTTATGTGTGGTTTGTTTTCTCGACAGCCTCCAATCAGCAAATTTAGCATGGTCTGGGATGGTGGCTTGGGACTTTGTCCTCCAAATCTTTTATATGTGGTTGAACTACCAGGATACCCTCTGGCATCTAACAAAAGTTTGCCAATGGACAGTCCTGTTTTCATTTTATGCTAGTGCTTTAGGTTCCAATCTTGTGCCCCATGGTCAAGATTTCTTATTTTCATGGTAGCATCAGAAGTCTTCTCCTCCTCCTAACCCCCTGGCAGTCAAGATCACTCTCAGTCCACAATTCTTTTATCTTACATTTTCCCTCTAGAACAGAAACTAGGATTTTGCTACAGGTTAGATCACATTGAAAACTACATGTTACTATTTCTATGTTGTTTCTAGGACAAAGGCTGTACACTCCCTACTCCTTCCATTTTACTAGGAAAAATCTGATTTTGAATCTTAGCTTTGCCACTTAGATTCTTTAAAATTTATCTAAGCCTCAGTTTCCTCATCTGTGAAATGGGAATGATACTTTCAGTGACAGACAATACGGTGCGGTGGATAGAAAGCCCAGCCTCAAAGTCAAGAAAACCTGAGTCCTGGTTCTGCCTTTAAGACATACTGATAGGAGCAGCTAGGTGGTACAGTGCATAGAGCATCGGCCTGGATTCAGGAAGACCTGAGTTCAAATCTGGCCTCAGACAAATAACACTTACTAGCTACATGTCTCTGGGCAAGTCACTTAACCCCATTGCCTAGCCAAAAAAAAAAAAAAAGACATACTGACCTTAATTCTGGGCAAATCATTTAAGCTCTCAGTGACGTAGACAAGGTTCTGCAACCATAAACTGTGGGATAATTTGTATCTGCTTTGATAGAAGGCGTTTCTCAAAGGGTGTTAACTATACCAAATAAATCAAAAGTCCAGAACAAAAAACTTTGTTTTAATTCTTGCAATATTTACTTATGTTGTAACAAAATGATTTTATAAAGTCTTACAAGACTATATGAATGTAAATTATTATCGTGAGCTGGGAAGGCTGTCTGTCTTAACATAGGCTGGACAATCTCAACTTTTACTATCTCCATTTGACAGATTCATGCTTTTTCTCTAAGGTTCTCATAGATGCAGACACACTTACATGTGCTCATAAGTATTTCATCAACGCTTCTTATAGATTCTCCTGGAAAGCTCTCTTTTCTATAGGAAAATCTCTCTATAGGAGAGATAACTGTGATCCCACAATGGTGCCATTTCCGTGTGATGCATCGGTCATAGCTCTCTCACCAAAGCTCCCTAGGGCCTGGAATCACTCTGTAGAGTTCACCACTAGTAGGCAAGACTTCATGACCTCTCCAGTTACTTAGTTTTGAAGGAAATTAGGGATTTTAAGAGGCCAAAAAAGGAGTGAAAACCAGGCCTAGGCAAGGACCTGTGCAAATGCCAGAAGATGAGAGATGGAATGTCTTAGGGACAGCAAGAAGGCCAGTGGGGCTGGACCATAGTTTATACACAGGAAGGGATTAACATGTAATAAGTCTGGAAAGGCAGTTAAGGGTCAGGTAGCAGAGTGTTTTAAATGCCAAACAGAGGAATTTATATTCCAATCTAGGCAAAAGGGAGCCATTATAATTTATCAAAAGGGAAATGAGGTGGTCTGACCCAGGTTTTAGGAAAATCACTTGGACTCTATGTGGAAAATAGATTGGAGTAGGGAGAAATGAAGCAAGTAAACCAGTTAAGAGCCTATTTCAATGGTACAGTTGAGAAGGGAAAAGGGCCTAAATAGGATAATGATTGTGTGAGCATATAAGAGGGAAAATGTGAAAGATACAGAGAAAGAATCAACAAACTTGGCAATTGATTTAAGTTTTAAGGTGAGAGTAAACAGGTGAGGAAGACTTGTAGATTATGAACCTGGAAGGATTGTAATTCCCTTGAAAGAATTAGTGTTGGTTGGAGAGTGGTGGGTTAAAAGCAAAAGATAACGAGCTTGGTTTGGGGCATGTTGAATTTGAGATGGTAATGTGACATCCAGGTGGAAATCTCCTCTAGATAGTTGGAGATGCATGACTGGATTTCCAAAAGAGAGATTAGTAGTATGCACAGAAATCAGCATTAAGCCCATGGAAATTAATAAGGTCACCAAGTGAAAGTGTAGAGAAAAAAGAGAGGGCTCAGGGCAAGGTCCATGGCCTTAAGCAATGTCCAGAGTTAGAGGGTGCAATATGGATCATTATCCAACAATGGATCCATAAGCCATCTTCTTTAGTAGCATCAGAATAATCTCTTATTGCTGTTAAATGACTGTGAGGGGTAATGAGGCAATTAATGACTCTAACATATAAAATGATTATAAATATCACTGCGTATATAAGTAATGTACATTGGGTGATTTTGCAGGAGAGTTTGCTTGATAAGTGGATGATTTGTGGAGGGTGTCCGTGTGTATACTGGCAAGTTCATAGGTGGGTCACACTCTGAAAAAGGTTAGGAGAAACTGTTTTAATGGATTAAAGAATGTGTTAGGAAATGACAGGCTTGGTCTATAGGAGGCACTGTTGCATAGTGAATAGAACTGCACGTGGAGTCAGGAAGATCTGGATTCAAACCTGGCCTTGGATATTCACTAGTTGTGTGTCCCTGGAAAAGTCACTTGACTTCTGTCAGTTTCAATTTCCTCATCTGTAAAATGTGGGAAATAATAGGTACAGAAGTTAGCCATAAGGGTTATTGAATAAAGGAAGGAGGAAGAGGGAGAAGAGGAGTAAAAGGAAGGGGAGGAGAAGGAGGAAGTTGTTTGGAACTTAAAGGTCAAAGATTGGATTTGGAGAGAAGAAACACATGAGGACTTCAGAAGTTGAAGAAAGAAGAAAGGGACTCATCCTGAAAGAGAAGGAGATGGGTTGAAAGAGAAGAAAGAAGAAGGAGCTGTGCAGAAGGATATGGAGGGAAGACATAGGGGCAGAAGAAGAACACTAGATGGAAATGGAAAAGGACTAGGAAAAAAAAAGGAGAGGTGGAAGGAATAGAAGAAAGGTCTTAAGGAGGAGAAAATAATAAGTAAGGAAAGGTAAGTGAAATGATTTGGTAAGATAAGAGATTAATGGGAGAAAAGATAGCAACAGTTTTGAAATCGAAGACCTCCATGAGTGGCTTGGCCCAAGCACTCTGTAAGAGTGCTGATAACCAGACACTAAACCAATGATCTCTCTCCAATGAAGTACACAAAGTAAGGAAAATCTACAGGCATTTTGGTGCACTGGCTAAATGATGGCTCCCTGTGCCCTGAGATCCAACTGGTCTCATTACTAGAAGAGAAGCTAAAGGGTCTTAAGGGCATCCTTCTAGTCTCCAGGTTATCAAGGAAGATGGAGTTTTCCTTTTTAAAAAGAATGAAGGGCTCTAATAAGAAAACAAAAAGAATCATCTGAAAAAGCAAAGGGAAAACAATATATGTTAAGATTTTGGAGAATGAAAAAATGTCATACAAATGACAAAGGAAAGTAGAAGGACCCCTGAAGCCAACAAATAGGTACTAGACTCTTCCAGAAGAGGAAAGAGTTGGGCATTTTGAGGAATGATGTCCTGCAAATAATGATGCTATGGATCCATAGGAACTGTCAGGTAATAGAACATCTTCAAATCATCAAAGGTAGAAAAAATGATGGTGTATGACTGATGGGCACTGGACCAGCGATCTGTTGACCTAACGAAAATAAAGATGTCTTCTGTCTTCCTAGGGCATGCATCTAAAATGGGCTAAGGGAATTTCTCAAGATTTGTCAAACTGAATGTCTAGTACCGACTTCTGGAAATTCCCCTTGGGCATAAATGGTATTGGCAGAAGGAAACAAAAAAAAAACAGATTATCAAATCTTAGGCAAAAAACTTTGCAGACATGGGTATGGTTTACATCACTGATACACACCAAAGGCAAAGGATTATGAAAAGAGAACACTTGGGAAGGAACTAGATGGTTAAAAAGATTGTATCTGTGGGGCAGCTAGATGGTGCAGTGGATAGAGCACCAGCGCTGGAGTCAGGAGGACCTGAGTTCAAATCCTGACACTTGATGCTTTTGATACTATGTGTGACCCTGGGCAAGTCACATGACCTCATTGCCTAGCAAAGAAAATAAAAAGATTGCATCTGAGAATGCAATTTAGATTTTGGATCACAGCTTTAAAATCTAGGAATGATTAGCTCTTTTTCAGGAATGGAATGCATCTAACAAAAGGCTGCTAGGAACGCTGGAAATCTTGTAAATCTAATCAAAATTAAATTGAAAAGGATGAGAGAGAGAGAGAGAGAGAGAGAAGAGAGAGAGAGAGAGAGAGAGAGAGAGAGAGAGAGGAAATTGTCTGTGCAATAAACTAAATGCTAGAGAGTAGCTTCAATGCAGGATGAAGATTGGTAGTAAAGACACACAGAAAACAGAAGGACAGAACACATAAGAGTGGAATCTGATTAAAAAAAAAAAAACATGGCCTCGGATATTTCTCCCCTAGATATTTCCCTCCTAAATCCTCTCTTCTTACAAATTTTTCTAGTATTGTAAAGGGCACCACCATCCTCCAAGTCTGATAAACTGGAAACCTGAGCGTCTTCCTTGACTTCTCTAATCCTACCTATTATAATAGTTCACAGGTTGGTCTCAGTTCTTCACGTCTCTCCCCACTGCACTCTATCCTTCACTCACCTGCCTAAGTGATCTTGCTATGTTATCCCACTTCATTCAGTGAACTCCAATGGCTCCCCCTTAATGCCAGGATCAAATACAAAATCCTCTGTTTGGCTTTTAGAGCCCTTCATAACTTGGTCCCTTCCTCACCTTTCTAGTCTCCTTCCACTTTACTCTTTCATCCAGCAGCCCTGGCTTCTTTTCTTCCTTGCACAGGAGGCTCCATCTCCCAAGTCCGTGTATTTTTCCTGTCTGTCTCCCATGCCAATAATGTTCTCCCCCCTCATCTCTGCCTCTTGGCTTCCCTGACTTCCTTCAAGTCTCAGCTAAAAGCCCACCTTCTACAAGAAGCATTTCTCAGCCCCCTCTTAATGCTAATGCCAATAATTCAGTCTCAGAAAAGAAAGAGAATGAGTTGCCAAACAATTATTTATTGGAGGAGAGTGGTACTTCTGGTTCTAATGGATTCACAGGAGAATTCTATCAAACTTTTAAAGAACTAGCTCCAATACCACATAAATTACCCTCAAAAATTAAGAAAGAAAGCAGTTTATCAGATTCCTTTTGCAAAATAAACATAGTCCTAATGCTAGTGACTTTCCTCTGAGTTTATCTCCAACTTATCCTTTGTGTGTGTATATCAGCCCCTTGAGGGCAGGACTGTTTTAGTCTTTCTTTGTATCCCAGCACTTGCCATCAGGCCTGGACTATGGTAAGTACTTAACAAATGGTCTAGACACAGGAGCACAAAGGACAGATGACAAGCATGAGTTCGAGCTCCTAATCCAAGGAGACAAATTGAACTTCACAGATGTCACTGTGCCTGGGTGGCATGTGACCCATGAATGGAATATAGCTCAGAAAGATTATTTGAAAGAAACAGGGGAGGTTGGGATTTGGAGGAAGTGAGAGAGGCAGGGAAACAGCCTTGTATATATTTTTAAATATATCATTTTCTCACCTATAAAATGAAGTGTTCTCCCTCTTCACTCCCTCTTGAAATCCTTAACTGCTTCAAGGCTATAACCACCTAGAAGAACCTTTCCTGTTTCTCTCATCCATTACCCTTCTCCCCCCAAAAATACATGTCTTTTTATGTATTTATTTCTTTGTTTGTTTGTTTATTGTGTATAAGCCAACTCCCCTTCCCCCAATAGAATATAAGCTAATTGAGAACACAGATAATTTTATTTTTTTCTTGGATCCCCCGAATCTGTTACAGTGCCTAGCACATAGTAGACATTTAATAATTGCTTATTGAATTAAATTAATTGTCTCTAAGGGCCCTTCCAAATCTAATCTATGATAAGGAATGTGGTGATAAAAGGAAATACAGGACTAAATAAGAGAAATGGGGCAGAGAACATTGGGGTAGAGAAAAATAGCAGCAGACATAGAAGCAATAGCATAACGAACAGACCACCAAAGAAAGAAGAAATAGTGGGAGGCTTGTATTTTAATCTGCATGCATACATTGCCGGGTACAGGAGTGCTTTAGTAAAAACTGTGTTGACAGGCAATATCTCACAGACATTTATTTTTTAAAGCAGGAAGAAAACCTATAGTGCCTTCTCCTTTGTAGTTCTTCCCTTTCTCTCTTTTCCTCTCTCCCTCCCTCTGTTATTCCACTATCCCATTTCCTTCTTCCCTTAAAAGGAGAATTTGGAAAAATGAACAAGAATAAATGCTCCCCCCTTCCAAATAGTTTGAATAATCCTAGATATACTGCTGCAAAAGGAAGCTGATCCTATAAGATCTGTTTCTATTCTGTTGATCTGAGAAGTTGGGGCATTCATTTGCTTATCCTCAATTAAGAATTTATTTGACATGTACTCCTTTATACACTTCTTTATTGCTTAGCTACAGCTGCTGAGTGACCCACAGGGTCATGAATTGAAACATGGGAGGGATCTTAGAAACCATTCAGACATATTAGCCCAAAGTCCACAGCTGACAAATAGCACAGCCAAGTTTCAGAACTGGTTTTTTTCTGAACTTGAATCAAGCGTTCTTTTGACTGTACCATTCTGGTCCCTGGCTCGCCTCTGTGACTTACCATCCCAGGGACATCCAACAGTGACAGTCCTGGGATGTGCCCATGTGATCAGCATTTCTATCCATAAAGTCTCATCAGTTCCCTGACTGTCCCACCGATGAAAACAACACACATCTCCGAAGCAATAAAGTGAGATAGCACTGAGCTCTTGAAGTAGGAATGGCATTTGCACAGGGGTGCATGGGCTACATCACAGCAGGCAGAGGCTTTAGGGGTGGCAGTACTCAAGTGAGAAGGGAAGCATGAAGGAGGAAGCATGATATGATTTGTTTTAAAGGGCTGTGTAATGATTCTGGAAGAAACAAGGGCTATCATTCTGGTTCTGCAAACAACCACTCTTGGGACCTTGGACTTGCCTCTTTGGGCTTCAGTTCTCACCTAGCAAGTGAGGTATTGCACTAGATGTTCTACCAGGTCCCCTCCATTCTGTACTCTACTGATGAATCCAGGAGGGTAGCACTGGGAATGGGGAGGAGCATGATCCCAGGTTTCAAGGTTACTCCAACTTTCATGCACAATTTGGACTTTTCCCCAAAGCTCTTATCTTCCAGAATTGCCCTAACGTTGCCACTATTCCAGATAAGAAGCATAAAATGGAAAAGAATAGGACTAAACCAGTGTCCATGGCATGGTTTTCTCACACCCATACAAAGAGAGCAGTTGTAGATGATCCCAATTGGTTAAAACTTTTAACCTCCGTAAGACTTTTTCCTGCTTTGCTGGAAAAGTCAGGGGTGGGTGGAGCATTTCTATTTATGAGAAGGATCAGTTCTAGGAGGAGAGGTCCCAGCAGAAGGAACAACTGAAGAAACTCTTCTTGATCCTTGCCTGACACAAGAGACCATGGTCAAGCGAGTTGCAATTGTGGAGCTGGTGTGAGTGGCCTCGCCTCTATCAAATGCTGCTTGGAAGAGGGGCTGGAGCCCACCTGCTTTGAAAGGAGCAGTGACATTGGAGGGCTATGGCAATTCACAGTAAGTGATATTTCTTAACTCCTCTATTAAGCATGCTGACCAAGGCAACTATGTGGCAAGGTGACTTTGGTCACTTTACCTCTCTGGCCCTCAGTTTCCCAATCTATAACATGAGAGCCTTCTCTCAGATAATCTCCAAGGTCTTTTCTCTGTCTGTCTATGGAATTGTTCTGTAACATTTGAGATCTACCCACTGGGAGAATTCTATTGGTAGGACAGAATAATAATAGCTAGCATTTATGTAGTGCTCTAAGGTCTACAAAGCACTTTATATGTCTTAATCTTATTTGATCCTGACAATAACCATGTGGAGATAGACATTATTATTATCCCCGTTTTACAGAGAAGAAAACTGAAGTTGAGGGAGATCAAGTGACTTACCCAGGAATTCTACATTTCATTCTCTCACATAGGTTTCCCTTTTCTTTTCTTAAACTTAATCTGTGATTTCATTAATATGGGGAAGTTCCAATGAGGAAGCTCCCTCTGCTGCAGATAGTTCTGTGATATGAGAGAGTTGCCTAAGGCATTGTGAAGTAGAATTACTTGTCCAGGATCAGAAAGACGAGTATAAGCCAGATGTGGGACTTGAACCCACACCTTCCTTCCTGACTCTAGGGCCCTTCCCCCATGCTTTCTTTTTCTCTCACAGTTACAGGAAAGCAAATTCCACTGAAAAGTTTGTATTTCTCCCCATGTCATTTTGAACATTGACTTGTTGAGAGTTTTAATTTCTGGGGAATAATAACAATTCCCCCTTTGTGATGTTTTTACAGGAATATGTTGAAGAGGGCAGAGCTAGCCTTTATAAATCTGTTGTTACTAACAGCAGCAAAGAGATGTCCTGTTTCTCAGACTTTCCTTTCCCAGAGGATTTTCCAAACTTTTTGCCACACGCCCGATTTTTGGAATACCTCAAGATGTATGCAAACAAGTTCAACCTTCTGAAATGGATCCAATTGAAGGTACGTCACTAGGAGTTGTTTGATTGGCAGAAAGCTACTTTATACATATCTTCCTTTGGTGCTTCATGTTTGAGACCCAAGTTCTGTGCTTGAGATTGAGAAACTGGCAAAGATCAGTGCTACTTGGCAGGATTCCTTCACTCCCTGGGGCTCTTCAATTAACCTGTGGGGGGAAATATGTCTTTGTGGCATATAACCCACCTGTAGAATCCTGTCTATGTATGGTCTTTATCTGAATGGCCACAGGCTCTAATCCAGATAGATTTACAGTTTATGACACAGTCCTACACTCACAATTCCTGGGTCTATATTTTTGCTTCTTGTATATCATGACTTCTTGAAGGGGGTGGGGAGGAATGATATCTGCGTACTCTGGATTCCTTTTTTTCAGACTATTGTCTGCAGTGTGAAAAAACGTCCAGATTTCTCCACGTCTGGCCAGTGGGAGGTAACCACTGAACATAAAGGGAAGCAAGAGTCAGCCATATTTGATGCTGTCATGGTCTGCACTGGTTATCTCACTGACCCGTTTTTGCCACTAGATACTACACCAGGTATAGTATTGTCTTCTAAATTCCTCCATTAAAAAAAAATCCCTTCTAATTGATATGTCTTTGTTTTGGGTTTAAAAAAATAATCACTGTGATATACAATGTGGGTGTACTTCCAAAGCACTGTTCCGGGCCCTGCTTTCTTCTTATTCCCTGTCCTTGGTGACTTCATCAACTGCCGTCAAATGTCAGCAACATGTTAGCAACTTTATTCAGATAACTCACAGATGTATATATCATTTATTAGTATTTCTTTCTTCTGAGTTTCAGCCACACATCACAAATTGCCTATTGAGCATTTCAAAATGGATTACTGTAGGTATTCCTAACTCGAAATGTCCAAAATATAACTCATTGTATCACCCAACTTTCTTCCATACTTCTTTAAGTTCACAATCTGTCTCATCCTCAATATCTCACTCTCCATCACTTTACACATCTAATAAGGGGCCAGATCTTTTCATTCCTCCTCAACATCTCTGACAACTATGCCCTTCTTTCCAGTCATCCAGCCATCACCCTATTTGAGATCCTCATCACCTTTTCCCTAGCCTACTACAATAGCCTCCTGATGCATCTCCATCCTCCATATCACTGTCTGGCTATGTGACTTCTCTATTCAATAAATTCCAGTGGCTTCCTGTTCCCTCTATGACAAAATCAATTGTCATTTAAACTTCTTCACAACAGGTTTCCAAACAGCTTTTCCAGCCTTATTCCACATCACTCCCTTTCACACTTTCTGTGGTCCACTGGTTTTCTTACTCTCACACAAGACTGATTTCACAGACTGGCAGCTGAAACCTTCCATATACATTGTCTCTCCTCCATTAGAACACGAGCTCCTTGAGAGAAAGGACCATTTTACTTTCAGATTTGTATTCTCAGTGCTTGCTTTTCACACAGTAAGCATTTAACAAACGTTTTATGTATTCATTCAAGACACTCCATCTCTAACCTCTGTGTCTTTGCACTGACTCTACCCAATGACTAAAAAAACTCCACCTTCAATTCTACCTCTTAAAATCTCCAGTTTCATTCAAAGTTTGGTTCAAGTATCATATTCTACATGAGGCCTTTCCTGATTTCTTCTAGCTACCAGTGTCATCTCCCCCAAAATTACTTTGTATTTATTTTTTAGAAACCTTGTATATCCTTATATATGTACATATTATCTCCCCTGAAATATCATAAGATCTTGAAAGGAGGGACTGTTTCATTTTTATCTCTGTCCTCAGAATCTATCACAATGCCTGGCATATAGTAGGGGATTAATATATGTACTGATTGATTGATCACTATTACTTCCCAAGAATCCCCTCTGCCCCAGTATCCTCTTTTATCAATTAGTCAATAAATATTTCCTAAGTGCCTGCTATGTGCCAGACACTGTACTAAGTGACAGGGACACATAACTATCATATACCACAGCTTGTTTTGAAAAAAGTCAGTTGTTGCCCTCAGGGAGCTTACAATCTAAAGGGCGATGACAGCACACAAAAGGAAGATGAAAAGGGAGAAGGTGAAGGACAAGAAAGGTACCTGATGTGCTGGCATGGTGGAAAAGTCAAAGAAGTCTCAAAATTTCCTAGGGCATGGTAGAAAAGTCAGAAAATGTTAATACATTTCACCATTGGTGCTCTGGGATCAAGACCGGTCATTACATTCATCTGAATTCTGATGTCTTTCAATGCTCTTTTCCTTTGTGTATTGTAGTCATTCTGTATATTCATCCCTTATGTCTGCTTTCTTTGCTCTGCATAAGTTCATTCATTCAAAAAGCATTTTCTAGGTGCCTATTATGAGCCAGGGAGCATGGGAGATACAGTCTTCCTTAACATCTCTGAATTCCTTATATTCATTTTTTGATGCAATAGTATTCCATTACATTCAAATAGCACTATTACTTCAGCCATCCTTCCTCTGTTGGGCATCTCCTTTTTTTTCCTTTAAAAGTCACAAAAATATTGCTAGGAATATTTCCTTAATTCAGAGAACTGTTACAAAATTTCAATGAATATGTATATTTCTATAGCACAGTGTGTGGAACATTATACGTGGTTGTTTCATTCTTTATTCTTAGGAAAATTAGTCAATTCAACAAAAGGGACAGGTTTGAAGGCATAAGTACCTACTTGGGTGTTTTTGTTTTAATGTATGCATGCATATGTACGCTTTTAAAAATCACTTTTATCAAGGCACTTTGCCAACCTTAAAGCACTATGTAAATGTTTTCTTTTATATCTTTATTATTACCATTCTTTCTAGGAATCCCCTCATTCATTAACTCATTAATTAATTATCCCCATGCAAGGTAGATAGGGCAGATATCATTTTCCTAATTATGTAGGGAAATGAAACCCAAAGTCATATGTTGGTCTCTTTGGTAAACTGGAATTTGGACTTGTTTGAAGTACAAGCATTGTGTAGGAGAGAGCACTGAATTTGGAATAAGAAGATTAGAGTTTGAATCTCAGATCTTCTAGTTAATATCTTATATGATGCTGGACAAGTCATTTCATCTCTATGGGCCTCAGTTTTCTCATCTGTAAAATGAGTTTGGACTCATTATCAATCAAGGAACCATCCACCTCTATATTCTAGAATCTAATCGTACATTCTAAAGAACTGATATACAGACTTTATTTCAAATCACCTATGACTATGAGTTTGCCAAATAACAATACGACCTTGATAAAGCCACAAGGCATGTTACACAAACTCTTTCTTTTTAATATTTGGGGTTTTTTTAAGTTTTGATTTCCAAGTTCTAACCCTCCTTTCCCTCTTCCTGAGATGGTAAGCAAGCAGATACAGCTTATATATGTGTAATCATGTCGAACATTTCCACATTATTCATTTTGTACAAGAAGACATGAATAAAAGAAAAGGAACGAAAGAAAGTGAAAACTAGCATGCTTCAGTCTGTTTTAAAACAATATCAGTTCTTTCTCTGGAGGCATAGTATGCTTCAGCATTAGTACTTTGGGATTTTCTTCTATCATTGCATGGCTGAGAATAGCTAAGTCATTCACAGTTCTTCATTGAACAATATGGCTGTTAATGTGTATAATGTTCTCCTCATTCTGTTCACTTCACCTTGCATCAGTTCATGTAAGTCTTTCCAGGTTTTTCTGAAACCATCCTGCTTATCCTTTCTTATAGCATAATAATATTCCATTACAATCATATACCACAGCTTATTTAGCCATTCCCCAATGGATTGGCATCCCTTTGATTTCTAATTTTTAACCACCACAGAAAGAGTTGACAAACTCTTTCCAGACCTTCTCCCAGCATCTGGCTGGCTCGCCACTTTTTCTCAGAAGAGTTGGTTTCACACAAAGCAGAAATATATCTGATTGTGTAACAACAGCTCCAGAAATTGTTTTCCAGCAACTAGTCTTTTTTCATTTAGTGCTTCATGATTCACTGACCTTTGATATTAAATAAACCAAACTAAGCCATCCATATCACCAGTTGATTTCAACCAAAAGGCAAGATGACCACCCCATGTCACTGAGCCAACTGAAACTAAGTAGTAATCTCTTATTATCCTAAAGGTGATACAGGATGAAGGACCTGCTACAGGTTTAGATCGAGTTTCAGGCAGTCTCCAAATCAACTCTGATTGGAATAATTCTCTCAGTCTCCATGGGTAAATACCGTGCCTATAAATATATTGTCTATGATCAGGACCTCTATTTTCTTGCCAGTTATGAATAGTAACAGCTGACATCTGTTTATGTTTAACAATTACGGTCACAATCTGGGTCCAAGGGGCTAGGCATTGTCTCTTACAGAGCCAGGTGGACATTGTCCAGATTGAGCTCTAGGGGAGCATGATTACATAAAAAGAAGGATAAGTTCTTTTTCTCTCACTCTTTAGCTCTTTATATCTTTATCCTAGGGCTTTAGGGGAGAAAATGACTTAAAGTTTCAGTTTGGCTCATGTCTAGGTTTTGCTTAAAGTGGGAGGAGGAAAGTATAGCACATACTCACTATGCATTCTGGATCAGGTATAGGACAGTTATTTATTTCCTTCACACAAATGTAATGCTAAACACAAAGGTTTTTTTTTTTGCTTTTTGGTGAGGTAATCAGGGTTAAGTGACTTGCCCAGGGTCACACAGTTAGTAAGTGTAATGTGTCTAGATATAAAGATTCTTAAGCAAGAATTGGCAGAAACTTTAACAAAGGATTCAGTAACATAACTATCATTGTACTCTCCTAAATGTTTGATATTTGAATAGTAAAACATGAAGCATTTTATAGAACTTCTGAATAAGTATTTTCATTTCTTCTCAGCTCTGTAGTCTCTTCCCCATCACTTCTGGGGAAGAGGTACCTTGCAAGCCATCCAGATCATGGCTTCGGCTCATTCTCCTATCAGTGGTCATCTTCTCCTCTGAGAAGCACTGCAGTGGATATTGTGCTTGTGGTATCATATCTTATAATGCAGCCAGCATTTCCTGACAGTCCCAGGAGATCTGACCTCTGGAAGTCAAAAAGCTGCCTCTGATGCTACAGAGGTCCATCTCAAGATCACTGCTCAATCACTTATGCTCACTGAAAGAACACAAAGCAGAAGAGGCAGTCAGGGTTCTGGGATCCCATCTTAGGCTTGCTAAACCAACCTGTGCTTTAGCTATTATGTGCTCATAATGCACTTTTTCTGCTAAGGTGGGGGAAAGGCCAAGTTATGCCTCTCCTACCCCTCTTGTGAAGCCTAATGAGAGGGAACCATTTGTTCCAGTGACAGTAAGGAAAAGTGCAAGCTAAAAGATGTCTATCATTATTAAATTAATGTCACCATCATGCAGCTAAGAAACCAGTGGGAGGATAGCTCCGATGTCTCAAGTTCCACAGTGCCGAGCCAGCACATGTAGTCATCCAGAAACAGGCAGGGCAGCACCAGGAGGTAGCTGCACATCCCTATCTATATGTCATGTGGGTATACTCATAACGCTTTGAGGTTTGCAGAGTGATCAAAGATATTTTCTCATTCAATCCTCAGATCCTCCCTTTCTAGTAGGCACAGCAGACATGAGTTTTAGATGAGGAAAACAACATTAAGAGAGACTGAATGACTTGTCTGTGGTCATACAACTGGAGAGGGTCACGAATGGAATCTGAACCTAAGTCAGTCCTGACACTAGATCTAGCATATTTTCCATTCTGCCATGATGTCTTTCACAAGCAGTGAAAGTACAGGACCACATCAACTGAGACCTTTGCAAGTATTTCATCTCTCCTACTAAATTACACATTCCTTCTGGGAGGTAAAAGGTCTTTTAAATCTTTGTAACTAAGCCAACAACACCACCCCATTGCCTAGCGTTATGCAATAGAAGATACTAATTTATGTGTTTAATGAAGAGAATAATTTACATTTCAAGTTCATTTTGCTATGATAAACACCTTCAGCATCAGATTGGCTCTACTGTATGAGTTGCGGCATGAAAGAAAGAGGCTTGACATTCATTAAAAGTGGACTTCATTGAACGTGGTGAATGTGCTTCCCAAAAGTTGCATGTAAATTAAATTTTTATAAAATTATTCTTTTTTTCCTATAGCATCAGAAAACACTTTATACTTTAATGCTTCAGATGATCTAGGACCTCAGTTGTAAACCTACTATTTCCACAAACTCCTGGGTTCACATCCCATTTCTGACAGCTCAAAAAAACAAACAAAAAAAGAGGAGAGCAAGAAAAAACTACCCTAACAGTAGCTTGGGGAAGCAATATAATGTAAGGAGAATGTACTGATAAACAGAAGAAAGAAGGAAATTTGAAGGAGATATAGAGTCGTAGGGCAGTATAGTACATTATGCTAAATTTGAGATAAACCAAATGAATAACAACAATAAATAACATTATTATAGCATTTAGCTATTTATTATAGCATTTAGCTATTTAGCACACTATGCTAAATTTGAGATAAACCAAACCAATAACAACAATAAATGACTAGCATTATTATAGCATTCGCTATGTGTCCAACAAGATGCTAAGCACTTTATAAATATCATATCATACAAGCTTCATAACAATCTGGGGAGGTAATAAGCACTCTTATTATCCCCATTTTACAGTTGAGGAAACTGAGGTTAAGTGACTTGTCCAAAGTCACAAAGCTAGTAAATGTTTGAGGTCAGATTTGACCTCTGGTCTTCCTGACCCCAGGATCAGCATTCTATCCACTGAACCATCTGGTTATATGTAGTGGAGATTTACGGTTTCATAAACAGTCCTTTTCCTGTACTTATTTGGGTAAGGAAATTGGTTGGTTGGCTGTTGAATTTTGTCAATTTTATGATAAAAATATTTTCCCCATTAGAATGAAGTCTCCTAGAGAATAGGGACTGGCTTTTTTGTTGTTGCTTGTACTTATACTTCCAGTACTCACACGTTCCTGGAACATAGCAAGTATTTATTAAGTGCTTTATCTACCTATCAGCCTGTTTATCTATCTATCTATCCATTCATCTATCTATCCATTCATCTATCCATTCATCTATCTATCCATCCATCTATCCATTCATCTATCTATACTATTTATCTAATCTAAAAAAGGAAGTCCATTGACTCTGGGGTCAGAGGTCCTGAATTCAGTGCCCACATCTGACACTCTTGTATGTCCTGAGACATCATTTGACCTCCCTGCACCTCAGTTTCCTACTTAAAAGAAAGGTTGGACCAGATACCTTCTGATGTCTTCTAGTTCTAAGTCTTCTTAGCAAGCATCCTGTGATATGATAAGGTGAAGACAAGAGATTACAACCTCTCTGTGCCTTGACAGTTTTATCAGCTACTGATGCAAAAAAAAAAAATTATTTACTTTTTTAAGCCCCTCCCCTCCAAAGAAGGATTTCAGGGTATAATCAACACCCACTCCTTTCCAGTCACTAGTTGTTAGTATCTCTAAGCAGTGAACAATGAAATGCTTGGCTGGATGAATCCCTTTGATTAAACTGAGACAATTTACTCGACAGAGGGGGAAAGAGATCACCATTCAATGAGCACTTACAAGCACAAGGGACTTTCAGCGAGATTTTACCTCAATGGAAACACTGGAATCCATCAGAAATGGGTCCTATAAATTGAATGTAACACCCAGTCCCTGTTCAAATGTGGGTCTCCAGAAAGTTACAGTAGGTTTAAAAGATTTTGTGGCTCTGTACTCAATCAAAATCATAATTCACAAGCTCCTACTTTTGTGTTTACATGGTCAACCAGAAAAGACATATTGGCTCAGAGGAAGCTGCATTTAACCATATTAAGGGATGACAAAATATCCCCTCATACCCTGAGGGATACCAGCAATGAACAGAGGGAGGGCATAAATACAAAGAACACATATGATCAAGGAATGTGAATGGGGAGACACATATGTAGAGACCTTTGTGGTCAAAGAATATACACAAATAGAGAAACACGGTAAACAAATATGGCCTGAGCACACAGATGGAGTGTACTCACATAGCACATTTTTGGCCAAAGTACCCATGGGACTGGGGCAACTCAGCACTTCTATTGTTCTAATGACTGTTGTTCAGTCATTTTTCAGTCGTGTCCAATTCTCTGTGAGCACATTGGCAGAAATACTGAAGTGGTTTGCCATTTTCTTCTCCAGCTCATTTTGCAGAGGAGGAAATTGAGGCAAACAGGATTAAGTGATTTGGCTAGGGTCACACAGCTAGTAGGTGTCCTCTAATACTACAGAGTTGCTACTATCCTCTGGTGATGCAATTGTGCTACACTGCTGCTCTTTGGGAGGCATCACTGCATTGCAGCTTCACTCGCTGCTGAGCGCTGAACCCCACCATGTCTGCGAGGCATTACGTCTCTCTGTTCACCGTATGGCCTGGCTCTCCACTCCACATTTGTGCAGTCTCTTTCTGTCTGACTACTGGGATCCCTGAGCTGCTCTCTGCTGCCATCTCCTGGTCATCAGCTCTTCCACCTCCAGGTTTCTTACACTCTCTCAACTAGGGTGCCTCAAAAGGCTAAAATCCTTTTAACCTTCATGTCCTAAGGGTATGATAATCTCACCTAGCCCAAAAGGCAGTAAAATAAAAAATAGCAGAAACCTTCAGCCTAGGAATAAGGGTTTTTGTTCCTCCTTTTCTCTGATATCTCTAGCTGCCACCCAAAATCTTTGACCCCAATAAATTATTTGACTTGTTATTTGAAAATTCCTTTGAACTCCAGTCATATTCTCAGTCAGCATCACCTGGAGCCATTTTACACAACACCTCCACAGAGGATCCACAGGGGGATGGATTTAAGAGTTTCCATGAGTCTCCCTTTCCCTAAAAACTCCTGGTTGCCCTGCAAATGAACACAAGTTCAAGAACAAAAGTAGGTCTAATGACTCCTTAGTTCCTTTATTATAAATTCATGCCTTTATTGTACCTACCTACCAACAGCAAAATTTGGGGGTTTTTTTTAGCCTTGCTGACAACAACAGTCCTCACCAAAGTCTTTTCATGAGTCAATAATACAATAAGTTTAAAGACACAGACACAGTATTCCTGCAAATAGGATGGAATTCAATTATCTCTCTTTGTCTCAGTTGCTCCAGGTTAAGAGAGGAGAGAATAAAACAGAATGCAAAAGAGAGGGACTGAAGGGATGGCTAGGTAGCTCAGTGGATACAGTGCAGGGACTGGAGTCAGGAAGATCTGAATTCAAATCTAGCCTCAGATACTTACTGTGTGACTATGAGCAAGTCACTTAACCCTTGGTTGCCTCAGTTTACTCATCTATAAAATGAGGATAATAATAGCACCTTACCCTCCAGGATTGTTTTGAGGATCAAATGAGATAATGTTTGTAAAGTGCTTAGCATGGCAACTGAGCAGCTAGGTGGTACAGTGGATAGAGTGCCAGGACTGGAGTCAGGAAGAACTTAATTCTATTCCAGCCTCATACACCTACTAGCTGTGTGACCCTAGACAAGTCACTTAACCCTGTTTGCCTCAGTTTCCTCATCTGTAAAATTAGCTGGAGAAGGAAATGGCAAACCACTATAGTATTTTTGCCAAGAAAAGCCCAAATGGGACCACAAAGAGTCGGACACGACTGAAATAACTGAACAACAAACAATGCTTTATTAATCACAGATAAGGAAGAACAATGGATTTGGGGAGAGAAGATCTGGTCTTCATTTCTCTTCTACTTATTACCTTTATGACCTTGAACAACACTTTTGGAATACGGCTTCCTCATCTGAAAAATAGACTAGATGATGGATATGGACTGGATGGACTAAGGCTCCTGCTAGTTCTTAACTCTTTAAGGCTAGAAAGCACTTCTTTATACCACACCTCTGTGAGGCAGACAATGGTGGAAATATTGTTATCACCATTTCACAGTTGAGACCAGGACCCAAAATATTAAAGTGGCTTGACCAGGGTCATCCAAATAGTATTTGAGCCAGGATTCAAACCTAAGTCTGAATGCAAACACCATATTTTATCACCACGCTAGTATGGCCTTAACGAAGAAGTGTGCTCATGAGTGAATAATTTTATGTTGCTAATTATTTCACAGTATCACAGAATTTCAGAGTTGAGAGAGACCCCAGTGGCCATCTAGCCCAAAGCATTCCAAGCAAGAATCTCCACCATTTCCAGAGGCAGTTAATTCACCTTTGGGACAGCTCTAATCGTTAGGAAGTTTTACAAGATCAAGTTTCCTCTTTACAACTTCTAGTCAGTAGTCCTCATCCTCACCCAGACCAAACAGACCGGATATAATCCTTCTTCTATATGGTGGACCTTCAAATACTATTATCTTTTAAGTGAGGCATAATATCACCCCAAACCAATGTAATTGCCTGAAGGATAGGTGTTATTCACAGAGCTTGTCAAATCCCTCATTTTCTCTCTTTGGTTTTCCCTTGCAGGTATCAACACCTTTAAAGGTCAGTACTTTCACAGCCGGGAGTACAAGCATCCTGATCTGTTCAAGGATAAGAGAGTCCTTGTGATTGGCATGGGCAACTCTGGCACAGACATTGCTGTGGAGGCCAGTCATGTGGCTAAAAAGGTATGGACCTTCAGGTTACTAGTCGTAATGAAAATGTCATGTAAAATGTGCTGATGTGCTGAATGGCCATTAAAAATGTAGCTCCCCTTCATTATTGGTCAACTTCACTGCAAATTCTAAATTTATTATTTCTCTAGAAAGGAAGGAAGGAAAGTAGAAAGGAAGGAAGGAAGGAAGGAAGGAAGGAAGGAAGGAAGGAAGGAAGGAAGGAAGGAAGGAAGGAAGGAAGGAAGGGAGGGTGGAAGGAAGGAAGGGAGGGTGGAAGGAAGGAAGGAAGGAAGGAAGGGAGGGGTGGGAGGAAGGAAGGGAGGGTGGGAGGAAGGAAGGGAGGGTGGGGGAAGGAAGGGAGGGAGGGAGGCAAGGAGGGTGGAGGGAAGGAGGGTGGGAAGGAAGGAAGGAAGGAAGGAAGGAAGGAAGGAAGGAAGGAGGGAGGGAGGAGGAAAGGAGGGAGGGAGGAAGGAAGGGAGGGAAGAAGGAGGGAGGGAGGAAGGAAGGGAGGGAGGGAGGCAAGGAGGGTGGGAGGGAAGGAGGTGGGAAGGAAGGAAGGAAGGAAGGAAGGAAGGAAGGAAGGAAGGCAGGGAGGGAGGAAAAAGGAAGGAAGGAAGGAGGGAGGGAGGAAGGAAGGAAGGAAGGAAGGAAGGGAGGGAGGAAGGAAGGAAGGAAGGAAGGAAGGAAGGAAGGAAGGAAGGAAGGGAGGAAGGAAGGAGGGAGGGAAGGAAGGGAGGAGGAAGGAAGGAAGGAAGGAAGGAAGGAAGGAAGGAAGGAAGGAAGGGAGGGAGGGAGGGAGGGAGGGAGGAAGGGAGGAAGGAAGGAAGGAAGGAAGGAAGGAAGGAAGGAAGGAAGGAAGGAAGGAAGGAAGAAGGGAGGGAGGGAAGGAGGAAGGAAGGGAGGATGGAAGGAAGGGGAGGAGGGAGGAAGGAAGGGAGGAAGGAAGGAAGGAAGGAAGGAAGGAAGGAAGGGAGGGAGGGAGGGAGGAAGGAAGGGAGTGAGGAAGGGAGAAGGGAGGAAGGGAGGAGAAGGAAGGAGGAGGGAGGAAGGAAGGAAGGAAGGAGGAAGGAGGGAGGAAGGAAGGAGGAAGGAAGGGAGGGAGGAAGGGAGGAAGGAAGGAAGGGAGGAAGGAAGGAAGGAAGGAAGGAAGGAAGGATGGAAGGAAGGAAGGAAGGAGGAAGGAAGGAAGGAAGGAAGGAAGGATGGGAAGGGAGGGAGGAAGGAAGGAAGGAAGAAGGAAGAAGGAAGGAAGGAAGGAGGGGAGGGGGAGGGAGGGAGGAAGGAGGAAGGAAGGGAGGAGGGAGGGAGGGAGGAAGGAGAAGAACGAAGAACGAAGGATGGAAGGGAGGGAGGGAGGAAGGGAGAGGAGGGAAGGAGGAGGAGAAGGAAGGAAAAAGGATGGAAGAAGGGAGGAAGAGAAGAGAAAGAAAGAAAGAAAGAAAGAAAGAAAAAAAAGAAAGAAAGAAAGAAAGAAAGAAAAAGAAAGAAAAAAGAAAGAAAGAAAGAAAGAAAGAAAGAAAGAAGAATGGTTCTCATCATGACATCCCTATTTTTGTTAATGACACCCAAAATTTTTCATTGACCAAGAACTTGGAGTCACAATGACCAAGACTCAAATCCTGCTTCTGAGAATTACTAGTTTCATGACCCCAAGCAAGTCTTTTAACCTCTCTCAGCCCTAAATTTTCTGATTTATAAAACAGGAACAATAATAGCACCCATTCACTGAGTTGCTGTATGGATTAAATGAGTTCATGTTTATCAAGTTTTTGCAAAAAGTTAAAATGTTATATGACTATCTGTTATTTGGCCCCTATGAGACTCAATTTGCCCATTTATGAAGTAGACATAATATGTACAGAGATGTGAAGATCAAATGAGACAATATCTGTAAAACCCTCTGCAAACCTTAAAGCATAATACAAACCATAAAGTTATTTAAGTTATTTTAGCAAACTGGAGGGGCGGGGATGACAAAAGATTTGGGAACTGGCAGAGCATTCAGTGCCTCTAACTTGATAATTACAACTGATGTTTTATATGGCACTATAAGGTTTACAACGTGCTTCAAATGATAATAATAATAGTAACTGGCATTTAAATAACTGGCTTTAAGGTTTGCAAAGATCTTTACAAATACTAATTGATTTGATCCTTGCAGCAACTACATGAAGTAAATGTTAAACAATTTCTCTGTTTGCTTCTAGGTGTTGCTCAGCACTACTAGAGGTTCATGGGTGATAAATCGGGTTTTTGACCATGGCTATCCTTGGGACATGGTGTTCACTTCTCGATTTAGAAGCGTATTAAGAAATTCCCTCCCAACTTCAGTTGTAAACTGGTTAATCGGCAAAAAGGCAAATAGCTGGTTCGATCACGCAAACTATGGTTTGGTTCCAGAAAACTGGTAATTTCTTGGCTTCTGTTTTGTGCTCTTAGAAAGGAGGGACCCCAGATTTCTCAATAACTTTTGCAAAGCTGGACTGCTGCAGCTGCTACTGCAAGACATTTTTATTTTTTTATAAAAATTTTGGGGAAAAAAAGAGTATAGAACCGCATCCAAGGCTAAATTAAAGCAAGGGATAGATACATGGGCTTTTGTTCCATTGGTAAGGAGAAATTGCATCCTATTGCTTCCATTCGCACTCTCCTTAATGACCACCAGATAGACCTCAACAAGGCAATCTCCATTCAATTCAGCAAACATATAATAAGAAACTAATGTGCACTGTGGGAGCAAAGATAGCTGTGACATTAACCTCTCAAGATGCTTAGTCTTATAGAAGGCATGTACACAATCACATAGAAGGGCCAGAATGAGATAGATAGATAGGAGAGGCTAAGCAAAATTCCATGAGTAATTCAAAGAAAGAAAAATTTCATCTACTAGGGCTCATCAGCTGGGGTGGCAAGATGGAGGAGAAGGGAGCAGGTGTGGTTAGCAAAGTGAGGGAGGGAGAGACACAAACTAACTGGCATTTATTAAATACCTACTCTGTGCCAGGCATTGGCAATATAAAGTTTCTGAGGATAGGAAGAAAAAAAAGAAACAGTCCCAACACTCAAGGCACTTACATAAGTTATATACATCTACACATATACAATATACAAATATAATTGAATACATACATATGTGCATTTATGTGCGTATGTGTATATACATATATGACAGATTATATACATACATACACGTATACAAACATACATATATAGATACAGATATAGATATAGACATAGATATAGATATAGATATAGATATAGACATACACATACACATAGATATAGATATAGATATAGATATAGATATAGATATAGATATAGATATAGATATAGATATAGATATAGATATAGATATAGATATAGATATAGATATAGATATAGATATAGATATAGATATAGATATAGATATAGATATAGATATGAGAGACCTGCTTGCAACTTCAGAAGAAAAGTGCTGTGGGAATATCTCTAGTTATTCTCAGAAGGTATGGAGTCAAACTAGATAGAAATAATCAGGAATCACTGAAATTTGGAAAAAAACATAGGAGTGCTGAAGGGCAGGCAGAAACCTGAAGGTCCACCACTTAGGTGTCCTCACCCTGTTTCAATGTGGGTCAGGCAGTAGTCTATAAGGAGGAAGTCAGTATCAGAAATTTATAAATCCTTCCCTTCACAACTTTTTTCTCTCAAGCCTGACACCTCATATTCATTGAAAAGGGAGAATTCCAGAATCAAAGCCATGATCAGGAGGTGAGAGGATAAATGAGACATATATTCATTGGTGAACCTCTTCCTTCTCTGCTTTTATTTAGGACTTTCCTAAGAGAACCTATACTGAATGATGAGCTTCCAGGATGCATAATTACTGGAAAGGTGTTGGTCAAACCCAGTGTGGAGACAGTGAAGGAAAACTCCGTGCTATTTAAGAATACTCCAGAAGAAGAGCCTATTGATATAATTGTCTTTGCCACAGGATATACTTTTGCTTTTCCTTTCCTTGATGAGTCTGTAGTGAAAGTTGAAAACAATCAGGCCTCTTTGTATAAGTATGTATTCCCTGCACATCTGGAAAAACCAACCCTGGCTGTCATTGGCCTCATCAAGCCTTTGGGATCCTTGGTTTGCACATCAGAAGTACAAGCCAGATGGGTCACACGGGTCCTAAAGGGTATGTAGCTGGAAAACATAAGTGGGCGAAGGGGCAAGGGTGAAAAAAAAGCAAAGATGGTGGGAGGGCAGGGTGGTTTTCAAACTTTGTCTAAGTTGAAATGATGACTGATTGATTTTAGAGACTAGAAATCTTGATAACTCACCAGTCCCCATTTAAAACGGACAGAAATTCTAAAAGCTGAATTTATATTAGTATTAACTAAGCCACAGGGTAATGATGACTTACATTATATCTCTAAATGCAAACAAAATAGAGATTACAAAATATTGGCTTTGTCTATCTACATAAAAGTTCATCAGCTATTTTTGTGAAATTAATGGGCCTAATTAAAACACCAAAATGGTGATCTTAGTGAAAATCTTTAGTCATACTAGTTGCTTGGTACAGTGATATGAGTTAGTAAGTACTGATTAAAATGTTGATATGAGAGTTACTAACTGGTAATTAAGATTTTGATGTCACAGCAGAAGAGGTTGCTCATGCAGTTCCCTCAGAGATCTCTCTTGATACTCGCTATCATTTTTCTCAAAGACTTGGGTGAAGGCATGGATGGCATACTCAAATGTGCCAATGATACAAAAATGAGAAGAGACTGACAGCACACTGGATTGTGAACCAAAAACATCTTGACAGGCTAGAACACTGGGCAAATCTAATAAGTAAACCTTTAATCAAGTGAAATGTAAAGTCCTACACCTGGGTTGAAAAATCAACTTCACAAATACAAAATGGAGAAAATGTAACTTGAAGCAATTTAGATAGAAAAAGAAAGATCTGGCAGGTTGCACGCTAGAAATTTAATATGAGTCAACAGTGTGATAAGGCCGTCAAAAACGACGTTCCTGGGATTCCAAATTTAATTAAGGGAAGCATGACTTCCAGAACAAGAGTAGTGATTGTCTAACTGAACTCTGCCATGGTCAGACAATATCTAGTGTTCTGGTTACTAGGCATCATATTTTACCAAGAAAATTGATAAACTGGAGAGTATCACAAGCAGGATAAGAATGGTGTAGCTCAGACCTTGACACCCTGTTATATAAGAGTCTCTTAAAGGCACTGGGGAAGTGTAGCCGAGCAAAAAGAGGCATGGAATACACATGGTAACAATATTTACAAAAATATGCTTACCTGACTTGGCCTCAGAAGACTTTACTGAGAACAATGGGTGAAAGTCGCAAGGAGACGTTTATGCTTGATTTCAAGGGGGAAAAAAATCTAACAATTAGAACTATCCACGAATGGAATGAGCTGCCTCGGAAAGTAATGACTTCCTTCTTAGTGGAGGATGACCGTTATTCCAGCATACGGCAAAAGGCATCGTTTAGATTGACTGGCTTATGAGGTATTCTGTAACTTTGAGATTTGATGATGAAGTCTAAACAACTGGTCAGTTAAGTTACATTTGGTTTTCTGCCAGTTACCTTGACATCATACACACAAAGACATAGTAAGCCTAAGTCACAAGGATTGTCTTGTGACTTATTAATGACAACTTGACGTTGAGGAAGGTTTGAATGTCTAGGAACCTGAACCATCGGTTTTGTTACTCTCTTGGGTGGAAGAAAAACAGTGGCCAACTTCACAATTACAAGTTGTGGTACTTCGTATGGTTTGCCCAGAGTTCTAATAGATGCCTAAAGGAAATCTTTAATTTTATTTTGTAGGCTTGAATAAACTACCATCACCAGAGGCCATGAGAGAAGACATTAACAAAAGGAAAGCCAATAAAGCCACCGGGTAGGCTACGTCCCTTAATTACTTGCATATACTATTTTAATTTACAACTAGAGTTTTCAAAACTTTTCAATATTCACAGAAGGCATTTCCCTAAAGGATCAGTGATTAGAGTCATAGAGTAATGGCAAAAAGCAGTGAATTTCTAACAGAAGGAAAATGGAGCATCAAGAACTCTGGAAGAGTTCCAGGGCAGCCTTTATTAGGAGTTGCAGGTGAAAGAGGAAATGAGGGCACCCAACATGTCATGGCAATGAGGACACTAGATCATCACTATCTATTGTGTCAAAGAACTAAGGACTTCAGAATAGGGATAGAGATTTTACCTGTGATTTAATTGGCATCAACAACTCCAAGGTTAGAAAATTCCCTCAACCAAAGCAGGTCAGCACCTTTTCTGAAACTTTGGCTTTAGAAAGTTATGTAGAGAAGTGAAAGGTTAAGTGATTTTCCCAGGAACACATGGGGAGTCAGAGGCAGAACTTTTGACCAAGGTCATCTTGAGTTTAGAAACAGTTCTTTATCCACTATGTTCTGACTCCCATTCACCTAGAATTTCAGAATACATGATAGTACAAGGGATGTTAAGGAAGTTAACATCATGGTTTCATCTGGGGCCAGTAAGAGATAGTAAATTATCACCAATCTGGGCGGCATGGTCCCAGGGTGGCTGTTTCACAGCTGAGTGGCCTATGTCTTCCAGGCATGATTTCTGGAGGTTTGGTTGAGAGATTACAGCACTAACAGAAAGGATATTGAGAAGAAACCTAGGATGAAGCATGATTGACTCTGGGGCTGGTTAGATAGAGTTTGACTCTTACCAATCAGAACAGCCCAGCCCTAGGGGAGTAGTTCCAAAGTAGTGTCTTTAAAAGGAGTTCACTTTATACTTAGGAAGAGGAGAAGAATTTTGAGACTAGGAGACATATTAGTACATGTTAGAATGAAAGACAAATCATGGATGTGATTCTGAATTTTAGGAAGAGAATTTCAGTTTTACCCATAATAAGATGACCTTTTTTTTTCCTTCTCTGCTTCACAAAGGTTTGGTTTATACTTCAAACTGGTTTTGCAAACAGATTGTGTCATATACCTAGATGAGCTATTGTCCTTCATCGATGCAAAGCCTAACTTGTTATCTCTGCTCCTGGTGGACCCACTACTGGCTTTTAAGGTTTTCTTTGGCCCATGTACCCCATACCAGTACCGTCTGACTGGCCCAGGGAAGTGGGATGGAGCCAGGAATGCCATTCTGACCCAGTGGGACCGGACAATCAAGCCAACAAAAACTCGAGTTGTACAAGAGCCTCCAGATACTTTTTCCTACCTACTCAAAGTCTTCAGCTTTTTGGCTCTGCTTGTTGCTATATTTCTTATTTTCCAATAGCTGAAGCCTTTGCTTCCTTAGAACAAATGCACAGGGTAGTAGAGTAATCTCCTAGATCCTCCATCAGAGCAAAGCCTTCACTCTGTGGGTCTTTCCCAAAATAACCAACTTGAGGCCTTATTCTTCCCACCTGAAATCAACATGCACTCTAGAAACTCTATAGAAGCCCTACTGGCCAACAGTGTTCAGTGTATACTTTTCCCACCCTTGTCCCTCTCCAGCTCTATATTGACCTCTATATTCTACCAACCTATGTGGAGGAAAGTTTTCTGCAAACTTTCAAACAATACATAAGTGTAAGCTATGATTGTGGGAATTCTTTTTTATCTTTATTATCTACATTAATGCCAGTGGAATAAAATAGTTTTTCCTGGGGCAGCTAGGTGGTACAGTGGATAGAGCACTGACCCTGAAGTCAGGAGGACCTGAGTTCAAATCTGCCCTCAGACCAAAGACTTGACACTTACTAGCTGTGTCACCCTGGGCAAGTCACTTAATCCCTACTGCCTAACCAAAAATAATAATAATAATAAAATAGTTTTTCCTGATTTGGTAGTTTCAGAGGAGATACCAATCTAAGTAGCTACACTTCCTTCTCCTTTGTGAAATCTTGTTAATTCAATTTGTGTACCATAGGCAGCTGAAGCTTTACAAATACTATGTCTGTGTAGAGGTTGTATGCTATGCATTTCACTGAAAAACAATAAAAGAAACAATGAACATTTTCAAATGTTTTTAATCTCTTTATTGTTGGGGGGAAGAAGAGAGATTTTAAAAAGAGTTGCATTAGGGGTAAGGTAAGGAAAGAAGATGGGAGGTAATGTCTACTGAGGACCAACATGAAGACTAGGTGTATTAAGTAAATATCTAAGTCACACACACACACACACACACACACACACACACACACACACACACACAGACTGAAGTTTCCCAACCTGTATTAAGTTTCTGTGAGTTCCAACTAAATCAATATGTATTGATTTGGTCTCATAATCTGGGAGTAATTCAATCCTTCCAAGTAGTTTCAAATGAATTCAATGCCCCAGGACAGCCCTACCTCACTCTCCTAAGCATAGGTATGCGATATCACTTCCTATCAAATGAACACTGCCTCTGAGAACTTCATCTTGTGACACTCCTGTGGGGAACAAGAAGGAATTTCTGGTCAGATTCATGACTCCAAACAACATTTAGGCTCAGTATTTCTAAAAGAACAATGCAATTCATATATCTTACGTACTGGATTTCTGTAACATCTTTTCACCACAAAGCTAAGACTACCCTGCCCAGAAGAGACATTATGGACATTATTTATTACTGTGCTCAAGAGTGAGTTGCAAAGTTAGATACTGAAAGAGGAAAGGTAGGGAGAGAGAAAAGGAAGAAGACATATCAGGGAAGCAAAAGTAACTGTGGTGTCAGAGAATAGATATTATACAAATTGGACTTTGTATCAGCTAAGTTTATACAAAGTACACCTCCTACTAGAAAGATTATAGGTTTAGACCTGGAAGAGAACTGAGAGGGTTTTTAATCCAATCTCCCTCACTTTACAGATGAAGAAACTGAGGCTGAGTGAAACACCCAAGGTAGTAAGTGGAGAGATAGGATTTGAACCTGGGTTCTCTAAATTACAAGCCATTGCTCTTCTCATTATGTTATGCTGTGTTGGAGTTGGTTTAGTTGTGCATCCAAAATCAACAAAAAAAGATCTTTTCATGGGACACTCAGTCATTTCATTTTGCTGGGTTTGTGGTTAATGTTTGCTAAATGGCCATTGTGAAGATAATTACAGTTTATACAGTAATATTTTTTGCAGAGAATGAAGAAATTGAGAAATACTATCCAGAACTCATTAAGATCCTCTAAATCAAGTTAACATATATCTTTGGAGGAGACACAGATCTTTTTTCCAGCCCTAACCACCCTCCACAAATGTTATGGTGGAGACTTGTGAGTCAGAACGAGCTATCTCACATGGAACAAAAGATGACCCACGGGACCAGGAAGGGCAAATGTTACATTTTCAAATAACAGAAGTGGGTGAAGTCTGCAAACTCTAGGCCAGTGACATTGACCTCAATTCCTGACAAAATTTCAAATGTATTAGTAGAGGAATGCTGCATAAATATTTAGAAAGGAAAACAAAAATCACTAAGAACCAGCATGAGTTCACCAAAAATAGATGTTATGTGACTTCACTGCAGCCTTGGTTCTCAACACACAACATGCGCACTTTGCATTGTGCATGACTTTACACCTGCAATGCCAACAAACACTGCCCAAAACACTTTGACTCAGAATCAAGTATGTTATGAATTGCAGTATTTTCATTTACTGTATGTACAATTTTCTGCTCTTACAAAAAACATAATATTTTATTGCAAAGTAAAGACTTTTAATATTTTTCTACCATCATTCCTCAGCATGTAAGTATCAAACTAGTATATCTTTGGATTGTATTGTGTTAGAATATTTGATTTTCAAAATTGCCATTATCTCCTTTCATAGATGTAAGTATTTAATTGCAGCAAGTAAAGACAAAAGCCCTTTAATAATATTTCTCCATCATCACCACAGTATGTGTATGTAAGTATGAATATAAATTTTTAAATTAAGCACAAAAGTAATTTCATAAACTAAAGCTAGTATTTGTTTAAGAAATTATTAGCAATATTTACTTATATTTTAGGACAAAATATTTTTTGGCTATGGTTAAGAGGTAAATTTAGACAGAAGAGGTAAAAAATACTGCTATCAGGGTGGCAAAATCTTTGCTACCAGGTTGTTGTACATCTAAATTGACAAGAAAAAGAAAATAGTTTGAATCATTTTGGCAATGTGGATATGCTTCTAATAATGATGATGGTATGGAAAAACCTCTTTGCTTAATTTATAATGAAGTTTTGGTCACAAAGAGCATGAAACCAGCCAAACTAAAATGACTTCTTAATACCAAGCATGCAGCATACCATAATAAACCAAAGGAATATTTTGAATGACTTTTAAAATCTTGAAATAAAGTAAAAGAACGTTTTAAGAAATTTGTTACTGTCAATGCAAAGCATTTACTTGCATCTTATGAAAATTCTTATTTAATTGCAAAAACCAAAAATCCCTATGCAATAGAAGAAGATCTCATGTTACCTTCTGCTATCAAAATGTCAGAAATAGTTCATGGGAAAAACTATGGGGATGAAATTCCTTTATTGAACAATACTGTTTCCAGAAGAATTTCTGAAATTAGTAATGACCAACTCTAGCAGCTTATTACCAGGCTTAAAGGCAGCCAAAGTTTGCAATTCTTTTGATGAAACAACTGATATTTCTTACAAGGCACAGTTGTTACTTCCTGTAAGATATGTTTATGAAAGAAATATACATGAGGAATTATTGTTTTGTCACCCTTTGGAAGGGCACACAAGAGCGGATGATATATATCTTAAAGTGATGAATTTTTCACAAATGAAGGTTTACAGTGAAAAAATGGCATTGGAGTCTATACAGACAGTGCTGGATCAATGATGGGTGAGAATATTGGATTTGTAGCAAAAACTTAAATTCTGGTGGCAATGAATATATCACTTTAACTCAGTGCAAGATCCATCAGGAGGCACTCGTAGCCAACAAAATAAATAAGTATATGTGTACATACATACATACATATATATATATATATACACACACACACACACACACACACACACATGTCATCAGAGATAGATGGTGTGCTTCACAATACTGTTAAAATCATTAACTTCATTAAAAGCTGTGACCTTAACAGTCATTTGCTTTCAAACCTTTGGAAAGACATGGACTCCAATTACAAAAGCTTGTTACTACATGCAGAGGTGAGGTGGCTCTCAAGAGGCAGAAAGTTAAATAGATTATTGAAACTGAAAGTTGAAGTTGTCCTATTTTTGACTGAGCAGAAATCTAATTTTGTTAATTTTCTTCATAATGATTCATGGCTTTCAAAACTGTGTTATTTGTCAAATATTTTTTAAAAATTCAATGATTTAAACATGTCACTTCAAGGGAAAAAATGTAACATTTATGTTAAAAGATAAAATTGAAAGGTTTACGAAAAAAGTTAACATGGAAAAAGAGGGTGGAAATGGTTCTTTAGAAATGTTTACAGAGGGGGCAGCTAGGTGGCACAGTGGATAGAGCACCAGCCCTGGATTCAGGAGGACCTGAGTTCAAATCTGGCCTCAGAGACATAACACTTACTAGCTATGTGACCCTGGACAAGTCACTTAACCCCATTGCCTAATCAAAAAGAAAAATTTTATACCTGCAGATGATTTTACAAATTGAAAAGAACCTTACCAAAGATTTAACTGTAAGAGTTATAATTGATCATCTGAAGTGCCTGGAGACATAGTTCCAGAAATACTTCCCTTCAGATTTTGATTCTAAAAAGCTAAGCCATGTTCATAAACCATACTGAATTGAAATAAAAAATGTCAGTCATCTGCCATTAAAAGTTCAAAAAGAATTTGCCGAGTTATCAAATGACACAGGTTTAAAACTTGAGTTTATTAAAAATTCATTAAATAACTTTAGGCTTCGGATTAGGACAGCATTTCCTACAATTTCTGAAATATGTACTACATATTTTTGTGAAATGGCATGCTCAGCATTAATGATAACAAAATCGAAATATTGAAACACATTGAAGATGCTCTACCATCCTGCAGCAGCAAATATTCGGCCAAGATTTAATTCTTTATTTAAAAATAAACAAGCACATTCATCTTATTAGTATGCAAATTTGCTTTCATCTTTAACAAATATTTTTATGTATACCAAAGATTTAAAATTTTTTTATGATTTATTATCAGTAAATGCTTGATTTGTATACCTATCTTATATACCTATATACCTGAGGTTGCATAAAAATTTCTCAGACAAAATGTGGAAAAAGTTTAAGAAGCTCTGCCCTAGACCACTTTCTGGGGCTTAGATATCATGATGTAAGCTGAGGTTAGAGTCGGAGGAGGGCTAGACTTCCTCTACTTTCTTTTACAAATCTCTAAACCATATTTAACAATTTTGCAAGTAGCTTGTCTGTTCTTTACACAACAAAAAAAAACATAATAATAGAAAGTAGTGTGGATATCCTTTAACTACTTTAACTGAAAAAAGTGTTCCATATTTTATTTTCTCTGACATAGCTAAAAAGTGCCAAGTTTGAGTACATAGTTTTAACCAAGAACAAATAATTTGGCCTTTCAATTCTTTAATAAAAAAAAAAGATAACACAGAAACCGATAAAATAAGCCTATTGGGACAGTTTCCTTGGAAATGGGTGTGTGATTATGCAATGGCTTGCTTTCCTGGTATCTGTTCTCCTAAGAGAAGTAATTATAACAACGGAAGTTTTCACCTATTCTGTGGTTAAGATTATGGCTAGAGGATGAGAGAGAGAGGATGAGAGGGTGTAAATATGATGAGAGGTTGCTGAGAAAATACTCCTCTGAAAAGAATATCTGGACAAGATCATAGAATCCATTCCAGAGTCACTAAGGTTCAGGGGATGACTTGGCACCAGCAGAGATGGGGAGGAGAAGCAGGGCAAAGCTCAAGTGGAGAGTGTAGGAAAAAGAGGGGCAATGCCAGACTTCAATGATCAGCCTGTACTGGTATTGAATTGCAGCAAACTCAATACCACTACAACTGCAGGCAACAAGTAACAAGCTCCATCACGGCTGATGCTAGGAAACACTGTGTAAAGATTAGGCAGTGAATGCTGGATGGATTCCAAATGACAAGAAATTGTGGTCTTTTAAACAGATCATTTAACCAACCAGGTGGATTCTACTCAAGGTCATAATTATTATCATCTTGTTCAGTGGAGCAGGCAAGAACGGGGTGAGGCATCAACACCTGTAGAGAAGTCAAGTTCAATGATTAAGGCTCACATCTGGAGGAGGCAGTATGGTACAATGGACATGGTGCAATCTGGGTTTGCAATCAAAGGACCTGGGTCCAAATCCCAGTTCTGCCATTTAATCTCAGTATTTGACTGGGCAAAAATATTTAACCACTCTGGACTTCAGTTTTTAACCTGTCAAATTTTGTGTGAACTAGAAGACTCTAAGGTCCATTTCAGCTCTAGTTCTGTAATCCTATGATCTAGCTATGAAAAGGGAAAAATCATTTATTAAGTACCTACTATGTGGCAGGCATTGTGCTAAATACCTCATAAATATCTAGGTGCTTTTATCATCCTCATTTCACAGTTGAGGAAACTGAAGAAGATAGAGGTTAAATGATTAGCCCAGGATCACCCAGTTAAGATGTGTCTGAAGTTGGATTTGAACTCAGGTCTTACTGATTTCTGGCCCAGTGTCCTATACACTATAGCTATCCCTACAGTATTTGAGAATTGGCAAGGACCTTTAAGGAAAGCTAGTCCAGACTCTGCAACTCTGGAAAGTGTGGCCCAGAGAATTGAAGTCACTTTCCCAAGATGACCATGTCTCCATGATCTCCCTTGTCCTGTGACCTACTTTCACACATGACCATAACTCTCTTCCTCCTGCCTGGAGTCAGGAAGGGGACAATCAGCCACATTGTGGGAATGTGAACCAGACTCTCTGGACAACAGATTGTTCCCTCTCCCAATGTGAATAATTAAGCCCAAGAAGACTTTAAGGAGATTAGAAGGCATTGGTCACATGCCACAAGGGTGATGTCCATACTCCATAGGAGTCTCCCCTCCCCCAGCACAAGTGCACCCAGGGTAGACTATCCACTGTGCCACCCACGGCTGACCTCAATGAAACTGACCCAAGAAAAAGAACTCCTAATTACAACTCTGTACATACTAGTCACTGCTCAAGAAAAGACTATTTTTAAAGAGCTGATCCTGTTCAGAACATCATAGTCTGTGTGCTGAATATGGTAACTTGTTCATTCTTTCTACTTATCTATTGTTGTTTGTCCCTCATTCTCAAAGAGGACCATGACAGCAGGAAGGTGATGTCATGACTTGCAAGTGAACTGGATTTCAGTGAGGCAGCTGCAAAGTTGTCAGCCTCACTGTCTCCTCTGGAGCCATCTGGGTCCAGTGGCAAGATAGAGATCAGAAAGACTGGAGATGGCCCCAGATGCAGACTACTTATCTGATTGAAAACAGAAAGCCTAAATTTTATTTGCATAATAGAAGCATATGATCTCCACATAGGAAAAGCACTCAAAGATTTTCTTGTCCAACCTAGATTCAGAAAATGAACCCCTACAATGCCTCCAGCAGCTGGTAGTTGATGTGGGTCTGTTTGTTCTAGGTTTGAGTTCCCATTTAAGGAAGATGACAGAAGGGGGATGGTACAGAGGAAGACAGCATGTCTGAAGTGATTTTACAGTTAATCTTTTATCAGTCAACAATTATTTATTAAGCACTTGCCATGTGCCAAACACTGTGCTAAGTGCTAGGAACATAAGTACAAGCAACAAAGAAAGACAGTCCCTGCCTTCCAGGAGTTTGCCTTCTTTTTCAACTAATTTATTTATTTTTAGGGTTTTTTTTTTAGTTTTCCACATTCACTTCCATAAGATTTTCAGTTCCAGATTTTCTCTCCCTTTCTTTTCTTCCCTCTCCCCAAGATGGCATGCAAGCTGATATAGGCATTCATGTGTGATCATATTAAATACATTTCCACATTACTCATGTTGTAAAGAAGAATTAGAACCAAAGGGAAAAAGCAAAAGGAGAAACAAAAATAAAAGAGAAAATATTATGTTTCATTCTGCATTCAGATTCTATGGTTCTTTCTCTGGGTGTGGACAGCATTTTCCATCATGAGTCTTTCAGAATTGTCTTAGATCCTTGCATTAATGAAGAGTTAAACCTATCAAAGTCAGTCATCGCACGATGTTGCCATTACCATGTAGAGTGTCCTGGTTCTGCTCACTTCGCTCAGCATCAGTTCGTGTAAGTCTTTCCAAGTTTTTCTGAAATCCACCTGCTCGTCATTTCTTAAGGAACAATAATATTCCATTACATTCATATACTTTTTCAGCCATTCCCCAATTGATCAGCATCCTCACAATTTCCAATTCTTGGCCACCACAAAAAGAGCTGCTATAAATATTTCTGTACATGTGGGTCCTTTTCCCACTTTATGACTTTTTTGGGATACAGATCTAGCAGTGCTATTGCTGGGTCAATGGGTATGTACAGTTTTGTAGCCCTTTGGGCATAGTTCCAAATTGCTCTCCAGAATGGTTGGATCAGTTCACAAGGAGCTTACATTCTAATGGAAGGAAATGATACATGAAAGGAAACTGAAAAGTGAGGAGCTGAAAGGGAAGGCACCTCTGTAGAGACATGGGGTGGATGACAAGGCTGCTGAAACATGATGGAAAACAAAATCTAAGGAGTCAAGAGTAAAATTTTAAGGGATAAGCTTATGTAGCAGGCCAATTGAGAATAAGTTGAGTTTAATATTCAAAGGAAGGGTTTGATATTGCTTCTGACTGATTAAGAACATTTGTTTATTCCTAGTAAAAATGTAAACCTCAGTCCTTGAGTTCTGACCCTGTGTTCCCCAGGGTACATGTTAAAGTCCTGTGATTCAAAAGGGCAAACACACCTCCAGCACTCAAATATTGGTTCTGGGGTTAACTCTTTGCATTTGCCAGTTGGTGTTGTTGAAGCTTTAACTCAAAGAACAGAAAAGGGGTAAGAATGATTATTGAACCTAGAAGGCATAAACAGAAATGGAAATTAGTTTACAAGAAACTGATGGTATCACATTGACATAATTGGCCTACCAAGAAATTCATATCCTTCCTCTTCCTTCCCTTACAGGTATTGAGAGGTTTAAACGCAAGTATTTCCATAGCTGCCAATACAAGAATCCAGAAAGATTTGAGGGAAAGAGAATTCTGGTGATTGGGTCTGGAAATTCAGCCTCAGATATTGCAGCTGAGCTGTGTAAGAAGGCTGATCAGGTGTGATGTTTTAGATACCTTATTTGTCTCAGTGAAAATCTGGAAGCAAAACCTAATTCAGGATTTGTCACCTGAGTGACACAGGTGATACAGCTTGCTCAGCCATTCCCCAATGGATGGGCATCCTCTCAATTTCCAATTCTTGGCCACCACAAAAAAAGCTGTTGTAAATATTTTTGTACATGTGGGTCCTTTTCCCATTTTTATGAGTCTTTTGGGATGCAGACCTAGCGGTGCTATTGCTGGGTCAAAGGGTATGCACAGTTTTGCAGCCCTTTGGGCATAGTTCCAAATTGCTCTCCAGAATGGTTGGATCAGTTCACAAGGAGCTTACATTCTAATGGAAGGAAATGATACATGAAAGGAAACTGAACAGTGAGGAGGTGAAAGGGAAGGTACCTCTATGGAGACATGGGCACAGACCAAATTGGCCTATGTTCAGCCCTACTTGGTATTTATTACTTCTCAAATATTTATGTATACCAGGCATGGCTCATGGGTCATGAGTTGAATTTCTGACCATGACGATCCTTGGAACATGATGCTCCACATCAGATTCAGCACCATGCTCAGAAATACCCTCCTACAAAAGATTGTGAAATGGATGATGGAGACACAGAAAAATTGGTGGTTTGATCATAAATACTACGGCCTAATGCTTTAAAACAAGTAGAATGATTTTGCTTTTTTTTTTATGTTCCCTGACAGGCAAAGCACTGGTGTCTATAGGATAGAGAGCCCCAAAATGAAACTTTCTTGCTATAACCCTCTCCCAGCATAATAACCTCCAGAAGCTTCTGTCTTTATACAGGCCAGGAACTATCAATAGGGCAAGGTGTGTGGCCACTGCACATGCTACAGCTTCTTGAAGCCACAGGTGAGAGTTGGGTGGCAGGTGAACACCAAAGGTGTATGAGCAGCCCTGAAAAGGGCTCAGCAAGCCCTCACACCGGAGGGGCTCACCCTCCCTGAACACCCCTGGAGGACATAGGGAGCCAATAAAAGGAGCGAGAGTGACGTGGACAAATGAACTGAGGGCAAAGGGCTCTCAGGGCTTTTTTCCCTATAGCATCTTGAGACGCCCTCTTGCCGTCATAACCAGCCCCAGTGCAGGAGATCAAGAAGATCAGTTGAAGAGAGAACAATGGCCCTCAGAAGAGTGAAATTGGCAAAGGTGGAGACTAAGCCCTACTACATGATTACTACTCCACGTCTCCCTGCAGTAGCTTAATTCAAGCTGGCCACTCTTTCCCTCTGATGAAGACATATCTTGTCCAAACTTTTGTGTCTGAGACAACAAAGGACAGAGAATAAGGGGAAGGGGAGGGGAGCAAAAGCACTTCAGACTCAGAATGAATATATACATGCATGGGGGTGTGTGGTGTGGTGGGTGTGTGTGTGTGTGTGTGTGTGAAGAGAGAGAGAGATGGTAAGCATATTATCAGCAAGCATGCCTTTGAAAAGTCAGCAGCAGGGTAACTGATTTTTTAAAAAGCTGACTGAGGAGGAGAGATAAACAGACATTTTGAGAGAAAAGGCCATTTTGATGGATAGTTAGTTTGCAACAAGGGACACTGAATCAAAATCCCTTGAGGAAAATTAAGATATCACAAGAAATTCTGCAGAGCCCTCCAAAATGACAAAGCAAGTGTAAGAACTTCAGGATGATTCAAAAGAATAATCAAAAAATTAACTAAAATATCAAAAAAAAACCCAGAAATAAAGCTGTTCCCAAAACAATGGAGCCAAGATGGCCAAGTAAAGGCAATTGCTCAGCTACGCTTTCCCCCAAACCCCTCCAGATACCTTTTAAAAATTACTCTAAATAAATTCTAGAGCAGCAGAATTTACGTCAAGATGGAGTGAAACAAATTTATAGTCCAAGAAAACTTGGAAGGTCAGCAGGAAAGGTCTGTTGCACCATGATGAGAGAGGAGTGCAATCCAGCACAAGGCATGCCAGCACAGACTGGGCTGTAGCAAGCCCGGAGCAGGCCTTGGGAGCCACTGCAAAAGCAGCGGCAGGGGCGGCAGCAGCTGCTTCCAGAGCTTGCAGCCCACAGACTTTAAGGGGGTTGACTAAGCGGTCAGAAGGAGATCACAGGAGGCTTTTTGCTAGTGCTGAGGTAGGACTCTGTTGCTTTGCTCAGGCTTGGTTCTGGGTCTCAGTCCCGGGTGGCAGTCCCAGGGTGAGGAGGAGCACTAGCAGAGCAGAGTGACAAGGTGCATAAGAACAAGGGGAGAGTATTTCTGGTGGTTCTTCAACATTCAATTAAATCCAAACAATGTTTAGCTAGCACCTAGACTCAGGCTCCCCATCCTGCCACAAGGAGAAAGAAAGAGAATATTCGTTTATATAGCACCTACTAGGTGACAGCTATTACGCTATGCTAAGAGCTTTATAAATGTAATCTCATTTGAACCTCACAATAACCCTGCAAGGTAAGTGCTATCTTCATCCCAGTTTTACAGTTGGAGAAACTGAGGCAAACAGAGGTTAAGTGATTTCCTCACTTACAGCTATTATGTGTCTGAAGTTGAATTTTAAATTGAGTCGTCCTGACTCGAGGAACAGCACTCTGCCCACTATATCACCCATCTTCTTTTCCTCTGGACATGACCAGTGTGCCAGCATCCTAAAATGTGGGGTCTAAAATTGGACGCAGTACCGTAGATCTGGCCTGAGCAAGACAGAGCCGAAAGGGGCCTTTGTCTCTTGTTCTGTACGTTATACTCCTCTTCATTCATCTGAAGTCCACATGAGCTGTTTCACTTGTATTATCACATTCTTGACTCACACTGCCCTTGCCATTTACTCAAACCCACTACATATTTTTTCATGGGCCAATTTTTTTTAATTTCTAAATTAATATTTTTTTCAATTAGCAATCATTGCTTTTCTCTCCCTTTCATCATGAGAAAGAACAACTAAGAAAAACAAAGCCTTTGAAACAAATAAGCATGGTCAAGCAAAACAAATTCCCACAAGGGCCGTGTCCCCAAAAACATATGTCTCATTCTGCATATTAAGTCCGTGAGCTCTCTGTCAGAAGGTGAGTAGCATGATTCATCATTGCAGCTCTAGAATCGTGGCTGGTTGTTTGATCGCATATCTTAAATCTTCCAAAATTATGAGCAGAACCAGGAGAATAAGTTATACAACAACAACATTGTAGATATCAGCACCTATGAAAGACCTAAATCTTTTTTTCAAATAAATCACTTTCTAGCCACATCTCCCTTATCCATTAGTCATGTCCAAGATTTGGGTCAGGGGCACTGACTGTGAAAAGCAGCCTCCAGCTGCTACACTTACCTAATCCAACTGAAATACCCAGTTGGTCTTTGAAAGCAGAGCCAAGCAGATAGGTACCATTGAAGCTTCCTTTTTTGGCCTGGAGGGATTTAATCTTGTAAAAGTTATATCTTCCCCCTCTTCACTGCTCCACACCATTAAATCCAAAAACTTTGGCAACGGAGCTTGCTGTTCTCCTTAGCATTTAGTAATTAGGAAATAAGAAGGAAGTAGCATATGCTCAAAGATCAGGTTACTGAGGGCTGTACCATGGATCAAGGCACAATGTAAGGGGCCCAATAGCAAAGATTCTAACCCGACCTCGAGTTGTATGATTTGATTCTAGTGCAAAGACCCTTCCACTTGTTCAGGCCTTGGATTTCTTCTCTTACTGCCTTCCCTTTAGCAACTAGTGCCTGTATCAGGCATTTTTCACAAGCATTCTAATACATCTTGTTGTGTGGTTCTTTAATTGCATTGTTTGTATAACTCTTATCTCCCTGAAAAGATTATAAACTCCATTCAGGAAGTTATGAGCATTTTCTGGCTATCTCATTGAACTTAACACCTGTACTGTGCATCCAGCGTAATAATGGGTTTAACAACACTTGAGAAAAAGTAAGTAGATAGAGAGGCAGCCTTGGAGCCAAGAAGACCTGCCTCTGGTCCCCTCCCTGACTTACAATGCTCCTCCTAAGTTTATGTCCAACTGTATCACTTCCCTCCCCCATTCAGTAAACTCCAGTGCCTCTATCTCATCTCCAAGATCAAATAGAAAACCCTCATAAACTGTCCTAGCCCCTTCCTTTCTACTTTTTCAGTCTTCTTATGCTTTGCCCTCTTCCTCCCACTCGATAACTTAGCAACATTGGCTTCCTTTCTGTTCTTTACACATAACTTGGATGATGGGGTATAAACATTGTCTCTGAGGTCAGAGAACCTAATCTCAAACCCTGACTCTATGTGTCCTTGGGTGAATTTCTCATTTGATTTTCTATAAAATGAAAAGGTGGAACTATATGGCCTAAAAATCCTTTCCAGCTCTAGATCCATGACCCTATTTATACTCATTGACATGATAAAACATGACTATAACAGTGAGACTGACTAAAGTCAGTAAAACAACTCTCTCATGAAGTAATAACATAAAGGCCATGCCAACTCATCTGTATGACCATGAGCAATAATAACAGAAATAATAATAACTTACATTTATATGGGGCTTTCCATTTATAAAGCACTTTCTATCTGATCAATTCTCTACTCTTGGCTTCAATTTCTTCTCTGTGTTGTTGTTCAGTCATTTCATTCATGTCCAACACTGTGGTTCCATTTTTGGTGTTTTCTTGACAAAGATGCTAGAATGGTTTGCCATTTCCTTCTCCAGCTTGTTTCACAGATGAAGAACTGAGGCAAACAAGGTTAAGTGACTTGCCCAGGGTCACACAGATAGTATGTATCTGAGGCCAGATTTGAACTCGTGAAGATGAGTCTTCCTGGTTCTAAGCCCAGTGCTCTATCCACTGTGCCACCTAGCTGCTCTTCCTCTGTGTACTACTCTGTTTTTAAAAAAATCATTAGGATGGAGCAGATGACCTCTAAGGTCCCTTTCAGCTTTAGCATTCTAGGATTCCTCTAAAATTTTTTTAGGAATGAAAAATCTTAAAGTCAGAATGGTGACAAGATCATACAACTACCCCCAGTGTGTGATGTGACAGAAAGAGCTCTAGATTTGTAATAAGTGAACCTTGGTACAAATTCCAGCTCTGCTACCTACTACCTATGCAGGGATATGATGAGATTTTTCATTGGTCAAAGTACCACACCAAAGAAATAATAATAAAAACAAGTTTGGGGCTAAATTGATGGAGAACAAAGATTTTGCCTTCTTAGCTTACTGTTTATTCTGATTCAAATTTATTTTCATGCTTAGCACAGTGACTGGCACCTTTGTAAATGCTAGTTGGTAGACTGATGCTAAACCAGACAAAATCTTGGATAACTAAGAGTATTAGCTGGTTATCTATAACAGAGAGCTTGATCTTTCTGCGAACACAGGAGTCTAAGAAAAGACTTAATATTAGCCTGCCTGGCTCTTATTTGCTGAGAGTGGTGGCTTTGATTAAAGAGCTATTAGTCTGCTTTTATATGGTAGAAGTTCTAGCTATTAAATCATTGGAGATTGGAACTGAGATGGCCCAAAAGTAGCCTTAATGAAAATAGTCCAGAAGATAGTAATAGGGAACACAGTCCCTGATTGTGATGTCCAGCAGTCAACAACAACCAGCAAAACAGTGCATCCAGCAGAGATGCAGCAAGGCCAATGGAGCAATGCTCAGCTGAGACTGTTTACCCAGCAATAACCACAGTAACTGTAGGGGTAAATAGGACAGCAGACAGATTAATCAGACCAGTTCAGCAAAGGTACCCAACAGAGATGCCATGTCCAATAGGGAATAGGCTCAGAATTAGCAGTGGGGCATCTCTGGTTCTCTACCATCTGAGGTATGTGAATTGACCCTCCACAAGTATTTCAGTGTGTATGCTCATGCACTATCCTTCTTCAAGGCCATTCTCTCTGCTGGTATGCCCATTTGTAGGAAAGGATGCCCTACACTGATGGGAAAATACTTTATTATAATTTCTTTTGTTATGCAATGTCGTTAAATGCCTTTGCTTCAAACTAGTCGTGTCCTCTGATTGATGAGAGACACAGTAAACATTGGGGAGGACTCATAAGTTATGGTTTCAAGTGAATGAAGACGTCCAAAGATCTTTAAGCCTAGAGGAAGTATTCTAGGTGACCAACCCTAATGTTACAAGTGTGTTATCATAAGTTACTTCATATCTCTGGACTTTCTTCTTACTTGTAAAACGAAGGGGTGGTACTAACAGACTTCAAAGCTCCCTTTCAGTGCTAAATCTATAATTCTAAATTCAAGCCATGCAGAAAAGGGAACACGTTGTCATCAGAGATTGTTCCTCAGAAATTTTACTCTTGGAATAAATGAATCAACAAGTTAATATTTAAGCCAACAACTTCTCTAAGGTCAACGTTTCTCCTGTAGACTCTAAAATGTCACATGCTCTTCCTCATTGCCTGAAACAAGGACATCCAAATGATGAGATTTAGGTACCAAGGCCAACATCACTTCTTCCTAGGCTAATGTTTCCTTCTCTGTTGGCTCCTTGTAAGTAACTTGGATCACAGTATCTGGACAATCCGTTTCCCACATCTTTAAGTAGGAAATAAAGCCTGTCCACCTGACTGGGGCAAAGCCAACTGGGAACTAAGAGCAGGAAGTGTAAAAAGTAAATATTCCCCTTGGAGCTCTGGAGCCTTTGGGTGGGCCCATTGGTGGTGGGATGGAAGAGGAGTTGTCCCTTTTTAGCAGTTGAGCTTCCAGGAGCAAAATCATCTTGCAAGAACTCTCTCCCTGCCTGGTAACCCTGGGGGAGAAAAATAATAACGCAAAAGAAAACAAAAAGTTAGTCTGAGGGCTTTTGAAGGGCCTGTTTTGGAATGATAGTCAGTTATCTTCTGGCTACATTGATAATGACCCAGCTGGTGAAATTATTAAGTTATGGGATAAAAGAGCCACAACTCAGATTTCCTGTGCAGAGAAAATAGAGAATATTTTGAAGAAGAGGTTCAGGGCTTGTTTTGTTATGTTCTGGGGTTTTTTTTATGTTTTAGTTTTACTTGTGGTTTGTTTTCTTGACAGCCTCCAATCAGCAAATCTAACATGGTCTGGAATGGTGGCTTGGGACTTTGTCCCCCAGATTTTTTTATATTTGATTAAACTACCAGGATAACCTTTGGTATCTAATGAAAGTTTACCAATAGACAGTCCTATTTTCATTTTATGCTATTCAGGTCCCAGTCTCGTGACCCGTGGTCAAGATTTCTTATTTTCAAGGTAGCATCAGAAAGAAGTCTCCTCCTCCTAAACCCCTGGTAGTCAAGATCACTCTCAGCCCCCATTCTTTACTCTAATATTTTCTCTCTGTAATAGAAACTAGGATTTTGCTACAAGATCAGTCACATTAGAAACTACACATTATTATTGCTATGTGGTGTCTAGGACAAAGGCTGGACACTCTTGACTCCTTCATTTTGCTAGGAAAAATCTGACTTTAAATCTTGGCTCTGCCACTTAGATTTATATAAATCTATCTAAGCCTCAGTTTCCTCATCTGTGAAATAAGAATAATGATACTTGCAATGACAGACAACGTGGTGTAGTAGACAAGAAGCCCAGACTCAAAGTCAGGAAAACCTGGATCCAAGTTCTGCCTTTAACATATACTGACTGTGTAACTCTGGGCAAATCATTTAAGCTCTTAGTGACCTAGGCAATGTGCCAAAACCATAAATTGTGGAACAATTCCTATCTGCTTTGATAAAAGGAGTTCCTCAAAGGGTGTTAACTATAACAAATAAATCATAAGTCCAGACCTATGATAAGTTGTGATATGATAAGATATTCTTTTAAAATTGTATTATCTACTTACATTATAACAAAAGGATTTTGCAAACCCTTAAAACACTATATGAATGTAAGTTATTATCATGAGCTGGGGAGGATGTCTGTCTTAATATAGGCTGCACAATCCCACCTTTTACCACCTTCATTTAACAGACTTCATGCCTTTTCTCTAAGGTTCTTATCGATGCAGACACACTTAGGTGTGCTCATAAACATTTCATCAATGCTGTTAATTGTATTCTCATAGATTCTTCTGGAGAGCTCTCTTTTCTTATATGGAGATAACTTGATCTCAGAATGGTGCCATTTCCATGGGAAGCATCTGTCATAGCTCTCTCACCAAAGCTCCCCAGGGCTTAGAATCACTCTGTAGAGCTCACCACTAGTACCCAGGACTTCATGACCTCTCCAGTCCACTCCACAGTAAGGAAGAAGAACTGCTTATGCCTTGCTGTAGAATCTACTCTCCTCATGTACCTACAACTTGAGACTCACTTGCTTACTCAGAAAACAAGATGAGCACCAGAATTCTACCCCCAAGTCTATCCCATCCCAATTCAACAAGTATTTAGGAAATGCCTGGTATAAGAAGGTACTGTTTTAGGTCTTTAATTTAACTCACATTTCATTCCCCATTACTACTTTTCCTGTGTGTACTCAATACCCGATCAGTGAACCAATCACATAACAAGCATTTGTTATTTACAATATCACTGGGGATATAAAGACAGAAATGAAATAGTCCCTGTTCTCAAAGAGTTCACATTATATTGGGAAAGACAACACATGTATACTTGCATATACAAAATGTATTCAAGTTAATTTAAGGTAATTTTATTAGGAGAAGGCACTAGCAGCCGGAGAAATCAGGAAAGTCTTTATAGAGAAGATATATAGATATATATATGTATGTGTACATATATATACACACACACACATATATGTACATACATACACACATACACACTATATATTATATAAACTGAGCTTTGAAGGAAATTAGGGATTTTAAGAGGCTAAAAAAAGAAGTGCATTCCAAGCTTGGGGGAGGGCCTGTGTAAATGCCAGAAGATGAGAAATGGAATGTTCTGTGTGAGGGACAGCAAGAAGTCCAGTGTATATATAGTATATACACACTAAGGGATTAATATACAACAAGTCTGGAAACGCAGGTAAGGGTCAGGTAGCAAAAGGCTTTAAATGCCAAACAGAAGAATTTATATTTCAATCTATAGGCAAAAGGGAGCCACTATCATTTATTAAAAAGGGAACTGAGGTGGTCAGAGCTGTAATTTAGGAAAATCACTTGGACTCCATGTGAAAATGGATTGGAGTGGGGAGAGATGAAGCAAGTAAAGCAATTAAGAGCTTATTTCAATGGTACAGTTGAGAAGGGAAGAGGGCCTAAACAGGGTGGTGGTTGGATGATTATACAAGAGGAAAAATGTGAGACATACAAAGGAAGAATTAAGAAACATGGCAACTGATTTAAGTTGTAAGGTGGGAGTGAACAGGTCAGGAAGACTTGTAGGTTATGAACCAGGAAGGATTGTAATTCCCTTAAAAGAATGAGTGTGTGTTGGAGAGTTATGGGTCGAAGACAAAAAGATAATGAGTTGTCTTGGGGGCACGTTGAATTCGAGATGGTAATGTGACATCCAGTTGGAAATCTCTAGATAGTCAGAGACTGCATGACTGGATTTCCAAAAGAGAAATTGGAAGTCTTCTGCATAGAAATGATCATTAAGTTCATGGAAACTAATGAGATCACCAAGTGAAAGTGTAGAGAAAAAAGAGAAGGCTCAGGACAAGGTCCATAGCTTAGAATTACATCAACAGTTAGAGGGTGCCATATGGATCGCTATTTAACAGTGGATCCATAATCCATCTTCTCCTTTAGTAGCATCAGAATAATCCCTCATTGCTGTTTAATAAATGTGGGGGGGGGCAGTTAAGAAGCAATTAATGACTCTAACCTATAAAGTGTAAATATCACTGGCTACATAAGTAATATACTCTAGGTGTTTTTGCAGGATAATTTGATTGATGGGTGGATGATTTGTGGAGGGTGTCCCAGTGTACACTGGCAAGTTCATAGGTGGGTCACACTCTGAAAAAGATTAGGAGAAATTGTTTTAATGGATTAAAGAATGTGTTAGGAAATGAGAGGCTTGGACTATAGGAGGCACTGTTGGAGAATGGATAGAACTGGACCTGGAGTCAGGAAGACCTGGATGCAAATCTGGCCTTGGACATTCACTAGCTGTGTGCCCCTGGGAAAGTCACTTGACTTCTGTCAGCCTCAATTTTCTCATCTGTAAAATGTGGGAAATAATATGTATAGAGGTTAGCCACAAGGCTTATTGAACAATGGAAGGAGGAAGATGAGGAGTAAAAGGAAGAGGAGGAGGAGGAAGTTGTCTGGGATTGTAAAGGTCAGAAATTGGATTTGGAGAGAAGAAATGCATGAGGACTTCAGAAGTTGAAGAAAGAAGAAAAGGATTCGTCTGGAAAGAGGAGGAGATAGGTTGAAGGCAGAGAAACTAAGAAGAAGGAACTGAGCAGAAGGATATGAAGGGAAGAGGTAGGGGCAGAAGAACTTTAGATGGAAGAGGAAAAGGACTAGGAAAAAGAAGAGAGGTGGGGGGGAATAGAAGGAATGTCTTAAGGAGAAGAAGATAATAAGTAAGACAAGGTAAGAAAAATAATTTGGTAAGATAAGAGATTGAGGGGAGAAAAGATAGATTGCATATAATTGTCAAGGTGCCAGTAAGATAAAGAGAGCAACAGTTTTAAAGTTGAAGACCCCCACAAGTAGCTTGGCCCAGGCACTCTGTGAGAGTGCTGATAACCAAGATGCAAAACCAATGATCTCTCTCCAATGAAGTACAGAGAGTAAGGAAAATCTGCAGGGATTTTGTTGCACTGGTTAAATGACGGCTTCCTGTACCCTGAGATCCAACTGGTCTCATTACTAGAAGAGAAGCTAAAGGGTCTTAAAGGCATCTTTCTAGTCTCCAGGTTATCAAGGAAGATGGAGTTTTCCTCTTAAAAAGAATGAAGAATTCTAATGTGAAAACAAAAAGAAGCATTTGAACAAGTAAAGGGAAAATTTGACCTGTGTTAAGACTTTGGAGAGTGAAAGAATGTCGTACAAATGACAAAGGAAAGCAGAAGGATCCCTGAAGCCAACAAATAGGTATTGGGGAGAGGAAAAGAGGAAAGAGCTGGACATTTTGAGGGATGATGTCTTCCAAATAATGATGGTATGGGTCCATAGGAGCTGTCAGGTGAAAGAGCATCTTCAAAGTATCAAAGGTAGAAGAAATGATGGTGTACAACTGCTGGGCACCTGGACCAACAAACTATCTGTTGATCTAATGAAAATAGAGATGTCTTCTGTCTTCCTAGGACATGTATCTAAAGTAGGCTAAGGGAACTTCTCAAGATTTGTCTAGTACCCACTTCCATAAATTCCCTTGGGAATAATGGTACTAGCAGAAGGAAACAAAAAAAGCATTGTCAAATCTTAGGCAAAAACTTTGCAGAGGTGTGTATGGTTTACATCACTGCTACACACCAAAGGCAAAAGATTCAGGAGAGAGAAGAACATTTGGAAAGGAAATAGATGGTTGAGAAGATTGCATCTGAGAATGGAATTTGGATTTTGGGATCACAGCTTTTAAATCTAGGAATGATTAGCTCTTTTTCAGGAATGGAATGAATCTAACACAAGGCTGCTAGGAATGCTGGAAATCTTGTAAATCTAATCAAAATTAAATTGAAAAGGATGAGAGAGAGACAGAGGAAATTGTCTGTTTATGAAATAAACTAAATGCTAGAAAGTAGCTTCAATGCAGGATGAAGATTGGCAGTAAAGACACACAGAAAACAGAAGGACAGAACACGTAAGAGTGGAATCTGATTTTTAAAAAAAACATGGCCTCGGATATTTCTCCCCTAGATATTTCCCTCCTAAATCCTCTCTTCTTACAAGTTTTTCTAGTATTGTAAAGGGCACCACCATCCTCCAAGTCTGATAAACTGGAAACCTGAGTGTCTTCCTCGACTTCTCTTTCTCTCTCTCCACCACCCCCCACATTTCCAATCTGTTGCCACATCCTCTTAATCCTACCTATTATAATAGTTCACTGGTTGGTCTCAGTTCTTCACGTCTCTCCCCACTGCACTCTATCCTTCACTCACCTGCCTCAGTGATCTTGCTATGTTATCCCACTTCATTCAGTGAACTCCAATGGCTCCCCCTTAATGCCAGGATCAAATACAAAATCCTCTGTTTGGCTTTTAGAGCCCTTCATAACTTGGTCCCTTCCTCACCTTTCTAGTCTCCTTCCACTTTACTCTTTCATCCAACAGCCCTGGCTTCTTTTCTTCCTTGCACAGGAGGCTCCATCTCCCAAGTCTGTGTATTTTTCCTGTCTGTCTCCCATGCCAATAATGTTCTCCCCCCTCATCTCTGCCTCTTGGCTTCCCTGACTTCCTTCAAGTCTCAGCTAAAAGCCCACCTTCTACAAGAAGCATTTCTCAGCCCCCTCTTAATGCTAATGCCAATAATTCAGTCTCAGAAAAGAAAGAGAACGAGTTGCCAAACAATTATTTATTGGAGGAGAGTGGTACTTCTGGTTCTAATGGATTCACAGGAGAATTCTATCAAACTTTTAAAGAACTAGCTCCAATACCACATAAATTACCCTCAAAAATTAAGAAAGAAAGCACTTTATCAGATTCCTTTTGCAAAATAAACATAGTCCTAATGTTAGCACCTTTCCTTTGAGCTTATCTCGAACTTATCCTGTGTGTATGTGTGTGTGTGTGTGTGTGTGTGTGTGTGTGTGTGTAGTCTATACATAGCGTATACATATACATACAGATATATGTATATAGTCTGTACATAGTTGTTTGCATGTTGTTCCCCTCCCCCACCACTAGACTGTCAGCCCCTTGACGGCAGGACTGTTTTAGCCTTTCTTTGTATCCCAGCACTTACCATCAGGCCTGGACCATGGTAAGTACTTATAAATGGTCTAGACACAGGAGCACAAAGGACAGATGACAAGCATGAGTTAGAGCTCCTAATGCAAGCAGGCAAACTGAACCTCATAGATGTCACTGCCCCTGGGTAATATGAGACCCATGAATGGAATGTAGCTCAGAGAGGTTATACCTTATTTGAAAGCAACAGGAAAGGGTGGGAGTAAGGGAAAGAGGCAGTGAAATAACCTTAATATATAAATTTTCTTATCTATAAAATGAGGTGCTCTCCCTCTTTACTCCTTCAAAAAGCCATAACTCCTTCAAGGCTATAACCACCTAAAAGAACCTTCCCTGATTCTCTCATATGTTAATCTCCTCCCCAAAAACATATGTATCTATTTTTATATCTTTTTTACATATTTGTTTCTTTGTTTATTGTATCCACGCCATCTCCCTTTCCCCTAACAAAATGTAAGCTCCTTGAGGACAAGGATAATTTCATTTTTTTCTTGTGTCCCTAGAATCTGTTATAGTACTTAGCACATAGTAGGCATTTAATAATTGCTTATTGAATTAATTTGAATGAATTGCCTCTAAATACCCTTCCAAAACTAAATCTATGATGAGGAATGTGAGCATACAAGGAAATACAGGGCCTAAAAGGCAGAATTGTGACAGAGAGCATTGGAATAAATAACAATGGCAGAAGAAATAGAAGCAATTGCATAATCAACAGTGCATTGGACAAAAAGAAGAAATGTGGGAGACATGCATTTTACTGTACATGCATACATCACCAGGTATAGAAGTGCTTTAGCAAAAACTATGTTAGCAGGCAATATCTCACAGATATTTATTTTTTAAAGTAGGAAGGAAACCTCTAGCACCTTCTTCACTGGAGTTCTTCCCTTCTCTCTTTTACTTTCTCCCTCCCTCTATTATTCCACTATCCCATTTTCTTCTTACCTTAAAAGGAAAATTTGAAAAATAAACCAGAATAAAAGCTCCACCCCCCTCCCAAGTAGTTTGAATAATCCTAGATATACTGCTGCAAAAGTAAGCTGATCCTATAAGATCTGTCTCTATTCTATTGGTCTGAGAAATTGGAGTTTTTATTTGTTTATCCTTGTTAACAGGATTTTTACTGAGCCAGTCTCTAACCTGAGAACGCTCAGAGCCTCACAAAGCAGGCCTAGAGATGGGAGTGCCAGTAATCAAGTAGTTTAATGAATCAGTTGCAGAGTAAGGAATGTTCTCTTAGCTGAAGTAAAAGCACAGGTTATATACTTAAATCACAACTGGGGAAGGAAGGTATTTTACAAACAATCATTTAGTGGTTTCCTGCAAGAAACCTTTGCAAGCTCCACAGTATAACAATTCTGGAGTCAAGCCTTTGGGGGTTGTGACCACCTCTCCTAAAGTACAGAACTAGGGTTCGGGGACAGGAACAGGTTTTACAATCTTTGATTCACCTCACTTCAGGTACCCAAGCAGAAGGATGCCAGTGATTGTTCAAGGTTTGATCAATCAATTTAAGCTGCATTGTGAGTCTGACTCACTAGCTGGAAAAGGCAGCTCTTGAGAAAACTGAATTATTAGTATATTCATTACACATCCTATTGGTTAATATGAACATTTTAAATTCCTTTCTCATTCCCTCCTTTTGGTTGGAGGTTGGAATGACCCTTGAAGGCCAATGAGGAACATTCATTTTAAACATTATTTTGAAATTTTTTCTTGGTTATGGAAATTTGCTATAAAAGGGGAAAAAAGAGGGACATAATTATTATATAACAAAGGGAAAAACTCCCTTAACTGTTTATTCCAGGCATGAGTCACATCTGACAGCCAATCATATAGTTACAGAATGTTAAAGCAGGGCACCAGATTAAGCAGGTGGGAATTTTACTTTTCCAGAAAGGAAATAACACAATGGGGAAATAAAGTCAGAAGGATCCTATCTAGGCTATGTCCTAAATGGTCCTGACAAGCTTTCCCAGGGGCAGACATTCACCTTAGTAGTTCTCAGGCTGCCACACAAGCCATTTTCTATTATTGGTTTTGTGACAATTCAGACAACTATCCCTGAAATCAAAGCTCAAAACAAATTAAAGTCCTAGGAATTTTTACCTTAAATAGCTAAATTTTCATTAATCACAACTTAAATCAAAACTTAAGGAGAGAAGTACAACATAAAAGTGAAAGAAAAAAAAAATGCAACTTCCATGAGTATTGAGTGATTGAGCAAGCAGAAAAAGGCTTAGTTCATAGAGGGAGTAACTGCAAACCTCAGCCTGGGGTTCTCAGGCTGGTGGTCTACATCAGCTGTTGTCTTCTCATCCTGGGGGTCTTGGGAACAGTTGTCTACCTCAGAGGTCAGCTGCTCCTGACCCCATTTAATCTTTAGGGTCAGGTCACCTGTGGGTTCTGAAATCCAAGTGGGCGGTACTGCCCTTTTGAGATGCAAGAGGTGGACCCAGGACTCCACTCTCTGAGTTTGGCTGCAGTGGGAGTAGTGAGTAGAACTTCAAAGGGGCCCTTACATCTTGGTTCCAAGGAGCATTTTTGGAGGTGACATTTCCAGTAGACTCAGTCATTGAGTGGGATCAGGAGCTGAGTTTCAGTTGGAGTTTCTAAAGAATGGAACTGTGAGACAAATTGGAAAGTCCCTGAAATCTTCTGAGCAGACCCAATGAAGTATTGTAGGAGGGAGCCTTTGGCTGCTAGGCTTCCCACTCACAGGTACAGTGGCTTTGGGCATCCTGTTACTATTTCATAGGGACTGAGCTTATGGGAACCAAATGGTCTATACCTAAGGCTTACCAGGGCTAAAGGAAGGGCTTTGGGCCAGGGATACCTAGCTCCTCAGAGAGTTTAAGCAAGGGAGGTTTTAATTATCCCATTAACCATTCCTGATGAATGGGGGTGATGATACAATGGAGATGCTGAGTAATTGACCAGGATGAAACTAGCTTAACTAATGAAGCTCCTGCAAAATGGGTACCTCTATCACTATGTATCTCTTTAGGAACCCACCCCCCATAATGGAATGATTTTTTTTCTGAGAGGATTTTTGCTGTCCCAGAGGCTGTGGCAGTACTCAGGGGAACACTTCCACCCTCCAGGAAAACATACAGACCATAAGCAAAGCATATTTGTAACCAAGGGAAGGTGGCAATTGGATAAAATCGATCTGCCAGGTTTCAAAGGGCACATCTGGGAGAGGAAACTGGCCATGAGCAGGCTCCAGAGGCTTGGATGCATTATGCTTGGGGCAAGTGGCACACATCCCACAGGCAGTTACAGTGGCTCTCTGAAAACTCCCCCACCAATATTTTCCAGCCAGCTCCACTAGCTTGTCAGGTCCTCAATGGCTGAATGAACAAAGGTGCTCCATCATGGAGAGGGCTAAGTTCTTAGGGAGTACTATATGTCCGTTTGGTCCAGTAGTCTCATCAAACTTACATCCCTCCTTTTGAAGCTTGTCTTGTTTTGTGATAAGCATTCTGCAGCTAGGCCTTTTGGTGCTTGTGGGGACTTGTGCCTTAGCAGTTTGAGGAGTTAAAGCTGTGGTTTTTGATGCCTGGTCAGCCAAGTCATTTCCACTAAAATGAATGCTGTTTTCTCAACTGTCCTGAAATTTTAATTACTGCTACACCTTGGTGAAGCAGTAAAGAGTCTAATAGATGGGAAACCTGTTTCTAATTTCTTAATGGGTGGTCCTGAAGAGGTGAGGAATCCCCGATGTTTCCATAGCATTCCAAAGTCATGTGCCACCCCAAATGCATACCTGCTATGAGTGTAAATATTAATCTTTTTTGCTTTTCCTTATTCACAAGCCCTGACTACTGCCTCAAGCTCAGTTTGCTGTGCCAAATGGGCATCAGGTAGTGATGAAGCTTCAACCACTTCTGTGGTGATGGTAATGCCATAACCAGCAACCAAGTCTCCTTCCTCATTTCTGAGGCAAGATCCATCAGTTTACCTACCAAAGTCCAATTCCTCTCAGAGAGTTTCTTTCAGGTCCTCTCCTGGGGGAAAGCAAGACATCCAAGTAAATTATACAGTCATGGTCTAAAGTCTCATCTTCCCTTTCCACCTCAGGTAGAGAGGTGGCAGGAGTAAGTGTATTTACACATTTGATGGTCAGATTAGGTTTGGATAATGGAGTCATTGCAAGGTTGGCTCACCTGGTAGAGGACAAACGCTGAGTAGGGGGTGAATTTAAGAGTGTTTCAACGTGTTTAGGAGTGTTTCAACAGCATGTTAAGAGAGAGTCAAGACAAATGTCCTCAGAGGCAGAGACAAGAACAACTGTGGTCACTACTGTCCAAAGACAGCCTAGGAGGCCTTCAGTAACATTATCCGAAGTTTTACTATAATATCCCACAGGACGAAAGTTTTCTTCATGTTTTTGTGTCACCCCATCAACTACATTCCCTCCTTTCTCAGATAAGAATAAATCAAGGGAGAGAATAGTTGGGGAGGCCTAAAGATGGCGGTTGTTAGAGGGCAGAGTTCAAAGAATCAAAGGCATTTTGAGCTTCTGGGGGAAGAGCCAAGGGCTCAGGTACAGAATTCCTTAGGAGGTCATAAAGGGGGTGGGCAATACCTGAAAAGTCAGGAATCTAGAGATGACAATAGCCCGCCAGACTAAGGAAGGCTAACGGTTGATGTGGGGTACAGAAAACTGAATGATGGCTTTAGGCAAAGGCCAGACACCAAGACGTGATGTCCTAAGAACCTTGCAAAGGGAGAGCCAACTGGAGTTTGTCCCTAGATACCTTATGCCCTCTTGCTGCTAAACCATTAAGGAGGCAAACAGAGTCCCGAAACAGAAATATCTTGGGAGAGAGAACAAAGAAGAAGGTCATCAACATATTGCAGGAGGACAGAGTCCTTAAAATCTAATGAGGACAGGTCTTACTTTGATATCTGTGAGAAATAGGATGTTGACTCAGTGAATCCCTGTGGAAGGACAGTCCATATGTATTGGCATCCCTCCAAGGTAAAAGAAAAAATCAACTGGCTTTCAGAGACAGTTGGGATTGAAAAGAAGGCATTACAAAGGTCAACCACCACAAAATAAGTACTTACGGTGGTACTAGGTTAAGTAAAGTGTGGGGGTCGGCAAGACAGGTGTTCTAGGCATTACAACATCATTAACTGCCCTAAGATTATGCACCACTCGCCAGCCCTGTCCACCAAGCTTACAGACTGGGAAAATGGGCATGTTTACAAGGTAAGTACAAGGAATAATGAAGTCCTTAGATAGATAGGCGGTGATAAGGGTCCAAACTCCCTTAATGGCCTCAGTGTTGAGTGAGTATTGATATATGGATGGTGAGGTTTAGATGTGTCCAACCCCATGACAATAGGTGAGGCACTGATAACTGACCCAATATCAGTAGCATCTGAAGACCACAAACTGGAAGGAACTTGGTTGAGAGCCAGATGGTACCTATGATCTCTTTCCTTTGTCTCTGAGTACTGTCCCATTGCAGAGGCTGTTTCCTTATTCATCAGTTTCTGCCTTAGGTACTCTAATCTGCTCTTATCAAAGCTGTCCCAATGAGGCCAACAAAGTTTAGGATCACCACTAGTCAAATCAACCCAATCCTGGAAATAGGAGGGACAGTCAAGGCCATATTTCTTATACGTTTGAAAGGCACATGTTCATTCTGGGGGTTTGCTAATAGGGACTACTGTATCTTCCCCCCATGCCCTTACAACACATCTGTCCCATTTTAAAGGTGTACATTCAAAGATAATAACACCACTTAACTAACACAACACATGGATATACTATAACGGAATATAGCAACACAAATACACAAAATACAGGTACACAATTGCAAGTATTCCATGCTGTGCTAGCAATTCACTTGAATTATAGAAGTAAATATTCCACAATTCTAACCAAGCACACAATTAAAAAGTTAATTTCACCTGGTCAATCGCACATAAAACCAACCACGCAAGCAACTCTTACACAAAAAATTTTACCACATGCAGAAATGAAACCCCCACAGTGCATAACTCAGACTGCATTTATGAAAGAGAGAAGAAAAAAACCGCAGGCCATAGCAGGCCCTGCATTATAAAAGAAAAGATGCACACAAAAGCCAAATTGTATGCCAAAACACACACACACACACACACACACAAACACACACCGGCCTTACTAAAGTGATCTGGACCAAGAAAGGGGACCATGGAGCATTCCTCACTATGAAAAGCCAGGCTTTATTGGAGGCTGGAGCCCATAATGGAGTGAGAGTACAGAGCCTTGAACCTGTCAGTCAAGTGAGCTGGGCCTTCTAGGAAAAAATCCAGGGGCTCCTGTCCCTTTTCTCCTTGTACCGAAGAGCTCAAGGCTTCACCCGATGTCCACCCTTTAAAATTTCTGACACCAGTTAATGTTAACAGGGTTTTTACTGAGCCAGGCTCTAACTGAGAATCTGAGAGCCTCACAAAGCAGGCCTAGAGATGAGAGTGCCAATAATCAAGTAGTTTAATGAATCAGTTGCAGAGTAAGGAATGTTCTCTTAGCTGAAGTAAAAGCACAGGTTATATACTTAAATCACAACTGGGGAAGGAAGGTATTTTACAAACAATCATTTAGTGGTTTCCTGCAAGAAACCCTCGTAATCCCACAGTATAACAATTCTGGAGTCAAGTCTTTGGGGGTTGTGACCACCTCCCCTAAAGTACAGAACTAGAGTTCTGCGATGGGAACAGGTTCTACGCTCTTCGATTTGCATCTCTTCAGGTACCCAAGCAGAAGGATGTCAGTGATTGTCCAAGGTTTGATTGATCAACTCAAGCTGCATTGTGAGACACTCACTAGCTGGAAAAGGCAGCTCTTGAGAAAACTAAATTCTTAGTACTTTCATTATACATATCATATTGATTAATATGAAAATTTTAAATTCCTTTCTCATTAGCTTAATCAACAGTCCATTGGACAAAAAGAAGAAATAGTGGGAGGCGTGCATTTTACTGTACATGCATATATCACCAGGTACAGGAATGCTTTAGAAAAAATCATATTAACATCCTTACTTACTCAGCTAGGAGAATAGTTAAATCACTTTGGAAAGCTCAAACTTCCCTTTGATTTCTACATGAGGAATGTCAAACAGTTAACATAGTTATTCCAGAAATCAATTTTTGGTCAGCTGACATTAATATGAACAGAAGACAGGCTTTCAGTTAAACGCATATATGAAGGGGTTCATCACAGGAGGAACCAGGATAGAGATATTAGCTTTTATTATACAGACATCAAATGGGATTTGTTTGCCCAAATTCTGGACCACAATGTGTGTTGTGTGTGTGTGTGTGTGTGTTGTGTGGTGTGTGTGCTCCTCAGTTCTTTTTGATTCCAGGTAAGAGTCATAGTTCACTAGTTCACTTTTATTTTGGAACAGCCAATCATATAGCTAAATTGTATATTATTCACAGATTGTCATAGCCAGGCTCAGAATTAGCTAGGTGGGAAAATTTACTGTTCAGAAAGGAAATAGCACAATGAGGAAATTGAGTCAAGAGGATCCTATCTTTGCCCACACAAGGCTGTCCTCTCAATTTTCCCAAGCACAGACGTATACATGAGGTCATTTTCAGCCCACACTCCCTTTAAGAAGGGCATGATATTTTCTTTAAATGGTGGATTACTAGCTTAATGATATTCAGACAATTACACCTGAAATTAAAACTCAGAATAACATAAAAATACAATCCCATGAGACTTCACTTCAAATAGCAAAATTTCAAAAATCACAACTTAGAGGTTGGCTATTGTTATTTTTCTCATGTTGAAATAACAGTTAATAAAAACATATAAGGGCATATAAGCACATATTAGCAAAAAGAAAGATATTTATTTTTTAAAGCAGGAAGAAAATCTATAGTGCCTTCTCCTTTGTGGTTCTTCTCTACTCTCTTTTCCTTTCTCCCTTCCTCTATTATTCCACTATCCCATTTTCTTCTCACCTTAAAAGGAGAATTTGGCTCTCCCCCCCCCAACCAAGTAGTTTGAATAATCCTAGATATACTGCTACAAAATGAAGCTGATCCTATAAGATCTGCCTCTATTTTATTGGTCTGAGGAGTTGGGGTTGTTACTTGTTTATCCTCAATTAAGAACTGTTTTGACATACCCTACTTCACTCATTTCCTTATTTATTAGTTATATCTGCTGGGTGACTCACAGGGTCATAAATTTAGACATGGAAGGAACCTTAGGAACCATCCAGACATATCGGAGCAAAGTCCCACAGCTGACAACTAGCAGAGCAAGTTTCAGAACTGGTTTTTTCTGAACTTGAATCTAAGCATTCTTTTGACTGTACCATTCTGGTCCCTGGCTCACCTATGTGACTTACTATCCTGGGAACATCCAACAAAAATAGTCCTGGGTCCCTTGGGATGTGCCCATGTGATCAGCATTTCTATCCATAAAGTCTCATCAGTTCCCTGACTGTCCCACCGATGAAAACAACACACATCTCCGAAGCAATAAGTGAGATAGCACTGAGCTCTTGAAGTAGGAATGGCATTTGCACAGGGGTGCATGGGCTACGTCACAGCAGGCAGAGGCTTTAGGGGTGGCAGTACTCAAGTGAGAAGGGAAGCATGAAGGAGGAAGCATGATATGATTTGTTTTAAAGGGCTGTGTAATGATTCTGGAAGAAACAAGGGCTATCATTCTGGTTCTGCAAACAACCACTCTTGGGACCTTGGACTTGCCTCTTTGGGCTTCAGTTCTCACCTAGCAAGTGAGGTATTGCACTAGATGTTCTACCAGGTCCCCTCCATTCTGTACTCTACTGATGAATCCAGGAGGGTAGCACTGGGAATGGGGAGGAGCATGATCCCAGGTTTCAAGGTTACTCCAACTTTCATGCACAATTTGGACTTTTCCCCAAAGCTCTTATCTTCCAGAATTGCCCTAACATTGCCACTGTTCCAGATAAGAAGCATAAAATGGAAAAGAATAGGACTAAACCAGTGTCTATGGCATGGTTTTCTCACACCCATACAAAGAGAGCAGTTGTAGATGATCCCAATTGGTTAAAACTTTTAACCTCCGTAAGACTTTTTCCTGCTTTGCTGGAAAAGTCAGGGGTGGGTGGAGCATTTCTATTTATGGTAAAGATCAATTCTAGGACAAGAGGTCCCAGCAGAAGGAACAACTGAAGAAACTCTTCTTGATCCTTGCCTGACACAAGAGACCATGGTCAAGCGAGTTGCAATTGTTGGAGCTGGTGTGAGTGGCCTCACCTCCATCAAAAGCTGCTTGGAAGAGGGGCTGGAGCCCACCTGCTTTGAAAGGAGCAGTGACATTGGAGGGCTATGGCAATTCACAGTAAGTGATATTTCTTAACTCCTCTATCAAGCATGCTGACCAAGGCAACTACCTGGCAAGGTGACCTTGGTCACTTTACCTCTCTGACCCTCAGTTTCCCAATCTATAACATGAGAGCCTTCACTCAGATAATCTCCAAGGTCCTTTCTCTGTCTGTCTATAGAATTGTTCTGTAACATTTGAGATCTACCCACTGGGAGAATTCTATTGGTACTAGGACAGAATAATAGTATCTAGTATTTATGTAGTGCTCTAAGGTCTCTAAAGCACTTTATATGTCTTAATCTTGTTTGATTCTGACAACAACCCTGTGGAGGTAGATGCTATTATCATTCCCATTTTACAGAGAAGAAAACCGAGGTTGAGGGAGATCAAATGACTTATCCAGGAGTTCTATATTTTATCCTCTGATACAGGTTTCCCTTTTCTTTTTTTAAACTTAATCTGTGATTTCATTCATATGGGGAAATTCCAATGAAGAAGCTCCCTCTGCTGCAGATCAATTCTGTGATTTAGAGAGAGTTGCCTATAAGGCATTGTGAAGTAGAATTACTTGTCCAGGATCAGAAAGACAAGTATATGCCACATGTGGGACTTGAACCCATACCTTCCTTCCTGACTCTGAGGCCCTTCCCCCATGCTTTCTTTTTCTCTCACAGTTACAGGAAAGCAAATTCCACTGAAAAGTTTGTATTTCTCCCCATGTCATTTTGAACATTGACTTATTGAGAGTTTCAATTTCTGGGGAATAATAAAAAATTCCCCCTTTGTGATGTTTTTACAGGAATATGTTGAAGAGGGCAGAGCTAGCCTTTATAAATCTGTTGTTACTAACAGCAGCAAAGAGATGTCCTGTTTCTCAGACTTTCCTTTCCCAGAGGATTTTCCAAACTTTGTGCCACAGTCCCAATTTTTGGAATACCTCAAGATGTATGCAAACAAGTTCAACCTTCTGAAATGGATCCGATTCAAGGTACGTCACTAGGAGTTGTTTGATTGGCACAAAACTACTTTATACATATCTTCCTTTGGTGCTTCGTGTTTGAGACCCAAGTTCTGTGCTTGAGATTGAGAAACTGGCAAAGATCAGTGCTACTTGGCAGGATTCCTTCACCCCCTGGGGCTCTTCAATTAACCTGTGGAGGGAAATATGTCTTCATGGCATATAACCCACCTGTAGAATCCTGTCTATGTATGGCCTTTATCTGAATGGCCAGAGGCTCTAATCCAGATAGAGTTACAGTTTATGACACAGTCCTATACTCACAATTCCTGGGTCTATATTTTTGTTGATTATATATCATAACTCCTTGAAGGGGGTAGAGAGGAATTATATTTGCATACTCTGGATTCTTTTTTTCAGACCATTGTCTGCAATGTGAAAAAATGTCCAGATTTCTCCACGTCTGGCCAGTGGGAGGTAACCACTGAACATAAAGGGAAGCAAGAGTCAGCCATATTTGATGCTGTCATGGTCTGCACTGGTTATCTCACTGACCCGTTTTTGCCACTGGATACTTTTCCAGGTATAGTATTGTCTTCTAAGTCCCTTTATTTTTTTTAAATTATCTTCTTATAGGTGTGTCTTAGTTTTGGATTTTTTTCAAAAAAAATCACTGTGGTATACAATGTGGGCATACCCCTAAAGCACTGTCACAGGACGTCTTTTTATTCTCTCTGTCTTGGTGACCACATCAACTGTTAGGGGCTTAATTAGCGTCTCTATTCAGATGACTCATAGATGTATATATCCAGCGCTAGTCTTTCTTTCTCCTGAGTTCCAGTCCCACATCACAAACTGCCTGTTGGGCATTTCAAAATGTATTACTGCAGGCATTTCTAATTCAAAATGTCCAAAATAGAACTCACTGTATCACCCACCTTTCTTCCATACTTCTTTTAGTCACCCAAGTTCATTATCGGTCTCATCCTCAATATCCCACTCTCCATCACTTTACATATCCAGTCAGCTGCCAGATCTTTTCGTTCCTTCTCAACATCTCTTGCATCTATGCCTTCTTCTCCACTCATCCAACAGTTACTATATTTCAGATCCTCATCACCTTTTCCTTAGCCTAGGTGCGACCTTTTGACTGAGTCCAAGTTTTACAGAACAAATCCTTTTACTAAGGGGATTTATTCTGTGAAGTTTGGATTCAGTCAAAGGGCCACTCTTGAGAACCTAGAGGGCCACATGTGGCCTTGAGGCCACAGGTTTGCCTACCCCTGCCCTAGCCTACTACAATAGCCTCCTGATGCATCTCCATTCTCCACATCACTGCCATAGTGACATTCCCAAAGCATAGGTCTGGTCATATGACTTCTCTATTCAGTAAAGTCCAGCAGCTTCCTGTTCCCTCTATGATAAAATCTGTTGTCATTTAAAGTCTTCTCACCATATGATTCCAATCAGTTTTTCCAGCCTTATTCTACATCACTCTCTTTCACATATTCTATGGTCTAACCAAACTGGTTTTCCTACTCTGTCTCACACAAGACTGATTTCAACTGACTTGCAAGTGAAACCTTCCATATATATTGTCTCTCCCCTGTTAGAACGTGAGCTTCTTGAGAGGAATAACCATCTTACTTTCAGATTTGTATCCCCAGTGCTTGCTTTTCACAAAGGAAGCATTTCACAAATGTTTTATACATTCATTCAAGATACCCCATCTCTCATCTCTGCATCTTTACACAGGCTCTGTCTGATGTCTAAAATGAACTACACCTTCAGTTCTGCCTCTTAAAATCTCCAGTTTCCTTCAAAGTTGGGCTCAAGTGCCATATTCTACACGGGGCCTTTCCTGATATCTTCCAGCTACTAATATCATCTCCTCCCAAATTACTTTGTATTTATTTTTTAGAAATTGTATATTCCTATATATGTATGCATGTTATCTCCCCTAAAAGAACATAAGATCCTTGAAAGGAGGGACTGTTTCATTTTTATCTGTATCCTCAGAACCTATCATACCGCCTAGCATATATATAGTAGGTGATTAATATACCGATGGATTGATTTATCACTTTATTTCCTGATAACCCACTCCCGCCAAGAATCCTCCTTTGTCAATCAGCTAATAAATATTTACTAAGTGCCAGGGATATAAATATGAAAAAGTCAGTTCCTGCCCTCAGGGAGCTTACAATCTAATGGGGGATGACAACACACAAAAGGGAGCTGGAAAGGGGGAAGGTGAAAAGCAAAGAAGGGACCTGATGTGTGGGCATGGTGGAAACATCAAAGAAGTCTCAGAATTTCCTAGGGCATGGTAGAAAAGTCAGAGAAATGTTAGAAAGAAAAATAGTTATGTGAAACAGACCATGTCCAAGAAGGAAATACATTTCACAATCAGTCCTATGGGATCAAGATTGGTCATTTCATCTGAATTCTGATGTCTTTCAATGCTATTTTCCTTTGTATTATTATGGTCATTCTGTATATTCATCCCTTATGTCCGCTTTCTTTGCTCTGAATAAGTTCGTTCATTCGAAAAGCATTTTCTAGGTGCCTACTATGAGCCAGGGCTCATAGGAGACACCAAGTCTTCTTTAAATCTCTGAATTCCCTTTATTCATTTTTTACTGCAATAGTATTCCATTACAATCAAATAGCACTATTACTTTAGCCATGCCTCCTCTATTGGGCATTGCCCTTTTTCCTCTTTTTAATCACAAAAATATTCCTACGAATATTTCCCTAACATAGGGAAATGTTACAAATATTTCTATGCACATATATATATGTTTCTATAGCACAGTACCTGGAACATAATATGTGTCTGTTTCATTCTTTACTTTTAGGAAAATTAGTCAATTCACAAAAGGGACAGATTTGAAGGCATAAGCACCTACTTTTGTGTTTATGTTTTAATGGTATAACATGCATATGTATGCTTCTTAAAAAGTCACTTTTATGAAGCACTTTACCAACCTTAAAGCGCTATATAAATAGTTGATTTTATATCATCTTTATTGCCATTCTTTCTTGCATCCCCTCATTCATTAATTCATATTATCCCCACGCAAGTTAGATAGGGCAGATATCATTATCCTAACTATACAGAGAAATGAAATCCAAAGTCACACGTTGGCCACTTTGGTAAACTGGCATTTGGACTCGTTTGAAGTAGGACATTGGGTAGAAAAGAGCACTGAGTTTGGAGTATGAGGACTTAGGTTTGAATCTCAGATCTTCTAGTTACTATCTATATGAACTTAGACAAGTCATTTCATCTCTATGGGCCTTGGTTATTCATCTGCAAAATGAAGTTGGACTAATTATTAATCAAGGAACCATCTACCTCTATATTCTAGGATCTAATCCTACATTCTAAAGGCTTGATATGTGGGCTTTATTTCAAATTCCCTGTGACTGTGAGTTTGCCAAATAACAATATGAGCTTGATAAAGGCACAAGGCATGTTACACAAACTCTTTTTAACAAGTGGATTTTTTTTAAGGTTTTGAGTTCCAAATTCTGTCCTTCCACTGTCCCTCTCTGAGATGGTAAGCAATCAGATATAGGTTATACATGTGCAACCATGTAAAACACTTCCATATTAGTCACTTTGTACAAGAAGACTTGAATGAAAGAAAAAGAATGAAAGCATGAAAAATAGCATGCTTCAGTCCATATTCAGTCAGTATCAGTTCTTTCTCTGAAGGCATAGTACGCTTCATCATTAGAACTTTGGGATTTTCTTGGATCATTGTACTGCTGAGAATAGCTAAGCCATGTACAATTTTCATCAAACAATATTGTGGTTAATGTGTACAATGTTCTGGTTCTGTTCATTTTATTTTGCATCAGTTCATGTAAGTCTTTCCAGGTTTTTCTGAAATCATCCTCCTTGTCATTATTTATAGCACAATAATATTCCATTACAATCATACACCACAGCTTCTTTAGCCATTCCCCAATTGATGGGCTTCCCTTTGATTTCCAGTTCTTAGCCACCAGAGAAAGAGCTGACAAACTCTTTCCAGACCTTCTCCCAGCATCTGGCTGGCTCACCACTTTTATATATATATATAATTGTGTAACAACAGTTCCAGAAATTATTTTCCAGCAACTATTCCCTTTTTGTTTGGTGCTTCATGATCCACCGACCTTTGGTATTAAATAAACCAGGCTAAGCCATCCATATCACCAGTTGATTTCAGCGAGAGGGCAAGAAACCAGAAAGATAAGTGCCCCATGTCACTGAGTCAATTAAAACTAAATAATACTGTCTTATTATCCTAACGGTGATACAGAATGAGGAGCCGATACAGAAAGGTTTGGATTAAGTTTCAGGCAGTCTCCAAGTCAACTCTGATTGGAATCAACGTTTCAGTCTCCATGGGTAAATACCATACAAATAAATTTATTGTCTACAACCAGGGGCTCTATTTTCTTGCCAGTTATGAATAGTAACAGTTGACATCTGTTTATGTTTAACAATTACTATTACAATATGGGTCCAAGGGTCTAGGCATTGTCCCTTTCTCCATTAAAGAGACTCTCTCTCTGGAGCCAAGTGGACATGGTCCAGATCGAGTTCTAGGGGAGCATGATTACCTAAAAAGGACAAGGTCTTTTTCTCTCACTCTTTATATTCTTATCCTGGGGCATTAGGGGGAAAATTACTTAAAGTTTAATTTTGGCTTATATCTAGGTTTTGCTCAAAGAGGGAGGAGGAAAGTACTAGAGTGTATTCACTATGCATTCTAGAATAGGTACAGGAAAGCTGTTTGTTTGTTTCACAAAAAAGAAATGCTAAATACAAATTTTCTTAAGAAAGAATTGGGAGAAACTTTATAAAAGGATTCAGTAACTTATATCTATCATTATATTCTCCTAAAAGTTTGAAACTTAAACAGCAAAATATGAAGCATTTTACAGGACTTATGAATAGGTATTTTCCATTTCTTCTCAGCTCTGTAGTCTCTCCTCCATGTCTTCTGGTGATCCAGACCATAGCTTGGAGTTATTCTCCTGTCTGTGTCTGTCTTCTCCTCCAAGAAGCACTGAAGTGGGCATTGTGCCTCCCGGCAAGATATGGTATTGTATCCTATAATGCAGCCAGCATTGCCTGACAGTCCCAGGAAATCTGACCTCTGAAAGTCAAAAAGCTGCCTCTAATGCTAGAGAGGTCTATCTCAAGATCACTGCTCAATCACTTATGCTTATTAAAAGAACACAAAATGGAAGAGGCAGTCAGGGCTCTGGAATCCCATCTCAGACTTACTAAACCACCCTGTTCATGTGCTCATAGTGCACTTTTTTCTGCTAGGGTAGGGGAAAGGCCAAGTTATCCCTCTCCAAACCTTCTTGTGAAGCCATAGATAGAAAACTATTTGTTCCAGTGACAGTAAGGAAAAGAGCAAGCTAAAAGATGTCTATCATTATTAAATTAATGCCACCATCATGCAGCTAAGAAACAAATGGGAGGATAGCTCCATTATCTCAAAGCACTCAAGTCCTACAATGCTGAGCCAGCACACTTAGTCATCCAGAAACAGGCAGGACAGCACCAGGAGGTAGCTGCACATCCCCATCTATATGCCATGTGGCTATACTCATAACACTTTGAGGTTTGCAAAGTGATCAAAGATATTATCTCATTCATTCCTCAGATCCTCCCTTTCCAGTGGGCACAGCAGCTATTATTACAGATGACTTATAGATGAGGAAATCAACATTAAGAGAGATTGAGTGAATTGTCTGTGGTCATACAACTTGAGAGGGCCGTAAGTGAAATTTGAACCTGTCAGTCCTGACACTAAATCTAGTGTATTTTCCATTCTGCCATGATGTCTTTCACAAGCAGTGAAAGTACAGAGCCATATCAACTAAGACCTTTGCAAGTGTTTTATCTCTCCTACTAAATTATACATTCCTTCTGGGAGGTAAAATGTCTTTAAAATCTTTGTGGCTAAACTAACATTACCACTCCTATTGCCTGGCGCTATGCAAATAGAAAATACTAATTTATGTGTTTAATGAAGAAAATAGTTTACATTTCAAATTCATTTTGCTATGATATGCATCAGATTGGCTTTACTGTTTGTGTTGGGGCATGAAAGAAAGAGGCTTGACATTCATTAAAAGTGAACTTCACTGAACATGGTGAATGCGTTTCTGAAAAGTTGCATGCAAATCAAATTTTTACAAATTTATTCTTTTTTCCTAATCCCATCACAAAATATTTTATACGTCAATACTTCAGATGATCTCTGACCTCAGCTGTGAACCTACTCATTCCACAAATACCTGGATTCAATCCCATTTCTGACAACTTGAAAAGACAGAGAAAGAGAGAAAGCAAAACAAAAAAATTACCCTAAAAGTAGCTTGGGGAAGCAATGTAATATAGGAGGAAATATACTGATAAATAGAAGAAAGAAGAAGGAAATTCAAAAGGAGATACAGACTAGTAGGGCAGTGTGAAAACTACTATGTTAAATTTGAGATAAACCAAACTGATAATAACAACGCTAACATTATTATAGCATTCACTATGTGCCAGGTCCTGTGCTAAGCACATTGCAAGTATCATTTCATACAAATTTCATAACAATCCAGAGAGGTAATAGGCACTATTATTAGCCCCATTTTACAGCTGAGGAAACTGAGGTTAAGTAACTTGCCCAAAGTCACAAAGCTAGTTAATGTTTGAGGCCAGATTTGACCTCAGGTCTTCACGACTCCAGGCTAAGCACTCTATTCACTGAACCATCTAGCCATATGTAGTGGAGATTTGTGGTTTCATAAACGGTCCCTTTTTATTCGCTTTTGGTTAAGGAAATGTGTGTGGTGATTTTTGTCAATTTTATGATAAAAATATTTCCCCCATTTGAAGGAAATCTGCTACAGAATAGAAACTGTCTTTTTTAAAAGTTGTTGTTTGTACTTCTACTCCAAGTATTAGCATAGACTCTAGCACATAGCAAGCACTTATTAAGTTCTTTGTCTATCTGTCTATCCACCTACCTATTTATTTACCTAGGTATCTATCCATCCATCTATCCACTCATCTATCTATCCATCCATCTATCCATTCATCTATCTATACTTCTATTTATCTAATCTAAAAAAGGAAGTCCATTAGCTCTAGGGTCAGAGGTCCTGAGTTCAGTGTCCACATCTGACACTCTTGTATGTCCTGAGGCATCATTTGACTTTCCTGGACCTCAGTTTCCTACTTAAAATGAAGGCTGGATTAGATACCTTCTGATGTCTTCTAGTTCTAAGTCTTCTTCTTCTTAGCAAGCATCCTATGATATGATAATGTGAAGACAAGAGATTACAACCCCTCTGTGCCTTGACAGTTTCACTAGTTACTGATGCAAAAAAATAATAATAATTTACTTTTTTAAGCTTCTCCTCTCCAAATAGGGATTTCAAGGTATAATCAACACCCTCTCCTTCCCAGTCACTGGTTATCAGTATCGCTAAGCAGTGAACAATGAAATGCTTGGCTGGATGAATCTCTTTGATTAAACTGAGACAATTTACTCAATAAAGAAGGAAAAAGATCACCATTTAATGAGCACTTATAAGCACAAGGGACTTTCAGGGAGATTTTAGCTCAATGCAAACATTCTATAAATTGAACATAATATTCAGTGCCTTGCTCAGATGTGGATCCCTGAAAGTTACCCCAGGTTTGAAAGACGTGGCTCTGTACTCAATCAAAGCCATAGTTCACGAGCTCCAACTTTTCTGTTTACATTGTCAACCAGAAAAGATATATTGGCTCAGAGGAAACTACATTTAACCAAAGTAAGAGATGACAAAACGTCCCAACAACCCCTCACACCCAAAGGGATACCAACAATGAACAGAGGGAATGCATACATACAAAGAACACGTATGATCAGGAAATATGTGGACAGACACATAGGTAAAGAAACCCATATGGTCAAAGAATATGTATGAATAGAGAAACACGGAAAACAAATATGCCCTGGGCACATGGATGTAGGGTACTCACATAGGGGATGCCAGGGTACTCATGCAACTGGAGCAACTCAGCACTTCAATACTCTTGTTGTTGCTCAGTCATTATTCAGTCTTCTCCAATTCTCCATGGCCCCACTTGGGATTTTCTCGGCAAAGATATTGGAGTGGTTTGCCATTTCCTTCTCCAGCTCATTTTATAGATGAGGAAGTGACTTGCCCGAGGTCACACTAAGTGTGTAAATGTCCTCTAATACTATAGAATTGTTACTATCCTCTGGTGATGCTATCGTGTCGCACTGCTACTGTTTGTGGGACACCACTTGTCTGCCGAACTTGCAGCTCCACTCACTGCTGAGCACTGAACCCCATCATCTCTACTGACCCGTCTGTTGTTCACTATATGTCCCTGCCCTCCACCCAACATTGTGTAGTCACTTTCTGACTACTGCAGTCCCTGAGCTGCTCTCTGCTGCCATCTACTGGTCGTCAGCTCTTCCACTTACCTATACTACTGTCTCAACTGGGGTGCCTCAGAGGGCTAAAATCCTTTTAACCCTCAGAGCCTAAAGGCATGATAATGTTACCTAGCCCAAAAGTCAGTAAAAAAAAATATATCAGAAACCTTTAACTGAGGAATAAGGGTTTTTGTTTTTCCTTTTCTCTGATATCTCCAGCTGCCACCCAAAATCCTTGACCCCAATAAACTATTTCATTTGGTGTTAGAAAATTCCTCTTAGTCAAAATGGGTACGTGATTCACATATGAAGGGTGATACCATAAACAAATTAGGAGGGCAAGGAATAGTTTACCTGTCAGATCTATGAAGAAGAGAAGAATTTATGACCAAATGAGAAAGAACATCATGAAATGCAAAATTGATCATTCTGATTACATTAAATTAAAAAGGTTTTGCACAAAGTCAATGCAATCAAGATTAGAAGGGAAGCAGAAAGCTGGGAAATAATTTTTAAAGCCAGTGTCTCTGATAAAAGCCTCATTTCTAAATATATAGAGAACTGGGTCAAATTTATAAGATTACAAGTCATTACACAATTGATAAATGGTGAAAAGATATAAACAGGCAGTTTTCAGAAGAAGAAATTAAAGCTATCTGTATAGCATATGAAAAAAATGCTCTAAATCACTATTGATTAGAGAAATGCAAATCAAAACAACTCTGAGGTACCACATCACACTTATCAGATTGGCCAAAATGACGAAACAGGACAATGATAAATGTTGGAGAACATGTGGGAAAATTGGAGCACTAATGCATTGCTGGTGGAATTGTGAATTGATCCAGCCATTCTAGAGAGCAATTTGGAACTACGCAGAAAAGGCTATAAAACTGTGCATACCCTTTGATTCTACAATTCCACTGCTAAGTTTATATCCCAAAGAGATTATTAAAAAAAAAAAAGGAAAAGAACTCACATGTACAAAAATATTTGTAGCAGCTGTTTTTGTGGTAGCAAAGAAATAGAAATTAAGGGGGTGCCCATCAACTGGAAAATGACTGAACAAGTTGTGGTATATGAATGTAATGGAATACTATTGTGCTATAAGAAATGATGAGCAGGCTGATTTCAGGAAAACCTGGACTTACATGAACTGATGCTGAGTGAAATGAGCAGAAAAACATTGTACACAGTAACGGCAACATTGTGTAATGATCAACATTAATAGACAGCTCTTCTCAGCAACACAGTGTTTTAAGACAATTGCAGAGGGCTTATGATGGAAAATGCTATCCATATCCTGAGAAAGAACAATGGAGCCTGAATGTAGATCAAAGCATACTATCTTTCACTTTTTTCTTTCTCATGGTTTTTCCCTTTTGTTCTGATTCTTTCTTCACAACATGACTAACGTGGAAATATGTTTAATATGATTGTACATATATAGTCTATATCAGATTGTATCCCATCTTGCAGAGGGGACAAAGGAGGGAAAAATGAAAAAATTGGAACTCAAAATTTTACAAAATTGAATGTTGAAAACTATCTTTACATGTAAGTGGAAAAAATAATATACTATTGGGGGGGGAGAAAATTCATTTTAACTCCAGTCAAATTCTCAGTCAGCATCACCTCAAGCCACTTTTACACAACACATCCACAGAGTATCCATGTAGGGATCGAATAATGAGTTTCCATGAGTCTCCCTTCCTCTAAAAGCTCCTGGTTGCCCTGCAAATGAACCCAGGTTCAAGAACAAAAGTAGATGTAATGACTTCTGTCTTAGTTCCTTTATTATAAATTCCTGCCTTTATTGTACCTACCTACCAGCAGCAAAATTGCTGGTCTTTCTTTAGCCTTTCTGCCAACAACAGACCTCACCAATGTCCTTTCATGAGTCGATTATATAGTAAGTTTAAAGACACAGACATACAGCATTCCTGCAAATAAGATGGAATTTGGCTCAGTTGGCTTATCCTGACATGAAGTCAAATACAATCCCAGCTCCAGGTTAAGAGAGGAGAGAATAACAAAGAATGCAAAAGAGGGGGACAGAAGGAACAGCTACCTAGCTGATCCTAAATGCAGGTATTGGAGTCAGAAAGATAGTAGCTGGGTGACTCTGAGCAAGTCACTTAATCCTTCTTTGCTTCAGTTTCCTCATCTGTAAAATGGGGATAATATAAGCCCTTTACCCCACCCCCAGGATTGTTGTGAGATCAAATGAGATATTTGCAAATAGTTTAGCATGGCAGCTAAGCAGCCAGGCGGTGCAGTGGATAGAATGCCAGCTCTGGAGTCAGGAAGACCTGAATTCTAATCCAGCCTCAGATACCTACTAGCTGCATGACCGTGGGCAAGTCATTTAACCCTGTTTCCTCATCTGTAAAAGGAGCTGAAGAAGGAAATAGCATACCACTCCAGCATCTTTGCCAAGAAGAACTCAAATGAATACAAAGAGTCAGACATAACTGAACAGCAGCAGCAGCAGCTACCATGGCGACTGGTGCATAAATGGTGCTTCATGAATATTAGCTATCATTTTTGAAGGAAAGATCCAATCATGATGGCTTCTCCAAAATGAGGAAATAGAGAACTGCCACCTGCCTACCAGGGAGGGCTCAAAGAGAGAGTTCTCCCAACTATACTTCTTTAAGAGTCACTCACTACCTCAGTCTACTCAAGGCATATACCATTATCTTCCTTCTGGCTAGAAACACTCGAGCCTGCTCCTTAATACTTCCTAAAGATTGGAAGCAACATTATATCTTCTTCATTCTAAACACTACCAGACCTAAGGATCGGTGGTGGTAGTATCTATTTATATGGGTTAAGTCAGTCTTGAATAGAAGAAATACTCTATTACTGACACAAAATCACTTCTTCGATGCAGTCGTATGACTCATTGGGTCCTCTTTACTGTGATCTATTTTTCTGCCTTGAACACAGAGATAGAAAAATCCATTGTAGCTCTACCATCCAAACAGCTTGAAAGTAATAAATAAGGTGTCAGCTGATCAATGTAATACTGCCAAAAATAGCTGAGCAGGTAGTTTTCCTAATATTTGGAGATCAATCTTTTAGTGATGAGTTTCTCTGAACTTACCTTGGGTGTTCCTCAGGTGAGAGTTCATCACCAACAAACATGCTTTGAGCCTGGCAGGATCTCCTAAAGCTCACATTCCACTGCCATGCCCTTTAAGATCCCACAGTCACCTCTTTGTTATGATGAGACATCAGAGGAGGACTTTGTGGAGGACACCACAAAATAAGAACCTTCATTTCTCTGCCTCATAGTCTTTTAGTCAGATTGTTAATGAGGTGGTGAACAATGCTTAAGGATATTAGGTAATGCCATCTTCTTGACTCCAAATCTGACCTCAGGCACTAGCTGTGTGACCCTGCACTTAACCCTGTTTGCCTCAGTTTCCTCATTTATAAAATGAGCTGGAGAAGGAAATGGCAAACCACTCCAGTTCCTTTGCAGAGAAAACCCTAAATGGGATCACAAAAAGTCAGACACAACTGAAACAACTGAACAACAACAAATAATGCTTTACTAATCATAAGTAAGAAAGAACAATGGATTTGGGGAGAAAAGATCTGTTTTTCATTTCTCTTCTATTTATTACCTTTATGACCTTGGACAAGACTTCTAGAATATGGTTTCCTCATCTGAAAAATGGACTACATGATGGATATGGACTAGATGAACTAAGGCTCCTGCTAGCTCTTAATCCTATGTAGCGATTTAAGGCCAGAAAGCACTTTTTTATACAACTCTGTGAAAGAGACAATGGTGCAAATATTACGATCATTATTACACAGATGAGGAGACCGAGTCCAAAAATATTACGTGGCTTGACCAGGATCATACAAATAGTATCTGAGCCCAGATTCAAACCTAAGTCTGACTACAAACATTATATTTTATCACTACACTATATGGCCTTAATGAACAAGTATGCTCATGAGTGAATAATTTTATGTTGCTAATTATTTCATAGTATCATAGAATTTCAGAGTTGAGAGAGACCCCAGTGGCCATCTAGCCCAAAGCATTCGCAAGCAAGAATCTCCACCATTTCCAGAGGTAGTTAATTCACCTTTGGGACAGCTCTAATTGTTAGGAAGTTTTACAAGATCAAGTTTCCTCTTTACAACTTCTAGTCAGTAGTCCTCATCCTCACCCAGACCAAACAGACCGGATATAATCCTTCTTCTATATGGTGGACCTTCAAATACTATTATCTTTTAAGTGAGGCATAATATCACCCCAAACCAATGTAACTGCCTGAAGGATAGGTTTTATTCACAGAGCTTGTCAAATCCCTCATTTCCTCTCTTTGGTTTTCCCTTGCAGGTATCAACACCTTTAAAGGTCAGTACTTTCACAGCCGGGAGTACAAGCATCCTGATCTGTTCAAGGATAAGAGAGTCCTTGTGATTGGCATGGGCAACTCTGGCACAGACATTGCTGTGGAGGCCAGTCATGTGGCTAAAAAGGTATGGACCTTCAGGTTACTAGTTGTAATGAAAATGTCATGTAAAATGTGCTGATGTGCTGAATGGCCTTTAAAAATGTAGCTCCTCTTCATTATTGGTCAACTTCACTGCAAATTCTAAATTTATTATTTCTCTAGAAAGGAAGGAAGGAAAGTAGAAAGGAAGGAAGGAAGGAAGGAAGGAAGGAAGGAAGGAAGGAAGGAAGGAAGGAAGGAAGGAAGGAAGGAAGGAAGGAAGGAAGGAAGAAAGGAAGGGAGGGTGGGAGGAAGGGAGGGTGGGAGGAAGGGAGGGAGGGAGGCAAGGAGGGTGGGAGGGAAGGAAGGAAGGAAGGAAGAAGGAAGGAAGGAAGGAAGGGAGGGAGGGTGGGAGGAAGGGAGGAAGGGAGGAAGGAAGGAAGGGAGGGAGGGAGGAAAGGAGGGAGGGAGGAAGGAAGGAAGGAAGGAAGAAAGGAAGGGAGGGTGGGAGGAAGGGAGGGAGGGAGGCAAGGAGGGTGGGAGGGAAGGAAGGAAGGAAGGAAGGAAGGAAGGAAAGGAAGGAAGGGAGGGAGGGTGGAGGAAGGGAGGAAGGGAGGAAGGAAGGAAGGAGGGAGGAGGAAAGGAGGGAGGGAGGAAGGAAGGGGAGAGGAAGGAAGGGAGGGAGGAAGGAAGGAGGGAGGGAGGCAAGGAGGGGGAGGAAGGAAAAGGAAGGAAGGAAGGAAGGAAGGAAGGAACGAAACGAACGAACGAACGAAGGAAGGAAGGAAGGAACAAAGGAAGGATGGAGGGAAGGAAGGAAGGAAGGAAGGAAGGAAGGAAGGAAGGAAGGAAGGAAGGAAGGGAGGAAGGGAGGGAGGGAGGGAGGAAGGGAGGGAGGGAGGGAAGGAAGGGAAGAAGGAGGGAGGGAGGGAATGAAGGAAGGAAGGAAGGAAGGAAGGAAGGAAGGGAGGAAGGAAGGGAGGGAGGGAAGGAAGGGAAAGAAGGAGGGAGGGAGGGAATGAAGGAAGGAAGGAAGGAAGGAAGGAAGGGAAGGAAGGGAAGAGAAGGAAGGAAGGAAGGAAGGAAGAAGGAAGGAAGGAAGGAAGGAAGGAAGGAAGGAAGGGAGGGAGGGAGGGAGGGAGGGAGGAAGGGAGGGAGGGAGGGAAGGAAGGGAAAGAAGGAGGGAGGGAGGGAATGAAGGAAGGAAGGAAGGAAGGAAGGAAGGAAGGAGGAAGGAAGGGAGGAAGGAGAAAGAAAGAAAGAAAGAAAGAAAGAAAGAAAGAAAGAAAGAAAGAAAGAAAGAAAGAAAGAAAGAAAGAAAGAAAGAAAGAAAAGAAATGGTTCTCATCGTGACATCCCTATTTTTGTTAATGACACCCAAAATTTTTCATTCACCAAGAACTTGGAGTCACAATAACCAAGATTCAAATCCTGCTTCTGAGAATTACTAGTTTCATGACCCCAAGCAAGTCTTTTAACCTCTCTCAGCCCTAAATTTTCTGATTTACAAAACAGGAACAATAATAGCACCCATTCACTGAGTTGCTGTATGGATTAAATGAGTTCATGTTTATCAAGTTTTTGCAAAAAGTTAAAATGTTATATGACTATCTGTTATTTGGCCCCTATGAGACTCAATTTGCCTATTTATGAAGTAGACATAATATGTACAGAGATGTGAAGATCAAATGAGATAATATCTGTAAAACCCTCTGCAAACCTTAAAGCATAATACAAACCATAAAGTTATTTAAGTTATTTTAGCAAACTGGAGGGGCGGGGATGACAAAAGATTTGGGAACTGGCTAACTTGATAATTACAACTGATGTTTTACATGGCACTATAAGGTTTACAACGTGCTTCAAATGATAATAATAATAGTAACTGGCATTTAAATAACTGGCTTTAAGGTTTGCAAAGATCTTTACAAATACTAATTGATTTGATCCTTGCAACAACTACATGAAGTAAATGTTAAACAATTTCTCTGTTTGCTTCTAGGTGTTGCTCAGCACTACTAGAGGTTCATGGGTGATAAATCGGGTTTTTGACCATGGCTATCCTTGGGACATGGTGTTCACTTCTCGATTTAGAAGCGTATTAAGAAATTCCCTCCCAACTTCAGTTGTAAACTGGTTAATCGGCAAAAAGGCAAATAGCTGGTTCGATCATGCAAACTATGGTTTGGTTCCAGAAAACAGGTAATTTCTTGGCTTCTGTTTTGTGCTCTCAGAAACGAGGGACCCCCAGATTCCTCAGTAACTTTTGTGAAGTTGGACAGTTGCTGCTGCTACAAGATATGTGTTTATTTTGTTGAAACATTTGGAAAGAAAAAGTATAGAATCATATCCAAGATTCATTTTGAACAAGGGATATGTTTGTGGGCTTTTGTTCCACTGGTAAGAAGAAATTGCATCCCATAGTATCCATTTGCAGTCTCTTTAATGACCACAAGATAGACCTTCAACAAGAGAATCTCAATTCAGTTCAGCAAACATATAATAAGGACTTAATATATAAAAGGTACTGTGGAAACAAAGATAGCTGTGACATTAGCCTCTCAAGATGCTAAGTTTTACAGAGGGCATATACACAATTAGATATGAGGACCAGAGTAAGATAAATAGATAGGAGAGGCTAAGCAAAATTCCATGAGTAATTCAAGGAGAGAAAACTTTCATCTACTAGGGCTCATCTGCTAGAGTGTGAGGACGGAGGAGAAGGCAGTAAGTATAGCTGGCAAAGGAAGAAAGGGAGAGACAAATTAACTGGCATTTATTAAACATCTACTATCTGTCAGGCACTGGTGATATAAATCTTCTGGGGATGTGAAGACAAAAATGAAACAGACCCGACACTCAGAAGACTTACATTATATCAGTGGAGAAAACATGCACATAAATAAGAATAGAAAGGCATATGTATATGTATATATGTGAGGGTGCATATACAATGAGTTTTATATACACACACACATAAACAAATGTATTATATACACAAACATAATTATATGTATACATATGTGTATACCTATATCTGTATATACATATATGAGAGATTTGTATGTGTATATATATATATATACACATATACACACACACACATTAAGTAACTTATCTAGGATCACACAGCTAGGAAGTATCAAGGCCTAGAATCTAACCCAATTATATGTCTGTGTGTGTATATGTATATATGCACGCATACGTGTATAAGTATATATGTATGTATACATATATCATCTATACACACATGTGTGTATACATATATAAAACAAGGTAATTTAAAGTAGTGGCCACTACCATCTGTGGAGTTGTAAAAGGCTTCATGTAGAAGGTAGGATCCGAGCTGAATTTTGAAGGAAAAAGTGAATTATAATGAAGAAAAGAAAGGGAGTGTCTTCTATGTATGAGCCAAGGCATGGAGACAAGATGGCAATAGAAGGCAAAGAAAGGTACATTTTGACTAGATAGGAATAGTAGTAATAATAACTTACAGTTACATTACATGTTAAGGTTTACAAAACACTTTCCACCTAATAACCCTGAAAAATAAGAAGAAAAAATATTATTATTTCCATTTTATAGTTCAAAAATAGAGGCTCAAATAGGGAAGGTTGATTGCCTAGGGTCATACATAATGAATACAGGAATCAGGGCTTGATCCTGACTCCAAAAGCAGAGCAATGAATGCCAGAATCAGTAGCTTCTACTTTATTCTGTAGGCAATAAGAGCCACTAAAGGATATTGAGGAGTTATACAACTGAAACGGTATACTAGCAGCATTCCAGGGACAACCATATGAAAGATAATTATGTTGACTGCATCTGGAAGACTATTTAGAAGATTATGACAATTTGTGGTTGAGTGAAGAGACAGATGGGTCTGAGAGTCAGGAAACCTGGGTTGGATTCCAGGCCCTGATATTTACCTAGCTGTGTGACCTTAGACAATTTATTTAATCGCTCTCTTCCTCAGTTTCCTCATCTGTGAAAGGGAGATAATGATCCTTCAGTAGATGCCTCATAAGGTTGTTGTAAGGAAGTGCTTTGTAAACTTTAAAGCCCTGTAGAAATGGGAGCTATCAATATAAGTAAGAATAAAGAAGAGGTTGAACCAGAGTAGTAGTGACGTAAGTGGAAAGAAGGGGATGAATGTGAGAGATATTGCTGAGGTATTGCTGTTTGAATGGGAGGGATGGGGGAGGTAGACAGAAGAGCCAAAGATAACTCCCAGGTTACAAGCCTAAGTGACTAAGGAGATGGTGTTGCCATCCATATAAATGCAGAAGTTAAGAGGTGGGGTAGATTTGGGTAGGAAGTTGATGAGTTACGTTTTAGACATTTTGAGGTGATGTGGACGTGAAGGTAGCAATAGCCAACAAGAATTGGATACATAAAACTAGAACCCTATCACGTTTTATCCAAACTGGGTTTCCAATGTGAACGCCATACACTCTCCCACTTTTGTACAATTTGTCAACCCAATTCTTTGAATACGTGTACTATAACTCTTAGAACCTTAGCTTTTTTCAAGGCTCTTCTCAGGTGCCATATCCTATATGAGCTTCTTCTGAGCATCCCAGTTTTTAGCACTCGCTCCTTCCTAAAATTACTTTGCATTTCCTTATCATATCTGAATATATCTTATCTTCCCTAACCCTCAAAGTTGGATTATAAACTCCTATAACTTCAGAAGAAGAGTGCTGTGGAATATCTCCAGTTATTCTCAGAAGATAGGCCTAATCAGGAATCACTGAGATTTGGGGGAAAAAACAGGTATAATGAAGGACAGGCAGAAACCAGAAGGTCCAACAGCTAGGTATCCTTACTTTGAATGATTGTTCAGGCAGTAATCTATAAGGAGGAGCCATTATGAGAAATTATAAATCCTTCCCTACACAACTTCCTTCTCTCAAGCCTGACACCTCATATTCATTGAAAAGGGAGAATTCCAGAACCAAAGGCAGGATCAGAGGGAGGTCAGAGGATAAATGAGGCTTATTATTCATTGATGAACCTCTTCCTTCTCTGCTTTTATTTAGGACTTTCCTAAGAGAACCTGTACTGAATGATGAGCTTCCAGGATGCATAATTACTGGGAAGGTGTTGATCAAACCCGGGGTGGAGACAGTGAAGGAAAACTCTGTGGTGTTTAAGAATACTCCAGAAGAAGAGCCTATTGATATAATTGTCTTTGCCACAGGATATACTTTTGCTTTTCCTTTCCTTGATGAGTCTGTAGTGAAAGTTGAAAACAATCAGGCCTCTTTGTATAAGTATGTATTCCCTGCACATCTGGAAAAACCAACCCTGGCTGTCATTGGCCTCATCAAGCCTTTGGGATCCTTGGCATGCACATCAGAAGTACAAGCCAGATGGGTCACACGGGTCCTAAAGGGTATGTAGCTGGAAAACATAAGTGGGCGAAGGGGCAAGGGTGAAAAAAAAGCAAAGATGGTGGGAGGGCAGGGTGGTTTTCAAATTTTTTCTAAATTGAAATGATGGCTGATTGATTTTAGAGACTAGAAATCTTGATAACACCAGTTCCCATGTAAAACAGACAGAAACTCTAAAAGCTAGATTTATATTAGTATTAACTAAGTTACAGGGTAATGATGATTTATATTATATCTCTAAATGCAAAGAAAGTAGAGACTACAAAATACTGGCTTTGTCTATCTACATAAAAGTTCATTGGCCATTTTTGTGAAATTAATGGGCCTAATTAAAACACCAAAATGGTGATCTTAGTGAAAATCTTTTAGTCATAGTGGCTGCTTGGTACAGTGATGTGAGTTATTAAGTACTGATTATAATGTTGATATGAGACTTAGTAACTACTGATTAATATTTTGATGTCAGAGCAGAAGAGGTTGCTCATGTAGTTCCCTCTGAGATCTCTCTTGATACTCACTATCATTTTTCTCAAAGACTTGGGTGAAGGCATGGATGGTATACTCAAATGTGCCAATGATAGAAAAGTGAGAAGGGACTGACAGCACACTGGATTGTGAACCAAAAACATCTTGACAGGCTAGAACACTGGGCAAATCTAGGAAGTAAACCTTTAATCAAGTGAAATGTAAAGTCCTACAATTGGGTTGAAAAATCAACTTCACAAGTCCAAGATGGAGAAAATGTAACTTGAAGCAATTTAGGTAGAAAAATAAAGATCTGGCAGGTTTCATACTATGACTTAATTTGGGTCAACAGTGTGATAAGGCAACAAAAAAAATCCTGTGATTCCACATTGCATTAATGGAAGCATGACTTCCAGAATAAGAGTGATAATTGTCTAATTGTACTCTGCCATGATCAGAGCCTATCTGAAGTGTTCTGGTTACTTCTGGATATCATATTTTACTAAAAACATGGATAAACTGGAGAGCATCAGAAGAAGGATGATGAGAATTATGTAGGACCTTGAGACCCTGCCATATAAGATTCTTGTAAAAGCACTGGGGAAGTTTAGCCTAGCAAAAAGAGGCATGGCATATACCTGGTAACAATATTTACACTTACAAGAATATACTTACCTAACTTGGCCTCAGAAGACTTTACTGAGAACAATGGGTGAAAGTTTTAAGGAGATATTATGCTTGATTTCAGGGGAAAAAAATTCTAACAATTAGAACTATCCACAAATGGAATGAGCTGCGTTGGAAAGTAATGCGTTCCCTCTCATTGGAGGATAACCATTATTCTGATATACTGCAGAAAGTTTTATTTAGGTATAGTTTGGATTGCCTGGATTATGAGGTGTTTCCTAACTCTGAGATTTGATGATAAGGGCCAAAGAATTGGTCAGTTGAGTTACATTTTAGTTTTCTGCTGTTTACTCTGACATCATATAGACAAAGACATACTAAGCCTAAGTCACAAGGATTGCCTTGTGACTTATTAATGACAACTTGCCTTTGTGGAAAGTTTGAATATCCGGGAACCTGAACCATTGGTTTTGTCATTCTCTTGGGTGCAAGAAAAACAGTGGCCAACATCAAAATTATAAGTCGTGATACTTCATATGGCTTGCCCAGAGTTAAAGGAAACTTTTAATTTTATTTTGTAGGCTTGAATAAACTACCATCACCAGAGGACATGAGAGAAGACATTAACAAAAGGAAAGCCAATAAATCCACAGGGTAGGCTATGTCCCTTAATTATTTGTATATACTCTTTTAATTTACAACTAGAGTTTTCAAAACTTTTCAGTATTTCAAAACCTTCAGTATTCAGAGTAAAGCATTTCCCTAAAGGGTCAATGATTAGAGTCATACCCAGTAATGGCTAAAAGCAGAGAAATTCTAACAGAAGGGAAATGGAACATCAAGAACTCTGGAAGAGTTCTAGAGTGACCTTATTAGGAGTTGCAGGAGAAAGAGGAAATGAAGGGACTCAATATGTCATGGCACTGAGAACACTAGATCATCACTATCTACCGTGTCAAAGAACTAAGGACTTCAGAATAGGGATAGAGATTTTACCTGTGATTTAATTGGCATCAACAACTCCAGGTTAGAAAATTCCCTCAACCAAAGCAGGTCAGCACCTTCTCTGAAACTTATGGTTTTAGAGAGCTATATAGAGAAGTGAAAGGTTAAGTGATTTTTCCCAGGAACACATAGCCAGTCAGGGGCAGAACTTTTAACCAAGGCCATCCTGAATTTAAAGACAGTTCTTTATCCATTATACCAATACTAACTCCCATGGACCTAGAATTTCAGAATACATGACAGTAGGAGGGATGTCAAGGAAGTTAACATCATAGTTTGGTCTGGGGGCAATAAGAGATAGAGCATTATCACCAATCTGGACAGCATGGTCCCAGGGTAGCTGTTTCACAAATGAGCAGCATATCTCCTCCAAGGCATGATTCCTGGAGGTTTGGTTGGGAGATTAGGGCAGTAGAAGAAAGGATATTGAGAAGAAAGCTAGGATGAAGCATGGTTGGCTCTGGGGCTGGCTAGATAGAGTTTGACTCTTACCAATTAGAATAGCCCAGCCCTAGGGGAGTAGTTCCAAAGTAGTGTCCTTAAAAGGAGTTCACTTTACACTTAGGAAGAGGAGTAGAATTTTGAGACTAGGAGACATATCAGTACATGTTAGAATGAAAGGGAAATCATGGATATGATTCTGAGCTTTAGGAGGAGAATTTCAGTTTAACCCATAATAAGATGACTTTTCTTTTTTCCTTTTCCCCTTCTTCACAAAGGTTTGGTTTATACTTCAAACTGGTTTTGCAAACAGATCGTGTCGTATACCTAGATGAGCTCTTGTCCTTCATCGATGCAAAGCCTAACTTGTTATCTCTGTTCCTGGTGGACCCACTACTGGCTTTTAAGGTTTTCTTTGGCCCACTTACCCCATACCAGTACCGTCTGACTGGCCCAGGGAAGTGGGATGGAGCCAGGAATGCCATTCTGACCCAGTGGGACCGGACAATCAAGCCAACAAAAACTCGAGTTGTACAAGAGCCTCTGGATACTTTTTCCTACCTACCCGAAGTCCTCAGCTTTTTGGCTCTACTTGTCACTGTATTTCTTATTTTCCAATAGCTGAAGCCCTTGGTTTCTTAGAACAAATGCACAGGGTAGTAGAGTAATCTCCTAGATCCTCCATCAGAGCAGAGCCTTCACTCCTGGGGTCTTTCCCAGAATAACTAACTTGGGGCAGCTAGGTGGGCAGTGGATAGAGCACCAGCCCTGGATTCCAGAGGATCTGAGTTCAAATCTGGTCTCAGACATATAACACTTAACTAGCTGTGTGACCCTGGGCAAGTCACTGAAACCCATTGTCTAGCCAAAAAAACAAATGAAATAACTAACTTGAGGCCTTATTCTTCCCACCTGGAATCCACATGCACTCTAGAAACTCTATGGAAGCCCAATTGGACAATAGTGTTCAGTGTGTACTTTTCCCACCCTTGTCTTTCTCCAGCTCTATACTGACCTCCATATTCTACCAACCTATGGGGAAGAAAGTTTTCTGCAAACCTTCAAACAATATACAAATGTGAGCTATGATTATGGTAATTTTTTTATCTTTATTATCTGCATTTAATACTAGTAGAATAAAATAGTGTTTCCTGATTTTGGTAGTTTTCAGAGGAGATACCAATCTGAGTAGCTACACTTCCTTCTCCTTTATGAAATCTTGTTAATTTAATCTGCGTACTATAGGCAGTCAAAGTCTTCCAAATACTAGGTCTGTGGAGAGGTTGTATGCTACGCTTTTCATTGAAGAACAATAAAAGAAGCAGTAAACATTTTCAAGTGTTTTTTAATGTCTTTATTGTTGAGAATTGGAAGAAGGGGTATTTATAAAGAGGTGAATCAGGGGTGAGGTAGGGAAAGAAGACAGGGAAGGTAATGTCAACTCAGGACCAACATGAAGGCTAGGTGGATTAAGTAAATATCTAAGCGACACACACACACACACACACACACACACACACACACAGACTGAAGTTTCCCAACCTGTATTAAGCTACTGTGAGTCCCCGCTCAAGCAATATGAAAGAATTTGACCTCATAATTCCAAGTAGTTTCAAATTAATTCAATGCCCCAGGACAGCCCTACCACACTGTCATAAGCCTAGCTATGTGATGTCACCTTCTAGCAAATGAATATTGTCTCTGAGAGCTTCACCTTGTGACACTACTGTGAAGAATGAGGGGTAATTTATGCTCAGATTCATGACTCCAAACAAAATTTAGGTTCAGGACTTCTCGAAGAACAATGCAATTCTCCATGTCTCTTATGTACTGGATTTCTATAACATCTTTTCACCACAAAGTTCAGGCTATCCTGCCCATAAGAGACATTATGGACATCATTTATTACTATGCTCAAGAATGAGTGGCAAAGACAGATATTCAAAGGGGGAAGGTAGGGGGAGAGAATAAGAAGACATATTGGGGAAGCAAAACTATCTATGGTGTCAGAGAATAGAAATGATATAAATTGGACCTAGTATCATCTTGGTCTGCACAAAGTGCACCTTGGTCATTGTACTAGGGAGATCATAGATTTAGACCTGGAAGAGAACTGAGAAGGCTTTTAATCCAACCTCCCTCACTTTACAGATGAAACTGAGGCTTAGTGAATTGCCCACGGTAGTAAGTGGCAGAGATAGGATTTGAACCTGGGTTCCCTAAGGCCCAAGCCATTGTTCTTATCATTGTGTCATGGCATGTTGGAGTTGGTTTAATTACTCATTCAAAATCAAAAGAAAGATCTTTTCGTGAGACACTTGGTCATTTCATTTTGCTGGGTTTGTGGTTAGCATTTGTTAAATGACCATTATGAAGATAATTACACTTTATACACTAATATTTGTTGCAGAGAATTAGGAAATTGAGAAATACTATCCATAACTCATTAAGATTCTCTAAATCAAGTTAACATATACCTTCATACCTTCTTTCTGGCCCTCACCACCCTCCATAAATGTTATGGTGGAAACTTGATGAGTTAGAGGGAACTGTCTCACATAGAACAAAAGATGACCCATAGGACCAGAGAAGGGTAAATATTACATTTTCAGATAACAGAAGTAGGCAAAGTCTGCAAACTCCAGGCCAATGAGGTAGACCTTGATTCCTGACAAAATTTCAAACATATTAGCTGAGGACTGTGGTATAAATATTCAGAAAGGGAAATAATAATCACTAAGAACTAGCATGATGTTCCTAGACTAACTTCATTTCTTATTCTGATATCAGACTGTTAGGGAATGTTCTAGACATAGTAAACCTATCTTTTAGTAAAATTGACTGGGCTTAAAAAAGAAAAACACCAATACTACCAGAGTATGAGTCACATTAATACCTCAATTAGATAGTTTTTTAAAGGAATGATTTTAATATTATACATTTAGATAGTTATTTAGAAGGAATGATTCAATATTATACTGTTAGTTGTTTAAAAGGAATGGTTTAATATTGCACATTTAGACAGTTGTTTTAAAGGAATAGTTTAATAGTATACATTTAGATAGTTGTTTAAAAGGAATGATTTAATATTAGACATTTAAATTACTGATATAATTTGTTCAGTCCCCTTTCTACTACATCAGAGATGTCAAACACTCCACCACACAGGCAGCATTATTCCCCAACACTCCCAAGTGTGGCTGAACCAGATTAAAATGTAATTAGGAAATAGTTAGCAAAATAAATCAAAATACAATAGAACATAGATAATGTTAATGCGTATATGGATTCCTAAGTCAATTTGCCACCAGAAGGTATCCTTGCTTATAGGTTAGTGGTCCCATTTCTATTTGAGTTTGACATCACTGCACTCTACCTACCTACTGTACTCTTGAGTAGGACCATCAAATCAACCAAAAGAAGGTATCACAACTCCAAAAAGTCTGGGAGTAACTTACTTAAATGGTTGTCTAAATTTCATATTTCTTTGCAGAGTCAGAATAAGAGAGGAAAGGTGACTGAATCTGTTTGTCACAACAGGAAGCCTGAGATTTTGAGAGAATTCAGAAATTCAGCTGTCGCTAGTGGTCTACTTTAGAGGTGAGCTGCTGACCATGTTTTATCCTAGATCACTTTCCGAGACCTAGATATCTTGATGCAGGCTGACGGTACAGATGGGAGAGGACTGGACTTCCTTCACTTTCTTTCACAAGTCTGTAAACCAGATTTAACAATTCTGGAAGTAGTTTGTCTGTCCTTTACATGACTAAAGAAATATAATAATAGAAAGGCAGTGTGGGTATCCTATAACTACCTTAAATGAAAAGAATGCTTCATTGCTTATTTTCTCTGACATAGCTAAGAAGTGCCAAGTTTTAATGTAAAATTTTAACCAAGAACAGATTATTTGGCCTTTCAGTTCTTAAAAAAAAAAAAGATAACTTAGAGACTGCAACCAATTATCTCCCTTTGCCAATAAAATAAGCCTACTGGGCCAGTTTCCTTTGAGATGGGCATTTGATTATGCAGTGGCTTGCTTTCCTAATATCTGTTCTCTGAGGCAGGCAATTGTGATAATGATGAAAGTTTTCTCCTATTGTGTGGTTAAGATTATAGCTAGAACACAGGAGAGGGAATAAAGGATGTGAATATGGTAAAAAGTTGCTGAGAAAATACTCCTCTGAAAAGAACATCTGGACAAGATCATAGAATCTGTTAAGTAACTTCAATTCCAAAGTCACTGAGGTTCAGGCGATGGCTTGGCACCAGCAGAGATGGGGAGGAGAAGTAGGGCAAAGCTCAAGTGGAGGGTGCAGGAAAAGAGGTGCAATGCCAGACTTCAGTGATCAGCTTGTACTAGTGTTGAATTGTAGCAAACGCAACACCACTACAACTTCAGGCAACAAGTAACAAGCTCCATCACGGCTGATGCTAGGAAGCACTGTGTAAAGATTAGGCAGTGAATGCTGGATGGACTCCAAAAAGACAAATAAGAAATCACGGTCATTTAAACAAATCATTTAGCCAAGCAGGTAGATTCTACTGAAGGTCACAACTACTATTGTCATCTTTAGTGGAGCAGGCAAGTATGGGGTGAGGCATCAACGTCTGTAGAGAAGTCAAGTTCAGTGATTATGGCTCACACCTGGGGAGGCAGTGTGGTACTATGGAAATGGTGCAATCTGGGTTTGGAATCTGTAAGATCCAGAATTCCCCTGGCTGGAGAACCCTGTACCTCCTCCATGACCGTGGAATGATTTTGATACCAAAGGAAGAGACCAAGAGGCTCCAGACTGATTATGGGATTTTAATCAATCATTACGAATACTTACAACAAGGGCAATCTGGGGTATCTGCCCGCTGATTCAGTGGATCCCTGCAAAGACCCCCCAATATTCCCGTGGTAATTATAGAAATCAAACAAAGGGAGGAGGAGTCATATGGTGCTTCACTTCGGATTGGTGGACATTTTGGCTTTTTCTGCTTGGTTGCTATTTTGGCTAACGTTTAGTTTATACTTAATATTGAACCTGGTTCCCATACATCCAATATATACCCAGCACTGTTGGATAAGTGCCCAGACACTCAAGGTTAGGTACTGGTCATGTACCAGTCATGTACTTGTCACAGTATCTAAGTTATGACCCAATGTCTGAATTATGATTTTTAACAGGTCAATATGTCCAGGCTTCCACCTTTCACAGAGTTTAAGTTTATAGCTTTCACTTTTTACAATGTATTATGGCTTTCACTGATCGGGACCCTATAGAATCAAAAGACCTGGGTTCAGATCCCGGTTCTGCCACTTAGTCTCTGTGTTTGACTGGAAAAAAACATTTAACCACACTATATTTCAGTGGTTTTGGGGGGGTTTTTTGGTGGGACAATTGGGATTAAGTAACTTGCCCAGAGTCACACAACTATTGAGTGTTATGTGTCTGAGGCTGGATTTGAACTCAGGTCCTCCCGACTCCAGGGCCAGTGCTCTATCTACTACACACCCTAGCTGCCCCCTGGATTTCAGTTTCCTAACCTGTAAAAGTTGGGGTGAAGAAGACTGTAAGGTCTCTTTCACTTCTAATTCTGTGATCCTGTGATCTAGCTATGGAAGGGGAATAAGCATTGATTAAGTACCTACTATGTGGCAGGCATTGTGCTAAATACCTCATAAATATCTAGGTGCTTTTATCATCCTCATTTCACAGTTGAGGAAACTGAAGAAGAGAGGTTAAATGATTAGCCCAGGATCACCCAGTTAAGATGTGTCTGAGGTTGGATTTGAACTCAGGTCTTACTGATTTCTGGCCCAGTGTCCTATACACTATAGCTATCCCTATAGTATTTGAGAATTGGCAAGGACCTTTAAGGAAAGCTAGTCCAGACTCTACAACTCTGGAAAGTGTGGCCCAGAGAATTGAAGTCACTTTCCCAAGATGACCATGTCTCCATGATCTCCCTTGTCCTGTGACCTACTTTCACACATGACCATAACTCTCTTCCTCCTGCCTGGAGTCAGGAAGGGGACAATCAGCCACATTGTGGGAATGTGAACCAGACTCTCTGGACAACAGATTGTTCCCTCTCCCAATGTGAATAATTAAGCCCAAGAAGACTTTAAGGAGATTAGAAGGCATTGGTCACATGCCACAAGGGTGAAGTCCATACTCCATAGGAGTCTCCCCTCTCCCAGCACAAGTGCACCCAGGGTAGACTATCCACTGTGCCACCCACGGCTGACCTCAATGAAACTGACCCAAGAAAAAGAACTCCTAATTACAACTCTGTACATACTAGTCACTGCTCAAGAAAAGACATATTTTTAAAGAGCTGATCCTGTTCAGAACATCATAGTCTGTGTGCTGAATATGGTAACTTGTTCATTCTTACTACTTGTGTTGTTGTTTGTCCTTTGTTCTCGAAGAGGACCATGACAGCAGGAAGGTGATGTCATGACTTGCAAGTGAACTGGATTTCAGTGAGGCAGCTGCAAAGTTGTCAGCCTCACTGTCTCCTCTGGAGCCATCTGGGTCCAGTGGCAAGATAGAGATCAGAAAGACTGGAGATGGCCCCAGATGCAGACTATTTGTCTAGGCGAAAACAGAAAGGTTAAATTTTATTTGCATAATAGAAGCATATGATCTCCACATAGGAAAAGCATTCAAAAGTTTTCTAGTCTAACCTAGATTCAGAAAATGAACCCCTACAATGCCTCCAGCAGCTGGTAGTTGATGTGGGTCTGTTTGTTCTAGGTTTGAGTTCCCATTTAAGGAAGATGACAGAAGGGGGATGGTACAGAGGAAGACAGCATGTCTGAAGTGATTTTACAGTTAATGTTTTATTAGTCAACAAGCATTAATTAAGCACTTGCCATGTGCCAAACACTGTGCTAAGTGCTAGGAAACACAAGTACAAGCAAAGAAGAAAGACAGTCCCTGCCTTCCAGGAGTTTACATTCTAATGGAAGAAAATAATACATAAGAGGAAACCGAAAAGAGAGCAGTTGCAAGGGAAGGTACCTGTGTGGAAACATAGTGGTAGAGGTATCTTCCAGGATGAGAAGGCTGCTGGAACATGATAGAAAAAGAAAACTAGAGAGTCAGGAACAGAATCAGGAGAGGAGTGGAGTGACCATGGCTGGCCTGAGCTCTTCCTTAAAAGGGAAATTCCAAGATGAACTCACCAATCAGAAGAAGGGATCGCAAGGGCAGGGAGATCTTCTAGGGCAATCAGATTTGTTCTATTCAATATTCTTTTTAATCAGTGACTTGAGGGGATAGATAGGTGGCATGGTGGATAGAGCACCGGCCCTGGATTCAGGAGGACCTGAGTTCAAATCTGGTCTCAGACACATAACACTTACTAGCTGTGTGACCCTGGGCAAGTCACTTAACCCCATTGCCTAAAAAAATAAACAAAAAAAAATCAGTGACTTGATTGAAAACATGCTTATCATATTTGTGGATGTAATAAAACTTGGTGGAATGGTTAACTGGATAAGAAAATCAAGGAAATTATAGATTTGGAAGGGACTTCATCCAGCCTGACCTCTTCCCTGAACAAGAACCTCCTCTACAATATTCCAAACAAATGCTCAAGGGGAAATTCCAAATTGTTCCATTCCATTTTTGGAGAACACTAATTGTTTGGCACTTTTTCTGACTTCGGGGTTCCATTTGTCTCTTTGTAACTCCTCCTCATTGTTCCTAGTTGACCTTATCAAAGCCCCATTGGCATTCTGTAGATAGATAAATAGGCAGACAGACAGATAAATAGATAAGTAGATAGGCATATGGGTGGGTAGGTAGAATATTTATTAAGAACTTATTATGTGCAAGACACTGTTCTGGTGTTAGAGATACAAATACAAACAAGTAGGACAGTTTCTGCCTTCAGGGAACTTACATTCTAACAACAGGTGACTTGAAGTTGGAGGGACTGACATTACCCACACAGAGGGCATGGTGAGAAGACTGCCAGGGACTATTATAGAGGTGTGGAACTCCAATAAGATAAAACAGAAATTCACCTAACAGAGTCAAGAGATGGAGTACAAAGTTCTGGTGGGAAGAAGGCGGAGATGGCGGATCAAGTAAAGGAAACATGGTGAGGAGACAGTCAGGAAGTGGTAGAGATTTCTCTAAGTTTGGCTTTTCAACTAATTGTGGACAATACTAACTCATCTTTCCTTTTTTCCCCCCCGCAAGACAAGACTTTATGTAGCTCAGTCTACTCCATCATGTCTCTGTTCCCGTGACTCCTTAGAATTCCCACTATTGTATGCGTAAGGAGTGTTAGAGCAATACCAGTAAGTTACTGGGTCTGTGCTCAATTGATTGTATGATAGTTTCCCATTTTGTCTTTTGCTATAGGGACAGACAGCACGGTAATCAGAAAGAAATGGTGTGTCAACTCCAGAAATCCTGCCTAGTAGCATGTCTGCCTTTGGAATTCATCAGCTGTATTTTATTAAAGTCATTTAACTATGATGGGAGGCTTCCATGAACAATATCTCCCATCTCTCCTGGGCCAGACAAAGCCATGGGAATGTTCACTAAGCCCAGCTCAATGTGGAAAAAATACAAGATATATGGGGTTGTGGGTTAGCTAGGTGGTGCAATGGATAGAGCACCGGGCCTGGAGTCAGGAAGACTATGTGTGACCTCTGTGGCAAATCATTTAACCCCTATTTGTTTCAGTTTATTCATATGTAAAATGAGCTGGATAAGGAAATGGCAAACCACTCCAGTATCTTTGGCAAGAAAATCCCAAATGGGGTCATAAAGAGTCAGACATGACTGGAAAACAATTCAACAATGGGACTGTCTCCTGAGGAAAAGATATGCATCCTTAGGGGACAGAGGCCTAATTCTTTTGAGAGCTAAGGGAAGAGTTACATCAAGATTTCAAAATTATGATTTGACCAAAAGAAAATTTCATTTCATTTCTCTTTTTTGTTGTTTGTCCTTCATTCTTGAAGAGGACCGTTCTTGAAGAGGATCATGGAGGTGATACCATGACATGCAAATGAATTGATTTAAGTGAGGGAGAGCTGTGCAAAGTCACCAGCCTCACTTTCTCATCTGGAGCTATCTGGGTCCTGGGGCAAGATATAGATCAGGATAACTAGAGATGGCCTTGCATCCATTCCAATTAAAGGGATGAGACAAACCCCAGGAGTTCTAATGCTCCCAGGCTTAAACTGGAAGCTCCAGATTTATATTTGATCCTAAGAACAGGCAAATGGTGAGTGCTGCCAGGCTGCAGGGAACACAAAAAGCCTCCAAAGCAAACAATGATGAAATGTCAACCTTGTGTAGCATTGATAATATATATGTAAGGTCTGTGCAACGAACAGCAGTCTAAAATCCAGCTCAAATTCCAAAGCAAAGATAAGAAATCATTATTGGTTGGAGATCATTTAACAATTCAGGTAATTCCTTGTTATCACAAATGCCATTTTTGTCTTGTGGAACACTCAGGATTAAGATGAAATATTATACATGAAAGCTAAATCTTGTGATAATAGCCTCTTTGTTTTACTGAATAAAAAATCCTCTTTACTTCTCCCTTGACCCAAGAGACCATGGCCAAACAGGTTACAATCATTGGAGCTGGAGTGAGTGGATTGTCATCAGATGTTACTTAGAAAAGGGGCTGGACTTAGCTCTTCTCAGCAATGCAAAGATCTAAGACAACTACAAAAGACTCGTGATGGAAAATGCTATTCACATCCAGAAAAATGAACTATGGAGTCAGAATGCAGATCGAAGCTTACTATTTGCTCTCTTTTTGTTGTTGTTATTTCTTCTTTCTCATGGGTCCTCCCATTAGTCCGAATCCTTTAGACATGACTAATGTGAAAGTATGTTTACTATGAATATAGAGAGAGCCTATAACAGATTGTACACTGCCTTAGGTAGGGGACAGTGGAGAGAGGGGGAGAAAATTTAGAACTCAAAATCTTATGGAAGTGACTATTGAAAACTAAAAATTAATTAATTAATAGATTGATTGATTAGTTAATTAATTAATTAATAAAAAGAAAAATAACTGCAAGTTAAAAGAAAAGAAAAGGGGCTGGAACTCACCTGCTTCTAGAAAAATGATGACATTGAGGGATTGTGGAATTTTAATGTGGGGCCTCTCCCCAAAAATGTTAGACATTATAGCCAAAGGAACTATTGAGATCTCAACAATGTATTAACAGAAGTTTCATGTCTAGATGGAGGAAGGTGATGGATCCACTGTTTTATGCCCCAGACAGACCAAATCTAAAGTACCATGACCTATTTTTGACATGGTGTTAGAAAGAACATTGACTAAGATGATGAAGGACATGGAATCATGAAATAAGATGATCAAAAGAAAGAATCTGAAAAAGAGAAGATTTATAGGAAACATTCAAGTTGTCTTCAGAACTTTGAAGATTGTTATGTGGAAGAGAGATTAGCCTTGTTCTATTTGGCATCTGAACGAGCAACACTGGAATGAATCTATTTAGAAGACCAATTGCAACTCAATATGAGGAAAAGCTTCCTAATAGCACCAGCTTAGCTTCCTAGACATGGAATGGGCTGTCAGAGAAAGCAATGAATTCCTCATTCGTAGTATCTTCAATCAAAGGCTAGATGATGCTATAGAAAGAACCCATACATCAGATTCAGACTGGATAAGATGACCTTTAAGGCCCCTTCCAGCTCTAGGACTTTAGGATTCCTTGAAAAATTGGCATCAATAGTTTTGCTTCTTTAGTTCATGAATAACCAATAGTCTTAGGGAATCTTCTCCAAAGATTTAATGGAAGAAGTTCAGTTGGCTTTCTCTTGGTATGGGGAAAAAATATCATGTATAATAACCCAGATTCAACCAAATGATTTATCTTAAGCGGGACATGAACTCCAAGGGATTTCACAATCTCAAGATCAGGCTCCAAGACACAAGGAGTGAACAGGAACCATATTGGATGCTCATAGACCTAGCCTATCAGGTTTTTGTACTGATTAACTGAAAAACTGTTTAAAGTTGAGGGGTCAGAACCCATGGGCAAAAAGCTTCAGTTACATGCTAGGGAAGTCAAGCTACACGGGAATAGATCGGAGCGCTGGAGCCACGGCAGAGTTCAGAGACCAGCCAGGTCATAGACCAAGATTCCTGTAAACAAAAAAAGTCAGAAGAGTATCGAGTCAGCCAGTTAGTTAGCATGTCAGCACAGCAAGACCTGGACAAGACAACCCAGAGTCAGCCAGTGTCTGAAGCAAGGATAAGTAATTTAGAGAAGTAGCAAAGTAGAAACTGCCCACTATCAATGGAAGTGTCAAGCAAAATTTCCATTTTAATATTATAACCCCAGTACCTCGGGGACACAGAGAAAGGCATGATGAGACTTAAAGTTCTACAGGCCAGACTTCTTCAGTTTTTTGCCAAGAACAAAGGAAGCGCCATCTTAAAAGTACAGGTTGCTTTTCTCTCCACCCTAAGTCTGAGCTGAGTGACTCTGGGGGAAAATCCCTGGCTGAGAGGTCACTGAATTGTTTTCCAAGAGACTAAGGGATCCAGTGAAATGTGTAAATGCCCCATGCCCCTCTGTTTCTATCTCTGCCTTCAAAAGACAGGCATTTATTCCTAAATATTTATTCTTTCATTCTGTTAATAATTTTCTCCTTGACATAAAACTTATAATATTTTATAATTACTCTGTGATACATGCAGCTAATTGTGCACAGGGAAAGGGCAAATAGCTGGAAACATACAAAGTTTAACTAAGACAGAGGGCTGCACCTCAGTCTATAATAGTTAGGGAATTCTTTAACCTGGGGGCTCTGAGCCATCTATATTTGTCAAGTCTAGAAACTTAATAAATGTTTACCATATGCTAGGCATTGTGCAAAATGCTGGGAATACAAATGCAAGCAAAAATAAAAAATAGTCCCTGCTCTCAAGGAACTTATATTCTAATGGAAAAAGACAACATATAGAAGAAAAGTAGTGGATTGTGAGAAGGTACCCATGTAGGGCATGGTGGCAAAGTATGAAAAGAGACAAAGTCAGATGAGGAATGAAGGCTGGGTGGCCTGAGCCCCTACTCAACAAGCAGGTTTTGGGAGGAATTCACTAATGGGAGAAAGGGGCAGCAGGGGCGAAGGGGATGTCTAGGGTGAGAAGACAAAAAGGAATGAGAGAACTTTCAAAGTGAGAAGGAAGCTGAGGCATAGTGGTGGACAATCAGAAGCAAAATCAGGAGAGGAATTTCTGAGAGAAACTAATGGTTTTAATTATTAATTTTTTTTTACAAATTTCCCAAAAGACAGAATTAAACTGGATCTGGATTTTTCCCCTTAGGTATTCTTAAGCCATTATTTAACCAGAATTAAACAGCTCTGACACAGATATTTCAGAGAACTCAAGTCTCCAAAGTAAAGAAGGTGGATTAGGAGTAGAGAACAGGAAGGTCATTTCTATTGGACTATCCAGTGGGAAAAGAAAGGTGCAGTATGAATAGAATCTGTCTCTTTCCTTTACCTGGTGGGAAGAGAGAAAAACCCACACAAAGCCAAACCTTGACTACCAATGACACTTACTGATTACAGAAGTATATCCTAGAAGTAATTTATGTTTCAAAAAAGGGCTGAATTATATCATGGGTCCTCAATAAATTTTGTGTCATAGACCTCTGACAGTCTGGTGTAGTTTATGGTCCCTTTCTCAAAATAATGATTTCAAATAAATAATATAAAATACATGGATGTCTTTAGCCAGAGAGACTAGGCAAAAGAGGGCAGTTCTTTCTTGGAATGTATTTTGTTCCCTCTATATGTTCAGAAACTATATGATCCGCAGTACATAAAGCAATGGCAGACTCATTTTGAATAATTTGTGGGGGAGGGGGGGAAGAATGTGTAGAGGAAAAAGTAGAAATAAAGAAGTTTAGATCCAATACAAATATAGGGAATGTCAAAAGTTTTGGGGCAGATTTAAGTGAAACCTTTAATAGCTTTTAAATAGATTAAAGCTATTAAAACTTCAATAGTTTAAAACTGCCCTAAGACTTTTGGACACACTACACGGGAATGTTTCCCTTAAGCCTACTAAAGTGTCCTTGAACCACTTATTTTAAAAAGTAGGAATTTAGTTAATATTTGCTGAATTGAATTTAATTGAATTAAAAGAAATGAAATCACTTTTTTGTGCATCTCTTCTAACCATGGCTCTCTGGGACCAAGGCTCAGGAATCCATATGTTTCCAATAAGGTGGATTAAAAGGCATTACAAGAAATGGAGCTTGAAATAACCCATTATTTGACTGAATATAGTGAATGAAGGTGTTATTCTTTTCATTGTACCATGCTGTCTCCATAAATGTAAGAAATATAGGTCTTGTCCTAAAGTAATATCCAATCTAGAGTATACTGTATACTTAGTTATCTAGCATCATTAGAGTGAACCACAGTCTAGGTAAGGGAATTTTCTAAATAACTAAGAGTGTGATCTTCAAGCCCTTCAAAGAACTGCAGCTATACATACTTCAGGAGGAGACATTTCCTCGTGAATACTCTGATGCATGAAGCACTTGGATTATTTTGAGTGTTAAATGCATAAAGTTCATGCTTGCACTGCCCCAAAAAGTAGATGGATGATGATTTTAAAATGTCAGCCCTTCAAGGGTTCCTGAGGGGATCTGTGGCAGTTCAAGCTTCCCAACTATAGCGTTGTCCATTAAATGTCTATCACTGGTACACTGTACAAAATGTCTTCCCATCCTCTGAGCTACAGATGCTCTGATGTGCTCATCCAGTGACATACGGTGTGGAATATGTGTATTGGCTCATGGTGTCTAATAGAAGACTGCTTCTAGCTGCCAACTACTCCCCGTGGAAAAGCATTCCTCTGAGTCTATGAACTCTGTCCCATTCTAAGAGAAATTTCTATCTGCTGTCCCTACTGCTCTTCATCATTCCCTATCTTTTCATTTTCTCCCAAGAATCAACAAGTTTCAAGGACAGATCCTACACAGTCAGAATTGCAGGAGCCCAGATTACAGGGGTTTGAATGCAAACAGGTCCTTGTGATTGGTCTTGGGAATAGTGGAGGTGATGTTGCTGTGGAGCTCAGTCTTGTAGCATCTCAGGTATGCCAACCTCTTTAAAAGCCTTCTGACTCTTTGCTTCTACTCACAAATCTGTGCTTTGAGGTTGTTAGACATGATCATATTACAGAATCTATAAATTGTAAGGGGCCTCAGGGACTATCTGGAGCAAGCATATACATGACCAACAAGTTATTATCCAGCCTCAGTTTGAAGGCATCTTGTGAGAGGAATCCATTGCCACCTAAAGCAGCCCATCCCACTTTTGAATAGCTCTAATAGGCAGAAAGTTTTTCCTTCTATCAAGCCAAAATCCATGTCTTTGCAACTTTACCCCATTGCTCCTATATCTCTAACCTCCAGACCAAAACCAGCAAGTTTAATCTCTCTTGCATGTAATAGTCCTTCAAATATTTGAGGACAGTTATCATATTCACCTCTAATGCTTATCTTCTCCATGCTAAATATTTCTATTTTCCTCAAGCATCCTCTTAAGGCATGATCTACCATATTTTTACTATCTTTGTCGCCCTCTTCTGGTCTGCTTTAGCTTTTCTATCTCCCTAAAACAGGGCACCCAGAACTTAATGCAGCGCTCCAGATGGGACCTAATGAGGACAATGGAAAACATAATTATTTCCCCTCTCATTCTGGACTCTGCATCTCCCTAAAAGTAACCTAGGAGAGTACTGGCTGTTTTGTTTGCCGTCTCATATCATTGAATCATATGGATTCAATGGATTCAGTTCAATCATATGGAATCATTGCAAGCAAATAAAACCCCCAGAACTTTTTCACAACAACTGTTGTCTAGTCAAGTCTCCTCCATCCTGGATTGGTGAAGTTGGTTTCAGGAGCCTAAATGTCACATGTTACATTTAACCCTATTTAATATCATTCTTCTAGATAGATGAGATCTTTCATTTTCTGAAGTGTGTCTATCGTGTATCTAGCCCTCTGGGCTTCAGATCAACTTCACATTTGATATCCATTTCTTCTATTCCTTTATAACCATGTCATTAACAAAGAAATATTTAATGGTACAGGACCAAGGACAGATTTCTGGGGTGTTACGCTAGAAATATCACTCCAAGTTGAAATTGACATGCTAATGCTTCTCTTTGGGTCAGGTCATTCTACAAGTTACATATACTATCATCTAACCGCTATCTTTCTATCTCTTTTGGGAGATGCAGAATTCCAGTCATGATGGGCTCCAAGAGTATTTAAAAGTAAGGAGGCTCTCTTAGAACTCCAAAACTCCAAAAAATGTCCTAATTCAATCTTAAAATTGTCACTTCCATGACTAACTGAATCCAAACAGGTTTTTATCTAATGAATTAGAAGCTTCTTAGGAATGTAAGACTACAGAAATGTAATATTTCTTTTTTCTTTCTAAAAAATCCTACATGTATAACTGATACCATATTGCTTGCCTTCTCAATGGATGGGGGAGGGGCAGGAAGGGGAGAGAGAATTTGGAACTCAAATTTTCTAAAAATGAATACTAAAAATTAATTAATTAAAAAGTCCTGAAAGCAGGGGTGTGTGACATAGCAAATAAAGGACTGGATTTGTAATCAGCATGCCTGGTTTCAAGTTTTGGTTTACCACTTACTACCGTATGACCTTGGGCAAGGACCCAAAGGATGGTGAACTAATTGTGCCCAAGCAGGGCAAAGCCAGAGGTGGAAGTCTGTAGCTGTCCTGTTGTGCAAATAGGTTGTCTGCCCTGGGCATGGGGACAAAAGATTAATTGAGCCATCTAGTAGCTAGTTGCCTCTAATGTTTCCCTCAGCATAGCTGGCCCTCTTGCTTTGATCCTCCAGTCGGGTGCGGGAGGAGAGACTTTAAGACCTCCCATCCTCCTGGCACCTGCCACTATGCTATTTTATCTGGTCATACAAATGATTAGAAGTCTTCTGGCTGAAAAGATCTCAATCTATTCTCACACTTTAAATGCATAAGAAGCCTGGTTTTCTGGCTTGGGTTGTGGCACTGAATGTGAATTGCCTAGCAGGCTATTTTTGATAAGCAGAAATGATGAGATGGTTAGTTTCAGAAGGAACTGGAAAGAGTTCTATGAACTAATAAAGAGTAAAATGAACAGAATTAAGAGAAACAGTTTATACAGTGACAAAAAACTTCATAAAAAAAACAATTTTGAAAGACTTTAAAGGGTGATCAAGTAATGTAAAACCACAATTCAAGGGAACCAGTGAGGAAGCATGCTATCCACCTTATGCCAGAAAGGTGATGGGCTTAAAATGCAAAGTGTGATATGCAAATTTCAATATGATCAGTGTGGGAATAAGTTTTTCTGGACTGAAAATATTTGTTATGAGGGTTTTCTTTTTCCTTTTTATTACTCATTGATATGTGTGGGACAGTTGACAGAAGAGATAATAAATATTTGTAAAAATGTATGAGTAAAAAAAAACACTAAGTTGCCGAGCAGTAGAAAAAGTTGAATAATTCATTTGCTTGAAGTAGGGAGCAACTGTGTGGAATGTAACTCCTCAGCTTCTAGAGGACAGTGATGATAGTGGGGTGTCAGGATAAAATCCATTGACCATGACATTTAGTGATGAAGTTACTTGCCCAGTAGGAAATACTACATCCAGCACAGAGAAAAGACACAAATTCTATGTGGAGGTGGTGGTGGTGTGGTTCAATTGTGTCTGACTGTACGTGACCCTCCTTGGTGTTTTCTTTGGCAAAGAAACTGGAGCAGTTTGCCATTTCTTTCTCTGGTTCATTTTACAAATGAGGAAGCAGAAGCAAGCATGGTTGAATGAGTTGCCTAGGGTCACACAGCTAATAAGTGTCTGAGACTAGATTTGAAGTCAGAAAGATGAGTCTTACTCCAGGCCCTGCACTCCACCCACTGCACCACCTATCAGGTCCAGGCACACAAAAAACGTTCCAATTAGGAAGCAGGTAAAAAGAACATAACCTATGGCAGCAGAGAAAAGAGCTGCCCTGGCAATTGTGAGTCAGCCTGAAAAATTTAAATATGTATTATTACCCAAACTCCAGATCTCTGTCATATTTAGACCCAGGTGAGTGGGTCCACACATCACACCAACACTCATTTGCCTCAGAAAGTAACCACAAGGGGCAGCTAGGTGGCACAGTGGATAGAGCACCGGCCCTGGAGTCAGGAGCACCTGAGTGTCAGCCTCAGACACATAACACTAGTTGTGTGACCTTGGGCAAGTCACTTAACCCCATTGCCTAACCAAAAAAAAAGAAAGAAAGTAACCACAAGAAACAGATAAGATATCTTGAATGCTTTTCCTTAGATCAAACAAGCATTTGTTTAGCTGGAGCTGAGTACTGTGATAAATGCTGGAGACACAGAGAAAGGCAAAAACACAAAACCAGCTTCTGCCCCCAGAGTTTGCATACGAATCAGGGAGACAACAGTTAAATAAATGAGTAACTATGAGATACATACACAGTAGAAATAACCTTAGAAGGGAAGGCTTAAATGCCAGAAGGGGCCAGAAAAGGCCTCTTGCAGATGATTACAGCTGGAAGGGACCTCAATGATTATTTTGTCTATCCTGTTTTTGGAACTTGAAGTCCAATGCCTTTTCTGGGGTTTGTTGCATCAGGCATCGGGTGCCTTAACCTTGAATTGTGGTTTTACGTTACATTGATCACCACTTTAAAGTCTTTCAAAATTGTTTTTTTATGAAGTTTTTTGTCACTGTATAAACTGTTTCTCTTAATTCTGTTCATTTCACTCTTTGTTAGTTCATAGAAGTCTTTCCAGTTCCCTCTGAAACTGACCATCTCATCATTTCTTATGACACAATAATATTCCATTACATTCACATACCATTATTTTTTTAGTCATTCCCCAAAAGGTAGAACCCCCTTGGTTTCCAGTTTGGGGGTAATATAAAAGGGCTGCTATAAATATTTTTAAATATATGGATTTTTTTTTCTCTCTCTCTTTTTTGTCTTTGGATATAGGCCTAGAAGTGATATTGCTAGGTTAAAGGATATGAATAGTTTAGTGACTTTGGGAACATAGTTTCAAATCTGGGATTAATTTTTAAAAATCTCCAGGGACATTCAAATTTCTTCCTAACCACTGACCAATTGTCCTTCCAGTTCAATCAGTGAACTCCTTGATATTTCATAAATGGATAACAGGGCACAGCTCTGCCTTTGCACTTTGTTGGCATATTAATGCCTGAGTTTTGTGGTTCTCTCATTTTTCAGTAGTATTCGACTCTTCATGACCCCATTTGGGGTTTTCTTGGCAAAGATACTGGAATGGTTTACCATTTCCTTTTCCATCTCATTTTACAGATGAGGAAACTGAGGAAACAAGGTTAAGTGACTTGCCCAAGGTCATACAATTAGTAAGTGTCTGAGGCGAGATTTGAAGTCAGATTTGAAGATGAGTCTTCCTGACTCCCAGCACTCTATCTACTGTGCCACCAATACTGCATGACCTCTGTTATATGAGTCTTACTTTTTGTGATTGTGAATGAATGAATGAAGTGAAAAAAAAACTTATCAAGTGCATACTCTGTGCAAATGAACGTGCTTAATGCTGAGATTACAAAGAAAAAAGTCAAATAGTCACTGCTGTTCAGGAGCTCGTAATATAATGGTAGAGACCACACATATGGAAGGTGTCAGAGGGGAAGGTCCTGTGGTCCTTAGAGTGCAGCTGCAAAGCATTAAACCGACTTCTTTAATGTCGCTTCCACTAATAAAATTACATCTGTTTCTAATGTTGAACTATTCAACAGTGCCACAGATCTTGGTGCCAAGAACTTCCTTTTCTGGGTCTTAATTAATAGATATAACTGCAGCACCTGCAGGAACAGCTGCCAGTCTACATCACCATGGGAGCTGCTCTCCTGGGTTATGGCTGCGAGCACTTGGCTGGCAGCATTGTTATTCTCAAGGCTCTGGGGTTTGAGGTCCTAACCTGCCTCCTATCTTATTTCATTAGATTCTTATAACTGTGAGAAAAGTGCTATGATTACCTCCTATAAGCTCTCAGAAAAACACCTCCCTAAGAACTAGAAAAATGCTATTCTAGACGCCTTAACAAAGAAACAGCTAAACCTCACTAATAATGCAGGAGGTCTGCATTATTCAAATTCAATATTCAATATTTTAAATGCTGTTTTATTACCTCCAGCACATCATTACCTCCAGATAACCCACTGTTAGGTTTACCAATTGCTGTCTTTTAGAGATCCCCCTTTTTAAAGAATTGGCAACATTCCTTCTTAATTAGTGTACCAAAACACCAATGTAAATATGTTGACTTCTATTTGCATTGTGATACACTATGGACTAATAAATTTCTACCCACCTTAAAAAGACTTATTCCTTTAAGTTGCAAACATGTTCTCTGAAAACTTGGTAAGATTTTACTTGATTAGCAAAGAATAACTTAAATTTCTATAGCAGTTGTTGTGTTTTATTTTATTTGAGGCTTACAGCAACACCCCTAGAAGATAAGCAAACCAGCTATCATTGTTGGTGGTGGTAGTGGTGTTACCACTATCACCAACTCCATTTCACAGAAGAGGAAATGGAGGCTGAAAGTGTTTAAGCAATACTCTCACCGTTAATTACATAGGTAGTAACAGACTGGAATTGGAACCTTGACCTTAGTCTGGAAATTAAGTACAGCAAGTGAGCCACTAAACTAGACTGCTTTTCAAGCATTTATAAATTGTAAAATAAATAGGCTAGTTTATAGAAGAGTCTCACAAGGTCATGAATTCCTCAAGTTTCCTCCTGGTCCCTCATGAGCCCTTCATCTATCTCTATGGTGTCAGAAGAGAAAGGTTTTATGGTTTGTTTTTTTAATTGCAGAGGTCAAGTAAAATGAGTTCTGAATTACTGCCAAAGATTGAAATAAGGAACTGACCCAGCAAAAACAAACAAGCAAAGAACCAAGAGACCTAGCCATATCATACCCTGGTAGTCATAAAAAGAGACAGGAAGAACAGTTAGTATGTGTAGAGAGCGTGGACCAGGCACGCCCCTGATAGCAATCAGAAAGCAATCGTACCCAGCAAGTATGATTAGGTAAACCTCTCCTTTGCTGTCAGGTCTTGTTAATGGGCAGCAATAGACCAGGGCAGGAGAGAAGTGGCTAGGACTGGGAGTTAGGATAAGAAGTTGGCGGATACCAAAGGACGTAGGGAGGATCTGGGAGAAAGGAAAACAGACAGCTGTGAATTCAGCCGGCCATGCGAATATCAGAATTGAATGTATCAAAGTAAATCCAAGGAAATGAGGCAGGTGCAAAAATTAATATCCAGTGATCCAGAGCAGGGAAAAGCATAGTCTGAGTAATAAAAGCAATGGTCAGTCTGGAGAGATTCAAACCAAGCAGAGAAGTACAAGCAGAAATGAGTCTGAGTACATGTGTAGGGTTCAAAGCAAATTTGAAGGAATGGACAAAGCAGATGAAAATCTACCATGAGAAGATACCAGATGAGAATCTGGATGGGAAGATAGTATATCAGGATGTGGTCAAATCAAGCATATCCTCACAGCAGTATTAGTGAAGTAGGAAAACAATTCTTAGGTCACGAATCATACAAAAACAGGTGGCATAAACTGGCTGTCAGGCAGTAGCTTGCTGATCCTTGATCTAGACTATTAGCCTGGAAGGAGGGAAAAGGTATGTATTTACTTTTTTGTTATAGGCCTGTGTAGGATACCTCTAACAAACAAGCTAGCGATGGATGCAACCAAGAAGGAACAACGTGCTAAAAGGTGTGAATGAGACCTCACCAACCACAGTGAAAATTGAGTATGAAATTCTGTTACCAAAAAAATGGTTCAATAACAAAGTCATTTACATTTGCAGAAGCCTTGAGAAGTTTGGAGAGAAACTGAATAATTAAATATGATTTTTTTCTTTTTATTCTTTCCACTAAGGGGCATCATTAGAGAGCCCAAACAGAAGAAAATGAGCTGTATTACTTACCTGGATGAACTTGCTATGCACATAAAAGCAAAGCCGAATATCTTATCTCTGTTCCTCAAGGATCATAGACTGGGAAAGGAAGTTTTCCTTGGTCCCTGTGCCTCTTACCAATGCCAGCTATCAGGGCCTGGGAAATGGGATAGAGCCAGAAATGCCATCCTGACTCAGTGGAACTGAACGTTCAAGCCTTTACAAACTGTAGTCATTGCTGATTCTTCTGAGTCTGCCTTAGCATCTCATTGACTAAAGGTCTGGGGGCCTATTTGCTGCTGTTCTGTTTGTTGGTAAATCCTCACTTCATTTCAGATTGACTGGAGTTGGAGAACTGGGAGATGATCAGTTGTGAATGACACAGCTCTTCTCAGCAATACAATGATCCAAGACCATCCCAAAGGATTTATGATGAAAAATGCTATACACCTCCAGAGAAAGAACTGATGAGGTCTGACTGCAAATGGAAGCATACTTGTTTTTACTTTCTTTCTTTTGGACTGTGTTTTTTATTTTTTGCAACATGACTAATATGGAAAATTTTTTTCCATGACTGTGCATATATAACCCAAATCAAATTGCTTGCCTTCTTAATGAGAGGGAAGGAGAAGAAGGGAGATAATTTGGAACTCAATTTTTAAAATAAATGTTAAAAATTGTTTTTACACAGAATTGAGAAAAAAATATTTTTTAAAAAGTAGAATTAAGGGGGCCAAATATTTTACCAACTTAAAATTATACCATAAATTAGAAATCACCAATACTATTTGGAACTGCTTTTAAAATATTACATCTTATCAATGGAATAGGTGAGCAAGGTTTATCCATGTTGTACAACTATTAGAAGTCTGAGTTAGTATTTGAACTCAGATCTTCCTGGCCCCAATAGCTCTATTTTATCTACTATTGTCACCTATCTATCAATTAATCACAATCTACCTAGATGACTATGCATGTATTTTGCAAGAGTTTCATTTTATTTTTTCCAGGTTGGGGGAGAGGGGTAGGAGAGAGAAAAAACAAATGTTTAATAATTGAAAAAAAATAATTTTTAAAAACTCTCTTTCCGACTAATATTGATAAATTTAACCCTTCCCAGCAATACAAGGATCTAAGACATCTCCAGAGGCCTTGTGATGGAAAATGCAATCCACATCCAAAGAAAGAATTATGGAAGTTGAATTGCTATTTTTTTTCTCTTCTGTTGAGTTTTGTTTCCTCTTTCTGATGGTTCTTCCTATTGGTTTTAATTTTTACTTACAACATCACTAATGTGAAAATATGTTTAATAGGAATGTAAATGTATAGCCTATATCAGATTGTTCACCATCTTGAGGAGGGTGGTGGGGAGGAAGGGGGAGAAAAAATTTTAAACTCAAAAGCATATAGAAGTTATTATTGATAAATCAAAATAAATTAACAAAAAAAACTCTCTTTCCATCTTTAACTAGCATTACTCCCTTAAATTAACCCTCTACTCCAGTCAGGCTGGTTATGTCAAAACCCACTAATTAGATTCCTAACTGCTGGATCATTTTCCCTTAAGCAGATCTTACCACAGAATGTCATCATAAATCTTTTTAAATGTCCTAGTAACATTAAATTGAATTACTTCTTTCTTTCAATGGCACTTTTTCATAGCAAGTGAAAATCAGGATCCAGCCTCAGGGATCATCCAGTCTAGCTCCCTCATTTTGCAGATGAAGACAGCAAAGCCCAAAAAGATTAATTACCTCGATCAAGTCCACCCCAAAAGTTGGTGGTAGGATCATGTCTTGAAGATAGCATTCCTAATTCCTCATCCCATACCTTTTTTTCCACTCCACCTTGCTTTGAGCAGTAGACATTAAAGCAGCAGTGAGGAATTTGATGACAAATTCCAAAATGATCGGGAGTCATTTAAATGTTTGAGCATCATTTGTTTTCAGAGGTAAAAAAGTAGGGAAAAGTGGACTGATTCCCTGCATGTCAAGCCACAGAATCATAGAATCACAGAATTTGAGAGTTGGAAGGAACCTCAAAGCCCGTCTGCTCTAATCCATACTTGAACAAGATTCTTCTCTAAGAAAGTGGCGATCTAGCATTAGCAAAATGTGTAGCCGAAGAAAAATCATCACATCCTGATGAAGACCATTTCACTTTTAGATAGCTCAAGTTGTTCATGAAGTTTCTTCTTACTGCAAACCTAAACTTGCCTCCTTTCAATTTCTACCCATCATTTCTAAGTTGCTCTCTTGGGACAAACAAAATAATTCTAATCTTTTTTCCATATGCCATCCCTTCAATATTTAATGACAGCTATCTTTTCTCTCTGAATCTTCTCTTCTCCAGACTAAATATTTCCAACTCCTTCAACTGATCTACGTAAGAATTACCTTCCTCTGGAAGCTTCCAGGCTTATCAGCGTTTACCTCAAAAATGTGGCACCAAGGACTGAACACAAAATTTTGGAAATGGCCAGACACACCTGAGTATATAACTCCTTTTCTCTGGAAACTATGCCACCACCATCCATTAAGGGCCCATGATTTCATTAACTTTCTTGGCTACCTTCATGTTGTTGATTCATGAGCTATGGCAGTCTTCTGAAACCCCAAGATCTTTTTCAGATAATTTGGTATCTAGTCATGCCTTCCCCCATTTTGTATTGGTGAAGTTGAATTTTTGAACCCACATGCATAACTTTACATTTAGTATTTCATCTTACTCTGTTTGACCCAATGCCCTAGACTTTTAAAATATTTTTGAATTCTGACTCTGTCATCCATTGTTTTAGGTTTAACTATGCATCGTCTGCAAATCTGATAAGCATACTATATTTATCCAAGTTACTGATAGAAGTATTAAATAATATGAGGTGGTAGACAGCATAAGTTCCTAGATCACCCCACTAGCGATCTCTTTCTAAGTTGATATGAAATCAAATCTTTGGGTCCAACTATTCAACTAGTTCTTAATCAACACAACTATACTCTTATAAATTCTCCATATATCTGCCTCTCTACAAGCACACTGTCTTCTTACTAATATAATATGATTTTTGTGTGAAAATATACTCCAGCTTTAAAAGAGGAATGTTTTGAAGCTACTGTTCCTTTATGATATTTCAGTGGCATTTCAGTAAATGCCTCTGCTTTGACCTAATTTAATCCTCTGGCTGACTATTGAAAGTAAATATATTCTGGGAAGATGGCAGAATAGGTCAGAAATTTCCATGCTTTCCAGACTTCTTCCACAAACAGACAGAAAATCACCACAAAATGAATGTAGAGTGGCAAAAATAAAGGAGTAAAGCAGTTATCCTCTTAAGATAACCTGAAAAAAAAAAAGATAACTTGAGAGGACCTCAGAAAAGACAGGCCCTCCAGAGGCTGAGGTTTGGCATGAGTGAGGTGTAGACACGTACTAGCCCACTCCACTCAATCAACAAACAGTAGTCTCTGAGGGCAGCTCCACTGGGAATTAGGCTAGGTTTCACCTAGACTTTTTTTAATTTAATTTATTTTATTTTTTGGTTAGACAATTGGGGTTAAGTGACTTGCCCAGAGTCACACAGCTAGTAAGTGGTTATGTGTCTGAGCCCGTATTTGAACTCAGATCCTCCTGATTCCAGGGCCAATGCTCTATCTACTGCACCACCTAGCTGCCCCTTCCGTACCACCTAGCTGCCCCTTCACCTCAACTTTGACTTCACTCACAGCCTCAGGAAATTTCACAATGTGGAAATATTGATCCTGTTTTTGTTGTTCAAAATCATGATGTTACCTAAGGGTTTAAGGGGTTAAAGGGGAGGAATGTGGGGAGGAAGGAAGAGAGAAAAAGAGACAGAGACAAAGAGAGGCTCAGATAGAGACAGAGTCAGAGAGAGTTTATTTTACCACATCCAAAGGTCTCATTATAAAACAAAGTTTCTTAACTCGGGAAATAGTATTATCTGTCCCTCTCACAAATGAGGAGCATGATCAAAAGGTTGTGTGGAAATTCTTCTCGTAAACTAGTTCTACCTTCAAGAACTTTTCCTTCTGTTATATTTCCAATTACAACTAAGAAGTGCCTCAATTTTTAATATTTTGTTTTAACCAAGAATAAGTACTTGGCTTCTGGATTTTTTAAGAAAAGTGATAACACAAGTTCTGCAGCCAATAATCTACTTTGTGCTAACAAGGTAAGCTTATTAAGGCAGTTTTCCTTCCTGTAGACAGATGTTTATATCGTTTGATTATGTAGCAGTTTGCTTTCCTGATATCTGGTCTTCTGAGAATGCAAACAGCAATTGTGATAACAGTTCCTCAGTGTCAGCTTCTTCTGCACATCAAGGTTAAGGAAAGAAGCAGAAGAGAAGAGTAAGAAGAGAACACATGATAAGAAATCATTATGACAATATTCATCTGGAAAGAACATATGGGTGAAGTCACAGAATCAGTTTCTATGATTCTAAAGTCACTCTGGGGTCCTTTCTCTCTTTGTGGAGTTCTAATTTTGCTTCCATGCTGGGCTTATTTGGGCTCTGAGGATCTGCTCTTCTCTGTGACAACTCTTAAAGGTTATTTTCCCTACATCTGTGATAGGCTCTCTTCTCTGATGCCAGGGGCCACACTCCTTGAAGTTGTTGTCTTGATGCCTCTGTGTTTGTGGTTGCCTGGAGAAAGTGTGTCCCTGTTCCCTGCATTCCTACCCATGTGCCTCAATGTCATTGTATTCTATGCCCACTTTTCACCTGGAGGTGGAGGGTCTCAAGTTACTGGTGCTGATGAGCTCAGCTTTTTAAGGAACCTCCAGGAAAGCTACCTTCAACTAGCAAATGATAGTCTCTTCCAGTTCAAAGAAAGCTCCCTCACACTTGGTCAAGAGACGATTTAGGGTTCATACATCTTTGTATTCCACTAGCATATTATTGCCTCATTACTTCTGTTATCTGCTTCCCGCTTTCTTTTATTGTTTCTTCTATTAGGAGGATAAGGGATTTCACACTCACACTTCGATAAGAGCTCCCTTCTTTTCTTGGGCAAAGAAGTCTTACTTAACCCTGAAATAGGAGACTACGGCCAAACAAGTCACAATCATTGGAGCTGGCATGAGTGGCCTGACCTCCATCAAATGTTGTTTGGAAGAGGGACTGGAGCCCACCTGTTTTGAGAGAAGTGATGACATTGGGGGTCTGTGGAAATTTACTGTGAGTATATGATCTCCCTGCTGCTTTTCCTTGTAATTTCATAGGTTAATACATTGCTGATGATGTAGGGTTAAGTCCACCCTGAGCTCTTATAAATTAATGAGAAGATCCTTGTCTCTTCTTGTCTTGTAAAAACAAGTCTGACCCCTCAATCTACCACTTACTATTTCAGTGACCTTGGAGAAGCGGTTTGACCTTCCCAGAGCTCAGTTTCCTTAACTTAAAGTGAAGGGAATGGACTGTATAATCTCTAAAGTGTCTTCTAACATTCTTTGATTTGGGGATTCTATACAACAGCAAGATCAGTATGAATAAACAAGTAGATGGATGTGTAGCATGCAAAAAAAAATCTAAGATCTCATAAAGTAATAACAGAAACATAATATCCAAAAGGAGAGAGGTAATAGTTAATATTTAATAGTATCTATCTGCCAGTTAACCTCAATAGTTAATCTTCACTGGCCAAACCTGGAATATCGTCTCCAAACCTTTGCCCAATAGACAGCCTGGTCACCAGACTTTCCTTGGGTCAGTGCCTCATCAAACATGAGATGTGGCATTGAGTTGACTGGAATCTCCTTAGAGACAGAATAGCAGTAATAGTAATAATAATCATATATTAGTGCTAATGATAGCTAGCATTTATGTAGAGCTTTGAGCAACGAGGTGGCACATTAGATAGAGTACTGGGGCTGGAGTCAGGAAGACTCATCTCCCTGAGTTCTAATCTGATCTCAGATGCTTCCTAGCTGTGTGACTCTAGGCACTACTTAACCCTGTTTGCTTTAATTCTGCATCTGTAAAATGAGCTGAGAAGGAAGTAGCAAGCCACTCCAGTATCTTTGTCAACAAAACCCCCAATGGGGTCACAGTCAGACACAGCTGAACAACAACAATAATTATATATTAATAATAATAGCTAGCATATGTAATGCTTTAAGATTTGCAAAGTGCTTTACAAATATTATTTGATCCTCACAACTCTGAGAGGTAGCTACTACTATTATTCCCCATTTTACAAATGAAGAAACTGAGGCAGACAGTGATTAAATAACTTGTCCAGAGCCATATAACTGGCTTTGAACTCAGGGCTTCCTGACTCCATGTCCAATGTTCTATACTGTTTCACCTCATGTAATACACATCTAGATAGTGCTTCAAGGCTTATGAAGTACTTGGCTTATAACAACTCTATGATATAAGAAGAAACACACAAAGAGGGAGCGAACACCCCTTCCTGGGAACCCTTCCCAACTTTCTGGAGGCAATACTGAATTCTGTTCCCTCTCCTCTTCTCTCTAAAAGTTGAATCTTCCACTCCTTCAAGAAACCTCTGGACATGGAAAAACCCAAGTCTACAAATCTGTGGTGACCAATGTGACCAAGGAGATGAGTTGTTACAGTGACTTCCCCTTCCAGGAAGATTTTCCCAACTACATGAACCAAGCAAAGATGTTGGAATATCTTCGCTCCTATGCTAAGCACTTCGACCTTCTGAAGGTAAGAAACTTTAGATGCTTGAGAACTGAAGAAGTAGATACTGAGTGAGCTCCTGCCTGAATTTCTCTCCATATGACTAAGGGGCAAGATGGAGAAAAGGGAGGACTGTTCTCTCAGACATCCAGGGATTCTTGCTTAAACTGAATCACTCCTGACCTCCCCTTATTAATCCTTTCTTTTCACCCAGGAATCAAGAGTAGAGCAGATTTCAAATGAGGGCACTTCCCAACACATCCTCTCTTTCTTGATATTTAAAATTTTGTTTGGCTTAGTGGTATAAAGGACAGAACACTGAATTTGGAGTCAGAGAATGTGGTTTCAAATCCTGACCTTCTGTCCCTGTGATTTGCACAAGTCACTTGACCTTTCCAGACCTCAGTTTCCTTAACTATGAAATGAGGGGCTTGGATAAGACATCTTCTAACATTCCTTAAAGCTCAAAATTGGTGATCCTGTTTATAATTCTTTTCAATAGATATAAGGTATCTTTGATAGTAAGGAAGAAAAGATGTTTGTGCTAGGGAAATTGCAAAAGATCTCTCTCTCCTAGTCTAGATTTTTGAGTACCCTTTAGACTTCCAGACTTCCAAATGCTAGCATATGGAAGAATTAAAATCAGGGCTACTGAAATCAGGCAAATTGAATGACCTTGAACATTTATTTACCTCACCAGGGTGTGCTAATGAGTAGGGAGGGATCTCTTTGCATTTCTTTTCCTCTGGTATAATGTTTATGAGAGATGGTAGAACTGCAAAAATGCCAAAGACAGGGCAGCTAGATGGCTCAGTGGATAGAATATGGGCCCTGGAGTCAGGAGGTCCTGAGTTCAAATTCAGCTTCAGAGCCTTATTAGCTGTGTGACTCTGTGCAATTCCCTTAACCTTGATTGCCTCCAAAAAAGGAAAATAAATAAATAAAATACTGAAGACCTCTTTATAAGAACATACTTGTGAGAGTGTGCTAGTAAATGTTTAACAACTGACTCTCCATCCAAAAAATAGAAGCAGAATTGACTTTTAAGTTCAATAAGCATTATAGACATTTTCTCCGTTATTTTCTTAAGTCTAGATCAGGGGTGAGGAACCTGCAGCCTCAAGGCCACATGTGCTCCTCTAGGTCTTTAAATGCTGCCCTTTAACTGAATCCAAACTTCCCAGAACAAATCTCCTTAATAAAAGGATTTGTTCTGTAAAACTTAGAATCAGGCAAAATTCCACACCCAAGGACCTAGAGGGCTCCATGTGGCCTCGAGGCTACAGGTTCTCCACCTAAGGTCTAGATAATCATCAAAACAATGTCAAGCCCTAATTTGCAGCACTTACCCATTTCTAAGGTGTAAATGTTAACACTGAAAATTTAACCATCTGGAGAAGCTGCATGACCTGCCTCCAGCACTGCCCTGCAATTATTTTGTTTAAGGCATGAGATATTTCCACATGTCTCCCTCTCGCTATTGCTGTCCTGGTCCATCTTCCCTCTCTGAAACATTCAAGAGTTTCATGTCCACTGTGACTGGAGAACAGCAGCTGATCTCATGTTTGAGCTTTTTCCTGCATCGATCCTGTTGTGTAGGGCATCTGGCCCTGAGCCCCCGACAGGGAGAAGGTCTTTCTGTGCTTCCTTTCAGACGACTGTGTGCAGCGTGACAAAGAGTCCAGATTTCTCTGCCAGTGGGCAGTGGGAAGTGGTGACAGAGGCAGGGGGAAAGCAAGATACTGCTGTCTTTGATGTAGTCATGATCTGCACAGGGCACTACCTGAATCCTCACTTGCTTTTACACCCCTTTCCTGGTGAGTCAGTTAGACTGGGGTCTGAGCAGAGGCTATTCTGCCAAGCTTATCTAGGTAAAAGCATTTCATTCACCAATGAGAGCATTTTGTCCTTTGTCATAAGCAGCTCCAGAGACATCAAATGCCAGCTGTCAAGGCACATGTGCCCAAAAAGCTGCCTGACCCAGACTGAAATGTAAAATTGAGAGATATTTTATACAATAGAACATATATAATGTTAATATGTGGTTTTCTAATCAATATGCAGTGGCAGGGATTCTTAGGTATGGTTTACTGACCTGTTTCTTTTTGACATCACTGATCAAATCCATCACAAACTGGAGGCAAAATGTACCTGTAAGGGTTTGCAGAAGTTATCAGTTGTGATTAAAATGTAAGGTGCTTCTGGTGGTCATCATCATCATTGAGTTGTAGGAGTAATAACAACATCAATGATTCAGAAGCTCTGCATCCCTCCTGCTCCCAGTGCACTTGTCAATCATGGTGGACATCTTTAGCCAAATAGACCAGGTAGAAGAGGGCAGCTCCCTACAGGAATGAATCTCAATCATTCTGTATGTACCATAGTTGTGTGAGTAAAATTATGAATTACTGAATTGTAGGAAAATGTATTATTTCATTGTTTTAGTCTAGCCTTGCCTGGCAAGAGACCAGAATCGTATTGCTTAGAGATCAAACTAGTTCAATGCTTAACTTAGGACACCAGGTCATGCCAACCCCAGAAAACATCAAGGGATCCAAAGAGTGATGCTTAGAATTTCCAGTTTCCCGAGAAATATATTTTAATCAATCTAAGTGAAACTTAATCTATGTGCATTATTTGGAAACATTATATGCCAACCAATCAGATGTCTGTCTCCTTGCTTTAAATCTATACTACAAAAGGCAGTGTTGCCAAGTAGTTAGGTGTGGAGTCAGGAAGACCTGGGTTCAAATTCTGCTTCCAGTGCTTATTAGCTGTGTGACTATTAGCAAATCACCTACCTCTCTGAGTCTTCATTTCCTTATCCGTAAAATAGCAATTATAACAATACCTGTGGTACCTATGTCATGGAGTTGTTATGCAGCTCTAATTAGATAATGTATCTAAAGTGTTTTGCACATGTTTAAGAGTTTTATAAGTGAGAGCAAGGCAGTATTGGGTAGTGGATGGAGTGCTGAATGTGGAATGGGGAAGACTCCTCTTTGACTCCTGCGTCAGATGCACTGGCTAAATGATGAGGCAAGTCTCTTAAACTCTGGGAATCTCTGTTTCCTTATCTGCCTACCTCACAGAGTAGTCATGAAGACAAAAAGAGATAATGGATATAAAGTGCTTTGTAAACCTGAAAGCACTATGCAGTTGTGAATTATAATTATTACACCATGGTAACAGTAAGTTAGATTAACAACTTTCTTTTTGGAGTTATTAAAGAAAGATTCTCAAATTCTTTCTCTGAGAATTCCTCTTTGGCCCACAAAGCCCTACAAATGGTTAACAATACCTTTACAAGTATACAAAATTAGTTTACTAATTTCGAACATTTTCCCTTTCCTATATAGGCAATGTCTGGACTATTTTTCCTCTTTGCCTGGGAATAACAGGCAATAATGCCAGGCAACATCTGTACAACATCAGCAGAGTCTTTTAACATTTGTCAGGTTTTTGGTTTGTTTTTCTGTTTTGTTTTGTTCTGTTTTGTTTTTTTTTTAATTATCAGCTTAGTCAAGAGAAAAGGAGGCAGGTGGGGACAGGGAGCTGTCCTTGGAGTCAGGAAGACTGGTATTCAAGACTTGCCTCTAACACACAATAACTGTAAGAGTGACAGAAACACTTAATCTTTCAGGACCCAAGTGACTATTTAATATCATTAAATGGCAGCTTTGACAACTTGCACCAGTATAGAGAGTTTCCACAAAGGAAAGTTCTAGGTCAGAGGAGAGAGATCTGGACCAAGAGGGGGGAAAATGTAATCATATGTCCTTTGACTAATTCTATAAATTTAATCCAATTGCACACTATGGCTTGTATTTTTTTTTCCTCACTTAAGTAACCTGTTGTTTTGAATATATTGAATAAAGGAGTTGTTTAGTGATAGCACCGAACTGGTTCATCATGTCTAACAGAGAACTGTTTTGTTCCTCCATTTGCTTCCACTAATATAGTTCCTAAGCACTCCACCCTTAGTTAAACCCAACCTTCTGATTTTCTCACAGGAATCAACAAATTTCAAGGACAGATCCTGCACAGTCGGGAATACAGGCACCCAGAAACTTTTCAGGGCAAAAGGGTCCTCATGATTGGTCTTGGGAATACTGGTGGTGATATTGCGGTGGAACTCAGTCGTGTGGCATCTTGGGTACACTGACTTCTCTATAAGCCCTCTGACTCTCATTTTTCCCATAATTCTTTGCTTTGGGGTTTGAAACATATAAGGTAATCATAATTTAAGATGAATACACAGTGACATAAACCATGGAATTTTTCAAAGGCACTCCTAGCTCTTAGCTCTCTGAATCATGGCAAGTCTCCACTTGACGAATGGGCATGTCTCTGAGAATCATGTTAGACAAATGCTATTGATACCTGACCGCTAGGTAGTTTCCAGAGAAAGCTATTTGTTGCTACTCTCTCATTCCCAGACAGGTAAAGGATCAGAAATTTAGATTGCCCCATGGACCTAAAGGCAAATGTCAAAAGATCTGAGTTCAACTCTCAGCTTTGCTACTAATAAGATATTAGGATTTTAAAGTAAGAGTTCATCCATCTAACCCTATCATTTTGCAGGTAACAACACTGAATCTCAGAAAGGTTAAATAATTTGTCTGGCAAAGCCAGAATTCTATTCAGGTATTCTGGCTCTAATTAGTGTATATTTTTTTCCCATTTCACAACTTCATTTCAAAGCAACAAATGTGAAGAGGGAAATCAAAGTGAGAAGATTAGCCTAATTGTTTTTAAAATCATTTCTAGCTCTAAATATGATGATCCCAGCACTGAATCTATAATCATATGATACATATAGACATAAAGAAACTTATAAACCCACATAGATAAATTTCGATGTAGCTCTATTAAATATTTTCCCAAATCTTCATTTTATTAATAATAGCTTTCATTTATAAAGTGCTTTAAGATTTACAAAAAGAGATTAAGTGCCACACCTATGCTCACACTGCTAATAGGTAGCAGGACCTCAAATCAAATCCACGTCCCTCAACTCCAAGTTCAAACAACATTTCCACTACACAATACTATATTTCAGAACACTTGAGGATAAAAGGTAGAAATGCTAACACTGCCTAGCTTAAATGTTGCATTTACTTCTATGATACTAGACCAAAATATGTTTTTTTAATATAGGAGGATGAAGAGGGAGAAGTGGTATAGGATAAATTGTTTTCAGTTATTTCTTTTCTAGAAATCAGAAAAAAAAATGTATTGGACAGGAATCTGCTGGTACATGTTTAACAACCAGCTCTCCAGAGGCAAAAATGTATGCAGGCCACATTTTTAAGTTTAATCTGCATTGTTAACATTTTCTCCATCACTTTCTAAAGTATAAACAGTCAATAAAACAATAAACAAAGCCCTGACTTGTAGTATTTGCCTATTTCTGAGGTATAAATGTTAACAATGAAAATTTAACAATCAGTTCTCTCCAACTGGTACCAGTTGGCTCTAACATACCTCTGGATACAGACTGTGTTTTCATTGAGATAGGCAATTCTTAGATGTGTAAACTCTCCCTATCAATTCAGGGTCAGCTTCTTCTATGTTATTTCAAGTCTTTTAGAATGCTAAGAAGTTAGGTGACTTGTCCAGGGTCACACAGCCAATATACGTCATAGGCAGAACTTAAACCCATATCTTCTTGGCTGAAGCACCAGCTCTCTCTTCTCTATGCCTTGGCTGCCTCTTGTCAAATAAATATTATTTGTAAAATAACAGTGAGAGGGGCAGCTGGATGGCACAGGGGATACAGCACTGGCCCTGAAATAAAGAGGACCTGAATTTAAATCTGGCCTAAGACCCTTTAGCTATGTGATCTGTGTGCCTCCAAACAATAATAATGATGATGATGATGATGATGATGATGATGATGATGATGATGATAACAAGAGAGAAGTCTAGAAACTCATCTGTTCACCTGTGTACCAGTCTTTTGATCCTACTCCTTTAATTATTTCAAAATGTCCCTGAATTTGCATCATTCATAGATGCTGCCTAGAAGACACTTTAGAGATCATCTAGTCCAATTCACTATGAGGTCAGATGCGGATGAGGAAAGTGAGGCTTAAGGAGAATGAGTGATTTACCCAAGATTACACAGGCAATAAATAGCCATAGTAGGGTTTTGAACCCAAGTACTCTGACTTCAAAGCCAACACTCTCTGCACTGTATGGAATTACCTCTCACTTGAGGAAATTTCCGTGTGTTTCACCTCTAAGACATTAGAGCTCTCAAAGACAAAACTACTGTATGGATTGTATAGAGAGAAGTAATATAAAATGACTAACACTTTATCCACCATGCCTTACCTTTTAGGTGTTTCTCAGTACTAGAAGTGGTACCTGGGTCCTTAGCCGTCTTTCTAAAGATGGCTACCCCACTTTTATGATCTTCATAACAAGATTTCATCAGATGGTTTCATCCATGCTGCCTTCATCCATGAAAGACTATATGATTATGAAACAAATTTCAAAATGCTTTAACCGTAAGAATTATGGATTGGGTATTCCTAAGGGATAATCATTTTAAAACAGAAATATTTATTTGCAGAAATTGTTTAATAACATGACATTATAGGAAGTTAAGACATATATTAAAATGCCATCATGTTACTATAATTATGTTGATCAAAAATACTTGGAATTAAGGATTTTTAGGGATCAAAAATTTTAAAAGGCTAATTGGAGAGTTTGGAAGGATACTTGACAGGAGACTGACTGTTGGCTTCATATCAAGTTGGAGATTCAAGGAATTTAAATTTTCTTTGAAAAGTCCTAAGATAGATTGACTCTAGAAGTAAAATGTATATGGTACCAGCGAACTCAAAGAATCACATATCCCTTAATGATTAACAAGTATCAAATACCAAATAACAAAATCAAATATTATTAGAGAGGCAATCTGGTACAGAGTTAGCATCATACAAGGTACTGACTCTGGAGTAAAAGGATGAATGTTCAATTCCTGACTCCAATGTTTAACCTTAACCCCTGGGCCTTGGTTTCTTTATCTATAAAATGAGGGAATGAAGCTTCTAAATTAAGGGACTGGAGGGCATGGAATATAATATTCTGGAGGTCAAAGGAGATAGGATTAAAACCAAGAATCATCTACCCAGCAAAACTGAGTATAATCCTTCAGGGGAAAAAGTGGATATTAAATGAAACAGAGGACTTTTAAGCATTCTTGATAAAAAAAAAAAAAGACCAGAGCTGAAAAGAAAATCTGACTTTCAAATACAACACTCAAGAGAAGCACAAAAGGGTAAACAGGAAAGAGAAATCCTAAGAGACTTATTAAAGTTGAACTGTTTACCTTCAAAAAAATGAGAGAATTAGACCAGATGGCCTCTGAGGTCTCTTATAGATCTAGATCTATGATTCTATAAATAGAACTGAATAAAGGGGGTATGAACTTCTAGGAAGAATAACATGTATCATCTAGCTAAATAGCCAACTACTTGTAATGAGCTCTATATCGCCCAACTGAGAATGTCATCAAAGAAAATGGGAACATTTTAAAGAATGACTTTTATTACAACCTCAATCTACTTCTTCACTCCCACCCCCCTGGAAACCTCATCTCCAACATCATAGTGGAAATAAATAGGAAAACATGATTCAATATACAATTTTTCCAAGAATAGAATGATTTTAAAGTAAATCAGTCATGTGGGTGGATATCATTATTAATCAGTTGCTTTGAAATGTGTAGTACAAAGGATAAAAGTGCACTTTTCATTTTTCTTTAAATGATTTCATTCCACAGCCAGTCTTCCTCTAGACTTAGTCTATTTCCATTAAGACTCTACTTCTGCCTGGGCTTGGTTTTATCTTAAGGACCTAAACAGATATTCAGTTAGCTAATCCTTGGGAAGAGGTTATAAAGTCCCTTTCAGAAATGTACAATTATCCCTTCGACATCACAAGGGTTAGGGGTTCAGTGTCCCAGTGATCTGGAAAATCCATGTAAAATTTTTGGCCCTCTCTTCATACCAGAGAAGAACTCTGAATTTTTTCTGTCTTTGATGGGGTGTTTATAGTATCTCGTTGTAAAATTTTGGTTAAATATTATGTCATAGGTTCTGTGTTGTCTGTTGACTTTCACATGTCATCTGCAGCTTCCACAAAACTGCCAAAAAATTCCCATTTAATTTCTTATGTCAACTTGCAAACCTGTGATGAGGAAAGTAATGAGGTGGAAGAGATAACTATATTCCTCGAGAGGGATTTTGTTTCTAAATACATAATGAACAAATTTCTGGAGGCTTACTGTTGGAGGTAAGAAGAGAAAAGTTAGAAACATTCATCTTAAGCCTATGGAAAGTTTCTGGATGGACTATTTTGACTAAATAGATTAGTGTGTTCATACAAATAAGTAATTTAACATAAATTTCCATAAGTCAGTTAGGTGTTTTCATCTCATCTAGTGCTTAGCACAGTTGCCCAGGGCTTGGCACAGTGCCTGGCACATAGTAGGTGCTTAATAAATGTTTATTGATTGATCAATTGATCTACATACAAAATCAGTGAATGAGCTTTTCTTGTTTCTTCATTTCCATACCACAGGCAAACCCAAAGCTTGATTATAAATGATGAACTGCCAAGCTGTATCCTTTGTGGTACCATCACTGTTAAGACCAATGTGGAAGAATTTACATAAACTTCTGCCACCTTTGAAGATGGGACAATGGAAGAGGACATTGATGCAGTGATTTTTGCTACAGGATTCACATTCTCTTTTCCCTTCCTTGAAGAACCTACAAAAAGTCTGTGCGAAAAAAAGATCTACCTATACAAATGTGTTTCCTTCAAACCTGGAAAAGCCAACAATGGCTGTTATGGGCCATGTCAGCCTTAAAGGAGCCTTCTTGCCAGGTGCAGAACTCCAGAGAAGATGGGCCACAAGAGTCTTTAAGGGTAAAGATATTCTCTTAGGATCCAAAAACTTTTTAAAAATTATCTAATTCTGCCTGGTTGTCACTGCTTCCCTGACTATCTAAAATCAAACAAAATTTTTTGTCCAAAAATATATAGAATCTTTACAGGAATAGGGCTATGGGCAAGTGAAACATTTTTTTCCTTTTTTTAAAAAAAAAAACAGTCCTCAAAAAAGCTTTCAAGCAATATGACCTTTTTGTAGATAATTATCTTGGGCAAATTGTGTGTTGGTGTAATCTAGATAAAAAACTGAAAAGTTTTAAAGGATTTTTGGATCCTATGTGATACATGGTTCTGAGAAGTGAGGTATGTATGGTGTCTATGACTATAGAGATGAGAATTTACTTTGGTGCATATTCAAACTTTTCAAGTTGATTCAATATTTGGGAGGATTATGCAGTCTTTCCAAACACAGCAGTTCTGACTGCTTTTTAGAGAGAGGCAGAGTAGGGGGCAGCTAAGTGGCACAGTGGATAGCACACTGGCCCTGAAGTCACAAGGACCTGAGTTCAAGTCTGGCCTCAGACCAAGCATTTGATACTTACTAGCTGTGCTACCCTGGGCAAGTAACTTAACCCCAATTGCCTAAAGAAAAAGAGAAAGAAAGAAAGAAGCAGAGTCATACAGGGAGAAGAATGCTGGATATGGAGTCAAAGGAATTGATTCATATCTAAGCTCTCTTATTTAACGTAGAACCATAGATTTAGAGTTGAAAGGGAGCTTAAAGTAACAAAATCCATTTTTACATTTTACAGATGAAGAAACTGAGACCCAGAGAACTGAAATTACTTACCCAGGATCACACATCTACAAAGCGTCTGAGGTGGTATTTGAAACCAGGTCTTCCTGATTTCAAGTCCAGCCTGTATCTATGCATGCCACTGTTGTGTGAATTGGAGTAAATGACTTCATCTCATTCAGCTTTAGCTTTGTCAACTGCAAAATAAAAGAATTGGACTAGATGATCTTAAAGGTCCCTTCCGTCTCTAGATTGTATGGTTTTATATTATCTCCAATAGATTGGTGTGATGTCCTTACTCTTGGTCAAGATCAAGGTTCATAGTAGCAATGAGGGTCAGACTGGGATCAGTGGAATATGGAGACTAGACAAAGAAGACAGTGTAGGGTAAGTAAACAAGGAAGGTCTCAACAGCAGGTACTAGAAGGAAGTTTGGGCAGGTGGTTGGGGTTTCACAAAAGGGCAGGGTTTTTTTACATTTTCCTTTTTTTATTAATTTGTTTTGATTTATCAACAATCACTTCCATAAGCTTTTGGATTTTAAATTTTTCTCCCCCTCCCTCCCCACCTCCTTTCCCAAGATAGTGCGTAATCTGATATATGCTATACGTATACATTCCTATTAAACATATTTTCACATTAGTGATGCTCTAAGGAAGAATTAGAACCAATAGGCGGAAACGCAAGAAAGAGAAACAAAACAAAACAGAAGGAAAAAATAGCAAATAGTACATTTTGATCTGCATTCAAAAAAAGGGCAGTTTTAAATGGAAAGTTGGGCAAAATGATGTTAAGTGTTAGGGGATAGCTAATGGTTATTAACAAGAGGTTGTCTTGGTAGGGGAGGGCAGGCAAATAAGTTGCATCAAGATATTTCTGTTAGCAGATAACAGACAGACAGCCATAGGGACTGCAGTAACAGGCAAGGGTACCAGGCAAAGTTGACTAGATAGCCCATAATCCTGAAAGAGAATCTTCAGTACCAAACAGAGACGTGGTACTGGCACTGGATTAAAAGACAAAGGAGATTGATCATGATTGTTCTGTGAAATTAGGGTCACAATAAGTCACAATAAGACCAGTTTCTGGGATCATCTGATTTGCCTCTTAAAATAATTATATTTAGCATGAGAAAAGTAATTGGCTTTGGAATCATAGTTTGATTTCAAATACTGCCTCTGATGTCTATTTAACCTTGTGACAAGTGTTACAACCTGCCTGAGCACCAGTTTTCTCATCTGTAAAATGAGGAGGTTAGATTATATCCCTTTTAAAGTACTTTCTACCCTTAAATCCATGGCATTGTTCTATAATCAATTTTAACTGTTGTATAAACTTTAGGGATAACAGTTGAGTGGCCCAGGTCTTGCACTGATATCTAAGAAATATTAAAACCTGAAGGCTTTTAGTGCTCTGGCTAAATTTCTCCTGCTAAGAATTTACACAAAAACATGAGGAAGAGTCAGCCAGGATGGGTTGTGACGTCCACTGGTAAAAGGAGTGCCCACATGAATGAAATTGCTGACTCATTGAAGTATTCAAGTCTAGTAGCTTTAGCAGACATGTTCTGGACAATTGACTACAACTGAGGAAAACCTATGCATTTTATTTCTGTCATAGGGTTATGCAAGATACCTCCAACAAATCAAATGATGGCAGAGGCTACCAAGAAGGAGCAGCTTGTTAAAAGGTATGAAATATTCCTCACCACAGAGACAACCAAGTGAAGATTTTCTTCACAAAGTAAATTTTGCATATCAAAGTATTTCCATGGCCCATAGATAGAAAAGATGATCTTAATGTAAAAATAGTTTTTATGTATAGTTATTTATTTGTGTTTTATTTCATGTAAGCCTATACATTCTCTGAGGTCAAGGACCCTCTCTTAAATAAATTTCATAGCTTCCCAGCCTAGCAGAAGACTTTGCTTCTATTTGTCCCTTAGTGTTTGTTATATACTGTTAGACCTAGGTACAAGACATATTACCAGTAATCCTGTGCAAATTCCTAAACCCATTGCCACAAAAGTGAAAAACTTCCAAATAATTGAGCTATCCAAAAGTAGAATGGGCTTTCATGGGAGAAAGAGGAAGGAAAGACATGGGGACAAACATTTATTAAGCACTACTGTGTACCAGGCACTATACGAAGTGCTTTGGAATCTTGGCTCTTGGAAGAAAATGGCATTCCCCAGGATCTATGGTTTTTAACATTTTCATCAATGACTCGATCTAGGCATAGGTGACATACTTGTCCCACTTAATAGAGATAAAAGGAAATTCTTAACTTAAGGTTCAAAGAATTAGCTTCTAAACTATGAGATAAGCAAAGGCATGTTAAAATAGTAGTTCATCTTAGAAAAATATTTAGAAGTTTTAGAGTCCTTTAAGCTCATTATAGAGGCAACTAGGTGGCGCAGCAGATAGAGCACCAGGCCTGGACTTGGGAAGAGCTGAGTTCAAATCTGGCCTCAGACACTCACTAGTCATATGACCCCAGGCAAATAACTTAAGCCAGTTTGCCTCAGTTTCCTCATTTGTAAAATGAGCTGGAGAAATAGCAAGCCACTCTAGTATCTTAACATGGCCAATCATCCCAACACTATCAGCATTGTTTGGTGGTCTACTGATCTTACTTAGAGCTTATCTGAGATTTACATAACATAGGACCAAAGTGTCCCAAACAGCAAGGACAAGATGGCTTCCCTTGATTCAGTACATAGTACCAGGGTGTGATTTTTGGTAAATGTAGGATACAGTTTGCAAATTATTGTCCTTTGATCTTTGAGACAGTCTGTACCTGACTTCTAGGTTCCCCTTAACAATCTTATTTCCTAGTATTGCTAGTTTCTATTGGCTACTCATAAACTATACTGACTGGGGGTGGGTGGTCAAGAGGACCAGAACAAGATACAATTTTAACACTGAAAGTGATGGCTGTTTTTAAGTATTTGAAGGGCTGTGATACAGGAAAAGGATTAGATTGGCCCCAGAACACAGAACCAGGTACTGTGGGTAGGAGTCACAGAAAGGCAAATTTAAGCTTATTACAAGGAAAAAACTTCCTGCTATTTATAGCTATCCAAGAGTAGAATGGGCTTCCATAGGAGGAAAGTAAGGGAAAGGGAACATGTATTTTTAAAGCATCTATTATGTGTCAGGCACCATGCAAAGTGCTTTATACATAATTTTTTTTGCTCCTTCAAAAACCCTGTGAAGTAGGGACTGTTATTATCCCCATTTTACAGTTAAGGAAATTGAGGCAAACAAATATTAAGTGACTTGCCTAGAGTCACACAGCTAGTAAATATCTAAGGCCAAATTTGTGCTCAGGTCTTCCCGACTCCATGCCCACCTCTCTCTCCACAGCACTACCTAGCCACCTTGGTTCTCTTCTTTGGAGATCATCAAGAAAAGGCTGGATGTTGTTATGGTTGTTTGCCCTTTGTTCTCTAAGAGGACCAATGATATCACAAGAGTGACGATTTGCAAGTGAATTGGATGCAAGTGAGGCAGAGCTGCATCAAAATCCTGTGGCAAGACAAAGGTCAAGATGGCCCAGGATGTAGTGAGTGACCTTGGCCTTTCTAAATTCAGGTCTTTCCCAAGTCTCAGCTTGTCTGAGTCCATGCCCATTCAATGACTAAAGGCTAGATAGGAACTGAGACAAAAGGTGGACCAATTTGCCAGCACAAAGACATAAATTTGCTAGAGGAAGACCCTCAGAGTTTCTGGCCAGAACAGAAATCAGTTACTATTTACATTCATTCTAAGCCATCAAAACCTAAACAATGAGCCACAGAGATTTGGTTTGGGTCTATCATTGGCCATTCAATGAAAGTCAGAGTGATTTGGGTTTAAGGGCATATTCTAGTAGCTCCATTTAAAACACATGGGCTTTTTGAAAGCCTGTTTTTTCAGAGCTGTATTTCAAGAAATCAAAAATGAAAACTGTGCAGCACAGAAAGTAAGTTGTCCCAGCTTTTCAGGAAAAAAAAAAAAAGAAGAAGAGGGGAAGCAGAAGAAGAAGGAGGAGGAGGTAATAGCAGCATTCCCCAACTTCTGTTCAAATTGGCATTTTGGGTCCCCAGAGGGTAGCTACTACTGTTCTCAGATAACACAGCAAAGGCTGTTAATACAAACCTTCTCCTAAGAACCTGGTTCACTCCTTCCCACAAATGCACACAATATCCATGGGGAAGTAAGTTTAAACTTAGATCATAGTAGTAATGAGGCACAAATGTAAGAAATATGTGTGATGAGGTTTAACTCATATCACATGCTCTGAAAGCCTGTGTGTGTGTGTGTGTGTTGTGTGTGTGTGTGTGTGTGTGTGTGTGTGTGTGTGTGTAGACTTCATGAAGAACCTTTCTTGTTGTTGCTGTTGCTGTTTCTTCATTCTCCAAGAGCACCAATGACTACTTGTAAGGCAGAATGTAAATTCCTTGAAGGCAGAGACTATTCTTTATTTTGTCTTTGTTCAAATTGCATCCCAGACATCCTGGCTCTGTGACCCTCAACAAATTATTGAATTTCTCAGTAATCTAGGCAACTCTCCAGCAGATATAGAGAAGGTGTGTACCCACATTGATAGAGGGAGTTTCCTTATCTAGACATTTTCTATGTCTGTGAAATCACTGGACTTTCCCCTGTTCAGTGTCTCTATTTGCACTACGTGTCTTAAAAATACTTGTTCGATAGATTGTTATGTTGTAGCAAGGATTCTTTTTGAATGCATGGGTTGAATTAAATGGCTGCTGAGTTCCATTGTAACACCTAAATCCTGTATTTTATAAGGAAACTGATTTTAAAATTAAATCCATTCCATTTTTTAAATTCTTTGGTTACTTCTAGTTTTTATAGAAAAAACTAACAAGATCTGAACTAACATTTTTGTTTCCTATCAACACAAATTCGTGATTTATTTTAAATGAAAAGAAAAGCAGTATTTGGAATCCAAAAACACCCACCAAACCCACACTTTAGATTTTCTAGGAAGTCTCTGAGTGTACATAGGTTTATGTCTACAGGAAGGATCCGTTTCTAGTTCATGTTTACAGTGATCAGACTTTCCCCTCATACCGAATTCAAATTCCTAAACCAACTGCTCCACTAATTTTACGTCTTTGCCATTTTCTCTCCTATACTCTACTTGTCCCCATTTCTAAAAATAAATATTTCTTCTTGCCCTCTCCAACAAAACAAACCAACTTATCTATTCTCGCCCAAGAAAAACATTCCTTTCACGTTTTGGTTCTTGAAATTTTGTGAAAAGGGAGTTGAGAAGTTTGGGGAGGAACTGAGCAATGACAAAAGATTTACCATTTTCCTTCTTTTCACTAAGGGGCATCATTATGAATCCCATCAAAGAAACACTGGAATATATCACCTTCATGGATGAACTTGCTATATGCATAGGAGCAAAGCCCAGCATTTATCACTGTTTCTTAAGGATCCCAGGCTGGGAAAGGAAGTTTTCTTTGGTCCCTGTACCTCTTACCAGTACCGACTGATGGGACCTGGGAAATGGGATGGAGCCAGAAATGCCATCTTGACTCAATGGGACCGAACCTTCAAACCCTTACAAACTCGAATTGTTGCTGATGTTTCTGAGCCTGGTGCTGTACCTCACTGGCTAAAAATCTGGAGTGGGGCATCTGTGCTATTTTTTGCTGTTCTGCTTGCTTATAAATCTTCATTTCATATAAGACTGGCTAGAGTTAATGAACTGAGGAATAGATTTTCCACCTACCTAGTCAGTCACTGGAAAGCATGACTACCTCCTTGCAACAAGAACTCCCTCCTACCTCCTTTCCCTTCCACATTCCATAACCTTCATCACAGGGCAGGAATCATATAGAATGGTCCTAGAACAAAGACTGCTAAGATTAGATGGCACAATTTGGTCTACTTTTGCTGATGCATTTATTCCTCTCTGTCTTTGCTGACTGTGCTCTGCTTCCTTGCTTAAACAACTTGTTAATGCCTGTAATCATTTACCCTTGGGCTTTACCCCCTTCTCTGGCTTTGACAACCTCCTCCACTTGAACCACGACTCTCAATACTTACCTCTTCCAATTCTCTTATCCCATTATACCTATAACTCAGAATGGGACCAAATTGAATAGTGAATGTCATTGTCCCCTTTGGCCTCTTCTCTGACAGTTTGCATAGTACTATTTCTCCACCTTCAATTTACTTTCTATAGAATCTATACCTTCTTGCCAGGACTGATTACCCAACAATCCCTTATGCTATCACAGTAGCCTACACAAATACTTGTGTAAGTATTGTACTTACCCAATTTTATCTTTCCCTTTCTACCCCACCACCAGACTCAGCAAACTTTCTTGTTGCTATTGAGATAATCTTTTAAGACACTCAAGCTAAATAACTCTGAGGTACCGCATCACACCTGTCAGATTGGCCAACATGACAAAACAGGAAAACAATAAATGTTGGAGAAGATGTGGGAAAATTGGAACACTAATGCATTGTTGGTGGAGTCATGAAATGATCTAACCATTTTGGAGAGCAATTTGGAACTATGCCCAAAGGGCTATAAAAATGTGCATACACTATATCCCAAAGAGATCATAAAAATGGGGAAAGGACCCACATGTACAAAAATATTTATAGCAGCTCTTTCTGTGGAGGCAAAGAATTGGAAATTGAGAGGATGCCCATCAATTGGGGAATGGCTGAACAAGTTGTGGTACATGAATTTAATGGAATACTATTGTGCTATAACAAATGATGAACAGGCTGACTTCAGAAAAACCTGGAAAGACTTGTATGGTCTGATGCTGAATGAAGTTAGCAGGACCAGGAGAACATATTACACAATAATAGCCATGTTGTGCGATGACTAATATTGATAGACTCAACCCTTCTCAGAAATACAAGGATCTAAGACATCTCCAAAGGCCTCATGATGGAAAATGCTATCCATGAAGAAGAAAGAACTATAGAGTTTGAATGCAGATCAAAGCATACTATTTGCTGTTTTTTTTCCTTCTGTTGTGTTTTGTTTCCTCTTTCTGGTGGTTCCTCCTATTGGCTCTAATTCTTACTTACAACATCACTAATGTCAAAATATGTTTAATAGGAATGTATATGTACAGCCTACATCAGATTGCACGCCATCTTGGGGAGAGAGGTGGGGAAGGAGACGGAGAAAAACTTGAAGCTCAGAAGCTTATGGAAGTGATTGTTGATAATTCAAAATAAATTAATTTTAAAAATTTTTTTAAATATTTTTAAAATGACACCCAAGCTATAATACCCTCCTAACTGGTCTTCCTACCTTCAGTTTCTTCCACCTCCATTCTGTCTTCCATAAAACTGCTCCCCTGCTCAATCTAATCTACTGATCCCAGGATTTAAGGCCCTACAAAATCTCATTCCACCCTAATTTTCCAGCCTTATTTCATGTCAAATGACATATTATATCCAAAGTGATGGGGATAGGATCTGAATGTGGAACATATGGATGGGATGTAGGAATGGAAAGTAGCCTTGAGTGGTCCTGAGGTAACAGAGAAAGGGGCCTGGATGGGATTAAGAAGTGTCAAGTAAACTAATTAAGCAATCAAGGTAGGCTGGAGTGGGCCAGATGTCTTGGACAAGGCACCAGTGATCTGGGCTACTGAAATGTATGGAAAAGTTCAAGGACTCCTCAGTCTTTTCCTTTTAGGAGTTTAAATCCCATCTCCATCACAAAGCACTTTGCAAACCTCAAATTACTATATGTTACTATCCATTAGATCAGAGGATCTTAACCTGGGGCTCCAAAACTTGTTTTTCAACATAATTGCTTAACTTGTAATCCTATGTATTTTATTTTATTCATGTAAAAACATGATTCTGGGAGTCTATAGGATTCATCAGACTGCCAAAGGAGTGCATTGCATGCAGTGGGCACACGAACACACACGCACACATACACACATCCCCCAAGAATCCCCGCTTTAGGTACTCTATATTTCATTAAAATTGGACTACTATTTCCCAGACTTGGTACTCTATCTCACCCTTCCATGAATTGCATAAACCATCTGCCATACTTGAAAATAAATTCTTCCTCATCTTGGTCTCACTGAATCTTTATCATCCTTCAAAGCTCTGTTCAGGGATGCTTCATGACTGTAATCATTTTTTAGAATTATATGTGATATGAGTATGGGCATTTCCTCAAGCACTATATTCTTGCCCCAGTACTTAGCACAATGCCTGACACATCATAGGTGCTAAATAAATACTAATTATTTGTCATACTCTGGAAGTCTACTCAAGCAACAAGATTACAACTCTTAATTAGCTCAACTCTAGTCCACTGGGAAATCCTTTTATTTAGATTTAACCATTGAAAATCACTTAAATCTAATTTCATAATACAGCAAACACATTTTAATTGAATTAGAAAAGTCAGCTAGTTGACAAACATTTATTAAATACTTACTAAGTTGTAGACTCCAAGATAGTATCAGTATAAGGAAGAAATTGCTCAGTCACTCACTGAAGTCACTCAAGATGCTGGAGGCAGCTCTTGGGGTGTACCAAGCATTAGAAGGATAAAGATTCACCCAGCTATTCCAGTGCCTGGAATTTATGGGAGAAAAATTATTGCCTACCCTGCCCTGCCCCTGGGGATAGTACCAAAACTAACCTACATGTTCAAAAACACATTAGCCCTTTATTTTTTCTCCCTTTTAAATTTTTCTAGTCATTTAGTTCATCAGCTTAACTGATCAATCTGGTCTCCATTTCCACCAGGGTACCAAGTATCTGAAAGGAAAAATGAAAGTGGGCTAGAAGTGTCTGGATATTGATAGTCATTGGATAGGCATTGATAGGCATTGGAAATGCCATTCAGAGAAACGTAGGGCCATATCTACTTAGATAAGCTGGGCCCATATGTACTTAGATACACACTACTCACTGCCTTCTCAAATTATCCTGTATTTATATACCTGTACGTGTACATTGTGTGCCCTAATAGTTTTCAAAGAGGACCAATGACACCATAGGATGAAGTCTTGAGTGTGAATTGGGTTTAAGTGAGGCAGATTTGCACAAACTCATCAGCCTCCCTCTTTCTTCCAGAGTGATGGAAGTCCAGTGGCAAGACAAAAATCAAAGCAACTGGTGATGGCCTGGGATGCAGTGGATGACCTTATCTTGATGTGTGGCATAAGCAATTTATCTAAATCTAATATCTTCCATATTGTTATGGTAATAATTTAGGCACGGACTGGTGAACCAGAGTATCCCTCTTATCTCTAGCCACCTGTTAAGGCTATCTTCTATTTTTATTATTTTAAGTGACTTTTAAATTAAAATTCCCTTTTCTTTTTGCCTTTTGCTAGGCAATGGGGTTAAGTAACTTGCCCAGTGTCACATAGTAAGTGTTAAGTGTCTGAGGCCAGATTTGAACTCAGGTCCTCCTGACTCCAGGGCCAGTGTCCTATCCACTAAGCCACCTACCTGCCCCTAAAATTTATTTTTCAATCAATATAAATCTACCTTCCTCTATTATAAACATGTACAGTTAAGCAAAACATTGGCCATGGTTTTTAAAAAAATTTCAGGAAGTAACTAGTTGATTCTTTCTATTTCCACTTTGTTGGTTCTAAGAAATCTGGGCAGTTTTTTTAAAAAAAAATTATTGAAATATAATATCTAGGTGAGGTTTTTTGGTGATGGCTTTTAGGTAGTCTGCTGATTCTTAAATTATTTCTCCTTGACCTCTTTTCCAGGTTAGTTGTTTTTATTACAAAATAACTTATATTTTCTTCTTTTTTTCAGTCTTTCAGCTTTTAAAAATATTTCTCATTGTCTAATGGAGTCATTATCTTCTGTTTGCTCTATTATAATTTTCAGAGAATTTGTTGCTTGGGTAAGGTTTTGTACCTCTTGTGCCAAACTGCTAATTCTCTTTTCAATTCTTTCTTATGCTCTCTCATTTCCAATTTTTTCCTTTAGTGTTCTCACTTCATTTATAAAACAAAAAATTTAACTCCCTTGCCTCATATCTTCTAGAAATTCCAGTCAAGTTTGTGCCTATTTTTCTCGCTTTGCTTGTAGATGTTTTGGACTTATTCTCTTTCTCTAGGTGTATGTGTCTTGAGCATCACTGTTACCATAATAGCTTTTTTGGTGTGATTCTTCTTTTTGTTTGCTCATTCTTCCAACCTTCTTTCTGACTTTGGACTTAATGTTAGGGCTTGACTCTTCAGACTTCTGGAGGAAATACCTGACTTTGTCCTACTGCTCCTTTTTCAAGGGTATTGAGTGTTGTGTTCTAGGATTTATGGGACAACTCAGGTTGGGCCTCTACAAGCTCTCTGTGCTCCCAAAATAGTCTAATTCAGGGAAAAGTCTTATTGTTGCCCTCCTAAGCTAAGCTCTACAAGTTATCAGCCTAGGTTTGAGTCTGAGCAGCACAAATGTAGGCTTTTTCTGGTGGGAGTGCCAGTATACTGCTACATATATGTGTATGTACATATATGTATGCATATGTATGTATGTGTATATATACATGTTATGTAAGTGGAGGATATAAATAAATATATCACACGAACATATAGATACTAATGTTTTATATATATATATATATATATGTTTAGAGCCTTCACATACACATATATGTGTGTAGATGTATGTGTATGTGTGTGTATATATATATATATATATATATATATATATATTTATACTTGCAGGTACATAAATACAAGATAACTTAAGAAGGCAGTGAGCATTGATGGAAACAGTGTGTATCTAAGTAGATATGTCCCTGGGTTTCTCTGAATGGTATTTCCAAGTGACTATCAATATCGAGACACTTCTAGTACACTTTTATTTTTCCTTTCTTCCCAGGATACTTGGTACCCTGCGTAGAAATGGAGATCAGATTGATCAGTTGAGCTGAGGATAAACTAAATGACCAGAAAAATTTTAAAGGGAGAAAAAATAAAGGACTAATGTGTTTTTGAACATGTAGGTTAGTTTTGGTACTATCCCCAGGGGCAGGGCAGGGTAGGCAATAATTTTTCTCCCATAAATTCCAGGCACTAGGCTAGCTGGGTGAATCTTTATCCTTCTAATGCTGGTTTATGTGGAATCAGTACACCCAAAGAGCTGCCTCCAGCAACCTGAGTGACTTCCATGAGTGACTGAGCAATTTCTTCCTTCTGCTGATATTGTCTCAGAGCCTGGAACATAGTAAATACTTAATAAATGTTTGTCAACTGACTAATTTTTGCAGAATGAAATGACCAGAACCAGGAGAACAACTTGTACAACAATAACAGCATTGTAAAGACAAACAACTTTGAAAGCTGTAAGAGCTATGATCAACACAATGGCTCTTGTCACACAATGACTGTGATTCCAGAAGACCAATGATGAAGCATTCTGTCCACCTCCTGAAAGAGAGGTGATGGCTTTAGAGTGCAAAATGAGATATATAGCTATAGATATGTTTCTTTAGCATGGACAGTGAGACAATGTTTTCCTTGACTGAATATTTGTTACAGAAAATTTGCTTTTCTTTTTCCAATGTATTGAAAGTGGGAGAAAAAGAAAATAGATTTCCTTTCATTCAAAAAATATATACAATATTTTTTAATGAATTTTACTTGTTCTGGAAGAAATAGCAGATGGCTCTTAATCGTTCTTAAAGACCTAATTAGGCTCTGCAAAATTCTCCCCCTAATTTCATGAAAAAATCAAAGGTGCCAAAATTTATTCAGGGCTAAATTTCTAATTTAACCCAACTCTTCTGAGTTAATCTCCATCCTCTAAAACATTATCAATGTAATAAATATACCAACATTCACTCAGGACCTTTTATTCAGTCCTTCATATATTGGGTGTCTTACACCTATCTACAAGATGGGTCAGCAGACAATTGCCTAGGACTAGAATGGGCCCTAACAAATATGGCACCTGACCACCTTCCATGAGGAGGTGAACATTAGATCCTAATCTTTATTCTTATAATACTCTTGGACATTTTGACATAAGCAATGTCCCTTTGTAGATCTTGTCAAAAGGATAAGTATAGGGACCTATAACAATACAAGTACGTACCTTCTCTGTAACTTATAGGCTAAAAGAGTTACCTATAGAGCACTGAGGTTACATAACTTGCCCAGTATCACATAACCAATATGTGTCAAGAGTCAAGACCTGAACCCAGGTCTTCTTGGTTTTAAGACTAACTCTCTATCTACTATACCATACTACCCTGTTATAGGTAAGGATGAGGGAGAGAGATTAAAAATATTTTACTTGATTAAATTGGGATGTATATTTGGTGAATTCCCACGTAACAGTTGGTTTCACCAGGCAAAAAGGGGCCTCTTACAATAAGAAATAAATTTCCACCCTGAAGGCACAGCCAATAAATTTTCTTCCCTATACAATGTCTCAACATAGTATAAGAGGCTGCTCTAACAGTCCTGCTTCAAGTGTTTGGAAAAATCTTTGCTCTGTTTTTTCCTAAGGAGCAAGTACAATGTCCATGTTTCAAATAGTAATTAAAACATGTGCAAAGGTCAACCTTTTTACTCAGTTAGTAACTTCAGCAGGAATTGGAAAGATCCCTATGAGAATCAAGAGAACCGGCTTGGTGTCCTCTCTGTCACAAATTAGCCATATGATGTTAGTAGAGGTATCACCTTTCTAAGAGCTTAAGTTGTCTCTTCTGAAAAAATTAGGGGGACAGACTAGATGACCTCAAAAGCTCCTTGATGTTTAAATATCTTAGTTACTAAGATTTCGCTGTAGGCTATCCTTCAGACTTTTTTGGCCCTTAATATGGTAAAGTATCTTTCTGCTTTTTAGAGATGGAACAATAAGATTTGTTTAACCCAGTGATTTCAGGTCTCTGCTTTATCAGAAAATTTTAAAAGAAATTTCAAAATCATCAGAAATTTTAAAAAATTTTAATCATCAGAAAAGAAATTTTAATTCCTCAAAATCTAATCATTGAATCTGCTTCACTTTAATTTTTCTGATAAATATGCCTACTGTACTTTTGAATGTTGGGGGCTAGTAGGAAATAAAACTGCCAGTGGGGCATCACAACTTCAAACAACTCTCTGAATTCCTTAGTTTAGATGGGTATTGACCTCTGATTCTAATATTCCAATAAGGGCAAACTTTATGGTAAGGATTTTTCCTTGCATTAATTTTGTGTATATGGTATATATGTTTAGATGTGTTATCTCCCCCAGCTGAATATATGCCCCTTGGGATCAGGAACAGCTTGATTTTGGTCTTTGTCTTTCTAGGTCCTAGCACTAGGTGCCTAGCTAGTCACATAGGTAATTAAGAAATGGTAGCTGAACGATTTATTCTGTTTCATTATTCTGTCAAAGGGTTCTCAATAGGGAGTCCAAGTACCTGTCTTAAAACACTTGCCCCATCACTTAATGTTGTTGTGAGTTGTCTCACTTGGACAAGTCAGTTTCAGTTTCTCATCTATAAAAAAAGAAGGTGGTGAAATCAGATGTTCTCCCCTGCTCTGATTTTATTCATCTCTGACCTGAGCTTGAGAGTAAAGTGTTGTCTATTTCACCAGGCATTCTTTTTAAGAGAATCCTGCTCTCTCTAGTGGCCACAGTTAGAAGATCGCTGCTTACATGCAACTCCCCACAAACTCTAGCTTCTCGGAAACTGTGAAGATAAAGAGGGTTGGGAAAAGAGAAAGGGGGAGGGGTTTCCCCCCATTATCCAATCACATTACTGACTTTCAAATCGTCACTTACCCTCCAAGTGGTTTAGGAAGTTTTAAAGCTGGTTCTCTGAACAGCTGAAGAAGAGCACCCTACCTTTTTTTTTGGGGGGGGAGTAGTTCTGCCCCTGCTGTATGCTGATTTTCTGATTTTAAACCAGGATGATCAGAAAGCACTTTGCCAAGAGTCTTCATTCTATTTCTTTTTTTCTATCATTACCAATATATACCTGGAATTTGAGGTTTGGATTTTAATTTGACTTTTAGCCTTTGAATTTAAGAAATCAGAAATAATAACACAATCAGAATACAGAACACCGAATACTGTATGCCAAGAAGGTAAGTGCTTGGGCAAGTTTTCTTAAAGGTGGGTTTTTAAAAACTGCATTATTTCGTTAGGTTCTTTGTGTGTTTTCTCTGTGTGTGCAAATAGTCGTCTTTTGTCAATTCTACTTAAAGTTAGGACAGAACAAACAAATGAATGGAGTAAAAATGGAGGCAAGGGAAGCTAAAATAGTAATATAATACTCTGCTGGAAAGGAGTGGCTGGTTGGAGATGGAAACCAGCGAAATAACATAGAAAGGGAGCGCTGTGGGAGGAGTTCCTGTCTCTGACATTCCTTATGTGAACTTGGCAAGTAGTCTAAACTACTTGAGTCTCAGTGTATTTCTTTGGAAAATAATTGGGAGGTGGTGAGGCCTCAGAGGTCCCTTTCTGCTTTGAATGAATGAAAAGAGGCAGTTAGGCAGAAGGACAGAAGGACAGACGGACAGACAGACACAGTGGCTAGACAGCTGACCTTAGAACCCAGGAGCCTTGGAGTCAAGCTTAACTCTGACACGTACTCTGTGTTCTCACGCAAATCACTTAACTTTTTGATGCTCTGGGCATATCCTGAAGACTGTAAGCTGGGGAGAAGGTGATGTCCTACTTAGATCTCTATATCAAAGAAATCACAGATATGTTCCCTCTCCCTTTCCCTATCTGTGTGTGTGTTTGTCTGTCTGTCTGTCTGTCCTGACTGTTACTTACCATGACCTTGAGTAATTCTCTGGACCTCAGTTTTGGTTTTTTGTTTTGTTTTGTTTTGTTTTCATTTGCAATGTGAGGAAGTCAAACTCGATGATTTCTAAGCCCGTTCCAGCTCTCTGAGCTGGAACTTATCCTTTAAAGGGCTAACCCTGTTTAAAAATGTGCTATGTAAAATGTATCTTGTGACCACCTCTCTATTTTTCAATTAGTTCAAGAAAAAAAGGCACAATTTTCCTGGTTGTGCTGTTCATATCACCCCTAAGGAAATCAGTAAAATGTGATGTTCACACCTTCCCCACTTCTGAATCCCAGTGCAAGGAAGGACTACAGGACAGGACAGAACTATTCTCAGAAGCTAGTTGGGCACTTACTCAATCATATGTTGGCTACTGCTATTCTTCTTTTAACACTGTTACTTGATATCAGTCATATGGGCAAGACATGGTGACCTGAAAGTCTGCCTGATGGCTTACTATTTAGTAAAAAATTATTTTGAGGATATTTATTCCTGGCCTAGAGGGGGATTTTTGAGGGCCTATCCCAGCCCCTTAGAACAGAATAGCATTTATGTGGGGCTGTCTGATAATGGCAATGAGTCAAATGAGTGCAAACTCTGGGCAGGGTAGAGCCTTAGACTTCTGAGGGATAGTATAACAAAATCAAATTTAGACTAGCAGAAGAGCAGGGAAACCCTTTCAAGCCCATTTCTGCCAGGTTTGCTCTAGGACTTAGCCAGGCCTAGAGATTCTGAGGACTCAGAAGAATGCTAAACTCTCCAAACAACCCACCCCAATGGGCATCATTGGACCCTAGTACATTATTGCTAGAGCTAATTCACAAATTCCTTCTGTACCTACTGCGTAAGAATTCTGATAACTCAGAGGGTCAGATACAAATCAAGGTATTTTAGGATTAGGAACAAGACTACAGAATCCCTAATAACTCAGGGGCTTTAGACCAAGGTGAAACATGACAGTGATAAAGTTCCATTATGGTATGTCATCTATCTATGAGGTCTAAATAAGAAAAGCTCATTGAGGGGAGGGGGCGGGAAATGGTACATTTACGAAGCCAAAGTAAGAAGTTATGATCATTATATGTGGGGTCAGGGGAGACAGACCTACTAGACTGAGAGTCAGGACATGTGAGTACTGGGCTTTGGGTCTGCCACAACTAACAATTTGCATTAATAATTCATTTTCATATAACTGCTTCGAGGTTAACAAGCTCTTTATATACTTATCAATCCTAACAAGTGGAAAGTACTGTCTGTAACAGTCTTACATCAAATTAAATGGACAAAATGAGGTAGAGCAGACAAATCTCTACATAGACAGTTCTGTGAGGTAGGAGCTATGCTATTCTCATTTCCAGATGAAGAAACTCTGAGTGCTTGAATGACATTCCCAGGGTCACAGAGGTAATGAGTCATGCAAAACATGCAAGGTGTACTTAAAACTTCTTGAAGCTCATTTGTTCTATGTCAAAGGCTTCTTTCTGGCCCTGGGGCCTTACAAAAATCTAATTCATCTTCTTCCCCCGATGCAGGAGACCATGGTCAAGCAAGTTGCAATAATTGGAGCTGGTGTGAGTGGCCTGACCTCCATCAAAGGTTGTTTGGAAGAGGGTCTGGAGCCCACCTGCTTCGAGAGAAGTGATGACATTGGGGGATTGTGGAAGTTTACTGTAAGTGTAGTAACTTTCCTTACTGTTTAAGAGGGAAGATCTTACATCTGAGCCCTCAGACATCACCGAAAGATTTTTCCTAAGATTGAAAGGGATGCAGGGCTGAGCTCATTGGGCCCCAGTGGAAGCCTCCACAGAAAATGACTAAGAATTCATATACAGATTTGCTTGAAGAAATCCTGACTTTTATCCTCCCTGTCACTTTTGCCGCTCATATTTCTTTAGCCTGTCTTATTTTATTTGTTAACTCATTTTATCAATGCTTTCTTAAAACAATACCATCATTACCACCCCTCCCTACTGATCCAAATCTGAAATTGAACCCTTTCTTTGCAATAAAGAAAAAGTTAAGTAAAAAGAAGCAATTCAATGTGAATTTGTCTGACAAAGTATGCAACCTTTTACCCATGTAATACTTCACTTTGATGTGGGGCTGAAGGCAGTATGCTTCTTTTATCTATTCTCCAGGTGGACGATGGATAATAGATATATAACCATTCAAAGTTCAGTTTACTTTGAATATTGTTTAAATTTACAGTATTATAATCATTGTGTCTATTGTTACTCAGGTTCTGTTTACTTCACTATGCATCAGTTCATTCAACTCCTATGTGCCTTTCTAAATTCCTCATTTAAAAAAAAAGCTTTTATTATACAATAATATTTCACTACCTTCGTATACTATAGTTTATTCAGCCATTCTCCAATCAAAGGCACCTACTTAGCTTCTAGTTCTTTGATGACACAGGAAGCACTGCTATGAATATTTTGAGATATGTGGGACCTTTGTTTCTGCCTTTGACCTCATTAGAGTATAAGCCCAGTATTGGTATCATTGGATCAAAAGGTTTGAATGCCTTTGGTTTTCCCTTTCCCATAGGAAACTACTGGACATGGGATGACCAAAGTCTACAAATCTGTAGTGACCAATATCACCAAGGAGATGTCATGTTATAGTGACTTCCCCTTCCCGGAAAATTTTCCCAACTACATGAAGCACACTCTGGTGATGGAGTATCTTCACTCCTATGCCAAACACTTTGACCTTCTCAAATACATTCATTTAAAGGTAAGACACCTTAGGAAATGAAAATAAAGGGGAGCAAATGGCATCATAGTCAGCTGGGAGGATAATGAAAACAGTATGAATGAGAAATCTGAATGTATATAATAATAATAATAATGGTAGCTAACATTTATATAGCACCTACTGTGTGGTAGAAGGTGGCACTAAGAAAGGCAGCATGGTATAGTGAATAGAGAGTTGGTCTCACAGCCAAGAAGACTTGGATTCAAGTCCTGCTCTTGACACATACTGGCTCTGGGCAAATCACTCAATCTCTCAGTACTGTTAGCCAAAGGTAGCAAATAGGAGCACACCACAAGTGGGCAGCAACATTCCTTTGTGCCTTCAGTAACCAAATTAAAATGTAATTGTAAATTGTAAAATGTAACAAAATAAATAAAAATACAATAAGACATAGATGATGTAAACTTATAGTTTTCTAAGTCAGTATGTGGCCTGTAGGGATTGGAGTTTGGCTGTTCTAGGCAACTCTTTGTAGCTACTAGATGCAGAGAAAATATTAACTTACATTGGTAGAGGGGATTTGCAAAGGATCTCTCCTAGGAGTTCCTAGTCTGGTCCCTGTGAATTCCATTCAAACCCTTACTTGGAATAAGTACTAGCATGTAGGTAGACTAACCAGAGTCACCATAATATGGAAAATTGAGCAAATTGTAAATGTCAGCTAAACCGTCCAATGCTCCATCTATGCTAATGGGCAGAGAAGAAACTGTATTTCATTTCTTTTTCCCCAATTTAATTATTTTTCCATTTTTATTGATACCTTTTGGAGTTCTTTTTTTTTCAGACATCGCAGTCATTTCCCCAGTGTATTCTACCTAATATAACCTTCTTTCATTCATTTCTTCAACTAGTATTTATTTGTAACAAAGAAAAACAGTTGAACAAATATGACTAAGCCTAATCTGATAATGTATCCAGTATAGTGTTCAAGGGAGAAAGCCAACTGGTTGAGGACCTCAATATAAAACTACAAGTCCTGCTTAGAGAAACATTTTCTCCTGAACACCCTGATGTGTGAAATACTCTATCTAGATCATTTCTATTGTTGTTGCCCTCCCAAGTCCAACTTGCCTGGATGGAACCTTCAGTGATATTCTGTTCACTGTGACTAAACAGCTGCAGATCTCATGTTTGGAGATTTTTCATACACACATACACACACACACACACTACATACATATATATGTATTTAGAGAGAGTACATGTGTGTGTATATATATAGTATGTGTATGTATATATAGATGTGTATATAATATGTGTGTATATGTGTGTATGTGTATGTATGTACATATGTGCATATATAATTTTCTCCAATTACATGTTAAAACATTTTTTAAAGTTGTAAAGGACCTTAAAAGTTACCTAGGTTTTTTTTTAATGTGTATTTTATTTTTCCCCAATTACATGTTAAAACAATTTTTTAACATTTGGGGTTTTGTTTGTTTTTGAAGTTTGGAGTGTTTGGAGACTTTTCTTGAATTGATCCCATTGTATAGTGTGTCTAGCCCTGATCCTGTGGACAGAGGTCTCTGTGCTTCCTTTCAGACCACTGTGTGCAGCGTAACAAAGCGCCAAGACTTTACTACCACTGGCCAGTGGGACGTGGTGACAGAGACAGAAGGGAAGAGAGACACAGCTGTCTTTGATGCAATAATGATCTGTACAGGACATTATCTGAATCCCCACTTGCCTTTGGAGTCTTTTCCTGGTGAGTTAGCTAGTCAACAAAGTTTAATATCTATCCAGTGCCTCTCCTTGTATGCCAATGTGCCATACTAGACACCCAGGATACAAAGACAAATATGAAACAATCCCTGCCCTCAAGGTATCTTATACTTTCCTAAAAGACCTTCAATTGAATAAAAATGTATAAAGCCTCAACTATGTGCAAAGCATTGTGCTAGGCACTAGGAATGTAAAGACAAAAAACCAAAACATTAAGTCAAGCTTATTTAATTTCAAGAGGCTACAATTACTAATAATTGAGAAGATCATGGAAGGTTTCCAATAGTAAGTAGCATCTAAGCTATACTTCAAATGGTGCTGGAGGTTTTATGAGGTAGAAATGAGGAGAGAGCATGACCTTGACATGGGGTACCATTTGAGGTGGGAGATAGAATGTAATATAAAGAAACTGGAATGGAGAATGTATGAACTGTCTTAAAATGGAATAAGTCTGGTAGATGTGAATCATTTTTTAGCAGATTTTAAATACCAGGCTAATAAGCTTGTATTTTATTCTAATTTTTTTATTTTTTTAATTGGAGTCACATGGTCAAATCTACGTTTTCAGAATTACAGTTTGACAGCCACATGGAAGATGAATTGACAAGGAGCCTGGAGGAGAACTGTTGTAAATAATAATACATAGTAAAGCCTGAGCTAAAGCAGAGGCTGTGTGGATACAGACAAGGGGATGAATGTGAGAGAAGCTGTGAAGGTAGAAGCAGCAAAGCTTAGCAACTGCCTGGATATGGGGAGTGAGGAAGAGTAAGGAGTGAAGAATGACTCCAGCATTGCCAAACTGGGTGGGTCAAAGGATGATGGTAACTTCTACATAAATAGGGAATTTGAAGAGAAGGATTAGGCTTTGTTTGGATTTTGGTGTTTTGGTTTGGGTTTGGGTTTTTTGGTGGGTTGTGGGAAAGATAATGAATTCTATTTTGGACATATTAACATATCGAACATTAACATGTTGGCTCTCATATAGTCACAGAGATTCCCAGGCTCATACATATTAGGTTCCTTCTGAAAGAATGTCAATAGAAAAAATCCATACAGGTAAGTATCCAAATAAAGGAATCATGTAAGAAAAATACTTTAAGCTAACCCAGTAGAATGTATGCAATTTTAAGAGATTTCACACTTGAATAAAAACAAATAAAAACAAAATCTCAGAATCTCAGAGTTGAAAGGAACCTCAGAGGTCATCTAATTCAATCCAAACCCAAATAAGAATCCTTTGTATGAAATCCTAACAAAAGGAGTCATCTGACCTTTACTTGAAAGTCTCCAAGTTGGGGAGAGAAGGAACCTACTACATCCTAAGCAGCCCATTTCAATTATTGATATTATAAGATAATTCACAATAGCATTCCTTTGAAAAGAGAACCCTCAAGGACATACGAATTAAAATTTTATTTATTTTTAACTGATTTTCAAGAACATCTATAAATAAAACCAATTACAAGCATAATTGATATCACATATAGGTACTATAGGATTGTACATAAAAGACTTCTTTAAACAAACATGGCAGGAGTTATGCATTCATATAAACATTAATCCTTTAAAGTGGTCACCTGGGGAAACTATACATTTATTCCAACAATATCACCATTGCTCAAAATTCATTTCCCTTCCAAGAATTTTTAAAGCACCTACCACGTACCAGGAATTATGTTCAATGCCAAGAAATAGTTGGGAAAAAAATGAAACCACCTGTTGCCCTCAAGGAGCTTATATTCTAAAGGATGGAATACCAAGTACACCAGAGGTTTACATAGCTAGATAGAGCTGGCTCATGCCCTGTGCACACTTGTGTCATACTTAGAAAAATAAATATAAAAAAATACAAAATAATTTGAGGTAAGGAATGCTAACAACTAGGGAATGAGGGAAGGTGACTCAACTGGTTTTTGAGCTCAGCCTTGAGGAGGGCTGAGGATTCCAAGAGACAGTGGTAAGTAGTCACAGTGTTCAAGGCATAGATTTAGAGAAATCATTTGGAGTCACTGAAATTACCTTCAGATCCTGAGGCATATACCCTGGTATTTCCCTAAGGGTGGCTATCTTCTTAGTTTCCTCTCTTCCAGAAGCTGGAGTATGATGAGGGATGTCAGACTTCAGAGACTGTATTTTCTCCATTAATCATTTAGTGAAATCAACAAGCCTATACCTGCACCTTAGTTCTTCTCTACTTTTTAGACTGCCTGCTCCCTACCCCAACACTTAGCCCTGCCTTAGTTAAACCCACCTTCTGATTTTCTCACAGGAATCAACAAATTTCAAGGACAGATCCTACACAGTCAGGAATACAGGAGTCCCGAAGGTTTTCAGGGTAAACGGGTCATTGTGATTGGTCTTGGGAATACTGGTGGTGATATTGCAGTGGAACTCAGTCGTGTGGCAGAAAAAGTAGGTAAAGCCCAGGCAGTACTTCTTATTGCTACAAGGGCTACTTTTCATGGCTTTAAATATATCTGGCTGTTTTTGTTGTTGAATCATTTCAGTCATATCTAACTCTTTGTGACCCCTTTGGGGGGTTTTCTTGGCAAAGATACTAGAGTGGTTTGCCATTTCCTTCTCCAGTTCATATTATAGATGAGAAACCGAGACAAACAGGGCTAAGTGACTTGCCCAGGGTCACACAGCTAGCAAGTGTCTGAAGCCATATTTGAACTCAGGTCTTCCTGACTCAAGGCCTGGCAATTTATCCACTGCACCATCCTGAGGCAGCTAGGTAGCGCAATGGATAGAGCACCAGCCCTGAAGTCAGGAGGACCTGAGTTCAAATGCGGCCTCAGACCAAACACTTGATACTTACCAGCTGTGTGACCCTGGACAAGTCATTTAACCCCAATTGCCTAAAAATAAAAAAATAACAAAATAACACTGCACCGTCTTGCTGCCCCATCTGGTCATTTGAATAGCTATTGTAAGCATTCTCAGACCTTACTAAGCAGTGAAAGCAATTATTACATTCAGACTATTAAGATCTCTATAACCCAAAGTTTTAAAAACCCATGTTAAAAAAATTGTTTTCACATGCAACTGGGAAATAAGAAATACAGGAAATGGGGTATTGACATATATCCTGCCCTACAGGGAAATAGAAGGGGTAGGGGAATAAGAGAAGGGTGGGGTGAGAGATAGAAGGGAGGACAGATTAGGGGAAAGAGTGTACAGAATGCATGCCATCTTGGGGTGGGGGAAGAGATGAGATGGGGAAAAAATTTGGAACTCAAAATCTTGGGGAAGTGAATGTTGAAAACTAAAAATAAACAAATTTTTTAAAAAGATTAATATCTTTGTGATCATCTAATCTATGGCATGTGGAGATGAATATCCAAATACCGATGCAACCAGGTCAGGTCTGTGTATCTTCTGGGACAGAGCCAACTTAGTCATGCCTATCAGTTATCCACTCATGTTGCCCAACGAAGATAAATAATAATTTCAAATGATAGGTCAGGGTTATATGATTACAAATCCTTTCCACTGATAATATGAATTATAAACAGCAATAGAATGTTTGTTGTTTTTGTTATTGCTCAGTCACGTCTGATTCTTTGTGACCCCACAGACTTGTCCATGGGGTTTTCTTGGTAAAGATACTGGAATGGTTTGCCATTTCTTTCTCCAGTGTGTTCCAATATTATAATTGAGAAACTGAGACAAAAAGGAGGGGTTAAGTGACTGGCCAGAGTCACACAGCTAGTAAGTGTCTGCGGCTGGATTTGAACTCAGGTTTCCCTTATTCCAAGCCCAGTGCTCTATCCACTGTACCACCTAGCTGTCCCAAGAGAATGTGTGTATGTATGTATGTATGTATGTATGTATGTATGTATATGTATATGTATATATATACAAATATATGTGAGTACATATATACAAATATATATGTATTCTATATTTTTAAAAGATATTACTAATATATATGTGTCAAGGGTTATAATCAGGAATGAGCCTTGATTTGACCATATTTATGTATTTCTCAACCCCTCAACCTGTTGCAAGTATTTGCAAAATGCAGTCTGAGGTTAAGAAAGTAGACTATCAGCATAGAACACACCAAAGATAAAGAACCGTAAAAAGAGTAAAATCATGACCTTTGCTTCACTAACATGGTCTTTTAATCATAAGCCAACCAGCTTCAGTAAGGAAACTGCTGAATTGGCTGGAAATTGAGCCCTAGTGAATTGCTCTGAAAGCAGCTATAGTCAAACCAAACTGTAGAACCTTCTAGCAAATAAAGACATTAAAACAAATTCATAGCTCTTGAATCTGCTGATCAAAACCTTACCTTTACAATTTAGATTATTTGCCTTGAAATATTGAAGGTACCTTCTCCACTGACACAGAGTACAACCCCTATACTTAAAAGACAGTCTGTGAATTGCTTTGGTGAAAATAATTCAGTACCTGGAAGCCAAACTGGGATAGACAATGAGTCACTCCACATTTAGATAGAATGGTCCTCAGAAGATAAACTGTGCTAGGCCCATATTCAGAGCCTTTCTCAAAGTCTGCATCCTGCTGGCATAAACGTCAAGAATTCAGGGCCATCTTCATGACATCATCAGATTTTGGAGTAGGAATTTAGTGGAGGAAGACCAGGGTTCAAATCCCCACCTCTGACACTCACTATCTTTGTGACTATGGATAAGTCTGGTGCTCTCTATTGTAGAGCCTTTCTCCAAAATTATCTTGTTTCTAGTATATGGAGGTGGAATGAGGAAGAGGTATGATGTGGGTAAATGTTGTCCACCTGATTAGAGTGTAAGCTTCTGGAGGACAGGAACTATATCACTTTTCTCTTTATATTCCAAGCCTTTAGCACAGTGCTTGATACACAGTAGGTGCTTAATAAATGGTTTTTAATTTCTGTTTGATTAAGTCACAACCTCTCTGAGCCTCCATTTTTTTCATCTGTAGAATTAGAAGGATGGTCCAGATGGCCTCTAAGGTCTCTCTCAGCATAAAATCTATGGTCCAATGATATAGAGTCTAATTCCTATAGCACGTATGTCACACAGTTGTTATGAAGTTCAGATGAGAATAAACGTAAAATTTAAATCCTTAAGTAAATGTCTATTATTGCTGTTGTTGTTATTACCAACATCATTTCATTTTTCTCAGTTTAGTTCAATGGAGTTCAGAAAGAAACAGTCCTGGAATAGATCGCTATAATATTATTCTTTTATGTTTTATTTTTGTTCTTATTCTTATTACTGTATTAAACTGTATTCAGTTTAATGTATTATGTCACAGTGATATATCAGATGAGAGAAAATTAAACTGTCAAAAAGCAAAACAAAGACTGAATTCTATGAAATAATGACCTAACTTGGGTCCTAAAGAAGAGATGTGAGAAGGTACCTTCTCTTCCTTCTTTGTAGAGGTGGGGAACAGTGGATGTGGAACACTGGCATATAATGTCAAATTTTTTAAATTTGTTGGTTAGTTTTTCTAACCTTGAGTTGGGGGTGGGGTAGTATGCTGGGAAATGTATGTGACATAAAAATAATAGATACCAATAAAAAAAAATTTAAGCAACATAAGTTCAGGTATCTTTTAAAGGATGCCTAAGCTGATCCATTTTTATGGAAATGTATTAGGTAGATCAAGATTATTTATAAAGTGATGATTGAAGTATCAACTCCATTGATATCAATTGTATGGTCCTTCATTGGATTCCCACAATATGAACAGAACTAAGGGAAGACCCTTGAAAATTGGAGTAATCCTGTAGGGAGATTTATGGGATGATGTGGACAAGAGAGAAGAAAAGACATAGCCTAATTTCATTCTGTAGCGTTGGGGGTGAGAGACTCCACATCAGCGAGATCAAAATTCATCCAAGTCATGATGGACATGGCCCTAGATGCCCATTTATTCATCTCTGCAGAGGTCCTTCAACCATGCTTTCTTTGAGATCAAGATAGGTATCTGCTGCAGCACCATTAAGAAAACTGGAAAGCACTGAAGGAAACGTATCACATCAGTGAGGAAAAGTACAAAATCACTAGATGATACATTTATCCATCCTGCCTTACCTTTTAGGTGTTTCTCAGCACTAGAAGTGGTGCCTGGGTCGATAGCCGTCTTTCTGATCATGGCTACCCCTCTCATATGATTCAAACAACAAGATTTCTTCATCTGGTTGCACGTTCCCTGCCTTCAGCCATCATGAACTGGATGGGGAAGAGGCGCACGAGTAAATGGTTTAACCATAAGAATTATGGATTGAGTATTCCAAAGGGGTACTTTATTTTTTATTTAATGAAAATCTAGTTTCTGAAAAGAAATCATCTAATTCCTTAATTTTTGCATGAGGAAGCCAAAATTTGTGCTCACATTCAATGTTTCCATTATGTATGTTTCTATTAAGTTCACTTCTGCCACTTTGACAGTAGTGCTCAAGGTTTAAGATAGGCCTAGCCTAGTTGAATTTTATTGGGAAGACTAACTTGGGAAACTGAAAGTTAACGAGAAAAGAGAGAGAAATTCGCGTATATAACACAAGACAGAAAATCAAGAAATTGAAATTTATTTGAAGGATTCCTAAGCTGATCAACACAAAATGTGCAGTGTATATAGACAAGATCAGTGAACAAAGGTAGTCATATCTGTTGTCATATACAGGGTGCCCCAAAAGTCTTGGTGCAGTATAACTTACCACTGTACCAAGACTTTTGGGACACCTGGTATTTAGGACTAGAAAGGATTTTAGAGGTCATCTGGGTCAACCCCATCATTTTAGATAAGGCAGCTGTGACCCAAAGAGATGAAATGACTTGGAAAAAGACACACAGATAGAAACTTGCTGAGCTAAGATTCAAGACAATGTTCTCTCCAAATCCAGTGGTCTTTCCATTACATGTATCATCTTGCCTCCAGTTTAGCTGAAAAACTGGAGGTATGAAATTATAATAAAAATAGTGTATAAGCATATTTTAATAGATGTAATTTTAGTTAATGTACACACTGACAATGGCAGAATGTTCTTGCAGTAATGATGGGGTTTCTTAAGTATCACTTTTATCACATACTTGAAAGAAAAAAAATTTTTTTTAGTGGAAACACGTGTCTGCATTCATAATTGGAAATGAGGGAAGAAGCATGGCTCAATATACAAATGTTTCTTTTAATTATACCCTTAGAATATATAAAACATACAATAATTGAGTTGAAAGTGGCTCAACTCCATATTAATGTTTTAGCTAATCACAATTATTATTGGGAGCCTGAAAAAGCATAGTATCAAGGGTGGGACTTATACTTTAACCTCATTCAACAGATACATATCAAGTATCTGACACTTTCCTGTCCATGACTTAATATTCTTTTAGCCACAACATATTACAACCTTTGAATGTCCTGGCTCTCTGTACCTAAACTAAATTATGTGGTTGAGCTAAAGTCTTCAAAATGTCAAGTCATCTATTCCATCTTTGAGATCTAAAAAAGTAGCTTCCATAGCCTTGTGCAGTCATTCATACCAAAAGAAGGTGTTAAGTGCTGTTAATTAATAAATCAGTAATCAACTTTTCTTTTCAAAATGATTGCGATTAGCAGCAGGAAAACAAAATATACTCAGGACAATGGCCCAAGTTTTGCCTATGTAGAGCTATCAAATGTTTTGGCTAAATTAATTGGTCAATTCATTGGAAACAATGTGTGGCTGTTATTCACTAAATTAACCAGCTTGTTAGTTGAATGTAACTGGACACCTATTTGTGTATACATATAGTAAAAGCACTTGTTTTTTTCTGTACGATACAGGCGGCAGCAAAGGAGAGTTGCAAATGATGAATTGCCCAGCTATATCCTATGTGGCGCTGTCACTGTGAAAATCAACGTGAAGGAATTTACAGAAACATCTGCCATCTTTGAAGATGGGACTGTGGAGAACATTGATGTTGTATTCTTTGCTACAGGATACACATACTCTTTTCCTTTCCTCGAAGAACCTATGGAAAAATTCTGTAAAAACAAGATCTTCATATACAAATATATCTTCCCTTCAAACCTGGAGAAGGCAACTCTGGCTCTCATTGGCCATGTTGGTTTGCAAGGCTCCATTATAGTAGGTACAGAACTCCAGGCCCGCTTGGCCGCAAGAGTATTCAAAGGTGAGTAGGTTCTCTTAATCACCAAAATCACTAACAAATTGCCTAATTCAATTGGAAAGTTAGTGTTTCCTTGTCATTTTATACCAAATGGACTTTTTTAATCAAAGGAACAAAGGGCTAATGGGAAGAGAAATTTTTCAAAAACAATTAAATAATATAAACATCATGTTGACAGGCATTTTTTCAACTTAAGGGGATGAATTGTTCTCTCAATCTTGAAGACACTTTTCCATTCAATTATGGAATAAACTGAGTAATTTTTCAGTTGTGTCTGACTCTTTGTGATCCCACTGAGGGTTTTCTTGGCAGAGATACTGGAGCGGTTTGCCATTTTCTTCTCCAGTTAAGGAAACTGAGGCAAACAGGGTTAAGTGACTTGCCCAGAGTCACATAGCTAGTAAGTGTCTGAGGCCTAAACTCAGGAAGTCTTTTTGACTCTAGGCTCTGCACTCTACCCACTGCACCACCTAACTGCTCACAGAATAAATAGGTAGAGATGAAACTGCTTAGATGGGTCCTCTGCTAAGCCATTTATATTATTCTTATGTATTCAATAATAATAGCCATATTTTTTCTCATTTGATTCTCACAACAACCCTGGGAGGTTGATGCTGTTATTATCCCCATTTTACAGATGAGGAAATTAAAGCTGAGAGAGACTGAGTCACATGTTTAGGTTCACACAAGTAGTAAGTGTGTGAGATGGGATTTGAATTCAGGTCTTCCCAACTCTAAGTGCACTACTCTTTCCCTCTTCACCACCTAGCTGCCTAAAAGTAAAGCAGTCATGCTAGTAGATAAGAGTTTGATCTGACTGGTTTCAGTTATTATACATAAGTGAAAATATTTTTTAAAGCATCGAAATATTCAGTAATTTAAACTTCCTATATTTCATCTCATTACAGTGCTTGGCACATAGTAAGCATTATATAAATGCCAGCTATTGTTATTTTTAATGAGATTTTATTTAATTCATTATTATAATATTTAGAACTCTTTTCTCCCCAATTTCTTAAGAGCATTCTTTCATGAAAATACTGGAGGAAATATGAAATACTATTCTTATAATGAAAAGGCCCTGGGGACTTGGATTCTTAGTTTCAGTCATGCCACTTACTAGCTATATGACCTTGGGAAAATCATTTCTGGGACTTTGTAGACTACAGCCATGGGATTATTGATTTTAGGAGGGGGCAGGGACATTCAAGACCATGTAAGTCCAATCCTCTCTTTTCTCAAGAGGAACCTGGGGCACAGAAATACCCAGTGCTTTGCCCAGGATCACACTTCTGGTAAGTGTTCAAGGCAGGACACGCACCTAACTCTTCCTGGTTCCAACTCCCTTTGCCATACTGTTGACTAGATGATCTCTCTACACTTCTGACTAGCCAACTCCAACATTCCATACAATCTAGGGACATTCAGAACTGCTGTATTTAAAAAAACATTTACTGCTCCCCAAATTTGTCACCCTGAAAAATGACATATGAAAATCTGGTCCCTCCCAGCCAGATATATACATGCCTCATTTACTCATACTTGCATAATGGCATATTCTCATCACATACCTCCTGACACAGCACTGCCAGAAACTAATGCAAGCTTTTCCAAGGATTTTTGTCTAAGGGTTCACTCACTCTTGGCCCTAGATTCCTTTAAAGAATAGGATGATTGCCTGCAGCAGTGAAATCTCAACTGAGATAATACAGGCAAGTGAGTGAAATCTCAATCTTCTTTCTAGCTTTCTTCAGCAATGCTCAGCAGCCTGGGACAAGGTGCAGAGAAGTGAAATCATGAGGGTTATTTGGAGGAATAGGTCAGGAATGACTCATGGTAGCTGATAAATCATTAAAGCAGTGAACAGCTGAGTTAAAGACCGAGTATGGAACACATGAAGACCGAGTGGCAGAGACGGAATTGAAGAGGGAGTAATGGAGGACTGGGAGAACAAAGAATGGGTTCAGCATGAGTGAGAGAGCAGGGAAGGCAGAGTAGGAGGTTGTGGTTTCAGAAGGAAACTTTGGAGTTAAAGTTAATTGTCATTGACTCCATACTAATTTTCTGGAACTAGTCTACCAAAGCAAAGGTGAAGGGTAGAAACACCAGTGTCTATTATTTTCCAAAAGTGGGGTCACTTTTTGCAGATCTTTTTATTATACATGTATTTATATGGAAAGATTTCATGTAGGCTCTGCAGTGAAGGGAAAAATGTAATGTGTGTCCTATAGCAATGATCCCAACAGCTATACATTAAGGAACCTTTTGCAAGGGCCTATGCATCTACCCATTCAAGGTGCAATTTAACTCTTTTTCTGCAATCCCTGCTACCAATGCTATTTTGTCCTATCAAAGGCCCTTAAGGGTTTGTACTTTCCTGCTTCCTGGTTTCCTTCTGTGTCCCTCTTGTGGCATACACTTTATATCAGCTGTGTGTACTCTGTGTATTCTCTGTAAATTTAAATAGAAATGAGGGTCACTAAACTGTACATTAGGATCCCTAGAGGTCACATCTTGACTTAGAAAACCAAATATTAACATTATTTTTGCCCTATTGTATTTTAATTTATTTTGTTAAATGTTCCTCAATTACAGTTTTAATGTAGTTCCGCCCCACTTCTATGTGTTACAGTAATCGGGGCCTCATTTTGGATATCTCTGCTTTACACGGCAGTGTTATAGAGTTGGGTTTGCTTATTTTCAAACAAAGTACTTACTACCATGTGCCATCAACACTACGAAAATCTTTTTTAAAGTGATTTCCTTATGCTTTCAAAAATAAGTACTCCATTTAACATAACATTAATATATGGCCAAAAAATCCATCTTTTTGGACTTCAAGAATTCAGATCATTTACTGGTGGGACAAAAGTTTATTTTATAATAGAAATAAAATGTATTTGAAATTCCCACCTCCTCCAGGGCTTGCCGTTAGCTCAGCCATACTGGAAAGAGCATTGGATTTGGCATCACTAAGACCTGGGTTTAAACATTAGCTCTGATACTGACTAGTTGTATAACTTTGGGCAGGTCATTTCATTTCTCCAATGTTGTTTTCTCATATGTAAAAGGAGGATAATAACATTATCTGCCTTCTTTTCCTTAGATTCATTGAATCTAGTGCTGGGAGGGATATGAAGACACCAAGCCTAGAGAAAGGAACTACCTCTCTCTTGCCAATAAAAATCCTCTCCAGTCTTTAAAGCCCAGCCAGCTTAAGTGTCACCTCCTCTAGAGAAACTTCCTTGATCTCCCCAGTTGGAAATGATCCCCTCCCCCACTTTACTTTTCATAGCATTTCAGTTTCATCTCTTTGAATTATATATTTTTGTATATTGTAGTTATTGGCACATGGGTCACAACTTCCACTACATTATTAGCTCTGTGAGAGAAGGAACTATGTAACATCTAATCTGCATATCAATCAACAGCCATCTGTTGTGGGGCTTCTTCTGTGCCAGGCATTGTAGTAGGCAGTACAATGGAAGTGGAGCCTATATTGTGTCAAGGGAAAGAACATGTACATATACAGCTAGATACAAAATAGATATAAAGTAATAAGGGCAGCTAGGTAGCACCATATTGTGTAGAGTACTGGGCCTGGAGTCAGGAATTCTCATCTTCCTGAGTTCAAACCTGGCCTTAGACACTTCCTAGCTGTGTGACACTGGGCAGATCATTTAACCCTGTTTGCCTCAATTTCCTAATCTGGAGAAGGAAATGGCAAACCGCTCTAGTATCTCTGCCAAGGAAACCTCAAATGGGATCACAAGGAGTTGAACACAACTGAGCAACAATTGGGAGGGGGAAGGCCTTGGCCACTAGAGGATTCACAAAAGGCAGAAGGCAATACTTAAGATGAGTTTTGAAAAAATCTAGAGAGTCTAAGAAGTGAAGTAATGAGGAAGTATATTTCTCCTATCACCTAACACAATGTTCATTTTACTAGTAGGTGATTAATAAATGCTGTTGAATGGAAGGAAAAGCCAAGCGTCCATTGTAGCTAATATCATATCCTTTCTTCTCCCCACAAAAGGACTGTGTAAAATCCCTCCATCAAACAAAATGATGGCTGAGGCTACCAAGAAGGAACAGCTCATAAGAAGGTATAATAATATTAATAATTGTATTTATATTTATATAGTATTTTAAGGTTTAGGAACTAATTTCCTCCCAGTATCCCCCTAACATAGATGGTACAAACGTGACTAATTCTATTTTACAGATGAGAAAAGTGAATCTTAAAATGAGCAACACATTACTTGCTCATGATTGCACAGGAATTGTCAAAGCCTGAATTTGAACCAATCTGAATTTCCAATATACTCCATAGTAGGCAACACTTAACAGAAGAGGCATTCCACAGATAAGAATTGAAAAAATGAAGGCATCAATAAGATGTTATATTACTGATAAAAATCTAATTACAATAAATTATAATGAAGAGATCTGATAAAAAGGTCATTTCCACATCCTGGTGAATGTCCCATAGAAACAATGTTGTTATTTTTTTAATCTGATCCCAAAGAATGAAATACAAGAAATATTAAACAATCACCCTTCAATTCCCTTCATTTCTTCCCACTTCATATGTGCCACAAACTGAAAAAAGATCCAATCAAAATTAAAGACTGAAAAAGATTGTCCAACAAGAGTAAGATTAAAGGATGAAGGTGTTGGTATTCAGATAAACACCCACCTCCTCCTACTGTATTCAAACCATTCCTTTCAGAGATAACTGGGATTAGTGCTGTTTCCTCTTGGATTCTACAGACTAGGAATATGATTTTGGGAATGATAGACTCATGTAGAATCTCAAAGATTGTTGGGACTTCAAAAGCCAGTTACCCAATGAGGACTTGAATAAGAATTCCCTCTGTGGAATACGCTACGTTATTATTCAACTTTTACTTGCAGATATTCAGTGAAAGAGAACCCACTACCTGCCAAAGCAGCCCATTCTATATTGGGAGAGCTCTAATACTTAGAAAGGTTTTTCCTAATCTCAAGCCTCAGTTTGTTTTTTTGAATCTTCCACCCATTTCTCTTAGTTCTGAACTCTGGGGTTAGGCAGAATAAGCTTAATTCCTCTTTCTTATGAATGTCCTTCATGTTGCCCCTAAGTCTTTTCTTTTCTAAGTGGACTATCTAATCTCAATTCCTTTTAGCATTCCTCACCTGACATGGCATGAAGACTTTTAATCAATGTTTGCTGCCATCTGAATATTTTCTAGCCTACCTTTTTAAAGTACGGTGCCCTAAACTAAGCACATTATTACAGATGTGGTGTGACCAAGGTTCAGCACAGTGGCATGATAACCTCACTAATCCTGTACAGTATGCCTTTCTTAAAGCAACCTAAAATTTCATTCTTTTTTTTTCCTTCCCTATCTCAGTTGACTCACGATAAAATTTTTTTGTTTGTTTATTTGGACCAGATTTGTGATGTCAGTGAGAACACTTCCTCTATTAATGTGGACTAAAACCTGCTCTACAACTTACAATCTTAGGGATTTGCTTAGGACAGTGAATCTCAAGCTTTTTGGTCTCAAGACCCCTTTATACTCTTACAAATTATTGAGAATCCCCCTGCCCCCCAAAAAGCTTTTGTTTATGTGGATTATGTCTATAGTTGCTTTATTAGAAATTTAAGTGTCTTAGTATTAGGAAAATAGTATTGACTTCACAGAACCCCTGAAAGAGAGTCAAGGACTCCAAGAGTTCCCCAGGCCATATTATGAATTAGGTAGTGAAAGAATTTTTCCCATTTTACAGATGGAAACTGAGACTTAGACATTTAGTCACATGAGTAAATACCCATGGTCACACAACTAGTAAGTATTAGAGTCACTATTTGAACCTAGGTCCAGTGATCTTTCCACTATACTTAGAGTCCTATAAATCGGAGGCTCTGCTGTGATCTTAATGTTGTTCATTAGCATTTAATTTTTAAGGAACAAACCACTGAATATATTGCAACACACCATTAAATGGATTTTATGAGTATCTTTCATACATATCGTGGAGAGAACTTGTTGATCTATTCAGGATTACAACTGTTACATTAAGTGATGAAAATATGAATAATCATTCAACCATCAAGTATTAAGGCCCTATTACATACTAGGCACTTTGCTAAGAGTCAAGGATTTAAAGACCAAAAAAGAAACAGCCTCTGACTTTAAAGACCTTAAATTCTATCTGAAGGAGATATATATATATATATATATAAGTAGAGACAAAAATTATATAGAAAATAAATACATGCATAAATACAAGATAATTGGGGGAGGAAAACACTAGGAATTGGGAAAACAGGAAAGGTCTTACCTAGAAGATAACAAGAGTTGAGCTGTGAAGGAACTAAATTAAGGTGGACATAAGAATGGCGTGCATTCCAGGCAGAGGGGTCAGTCCAATGCAAAGGAACAGTCATAGGAGATGGAGTTTTATGTGGGAAGAATAGCAAGGAGAACAGTTTTGCTGGAGCACAGAGTGTATGAAAAGAATAATGTATTAATGCAATAATAATAGTGTAAATATATATTTATTTACAAAATATATATTTTGTATATAATTTGTATATAAAATACATACTTATTTACAAACATAATGTAAATAATAATAATGTAAAAATAATGTAATAAAAATAGGTTGGAATCAGGGCTTTAAACACAAAACAAAAGATATTATGTTTGACCCTAGAAATAATAGGGAGCCACTGATGTTTATAAAGTGAGTGAGTGACATTATCAGGCTTTCACTTTAGGAAAATCACTTTGGTTGCAATTGAGAGGGAAGAGAATTCAGGTAGGGAGGTCAATTGACAGCCTCCTGCTAGGCAGGAAGTGATGAGGGTCTGAACTAGGGTAGTGGCCATATGAGATGATGTAGAGATAGAAACAACAAAGCTTAATAACTGATTAGAAATAGGAGGTAATAGAGAGTAAAGAGCCATGATTAACTTTGAATCTAAATTTGTCTTTTTGCAATTTCTATACATTGCTCCCAGTTTGGTCCTCTGAGACCAGATAAAGCCAATCCAATCCTTCTTTCATGAAAAAGCCTTTCATATACTCAAAGACCATTCACTGTCACGGGCCTAAGAATTTCCATACAGTTTACAAATAAACTATATAGCTTCCCATTATTTTACTGGATTTCACTTCTTTTTGATTCTCATATATTCTTACATAAGGCATAGCAGATGGAGGATTGGCCTTGAAATCAACCTGGGTTCAATCTTCTTGTGACACTATTAGCTTTGTGACCCTGAGCAAGCCTTTCAACATCTATTGGCATAAAATAAGTTCCAGGAATGTAACTAAAATAGCTTGTGATCTATGCTAGTGATAGAGGTAGTTTCCAAACTGGGAAATGTTGAAATCACAAGTCCACATTGATTTTAACATACAACTAGTTGGTTTGGCCAAGACATACACTTATAGGACCTATTATATGCCAGTTATGTACTAGGTGTAGGGGGATACAAATACAAAAAAAAAAATTTTAAAGAAAAAAATTCCTACTCCCTTCTGGAGCTTCCATTCTAATAATATTCTTTCTAAATTTGTGGTGGCCAAAACGAAATACAATTTTCCAGCATGGTCTGATTAGCAAACGGTAAAGTAGGATCAGCACTTCCCTAGTCCTAAACACTATGCCTTTTGTAATGCAATCTAAGATCTCATTAGTTGGGTTTTGTTGTTTGGGTTTTTTTGGCTACCATATATTGTTGATACTACCACATGCTACAAGCTAGTTTTTAGTCCACAGAAACCTCCAGATTGTTTTCAGAGAGACTATCATCTGGCCATGTGTCCCCCATCTTTTTTGTATTTGTATCCCCCTACACCTAGTCCCCCATCTTTTACTTGTGAAGTTGATTTTTAACCCAGTATAGAAGCAGATGAATTATAGAACTTAATCTTATTACATCAAGTTTATTAAAGCTTAGCAAAAATGTCAAGCTTTTGTAGATACCTCTGAGTTTCATCCCTTCATGCACTGGCTCACCCATTACACTTCAGCCATAGGAAATACCCTACATGTAAATTTGGCATTCCAATTATAATGATGTTGGGTCATGGACCATAAAAGCAGGGCAAGGAATTTTTACAAGAAATATAATGTGTCTCTTTTCCTTTTCTCTTGAAGGGGTGTTATTAAGGATCCCACCCAGGTGAAACAGAACTATATTACCTATCTGGATGACCTTGCTACATGCATGGGAGTAAAGCCCAACATCTTGCTCCTGTTCTTTAAGGATCCCAGGCTTGCAAAGGAAGTTTTCTTTGGTCCATGCACATCTTACCAGTACCGTTTGATGGGCCCTGGAAAATGGGATGGAGCCAGAAAGGCTATCATGACTCAGTGGGACCGGACACTCAAGCCCTTACAAACTCGAGTCATTCCTGATTATCCTGAGCCTACTTCAATATCACATTGGCTAAAGGTCTGGGGGGCACCCATTCTGTTTGTGGCTGTTTTGCTTACTTATAAATCCTCACTTCATCTGCAATTGACTAGGCTCACAGAAGTAGGGGAGAGAATTTCTACCTACCTCGCTAACACTATGAGAAAATGAATGTGATTAGATCAGTTGGACTATGATACTAACATGAAATGGTGATGCACTAGCTATCATTCCTTCCCCCAACCATCTATTGGATAAATTAATTCAAGTCAGTTATTATAATTATTAAATGCTTGCTAAGGGCCAAACACTGTGCTAAGCACTAGAGATATACAAAGAAAGGCAAAAAAAAAAGTCACTGTTTTCAAGCTCACAGTGTAATAGGAGAAACAACATGCAAACAGCTATATACAAACAAGATACAGACAGGATAGATTGGAAGTAATTAGATAGAAGGAACCAGTATTAAGGGGGATCATGAAAGTCCTCTTGTAGAAGGTAAGATTTTAGCTGGGACCTGAAGGAAGCTTAAGAACCTAGAAGCTAGAAGGAGACGAGGAAGGAAAGAGTTCCAGTTATGGGAGACAGCCGGTTAAAAATGCAGCATTAGGAGATGGAGTGTTGTGTGGGAGAAGCACAAGGAGGCCAGAAACACAATCATAGAATATGTGGAGAAGAGAAAAATGTGAAGAGGTCAGGTTAGAAAGGGCTTTAAAAGCCAAAAAAAAAAAAAAGGATTTAACATTTCATCCTAGAGGTAACCAAACCTGAAGATAATAAGATGAATTTAACAGCTGAGTGGAGAATGGACTGGAGCACGGGGAGAGACTTGAAGTAGGGAGAACTAGAAAACTATTGCAATAGTCCAGGTATAAGAGGATAAGGGTCTGCACCAGAGTGGCAGCAGTGTCAGAGAGAAGAGGGCATATAAAGGTGCTGTTACATGAGGGTAGAATCAGTAGGATTTGACAAGTGACTAGATATGGGGCAACAAAAGAAAGTGAGGCATCAAGAATAACCTATAGTTTGGAAACCTGGCTGACTGGGAAGATGTTAAAATCTTCAACAATATTAGAAAAGTTGGGGAAAGGAGAGGGTTTGAGGAGAAAGATAATGAGTTCAGTTTTGAACATATTGAGTTTTAGATGTCTATGGGACATCCAGTTTCTAACCCTTTTATTTGTCTCATCACTTCAGTACTATATGAACAGCCGATTAACACCCAATTCTGGGGGAAAATATTAATATAATACAAAATTAGATAGCCACTGACTCTGAAAATCTAGAGAGAATATAAGAATATTTCCTACTGTTGAGCCTGAGAATACCTGACAGCTTAAAAAAGCAACTGTCTTGGACTTTTCCCTCTTGGCCCAACTACCAAGAACTGTATTTTCCTCTCATGGGTTCACTGTCTAGACCTTATTTAATTCTAACCAGTAAGTTAACCAAAGTGTCTTACCTACCTTCAACTCAACTCAATAAGCATTTATTAAAAATGCTCACTCTATGCAGTAGACTGTACTAGTGCTGAGGATATGAAGATAAATACAGAATACTTGCCATCTCAAAGGAGCTTATATTCTGCTGAGGGGAGAGGATATGATATGTTGATGCTAGGGATATAGAGAGAAGTAAATGCAAAGCAATTGTTTTGGTGAGGAAAGACCACTAACAACTGGTGAAATTTGAAAGTCTTCATGTACAATATGGTGGATCCCTGAAAGAAGCTAGGAATGTCAAGAGGCAAAGGTGAGAGACACAGCATTCCAGGCATGAAGGCAGTCTGTGCAAAGCTATAAAGTTAGGAAATAGAATGATGCATATAGAGAAGCACAAGTAGGTCATTTTGGTGGGGAAATGGAATGCATAATTGGAAGCAAGGAATCTGAGTCCCTGGGTTAAGTTTAAGCTCCAAATCTGAGTCATTTTTTATTCCTCCTTCCTTCATCCTCCTCATCCTATCAGTTTTCTAGTCCTATCAAGTGTTTTTTCCTCTTCACTTCTTCCCATCTATCCCTTCTTTTACATTCCTTTCACCATCACTGTAATTCAGGCCCCTCTTAACTCGTGCCTGAACTATTCCAAATATTGAACTGGCTTTCCAGACTTCAAATTCACTCCAATCATCCTACAAACTACTTCTAGATTAATGTTCCTAAAGTATAGATTTGATCCTTTCATTCTCCTACTTAAAATCTTCAGTGGCTCCCTAATACCTAACAAAAAAAATTTACTATTGCTAAAGGCTCTATAGAACTGGTGTTATTATACCTTTCCAATTTCACTACTTGCTACAAGTATCCCACAATATTACCAATCTTGTCTACACTAATTTTCCTTAAAACAAACTGGTTTATAGACTTACAAAGAGGAAACCTTAGGAATCACAACCCTTTTATTTTATAGTTGAGGAAATGGAGGCCTCTGGAGGTTAAGTGACTTGCCTAAGGTCAAAAGGATAGTTAGTGGCAGAGTTAGGATCAGAGCTTGGTTCTTCTAGTTTCAAATCTAAGCCTTACCACTATGCCTTAGTCCTTTTCCTTTGCCTTTGCCATTCTTTACACTTTGAAAGCCCTTCCTCTAGCCTCATCCCTATTCATCTCCAACTAAATTCTACCCTTCTTCATTCAAAGTCCATAGGGCAACAAGGCATAGAGGAAAGATCACTGGATTTAGCATGAGGGTCTGAGTCCTAGCTATGCTATTTCCTAGCTGTAACATTGAGGAAATCACAAACCTTTGGGTACTTCAGTTTCTTCATCAGTAAAATTAGAGGGTTAGATTACATGATCTTTAAGGTCCTACTTTAAACTCTATGGCTCCGTCCAGGAAGGATCCTTTCATCCTCTGGTCTCTTAAAATATTTAAATTGCCCCACCTATTTAGCACATGGTTTATTTACTCTAACTTTTATTACTTATATATTTTCCCTGTTAGAAAGACTCCTGAAGAGTAGGGATTTTGTCTTTAGAAACTCTGTATCTAGGGCAGTGCCTGGAACATAGTAGCCATTAAATAAATATTTATTCAATAATGATTACCTATAGGTGTTCATCAGCTTGCAAATGAACATATTTGTCTTTTCTGTTATTACATAACTCACTGACACTATCCCCTTGGCCTTGAGTCTACTATTGGACCAACCACTGAAAAAAATGTTGCCAGAGCCAACCTTACATATAAGCAAAGTAAGAATTGTGATTTACAAGTTGGAGCAGGGGTCACCAGAAGGCCTCCCTGCCTCCAACATTGGCTTAATGGGTTTGAATCTTAGCTCTGCTACTTTTACTACATGTAGAACCTTCACATAACTTCCCTAGGCCTCAGTTTTTTTCATCTATAAAATGAGAAGGTTGAACTAGATCGTTTTTAAATTCTCTCCCAGTTTTAAATCATAATTATCCCCAGCAGACTGCTTCAGTATCTGAAATTTCATGATCAGTGATTCATGGTTTTTGGTTTTATGTTTGGTTTTTTTTTTAATTAAGGACTTGACAAATCTAGAGATTTTTGAAATCTTGGACTAGATGATCTCCATGGTCCATTCCAAGAATCTACCCTCTCATAACAGTCTGGGTATTCAGTTTCTTGTCTTTAGAAGGTCAATGACTGGAATTTTTTTGAATCCGTTATCACATTCATCTGTAATGCAGGCTAAAACTTTATTTTGGCCAATGAGAAATAATAACTTAGAAATAACAACTCATATTTCTATTGAGCTTTAAGACTTACCAAGTCCATTGCCCACAACAACCCTGAGAGGTAGAGAGTGTAAGTTCTATTACATCCATGTTACAGATGAGGAAATTTGCTCAGGTTCACATGAAATTTCTAAAGAGCAGAGCTTCGATTCCCAAATACTGTTACTTCTTAATAAGGTAATTTTTCTTCTTATGTGTTAATAACATGATAAACCATTTGATTTAACTCTTTACCTTTGGTATTTGTTTTCATAGGAGGATCAGCTGATCCCAACTTTATTATTTGCTATCACTCAATCAACAAGTATGTCTTAAATGCCTGCTATGGCTAAGCACTGTTCTAGGTGCTGGGGACAGAAAGACCAAAATGAAAAAGTTTCTTCCATTATGGAGCTTACCTGTGTGGCTTTAGACAAACTTAACCTCCGGAGCCTTAGTTTCTTCATCTGCAAAATGACGTGGTTGGGCTAGAAGGCTTCTAAGGTCTCTATATTTTAAAATACTGCATCTGTGGTTCTATCGTGCTATGAACCGTTTACAATTCATGGAGGATATGTTTTAGGTAACTGCTCCCTCTGGTGGCCTCACTCAGAACTACCGCCTAACCATACATAGATCTCATACAATGGTATTATTGACTGAACTTTGGAGAGGGATGGAGAGGGCAAACTGAGAAAGAAATAACTACCTTCAACCAGATGCTCAGGTACCATTGGATTTTAGTATAGAATTGGAGGGGCTGGTTTCTAAAAACAATTGTAACTCAGGATAACACTTTGTAACACAGGAAAACATTTTCTACTCTGGCTATGACTGTAGAATCATGGTGTTCAAAGGGACCTCAGAAGAGATCTAGTTCAACCCCTTGATTCTAAAGATGAAGAAACTAAAATCCAGAAATGTTAAATTGCTTGCCCAAGGGCACACACACTCTAGCATGTGTCAGAGGTAGGATTTGAACCCAAGCCAATGATCAGAGCTCTTTCCACTGTATCATAGTCTAACTTTGTATGGTGCCTTAAAATTCATACATGTCCTCTTGTTCTCCTTACAAAAAGCTTGGGCGGTAGACATGACCAATAGTTTTACTTTCTTTGGTATCTTCATTTTGCAGGAAAAGATACCGTAGATCAGAAATGTCCATTGATATACTTAAGGTTACACACAAATAGTAGGTGGGAGAGTCAGGACTCAACTTTAAAAATCATAAGACCGTTGATCTATAAAGACCTCACCTACTCCAATCTCCTCATTTTACAGATGAGGAAAGTGAATTGCCTGGTGTCACATTGGAAGTAGGTATTCGAGTTAAGATTTGAACCCAGGTCCTTTGATTTAAGGGCCAGTACTCTTTACACTATACCATTGTTGGTTCTTTTTGTTTATTTGTCTGTTATACCTTTTTGTGTGGGGGCAGCCAGGTGGAGCTATAGTGCATAGAGCATGGACCTAGAGTCAGGAAGACTCAACTTCACAAATTCAAATCTGGCCTCAAAACACTTGCTAGTTGCATGACCCTGAGTAAGTCACTTGACCCCATTTGCCTCAGTTTCCTCATCTGTAAAATGAGCTGGAGAAGGAAATGGCAAACTACTCCAGCATCTTTGCCAAGAAAACCCCAAAGAGGGTCACAAAAAGTCAGATACAACTGAAAAACAACTGAACAACAGCAACAAAAATCTCTTAGGTATAATATAACCAGAATTTAAAGTTTAGATATCAACCAGAAAGTAGAGCTCATCTTCTCAGATGATAAGCAACAGTAAATGAATGTTCATTTAATATTGGCACAGAACAATGTGTTTAGATATACTTCCTAAACCTACTTTCAGAGACAAGTAAGATCTACATGATTGGTTTTAATTCACTGATGTTTTGGTCATTTTGAGTTCTTCCTGGTATCCATTTTCCAGAGAATTCAAATAAAGATTTTGACCAACAGATTTTAACTGATACTTTCAATCAGGTCTATGGCCAGAACAGCTGGGGCCTAGAAACCACCAGGATTCAGTGGGGAGGGTGCAAAGACAGAAACCGGCATCCAACAAAATGTGTGAATAGACAGCTATATTAAATTGCGGGTAGACTACCTTGAAAAAATAACTGTGAAAGTGAATATGTGTTACTACATCATTTAAAATGGGGTGAATTATTGTATTAGCATGTGAATATAATAAAGTATATAATCATCTATTCAGAATGAACTTCACGAAGCATGCTGAATGCCATGCTACGATGTCAGGACATGAGTGCTCACAATAATTATTAAGGTATAAGAGTCTGAGTGCTTCACAAACAATAATATTAATAATAAAACTACCAACAGAAATTAAATGGAAAGAAAATATTGTTTTGATTTGTTTTTCAGTCAGTAAATACATCTCTAAGATAAAAGACTTCCATGTGTATTCATTTTATCACTAATTCCCTAATTTCTGCTGTTGTATCTATTTTTATGTTTTAATTTATTTTTAACATTCTTGTTTTTTTAATTTCGAGTTCCAGATTCTCTCCTTCAGTCCCATCCATTCCTCACCCACTGAGAAGGCAAGCAATATGATATCAATTATACATGTGAAAAACATATTTCTATATTAGCCGTGTTGTAAAAAAAAGAAAAAGCAAGCAAAATAAGGTTTAAAAAAGTATGTTTCCGTCTATACTCAGAGTTCATCAACTCTCCCTGGAGGTGGACAGCATCTTTTGTCATGGATCCATTAGAATTACATTGGATCATTGTCTTCATCAGAGTAGCGAAGTCTTTCACAGTCAATCATTGTTACAATAATGTTATTGTATACAGCATTCTCTTACTTCTGCTCACTTCACTTTATATCAGTTCACTTAAGTCTTCCTAGGTTTTTCTGAAACCACCCTGCTTGTCATTTTTTATACTGCAATAGTATCCACACAATCATATAATACAAATTGCTCAGCCATTCCTCAGTTGACAGGCAGTCCCTCAATTTCCACTTCTTTGCAACCACAAAAAGAGTTGCCATAAATATTTTTGTACATTTCAGTCCTTTTTGCTTTTCTCTGAGCTACAGACCTGGTAATTGTATTGTGTCTAGTTTTGGAAGCATTAATGCAAAACCAGAGCGTGGATTTGAATAAAATGGACTTGAAAGTCCATTTGAACTCTGAAATTATGTGATTCTCTGTGTTTAAAGAGAAATTGAATTTGTTGAATTTATGTGGAAATTCAGTGATGGTGAAGCACAAGTGTTCGCCTTAATATTTTTAATGAACAACGAAAATATGCAACCCTCCTGTACAAAGGAGCAATAATTTTGGACTATTCTCTTTGAGTTGGTTTTCTAATCATGCTGGAGGAATATGTACTGTTTCATTCAACCTCTCCTACTGGCTCTCAATCCAAAATATATTTATGAGATAACAATCTAGGTTCAAGGATGCAGTCTGTGGGGAATGAGATAATGGGATTGGATTGAACTGAAAGAATCTGGCTTTGGAGTCAAAAAACCTGGGTTTAAATCTTGGTTCTGCTACTCACTACTTGTGTGACTTTGGGAAAGTCATTCATTTCCTCTGAGTTCAGTGTCCTTATATGTAAAATCATGGAGTTGTGAGAGCTATTCCTCAAAATCATTTCATGTTTAAAACTATGAGTTCAATGACCGTTCCATAGATCCAGAGATGAGTGTTCCATCCCACTGAGCTAACAAGACACAAGATAAATGACTTTAGACTCTTCCCTATGAATTCAGTTCTTTTCCATTGAATTATATTACCTAGTTCAATCATCCATTCTAGAGCCAACATGCATTAATTACACTATTTTGTTGATGTGAATATGGAAAATTCTGTCTGGAGAATAAATCCTATGTAGTACTTGTTTCTACAAGTTCCTGTTCATTTAAAGGTCAACCAATTTATTGTTGATATTGTTCTTTTGGTGACATGTTCATGGGCAGAATAGTCCATTCTTCCACTAATGTCTTCCACTGATGTCTTCTCATGGAAAGAAAGTGACCATGGGCTCTTGAAGACTATACCAGTAGAGTATAAGCTATGGCAAATTCTGCCATATTAGAAAGGCATTAACTGACTACCTGGTGTCTGAAAACCAACTTAACTGAAAAACAAAAAGCCTCGTCACCAAGAGACTTTGTCACCAGATGATCAGTTATTTGGATCTAATGATGCGTCAACCCCCAAATCATAGCCCTGGTGATGATGTTTGGTGTTTACTTTAATGAGAACTTCACAACTTCCTTCTTAATGATACAGCATGGTACATGTGAGGCAGCTAGGTGGAGAGGTGGATAGAGTGCTGGGCCTCAAAGTCAGGGAGACTTGTCTTCCTCAGTTCAAATCTAGCCTCAGACATTTACTAGCTGGGTGACCCTGGCCGGCTCATTTAATCCTCTTTGCCTCAGTTCCTCATCTGTAAAATGAGCTGGTGAAGGAAATGGCAAACTACTCCAGTACCTTTGCCAAAAACACCCCAAATGGGGTCACAAAAAGTTGGACATGACTGAAACAACTGAACAATGGGACATGTTTCTGAGTAGCCTACCAGCCCTTTGATATCTTTCATTTCTTCTCCATTACTTCTATCCCCTGTGCCCAGCTTTGCTTTAAAGTCACCAAGTGCAAAAGATCTATGTATAAATTTGGTATCTCTCCTTCCTTTTCTATAAGGTATGTTGGCAAATGAATTCCAGTTATCTTTGTGGTCTTCTTCTTGTTTATATTCATCATGTCCAAGTGTCCCATAAAATCATATTTTTCATTGCCTTTGGACCCATGAGGAAACCAAATCCACCATCCACCAATACCTTTATTAGTTTTTCATGGGGAACCTGTAAACCATCCTTCCATTTATCTACAAATATTTAATTTGGAGCAAGAATATCAACATTACTGTGGCCTAGTTCCTCCTACAGAATGCCAATTCACTGTTTGTTGGACAAAAATCTCTCTTTTTATAGTTCAATTTATGCTTATAAATAATCAAAAGACTGTGACCCTATCTCCTTTTTTACTATTTTACCACCATCACTACAGAAGCAGAAGCACCACTAGAGAACTGCGAGGCAATTTGTATTTTTCTTTGTTTCTTAGATTTCCATGGCCATAATTCTGATCACCTTGTGCTCAAACAGGTGATGAGCCTATCTATAATTGGTTAGGCTTGTTCCCAGGCAGAAGGCAGTGTGGTAAAATAGAGAGTTCATGGAATTTGGAGTGGAAAAACAAGGGTTCAAATCCTGACTGTGCTACTTAACTGCCTGAGAGACCCCTGGACAAATGACTTCACCTAAATGGCAGTCAATAATTTCCTCACCTTCAAAATGTGGGTATTGGAGTTAATGATATCTAAAGTGCCTTCCAGTTCTAAATGTATGATCTTATATCATAATTGGAGCCTTTCAGATTTCTAGAACCTACAAAACCATGTATTCTGTTGGCCTAAGCTTCTAAAACCCATTGCTACCTCCAAGCTTCACTGAGGTACCAGAGTAGGACCTTTATAAAGAAGTATATCAATTTAGTGAACCTTATTGAATCATTATAAATGATGAACATGAAAAATGCAAAGGATATAGAAAGCCACATAAGGTGATTTATGGTGAAGAATGGAGAATTGGAACAATATACACAGACATTATAACTACATAAAAGTGATAATAACTACAAAATCTGAAGAAACAATATGCCAAAGAAAAAGAGATCAGAGAGAGGCCAAAAGCAAATAATTAGTTCTTATTTTGATAAAGTTAATGGATACAATTTTTTAATTATAGAGAGTTTGGCATTTATGATTGTATTAAAAACATTCATATATAAACATATGTATTAAATATAGGTGTATTTTTATTTTATTTCTTTTTATTGCTGTTTATAATTTTTTAATGATTTTTGAAACCTTCCCCCCAATTTTTTAATGTGAACATAGTCTCCAATTCTCTGATTTTTTACTACAAAATTGAAAAAAATAGACAAAGAAATGGATCAGACTATTTTATGTTGGGCCTCAAGAGGAAACTAGAGCTAACCTTTTAGGGATGGGTCCCTAATTTTGCCGTATCAGATAAATAATATTACACATTTGCTTTAGGTTGATCAGGGTGAGGAACTGATTAAAGCTAGCTAACGATGCACAATTGAAGTAAACTAGAATATCATCTATTCATTTTCAGTTTTAGCTATACCAAGTCCAAGAACTGTTTTATTGCACCTTCCTTGCCTAGTGGATGGATACTCTAAGGAAGCCAAATAATAAACTAGATAGACTAGACTAGAGCCCAAATAACGGAGTAGATAATGGACTTTTGCTAATGAAAAGTAATAAAAAGAAAATTGTATTTTATCCAAAGGATAGTCATAGCAAGCATTGTAGCCTGGTTCATTATGTTTCCTCTCTTTAGCAGCATTATGATCTAAAGAACCAAGACCAAGCTTTAGAATAAGAGCACCTTCTTCCCTGGACAGTGTTCAAAAAATACTGACAAATTCTTACTCTATAATTCTCTCTTTTCTAGATTCCCATGTTTTATTTATTACATCATCTCTCTTCTGCCTTTAATCAAATTTTCAGACTATATTATTCTAGGTGTATGATTAATGTCTCTGGATTTCAGATTTCTCATCTATAACATGTGGGAGTTAGAACAGATAATATCCAAGATCCATTCTAGCTCTAAAATATATGAATTAATGATCCTATGATTACTTTAAATAGATTCCTGTTTAGGTTTTGAGACAGGGAAGTATGATAGCTCAGGATAGATTTTATTCCTTAAAAAAAAAAAACTTTCTATACATAGGTAACCCAACCCCCTCTATCCCTGGGATTCTTATTATTTTCAATCTTTTAGGATGGACTGTTCTGCCATTGTCAATAGATTTGGTTAGTCAGTTTACTTTTGAGCTCTGCAGTCCTTTATCTGCTGACCCCAGGCTCATCATTACATTATTTCCAACTGAGGATGCTAACTCCAGAAAAGAAGGCCATCTTTTGTACTTCAGCCATCACAAAAATTAGAGTCACCAATAAGCGCTTAAAAGAATTAAATAATTTGGTCATTTTCATTTTCATGGGTCATTTTCATAAAAATAGTTTCTGACCTGCTAAGGAAAATAAAATATAATTATCTGCTTTGGTTATCATAAAGAGATACAAGGAAGATTGAGTAAAACTGATCTCCACAGAAATTAATTTTTAAAATAATGCCCAAAATAAAATCTTGGTTTTCAGTGATTTAAAAAAAAAAGATATAATTCAAGGAAAGAGGGGAAGGACTCTCTTCATAGAATTTTTCATATCTAACTCTCTAATTTCCGTCTCAAAGCCATACACATTTCTAATTTTGTTACCACATTTATTTCAAAAGTATTCTATTCTTTCTTCTCCATATAAAAAATAGAAAATAAAGACTATATAGGATAAGTAATTAAAGGAAGATTACTTCCTCTGATGAATTTTACATAAATTCTTCCATTCCCTGTTTTCTAGATGTACATATACTGAAGAAATTATGATAGCAAAAAGGCCAGTTTTCACTCAGTGGGGTATCACAGTATTGTATTGGAAATAACCAATTATCTTTGAAACCTATCACATATCAGTCATAGTTATGTGATAAAAGCAGAAAATTACATTGAATGAGGAGTCAGAAGAACTAATTTTTATCCCATTTCTACTAGTTAATAGCTATATGGCATTGAGGAATTCATTTAAACTCTCTCCAAACTTCCATTTCTTCATCTGTAAAATGAGCATAATAAAATCTGTCCTACCTACTGCAGTGCTGATGGTATTGAGGAATGGAACAAGATAATGTATGTGAAATCCCTCTGAAAATTGTGAAATTCCAAAGTTCTACCTTACATTTGCATAGTCTTCATAGTTTTAAAATATCTACATGACTATGAGTAATTCATTTCACCTCTGTGCTTCAGTACTCTCATTTGCAAAATGATGATGTTAGATTAGGAAACTGCTAAGATTCCTCTATCATTCCATTATGAATTCTATTATATTTCCCAGTTATAACTGGCAGCAGGCAAGAGTAAAAGCCTTTCATTTATTCCAACTCTCTTCAGGGTGTTTGGTAGTGGTGTGTCTGAATGGTTCTCTATGAATAATCAGAACCATGGACAAGGATAGCTATCTGTCAACTCAACACTTTCCATTTCCACTCCTCATCTAGGAGCATGATTCATTAAACAGCTGGTGCTCCCACTGAAGTAACCACACCTCTTTCCTAAATCTGACTTTAGTTAACTCCACCAAAACTCATAGTCACAGTTATCCATAATTTAATTAGATTTGATGAAAGTATAATAGAATACAAAGCAAAAGACATATTATGTACTGCAAAATCCAACCTAATCATATTCCAGGGCATCTAGGTGGTGCAGTGAATAGAGTGCTGGGCCTGAAGTCAGAAAGACTAATCTTCCTGAGTTTGAATATAGCCTCAGGCACTTACTAGATAGATGACCCTGGGCAGGTCACTTAACCCTGTTTGCTTTCAGTTCTTCATCCATAAAATGAGCTGGAGAAGGAAATGGCAAACCACTCCAGTATCTTTGCCAAGAAAACCCCAAATGGGGGTCACAAAGAATCGAACATGACTGAAATGAGTGAACAACAAATCATATTCCAGATCCAACTTCTGCAAAGCAGGAAAAATTCCGTTAGGGTTAGGATGTTTCCCCCTATTCACAGCCAAGGTCTAGATCATGGGAGCACAGGAAGTCAGCATCTGGCCAAAAACATCTCAGCTCCCATCTGCAGCTCAGGACATAGTCTAAATTCATAGCAGGCAAAGGGAAGGGAATTAGCATTTAAATAGCATCTACTATCTAAGAACTATGCTTAGCACTTTACAAATATTATCTCATATGATTATCACATATCAACTTTGAGGTAAGTTCTGCTATTAGTCTCATTTTACAGTTGAAGAAACTGAGGAAAACAGAGGTCAAGCAACTTGCTCAGAGTCGCACACTATTAAGTGTCCAAGGTTTGATTTGAACTCAGATCTTCCTGACTCCAGGCCCAATACTCTGTACAATGTGCTACGTAGGTGTAATAGCTTGAAGTTATGATCAACATTGTGGCTGATACTCACAAATGACTCCTGAATAGGAATATTACTGTCTTTAGTTAATTACCTTTTTTCCAGGTTCATTCAATTTTATACTTTTAGTACTGATTCAATGGTAAGATGAGACAGAAACTTGACTCCAATGGAATTCACATATATTATGGCTTTGAGTTGGCAGTTGGTGAGGGTGACTAGACTTTTCTCCATAGGAATTGCTTCCCCAGATCTCAGCTGTGAGAGATGAACTAGAAGCAGAACCAGTGGCCTGGGGGATGCTGCCATTCCCAAAGCTTCTGTGACTATCTGCCTACTAGTGCCAGTTTGCCAGCCATCAGTGTGAGATATCAATCAATATTTGTTAAGCACTTAGTATGTGTCAAGCACTGCGCTAAGCACTGGGGATATAAAAATAAGTAAAAGATAGTCCCTGCCCTCAAGAATCTTTTAATCTAATGGATGAAGAATAAGGAGGAATCAAAGTGGTATAGTAGGAAAAGCACTGAATTTGGAGTTGGAAGACAAGTATTCAAATCCGGGCTCCATAACATACCATACATGTGACCTTGGGCAAATCATTTAACCCGTATGTACCTATTTTCTCATCTATAAAATTAAAGAGTTGGATTGGATGATCTTTGAGGTCACTTCCAGCTCTAAATCTATGATTCTGTATATAACCATGAAATTCTATAAATATAAAGTCCTTGTCCACCAGTTATCTCTATAACAAAACATTCTAGGAACTAAGGGGATTGAATACATATAGCCTCCTAAAAAATTGTGTCAGGTATTTTTCATTGCTTAAAATAGTGACATGGTATTACTCAGTTTGTAAACAATACATATCTACCTTTCCTATTGCTTTTCCCAACTCATTCTTTAAAATGATCCAAGGTTCTTTTAGAAATAAAGGTCTGTTTTAAAACACTAATGCTTTACTAGTTTTCTCATATGGCTAGGAATCTTAGACTACTGTAATCTTCAAAAAAATTATAAGTTGAGAGTTACCCATAAAAGCAACAGAGAGGCAAATGGCAGGTGTGAGCATGCTATATCACATCATAAATAAGAAATTATGCAAAAGAAGTCATAAAAGACATCATCAAAGAAATGGGCAGCCTAAAAAATGTGCCATTATATGGCAAGAAAAAAGGAGAACCCCAGGGCTCCACTGACATCTTTCTAATGTAGAGAGTACAAGACAGGGAGACCACCAGATGCTGGAGCCCCATAACTTAGAGAAGGACACAGCCAAGAGTCACCCAGAACAGGAAGGCAGAAAGAGCTGCAATCTGCATCATAAGGAGAGATTATCCACAATAGTGAACTCACTTTTGTTCTAGTGTGTATTCCATTATGAAGACACCAGTAAAAAGGAAAAAAATTATGAAATATTTTCTCTGAATATTCCCTTAACACTTATACAAAAAAAATTGGGTTCAGCATAGAAAATATGCCAAATGATAAATGAAATTCAAGATTAAGTCATTGGTTTAATTATACTGAGTAGGAAAGAAATAAAAAGCCAACCTAAAATACACACTTTTAAATTTTTTTTCCTGATAAAAAGACAGAGCTCAACAGAAAATTTGATCTTCAAATACAAGACTCAAGACATAAAAAGGTAAGCAGGACAGAAAGAAACAATAACATGTTATTTTTATAATGGCAAACTGATGACATCCCTACAAGGGAAGATGACACTTGTAACTCTTGGGAACTGTATTGTTATTATACCATTTTAAAGGGGTATACATAGAGGGAGTGGATTTGAGTTGATTTTGATGTAATGATAAAAAAAATCTAATCAAGTGGATTAAATGGATCTAAGTAAATGGATTAATCTGATCTAACTAAGAAAATGTACTGAGAAAAAAGGAAAGAAGGAGGCAGATAAGGGTAAATTAAGTTACAGGAAAAGGCACAAAAACGTATTCCAGTAGAGAGAAAGAAGGGAGGGAGATGAGCATTGTTTGAACCTTACTCTCATCAGATTTGGCTCAAGGAGGGAATAACATAATCAGTTAGGTATAGAAATCTAACTTGCCCTATAGGCAGTAGGAGGGAAAAGAGGAAAGAAAAGGGAGGGGAGATAGAAGGGAAGGAAGAAGGAGTAAGGGGAAAGGGGAAGAAAAGGGACGGGGCTAAGAGAAGGGAGGCAGGACTGAGGGAGGCAGTGGTCAAAAGCAAAACACTAGTGAGGAGGAAAGGGAGAAAGGAGAAAGAAAAGCATAAATGGGGGGAAATAGGATGGAGAGAAAGACACAGATAGTAGTAACTGTCAATGTGAATGAGATAAACTCTCCCATGAAACAGAAGCGGATAGCAGAATGGATTAAAAACCATAATCCTACAATATGCTGTTTACAGGAGACACATTTGAAACACTGGGACACACACAGGGTAAAGGTAAAGGGCTGGAATAGAATATATTATTCTTCAGTGGAAGTAAAAAAAAAAAGCAGGGGTAGCAATCCTGATCTTAGACAAAGCAAAGACAAAAATAGATCTTATCAAAAGAGATAAGGTTGGAAACCACATCCTGCTAAAAGGCACCATAGACAATGAAGTAATATAATTGCTAAACATATATGTACCAAATGGTATAGCGTCCAAATTCTTAGAAAAGTTCAAAGAGTTCTAGGAGAAACAGACAGCAAAACTATACTAGTGGGAAACTTCAACCTCCCCCACACTTTTAAATCTTAAGGACAGAAAGCTTTCTTGAGGTAAATATGGCAAAGTTCAAGAAGAACGGAATCCCTCTGTATTCAATATAGGTATATCAACATCAAATGCATTAAAGAAGAAAAGAACAGTTCTGAATTCAAGGTATGATCTAAAGATAACAGAAAACAACAAAGCAAAATCATCGGTGAACCTAATTTTTTCAGTCTTCTCTAAGTCTTCATTTCCTCAATTCCACACACTGCCTGATGGTCCCTCTTCAGATCACAGACTTCTCTAAGTTTAAGTAAAATTCGTTCTCGGACAACAGACCCATAACCTGACAAAAAAAAAAACACATTTAAAGCCTTCCTCATTTAGACGGGAGGTCAGAGCCTGTACTCCTTCCTGCTGGCATGTCCTTTAGCAGCCTAAGTCACCTCAATGCCCCACAAGTCATGCACCAGTAGATGGAGGCAAATTGAGTCCTTCTTGGTGGATACGCTAGTTATTATTCCCCAAAATTCATTATATGCTAGTGATGATCATTCCAAACTTAATGAGGCTGATCATTATTTGATATACATTTTATCAGATATCTCTTGTTCTAGTCACTTCTCACAGCAATGATTTTTAAAAATAATCTGGGCTCAAATTCTCAAAATCTAGCCACTGCTCAGATTCTTATAATCTAGCCAACAGCTCAGTAGTGCTCAGATTCCTTAAGAGTCTTCCCAATATGATGGATGTTCTAATAAACTTTTGTCTTTCGCTGAAAGAAGACTTGGGTCAAATTCATTCTGACAGGACCTGTGTGTTGTGATTTTGGGGTCCCAGCACCCCTAAATCCCTAAACTTCAACATTTTGGTGGACCATACAAGGAAGCTGCCCAACCCCAAGGTCTTCTCCAGCCAAGACTGGAAGGTACGTAAGTCTCCCCCTTTCTTTCTTGCCCTGCAGTTGGGGTCATTCTCCAAGCATCTAGGAAGGCTTGGAGGTGCTTTTTGGGCAAACAGTTATGAAGCTGTCTCTGCACTCAGCCTGACGCTTTCAGGCTCTCGGTCCACTGGTTTGGTTTGAGGCCATGGACCTGGGTACACCTTCTGCAGCACAGAAGACAAGGACAGATGCCCTATCTGGGGACTGCAAGCTCCAAGAGGATGGAGAAGGTGTTTTACTTAAAATTTGTCTTTTACCCAGAAGCTAACACAGTGTTCTACTTAAAGAAGCTTGCCATATATTTGCTGAATTTAATCATACTGATTGGCAGATCAATATGACAAATCACTTCCCTGAGAGTATGGAACAGACCTAAAGACTACAGGAAAAGCCAATTCATCAAAGCCATGGATAGAAGCTTCAAGACCCATGAACAAATCACTTGAGTTAGACAGTTTTCGTTGTGTTCATCCACTGAGTTGGACAGCATATGCAAACTATATCTTAAAAAGCTGATGATTAATGCTCTTTTAGAATCTTAAGTGCCAAATTAAAACCTTTTTATTAAGATGATTCTACTAAAAAAAAAATCAAATACATCTTGGAAATGATACCTTTATCAGAGAAATTTGTAAAGATTTTTTTCCCAGTTATTTCTCTGTTTTAAATTAACTTTATTAGAGCTCTTTGTACGAAACCTTTTTTATTTTTATGTAATCAAAATTATCCGTTTTATCTCCTGTGATTTCCTCTTTTCTTTGGTCATAAACTTTTCTTCTATTCATAGATCTGATAGGTAATTTTTTTCCATGTTTCTCTAATTTGTTTATAATGTGCCCTTTTAAATCTAGGTCAAATATCCACTGGAGCTTAGACTTGTCTAAAGAACTAAGTGTTGGTCTAACTCGAATTTCTTCAATACCACTGTCTAATTTTCCCATCAGTTCTTCCCAACCAGTAGCTGGGGTTTTTGTGTTTATTGACTACTAGGTGAATTAATAATTAATTTATTAAATTAATAAATTATTAAATGAGGGTAGGCATGCCCAGTTCTTTGGGAACTCACCAGGAAAGATCATGATTGGCAGCAGGAAATGGGACAGCAATCACACTTTAATAAGGCACAGAGGGTACAGAGACAAGTGGTGAAAAGGATACAGAGGCAGATGGCCCAGCTCAGGGATGGGGGAATGGGATGGCGAAGGGAGACAAGTAGTATGGGTAGGAGGAGAGGTAGAGAATATCACTCACATAATCATGGATTGTAGTTGGGAGCACCAGATAGGATGGATCTGATGGAGACGGAAGAGTGCTGAGGAATGGGGGGAATAGGTGCAGGAGTCTGAGGTCTTGTTTTATAGGTTTAGGTTTTCTTGGAAACACACCAACTCCTATCTGGGCCACCTTAGGGTTAATTCATTAACATATCCAAATCATTTCAAAATTATCAGCAACTTTTGATGTCCTGCTGGCCAGGAACTGTGGAGGTCTGGAATTTGGGATTTACATATAATAGGACCAAAAACCTTGACAGCAGTGTCTAGATGGCTTCCCCTGATTCAGCACATATTACCAGGATATGAATTTTGGTGAATATAAGATACAATTTGTAAATTATGCTCCTTTGAACTTTGAGATGATTTGCACATGACTTCCAAGTTCCCCTTTGAAATCTTATTTACTACTATTGTCCCTTTATAATGGCTACTCATAAACTTATTATACTGACAAAAAATGGGTGAGACATGGCCAGGGGACTAGAACAAGATACAATTTTAGCACACTAGGATACTAGATACATTTACTTCTCTGTTTTGTACCTACTCTGTCTCACTAATAAATCTCTCCATTTTTATCCCCTGTGATTCCAGAGGACCAGTAATGAAACATGATACCCATTACAGAGAAATGATGGATTTAGAGACATCTGGTTTTGTATACAGCTATTGTAAGAATTTGTTTTGCTTGACTATGCATATTTATTGCAAGAAATCTTACTTTTCTTATTTTTCAATGGGGTGGAGATGGAAGAGAAAGAAAATAGATATCTGTTCATTTTCCTTAATAGAGAAGAATGGGACTATCACTTCCTTATTCCTACAAGTCATGGCACTTACTGAAACCTAAGGTCTCATTTTCTGCCTCATATTGTTGATTCCTTACTGAGCTTGTAGTCCACTGAAATCCCAACTCTCTTTCAAATTCCTTCTAAAAATAAAATTCTATGTCTCCTAACAGAGAGACATTTTGCCTGCCACTAGCCACTGTAGGAGACTTGATGGAAGAACATCCATCAGAAAGCAACCATGATAGGGAAGGTCTGACAGTCATGTCATATAAGAGTTCACTGAAGAAACTGGGGATGTTTAGTCTAAAGATGGAAAGACTCAGCCATACAATATTTTCTTTTTTTAGATGTGTTTATCTTCAAGGTTGGTCTAAAATTTCTTTTTTTCTTTTCTCTTCCTATTTTTTTTTAGCCATCCAATATTTTCAAAATAGAACTAATTAGCTTTCCCTATAATCTTTAGGCTAAAATTCAAACTCCTGTCTGGCATTTAAAAGCCTTTACAATCTGACTTCAAACTATCTTTCCAGGATAATTACACATTATTCTTTTTCATATTTATACATTGTACACTTTAGCCAAACTGACCTATTTGCTTTTTTCCAAATACAACTATCCATCTCTAACTCAGAATCTGTAACTTCCTTCAAACAACTTAGGCTGCCTCCTGTGTAGGACCTTTCTTGATTTCCCTAGTTGTTAGGGCTGCTTTTCCTCACTATGAAACTTTGTGTGAATTTTGTATTTGAGATAGCTAGGTAGTGCTCAGCCTGGATTCAGGAAGAGTCTAAATGCAGTGCTGGCTGATGGGGAACCTCTGTTTTCCTGGTGTTAATTATCTGGCCAAAATTAGCACAAGCAGCAGAAAATCAAACTGTACTCTGTTGCTTCTCAGCCTCAGAGGCTGCATCGAGTGTACAATCATCTGTGACCAAAAAAATCACACACCAACTCTCCCTCCACTTTAGTCGTGGCTTGTAGCCTTTTCAAGTTAAATATTTTATCATCACTACAGTAGCTGACCTTGATGCCACTTTCATCCTTGTTAAAAGTGTCTGACAACATCACTGAAAACATCATGCTAAAAAACAAGGGAGCAAGCATGCAGCCCTGCTTCACTGCATTGGTGACTAGGTACGTGCAAGAGCATTGTCCATTATTCAGAATCTATGCAAACTGGCCTACAATATTGATGAACTTCTCCAGGCAACCAAATTCCTTTTTTTTAGGGAAAAAAATGAATTTTATTTAGAATAGCATACATGCATGCATGTAAATAACTTTGTAAAGTAATATATGTAAAGAGCATTCGTAAATATTAAAGCCCCTTTATAAACACACAAATGTTAACTGTTACTGTATTCAAATACCATCATAACAGAAGGGATAAATACAAGTACAGCTTTATTTACACTCTCAGAAATTCTTATAAGAAATTCAAAAACTCTCACTCTCTTTCACACAACAGCTTCCAAAAACACACTGATTTTTGTATTGTCTACAAATGTAGGTCTAATATTAATTTTTGTAACTAAAAGAATAAATGAAATGAAACATACAAGTGTATATGATTTCATTAATATGGATTTTTCCTTTCAGGATTCAGATTTCAACCCATTAATTTTTTACTATCCTATGCAACTTAATCACATACCGTGTTTGCAACAGGAATTGTCCACCCAACATGCTGAGGGTCCTTTCTCAGATTTCTTCTAATATAAAGAGAATACCAATGGAACAAAAGGCAATCCATTTTTTTTTCCTTCACTCATGCTGTGTGAATAACCTATCATATTGTGATGGTACTGGCTATTGTGATATACAGTATAGCTATGGTGATGGCATTGGTGCTGGTGGGCTACAGTGATCCTTGGTACAGTTGTGAGTTTGTTGTTGTTATTGTTGCTATTGCTGTTGATGTTTGCTCAGGAATGACATCATCAAAACTGTTTTTTATTTAATTTTTCCAATTATCAAATATCCTCACTCCATCTGGAAGGAAAAAAGGAAAGAAAGAAAAAAGGAAGGAAGGAAGGAAAGCAGGAAGGAAAGAAGGAAGGGAAGGAGGGAGGACCCAATTTACATAAGCACAGTCAGCCAAAACAAATTCCCATGACATGGTCATGTTGTGGTATGGACTTTTGTCCCTACCATAATAAGTACCATATTATTGATTGTAATGGTAATATGCTTAAATACAATATTATTGGTGGTAATGGCTGTCACCATAGTTGCAGCTGTGCTAGTGGTCATGGCTGTAAGAGCTTTGTTTTATGGTGGTAGAGGCTATAATTGGTTTTAGGAGGAAGCTACGGGGGTGGCTAGTATAGTTTCTGGTACAGTTGTAGGAGCAGGGGATCTTATGCTGTTTGATTCACCTGTGGTGGTAATTGTAGTGGTTGAAGTTGTACCTATAGTGGTCAGGCAACCAAATTTCACCTTGATTTTCTGCAAGTCCTCACGACTCACAGTCTCAAAGGCTTTGGTTAGATTGACAAATGTTGTGTATAGAATTCTGTTCTTCTAGTATTTTTCCTGGAGTTGTCAGATAACAAATATCATGTCAACTGTACCTTGGTCCTTTCTGAAGCCACTCTGCTTCTCAGGTTGATGACCATTTTCCAGATGAAAGATTAACCAATTAAGGAGGACTCTGGCAACAATCGTGCCAGCAATGACTAAGAGATAGACTCTCCCTGTGACAGTCACAGGACAGTCTATTTCCTTTTCCTTTATACAGATGGACAATGGAGGCATCCTGGATCTCCTGGGGGATAACCTCCTCTGCCATATAACCTGGAAGATTTCAATAAACTGTTACATAAGTAGTGGACCTCCTGCCTTGCAGACCTCTGCTGGAATGGAATCAGCACCAGGCACTTTGCTACACAACAGGAATCTAATGACATTCAAATTATCTTCTTCAGTTGGAAGTTCAGCTAGAGAGGGTTTGAATTCAACCTGAAGAATGGTCAATGGTCAATGGCTTCAACATTGGTTGACGGTCTGTTGAGAACACTATGGAAGTGTTCAGCGCAACTCTCCAGGATCGTGTCTTTTTCACTAATCATCAATAAGTAGTTGAGATGCCACAAAAGTCTTTTATCCATAAACAGCCTTCAGGGCATCATAGAAGCATTTTGGATTGTTACCATTGGTATAAAAACTGAATCTCATCTGCCTTCTTACTAAGCCAAGAGTCTTGCCTCTCTCTATGCTTGTAATTTACTTTTGATGGAGTTAAACACTGCCTTCTTAGACATGGATGAACTATCCTGCTGGTAAATCCTGTGGAGTTCACATTTTTGTTTAGCAGCTTCTGAATTTCCCCATCAATAAGGTCTCACATATTAGAATGTTAGCTTCTTGGGCACAGAAGCACATCCTTTCCTGTGTACAGCATTCCTTCTCCCACCTTTGTACCTTTGTATAGATGGTCCCATTTCCCTAGAATGACATACTTCCTAATTTCCATGTCATAGAATTCCTACTTTCTTTCAAAGGGCAGTTGGAATTCTGTCTTCTATAAAGGCTTACTGATTGCCCTAGATTCTAATAAGCTATTTCTCAAAATAAATTTGTATTACTTTGCATCTGCTTTGTATTCACTTATGAGCTCATCAACACAAACACCATTCAGTCTCTGGCCTCAAAGAGCTTAAATTCTTCTGTGAAAATAGGATAGGGGCACAAATAAGTGAATACAAAACACATGGAACTCCAACTGTCCTTTGAAGGAAGCTAGGAATTCAAAGAGGTAAGTCATTCCAGGGATAATGGACCACCTATGCAAATGTAGAGAGATAGGAGAAGGAATATTGTACATATGCAAAGATGAGCTGGTAAATGTTTAACAACCAACTTTCTGAGAAAAGGAAAGTATACACACAATTTTAAGTTTAATCTAAATGATTAACATTTTCTCCATCACTTTCTTCAGTATAGGCAATTAACGAAATAATAAATCAAGCCCTAATTTGTAGCGTTTTCCAGTTTCCAAGGTGCTCACACTGAAAATTTAACAATCAGCTCTCCAGCTGGCTCCAGGACACTTCTGTACACAGGGAATAACTGGAACAAGAAGTCTAAAAGATAATTATGAAATAAGACAGGAAACCCAGGCATGTGCCATATTGTGAAAGATTCCAAATGTCAGGCAGAAGGTTTTATATTTTATTCTGTAAGCAGCAGGAAACCACTGAAGAGTTCAGAAATCTGGAAAGTCTCCTTAGTTTATTCTGGTTCTGATACTTCTGAGCTGCAAAACTATAGGCAAATCTCATAACTTCTCTGCCCCTCTGTTTCCTCATCTGTCAAATGGGAACAATGAAACTGATGCTACCTACCTTGCAGATTTATGGTGAGTCGTAAACCTGAAAGCACCACAGAAATGTGAGTTAATGTTATTGCCATTATTTAGGGGCTCTATATCTATAACTACAAAGCTCACAAGCAGTGATCTTTATCTTAAGCCACTATGGTTTGATGGAGTCAAGGGAATAGGCCACCAAAGAGTTGACTCAAATGCATTGGCTTGGAGACAGCATACCTTTGTCATCATACCTGTTCCTCAGGGACCTTAAGACATTCCCCTAACACAAGCGTAGCAGTAAGTTCATTCTTCTTGGCTCCCCTGGAAATCTTTAGCAACTTGCTAGGTATGTTCCTTCTCCACCAGATGTCATTTCTCTAGCTATAAGAAAGATGTATTGCCATCACCTTCTTAATGGATGTTTTTGTAAAAAGTTAAAACCAGAGGACACCCAGGTGGAAAATAGGAGCAGCTGTGCTCTGGAGGCTATCCAAGGAGGGAGCCACATGTTATTTTGCAGGCCTATTTAAGAGGTGTCTGGCCATAGTCTTGATGTTATTGTTAGGGGCCCTGGGAGAAGCTAGTCCCAGCGTATAAATGGAAGGATACTTAGCACGTAGATAGTTGATAGAAGAGTTAGAGAAGTTGGAGGGAAGGGAGCAGACACAGAACAATTTATGGAATAACAACAGCACTGTAAAGACAACTTAGAACTCTGATCAATACAATGTTGTTTGTTATTCAGCCATTTTCAGTCATATCTGACTCTTCATGACCCCATCTGGGTTTTGTTGGATTTTTTAGAGTGGTTTGCCATTTCCTCCTCCAGCTCGTTTGAGAGATAAGGAAACTCATGTAAACAGGGTTAAGTGACTTGCCCAGGGTCACACAGTTTGTAAGTATCTGAGGCCAGATATGAACTCAGGCAAATGAGTCTTCCAGACTCCAGGCCTGGCACTCTATCCACTGTGCCACCTAGCTGCCCCCAGAACAATACAAAGACCAATCATAATTCCAGAGGATGGATAATTAAGCATACTAACTCATCTGAGAGAGAAAGAACTCAAGATGTAGAATGAGACGTGCATTTTTTAACATGGCCAGTGCAATGATTTATTTTGTTTGACACTTCATAGTTGATACAAAGGTTTTGGTTTTTGTTTGCTTTTCAGTGGGAGGAAATTGGGAAGAAATAAAAGAAATATTTATTCACTTTAAAAATAAACTGAATTTTTTTAAAGAGAACTGCTGGATTTATGTGAGAGCTAGAGTGAGTGTGAGAAGAGCATTGTGTTTGAGATAGAACGTTAACTGTGACCATGTAGCAATTCTGGGAGCTTGGGGCTTGGACAGTTCATGTGAAAGAACCAACATGTATTAAGGACAAAATCTGAAGCCCTGTGGGGTTTGTTAGGACTCTGATTATGTGCAGCAGGGAGATATGCTATGTTCTAGACCTCACAATTCCCCATTCCATGCAGTAAAACCAGTATTAGGGAATCATGAATAAAAGCCCAGATATACTCTGCATTGCACAGCATATCTGAATGGCATGCTTTGTAAGTCCTCCCACAGACTTCCACAAAACAAAAAGTATGTGTCCAAGAAGGCGCCAAGGAGCCCAAATCACATATGCGTGGATGAGTGCTACATAACTGGAAGTGGAACCTCTTAATCTCTAAGTCCTCTGATCACATGAGGCAGTACGAGACTGGGAACATCGTCTGAGGTTCTTCTGATTCACCGGTAATGCTGTCAGCTTCTGGCCACGTGGCCACCTTCCCAGGAGCAGCTTCTCCTTCTCTGGCCTCTATCCCTGTCACAAGCTCCATATTCAGTGCGATAAGAGAAGGCACGCTGGATTTGGATTCAGACAGCCTGAGTTTGCATCCTGACCTGACTTTTACAATTTGTATCTCTTCCCTGCACCTAAATTACCACATCTATAAATTAGTTATATGATATAAATTATATATATTAAAATTACATATATATATGTATATACATATGTGTGTATGTGTGTGTGTGTGTGTGTGTGTATATATATATATATATACTTGCATATAAATTAGTTATATCATAGTTGTATAACCTGGGAGGCTAGGTGGTGTAGTGAATAGAACGCTGGGCCTGAAGTCAGGAAGAGTCATCTTCCTGAGTTCACATATGGCCTCAGATACTTGCTAGCTGTATGACCCTGGGCAAGTCACTTCACCCTATGTACCTCAGTTTCCTCATCTGTAAAATGAGCTAGAGAAGGAAATGGCAAACCACTCCAAGATCTTTGCCAAGACTCCAAATGGGTACATGAAGAGTCAGACACAACTGAAATGACTGAACAATGATTGATCTACCTCAGAGACTGTTGATGTTAAATGACATAACTATATGTTGTGGCATACTTTTATCCCAAAACAGGAGCTTTCCCAAAGGTGATAGCCAGAATTTGAGAATGAAATGATTCCACACCGGAGTTATGCAAGCAGTTTTCCTATCTAGTGTCCAAAATTATAAGCTAATATAGATGAGATCAGACCGCAACCTCACCAAATCCAATCAGTGCCATCAATCGATCAACATTTATTAAGCGCCGAGATCAAGGAGGGAACATTTGTCTTGTATTCTTTCCTATGCTCCCCTAACTGAATGGTGCTCTTTTGTGACTACTTTTCTCCTTTCAGGTTGCTCTTGATGTGTATTTTTCCTTGTTTTCTCCTCATACTAATGTTGTTCAGGAAGAGGGTTCATAATGTTATTTAATTTATCCAAGATTTTATCCCTTAGGGATGGACCTGGTGACTGAATTTGATTGTTCAACTGGAAGTAATTCGCAAATGTCTACAAGACAGGATTTAGAAGCCTAGACACTGTTACAAATTATATTTTGTACTGAGCAACAAAAGTGCTTACCTCAAGATAAAAATGAAATTTAATACTTGGATCCTCTCCCCAAAAGAACAATGTTAGAAAATAATATGTTTAGTTTTAATTGCAAGATACATAAGAATCTATACTGCAGCGGCTACCTGGGCAGTATTATCAACAATGGTTACTATACAGGGTATTCCAGCTACTAGCTTAAAGCTGCACAAAGACTTTTGGAACACCCAGTATGTACGTAATCAACAAGCTGTACTATCTGTGCTATCTGCCGAGGTTTAGAACAGGGGTGGAGAACCTGCAGCCTCAAGGCCACATGTGGCCTTCCACTTCCTTGGGTGTGGCTTTTAGACTGAGTCCAAGTGTTACCCAGCAAATCCTTTTATTAAGGGGGTATGTTCTCTGAAATTTGGGTTCAGTCAGAGGGCTCAAGGCCACAGGTTCCCCACCCCTGGCTTAGAGGTTGAAAGTAGAAAGCAAAAGTGAAAGGAAGAAGAACTCACTCTCTTATTTGGTCCCCACCTTTGGAACTTTGCAGGGAAGTTAGCACTCTTCCTAGACTTCAACCTTAGCCCTACTGAGGTAAATTATCTCTTAGGTATTGCCCTCACCCCCATCATTAAGGGTGAATATAATGGGACAGACAACATGGCTCTCAAGCACCCATCACCTGGCCAACAAGGCCATTTGGCTTGAGTTACAGCTTGAGGATCAGTGGAAACCTCAAGTGTAGTCTAAAATCTGCCCTTAGGAAATTTGTCCGTCAATAAGTACTTATTAAGCACCTACTATGTGCCACTGTAATAAATGCTGGGAAGACAAAGAAAAGCCAAGAAAAAAAAAACAGGCCCTTCTTTCAAAGAGCTCACTTTTTTAATAGAGGAGACAACACCCAATTAGGTACAAAGAAGATATGTACAGAGTAAGTTAGGGGTGGTTTCGGAGGGAAGACACTAAGATTAAGGAAGACTAGGAAAGGCTTCTTGCAGAAGGTGGCATCTGAGCTAAGACTAGAAGGAAGTCAGGGAAGACAGGAGGGGGAGATAAGGAGGGAGACAGTTCTAAACATACCTGGTGAGGGCTAGATCTCCTGGGTGGCACAAAGAAGCTTCATCTGGGGACAGACCTGAGACAAAATGCCTCATTGCAGACAACAATAATAGGTGGTCTAAGATAGGAATTATCTCAGGAATAGATCCTTGTCTTCCTAGGAATAACAGTAGAGGTCTGGGTTGAATGTGTAACAGAAAATAACCAGGCCCCATATTTGAATTCCGATGGATCCTAAAGAAAAGAAATGTTGGGAACCACTTATCAGAAATGCTTACAAAAGCTTGAGCATTTCTATGGTCCAGGCCTCATGTCTGAAATGGAATTAAACTTGTAATGTATGATTGTACATTACAATTACAATGGTGATACCATTCAGTACAATGAGAAATTACCATCCTAATACCTGATGTGGATGAACAACCACTTATTGAGACTGATAAGAAGAGGAGTGGTAAACCCTGGAAGAGGTGACAAGACTTGGTTGACCAAGGAGCCAAAGGACTATGGAGTTGGCTTTATTTAAGTATATACCTTAAGATTGCAATAGCAAATACATAGCCATTGATCTGTGAAAAAATGGTAGACCACATGAAAACAATCAAGTATTTTTAGGGAGCTTAAAAAAATAAACTTTCTCTGAAAAACTAAAACTTAACCTTAGAAATGACTTTCAAAGTATTGACCATGGAAACTAAACAAGTGAGCTGACCTACAGACATGGAGTCAACTGACCATATTCACAGAAAATTTGGTGAGAGATGGAAACAAGGACAAAACTTATGTTAACTAGAAAAGTGTACCAAACAATGGAAGCCAAAGAGGTAGGTAAAATAAATAATGCTACCAAGAGACAGCCAGAAGGGCAGATCTACCTTCTATTACACTGTTATAACTATTGGAGAAATAGTCATATTCAGGCTGGATGTATTCATGAAGAGAATGCTAATTTGGCGTTGCAGAAGCTGAGATCCATAAATCTGTAGGACTAGCACTGGGAAAAGAAAAGAGAGCCAGAGAAAGATGCCATATTTCACTCTGAAAACAGGAAGCTGATCACCTCATGGTTTACCCCACCTGGACTCAGGATCCCATACACAAATGAGAACAAAGACTGAGGATGTAGAATGCCCTAGTGTGTTGCACAGTAGAACAAAAGTGACTATCATTTCCCAGTCATTTTTTAAGAGATATTTAACAAAAATCTTGTCACAGCCTTTGGAAGGACTTGAACTTAGAGAACTAAGTGGCAAATATTTGCCCATATTTGGGATACACAAGAGAGATCCTGAAGTTTACTGAGAAGATTGTTGGTGTCATTAGAAAGGCGACACCTTGGTTCCAGCACATTTAGACCCAGATAATATCGTTGGCATGTCAGCAGTGGTTGGGATCAAGTCTAAGTTATTCAAGATACCAGCAGGATTCTGCAGAATATAAACTGACTCATTTGCATACTTTACCCACTGTCTGGGAATTCTCTTGCCAAGAGGAATGGGACCTCTTATGAATGATATGCCATCGTCAGGGATTAGCAAGAGTCCTATGACTATGGGTCAAAGATAGGAGGCCAAACTGAGAGTAAAGGAATTTATTAGCACATTAAGAAGTGCTGCTCCCACTGAAAGCGGCATTAGCTTTTTAGGGTACATATTTGTCTTTTTCTTTCAGGCTTGCTTAGATTACACAACTAATCGGTGACATTTTGTAGGAATTTAGGATAGATCAGTAAAGCATTTCACAGAAGAGGGAGGGGGAAAAAGGAAAAGGAGGATAAGTCAAAGAAGAAAGGGGAGTATTTGGAATGCAACTGGCAGAATTTCTTTTTTTTTAATTTTTTTATTAATTTATTTTGATTTATCAACAATCACTTCCATAAGCTTTTTAGTTTTAAATTTTTCTCTCCCCCCCCTCCCCAAGATGGCATACAATCTGATATAGGCTATACATACACATTCCTATTAAACGTATTTTCATATTAGTCATCTTGTAAGGAAGAATTAGAACCAATAGGAAGAATCACCAGAAAGAGGAAACAAAACACAACAGAAGGAAAAAAAATAGCAAATAGTATGCTTCAATCTGCATTCAAACTCCGTAGTTCTTTCTTTGGATGTGGATAACATTTTCCATCATGAGAGCTTTGGAGATGTCTTAGATCCTTGCATTGCTGAGAAGAGCTAAGTCTATCAAAGTTGGTCATCCCACAATGTTGCTGTTACTGCATACAACATTCTCCTGGTTCTGCTCACTTCATTTAGCATCAGTCCATACAAGCCTTTCAAGGTTTTTCTGAAGCAGGATTTCTTACAAGACAATGTTCTCAGGCAGAACCAAGATAGTGGATTAGGGGCAGCCACAACATTCCCCTCTAAATAACTTTAAACTAACTCCTCAAAACAAATTTTGGAGTGGCAGAGCTAACAAAAGTTTGGTGTGAGACATTTTTCTAGCCTAAGAAAACTTAAGAATGTCAGCAGGAGAAGTCTGTGACATCTGGGTGGAGGCCTATCGGATGCACACACATGTAAGAGCAGCAATAGCAGCCACAGGGGCAGAAGCAGTTTGAGAGCTGTTAGTCTAGAGACTCTAAGGGGTTCAGACTGCTTGTCATAAAGAGATTACAGGGGATCCTTTGCTGGCACTAATTGAAAATTCTATTGCCCATGGGCAGTTCTAGATCATAGTTCAGGGCATTGGTGGTTGGTCACAAGGGAGCAGGGGCCCTGGTCACAATTGCAAAGCAGAGAGGAGTGCTAGTGCTTGTGACTGCAGGGGTTCAGGGATTCTTCCTCGGTAAAAACCAGAACACGAACCAGGAGAGAATTGACCATACCTCTATCAGGATCACATCACCTTGAAAGCACCAAAAACTCGGATATTCCCAGAACTAGTTCTGAAAAAAAGCAGCACAAAAATGCCTAAAGCTTACGACAGTACCCCCACCCCCACCCCCACCCCCAGGTAAGCAGAACCCAACTTTAACATAAAGTTCAAAGTCAAGAAATAGGCTGGGAAAATGAGCAAACAAACAAAAAAAGAATTTGACTATAAAAAAGCTACTACAATGGCAGGGAAAACCAAGACATAAACTTAGAAGACAACAATGTGGAAACAGCTATAAACAAAGCCTCAAAGACAAATGCTAACTGCACCCAAGTCCCACAAGAATTCCTGGAAGAGTTTAAGAAAGAGATAGAATGGTAGAGGAAAATTGGCAAAAGAAATAAGAGTGATACGAGAAAATTATGAAAAGAAAATTAACAGCTTGGGGAAAGAGGCACAAAAAATACTGAAGAAAATAACACCTTAAAAAATAGAATTGGCCTAATGATAAATGAAGCACAAAAAATCACTGAAGAAGAGAAATCCTTAAAAGCAGAATTGTTTATAATTTTTTTTTCTAATTTTATGCTTTCCTTCTGATCGTGACTACATTTGTTTTATTTGTACAAAAACTTTTTAATTTAATGTGATTGAAATTATCCATTTTACACCTAATTTTGCTCTCTATCTCTTATTTATTCATAAATTGTTCACCTATCTATCAATCTGATAAGTAATATCCATGTTCTTCTAATTTTCTTTTTATATCTCTCTTTATAGCTAGGTCACGTATCCATTATGACCTTATCTTGACAAATGGTGTAAGATCTTACTCTACACTCAGTTTCTGCCATACTGCTTTCCAGTTTTTCCAACAATTTTTTACCAAATAATGAATTCTTAACAGAAAATCTTAAGCCTTTACACTTGTCAGATACAAAGTTATTATATTTATTTCTGCTGTAAATTGTACATCTACTCTGATCCATTGATCTACCTGGCTGTTTCTTAGCCAGTACCAGTTCTGATAATTACTGCCTTATAATAAAGTTCAAGATCTGGTACTGCTAAACCTCTTTCCTTTACATTTTTTTTATTAGTTCCTTTGATATTCTTGACTTTTGCTTCTTCTAAATTAATTTTGTCATTTTTTCTAATTCAGCAATATAATTTTTTGGTAATTTAATTGGGATGTTGTTGAATATATAAATTAGTTTAGGTAAAAGTCATTTTTATTATATTGGCCCTGTCTACCCATGAACAATGAATACTTCTCCAATTATTTAGATCTGTTTTTATTTGTAAATAGATGTATATAATAATTTTTTATATATGTATATACATATATATGTTTCTTTGTGACTAACAGTAGCCATCTCTAGTATGGGGGAGAGGGAAGGGAGGGAAGGAAAAAAAAAGAAATTTACATGATAACTTTATTACATATTTTAAAGTAATAGCAAGTTGTCCATAATAGATTTGCAGTTTCATGTGTAATTATCTTTTTTATTATAATATGTTACAGAAATGCTTTTTTTATTCAATAAATTCAAAATGAAATAAATTTTTTAAAAATAAGGTAAGGGGGAAAAAAGCAGAATTGGCCAAATGGGAAAAAAAGGTACAAAAACTCACTGAAGAAAACAATTCCTTAAAAATTAGAATTGAGTAACTGGAAGCTCATGACTTTAGGAGACATGAAGAAACAATAAACTACAGGTAGCTAGGTGGCAAAGTGGATAGAGCACCAGCCCTAGAGTCTGGAGGCAGTGAGTTCAAATCCAGCCTCAGACACTTGACACTTACTAGCTGTATGACCCTGGGCAAGTCACTTAACCTGACTGCCTTGCCAAAAAAAGAAAAAAAAGAAATAATAAAACAAAGTCAAAAGAATGGAAAAAATAGAACAAAATATCTTTTTGGAATATCTCATTGGAAAAACAAATGACCTGGAAAATATATCAAGGAGAGATGATTTAAGAATGATTAGACTACTACCCTGATACCTTAGATCTGGAAGGTAAAATAGAAGTTGAAAGAATCCACTAATCACCTCCTAAAAGAGATCCCAAAATGAAACTCCCAGGAATATTATAACCAAATTTCAGAGCTTCCAGGACAAAGAGAAAACACTTCAGCAGCCAAAAAGAAACAATTCAAATATCGTGGAGCCACAGTCGGGATGATACAAGATTTAGCAGCTTTCATGTTAAAAAGTAGTTGAGGGCTTGGATCGTGATATTCTGGAAGGCAAAGGAGCTAGGATTACAACCAAGAATAACCTACACAGCAAAACTGAGTGTAATCCTTCAGGGAGGAAATGGATATTTCATGAAGTAGAGGACTTTCAAGCATTCCTGATGAAAAGACCAGAGCTGAACAGAAAATTTGACTTTCAAATATAAGACTCAAGAGAAGCATTAAAAGGTAAACATGAAAAACTTATCATAAATCATTCAATAAAGTTAAGCTGTTTACATTCTTATGTGGGAAAATGATACTTGTAACTCCTAAAAACTTTATCATTATTAGGGTAGGAAAGGAGTTTACGTAGACAGAGGCCATGAGTTTTTTGTTGAAATAATCTCCAAAAAAAAAAAATGAAGGGGTGAGAAAGAAGGATGTACTGGGAGAAAGGGAAAGGGAGAGGTAGAATAAGAAAAATTTTCTCACATGAAAGAGGTGTACAAGGAAGAGTTTTTACAAGACAGGGAAAAGGGGATGGGCAGAAAGACACATACAGAGTTCAAATAAAAGGCTAGAATGGAATCTAATATGCTTTAGGTAAAGTAAAAAAGGCAGAGTCAGCAATCATGATCTTAGAGCAGCCTGGAGGCCACATGTGGCCCTCTAGGTCCTCAAATACAGCCCTTCGACTGAATCCAAACTTCACAGAACAAATCCCCTTAATAAAAGGATTTGTTCTGTAAAACTTGGACTCAGTTGAAGAGCCGCACTTGAGGACTTACAAGACCACATGTGGCCTTGCGGCCACAGGTTTCCCACTCCTGTGACTTAGACAAAGCAAAAATAGACCTAATTAAAAGAGATAATCAGAAAAACTATATTATGCTAAAAGGTGCCACAATGAAATAATATCAAAATTTCTACAGTAAGTTTCTCTGATAAAGGCCTCATTTCTCATATATATACTGATTATAACACTGAGTTAATTTATAAAAATAGGAGCTATTCCCCAAATAATAAATTGTCAAAGGATATAAACAGGTAGTTTACAGAAGAAGAAATCAAAGCTATTTATAGTCATATAAAAAAATACTTTAAATTATTCTCAATTAGAGAAAGACAAATCAAAACAATCCTGAGGTACCACCTCACACCTATCAGAAATGATAAATGCTGGATGGGATGAGAGAAAATAGGTACACTAATGAGCTATTAGTTGAGTAGGGACCTGGTCCAACCATTCTGGAGAACAATTTTGAACTAGGTCCAAAGGGCTTTAAACTGTGCATGCCCTTCGACCAAGCAATACCACCACTAGGTCTGTATCCCAAAGACATCAAAGGAAAAGGAATCTACATGTATAAAAACATTTACAGCAGCTGTTTTTGTGGTGGCAAAGAATTGGAAATTGAGGGAATCCTCATCAATTAGGGAATAGCTGAATAAGTTGTGGCATAATTGTGATGGAATACTTTTGTGCTCAGCAATGACAAGGAGGGGTGACTTCAGAAGAACATGGCAAGACCTATATGAACTGATACAAAATGAAGAACTGTGAGATCATTATGTACAATAGCAGCAATGTTGTAATGATGATTACCTGTGAAAGATTTGGCTACTGTGATCAAACAAAACAATTCCAAAGGACTCATGATGAAAAAGTGCTATCTCCCTCCAGAGAGAAAACTGATGAACTCTGAATGCAAATAGAAGTATAATTTTCTCACTTTCTTTATTTTTCTTGCTTTTTTTGAAATACAGCTAGTACAAAAATATGTTTTGCATGATTTCATGTGCATGATTGATATAATTGCTTGCCTTCTCGGTAGGTGTGGGAGGAGGTGCGAGAGGGAGAGAATTTGGAACTCAAAATTTTAAAAGAAAAGAATGTTAAACATAAGTAATGAATTAAAATGTTAAAAAGAAAGAAAGAATAAAGATGAGGAGATACTGAAAAAAAAACACAACGAGAAAAATATTCTCTATTCAAGGTCATGAGAGAAGGAGAAGTGACCAAATACTTTTGTAATTGGGAAAGAAGTCCTTTTAGACAAAATGGAAATCTTTCATCCAAGGACAGTGAGTAGTTGTTACAACAGTGGATGGGACTTTCTGCTTTACCATGTCCTTGCATAGTTCGCTATGGTTTCTTTCTCCTTTAAGAAGTGCTGAGGACTTTCTCATATTAGTCCTCCAAGTGGATGGGAGATTAGTCCATCAAAACGTTGCAAAGTTATTGTGGTTCCTATTTTAACTGCAAACTATCCATGCGGCTTGTGCAGAGGCTTAAAGAATACAGAGGGCTAGTAACAGTGAATGTCACAGGAGCACTGGCACTACAGCCTCAAAAGCAGATCCAAAGATTTTACTTTGGTGATTCTCTAGCATTGAAGAATGGAAGGATTAGTAGAGGCAGATACACAGAGGATAGGTATGTTCTTACTATGTCAGTGGGACATGGGAGAGGAGGGAACCCAAAGGTAGAAATTTTCTGCTTAGAACTTTCTATGTGAAGATTCCCAAGCTAGAGATACCTTACAGAGCATAACAACACTGCTAGCCAGCCTGAACCCTAGAAAATTTCAGGTTTAGGGATGCAGGACTACAGTTCTGATGAGGATTATGATCAGCCCACACAATCACCTGGTACAGGAACAGATAGATCACCTATAACCTGACTACTCTATTACAAGGAAAATCAGAAAAGTGGTTAGCCACGTAGCCAGACAGCCAGGCTAATTAAAAATGTACCTGCATGTAATTGCCTGTATTCATTGATTCATAGTGTAATTCCTATTGATTGATTCATAATTGATTCATAGTGTAATAATATATATTTATGTACCATACATCTGCCTATTAGCTATGCGTAATTTTGTTATTGTCTCTTTGCATATATATTGTCTATGCAGGTTCTGAGGCATTTCTGGTCTTTTCCTTCCCCCTAATGCCTTCTTTTGGAGACCACAATCCATTTACATTGTGTATGCCTTGTATGTACATCATCATTTCTAATACTGTCTCCTCCATTAGAATGTGAGCTACTTGAAGACAAGGACCATGCTTTTGTCCTTCTTTGTATTCCTAGAAATTAACACAATGCCTGACACATAAAAGGTGCTTAAATGCTTATTGTTTGCTTTCTTACTTATTATGAAGGCTTACCAATGTCAATATTGCATTGCTTTGTTTTGATGACTATCATATTTGTCTGTATGAATATGCACGCTCTGTGCTGTTGGAATAGATGTGTATCATGCGCCCTGCATGTCATTTAGAATTCTCGTTACTAAAGAGCTATGTGAAATTTGGGACTATAGACAAATATGTCCAGACTCATCCCTACCGATTCGGTGAGGACTGAAAATTTTTAACTCAAGGGAGTGTGTAAAGGAGTTAGCTGATCCTTGAAAACCCAAGACAGAAAAAGGAACCAATAATGAGGTGTCAACCCAACAATAAGAATGTGGCCGTGCTAAGTGATCCTTGTATGTATTGTGACCAAGTCCTTTGAACAAATTAGAAAGAGAACAATGCCATAGGATGAACAGTGATTGGCTGTGGCCTCCTGCATAACCTTTAAAAATCAGTTTAGTCAGTCCAGGCAGAAGCCAGACTCAAGAAAAGCCCAGCTCTTGATAAGAAGCGTAGAGGATGCATGAAGCTGGAGAAGGTGAGGCCATAAGCAACTGTGTGGAACTGGCACAGCGAAAGTCCAACACAGGCAGCAGCCATTAAAAAAAGGAGCCAGAACTCTGGAAGCGATGCACTTTGGGTCAATCAGGCACAAGGCATGTTGGAACAGATGCTTTGTTGCTAAAAATTAAATTAAAGAGTAAAAAAAACCAACCACCAACCCCAGGGTACAGATCCCAAGGCAGTCATCCTACGTCTTTTTTTTTTTTTTGTCACCCTCATGGCAACCTGAAACCTTTTCCTCTGACACTAGGAAAGTCTGTTCTTGTTTCTTTGATTTAAACATTTACTTTGTTTTAATAAAGAGTATTAGGTTACAGGCCTTTGCTAGTCAGGCTGTACTTGCAAATGCAGCTGGGTGGAGTCAATTTAGCAGGGAACTTGCCCAGAGAAGGGGACATCTAATACAGAAGTGCTTTGCCATAGTGCTGCCTCTGGCTTGGGGGCTTGAAGCTAGAGGGAAACAAAAGGAAAGAACAACATTTTTAATATCCCAGAACAGAGAAAGATCACCTATTCCTGAAAACTTATCTAAGCAGTAATAGGGTGGGGTGAACAAAAAGGAATAGCTAAACATGTCATGTTCTTCCACCTTTTTTGTGGTCATGCTGTCTGCTATTCAAATGTCTCATGTTTTTAACATATTCCTGACTAAAAATAATACTACCCAGAATTTTTATAGTGATTTAAGGTTTGCAAAGTATTTTACAAATATTTCATTTTATCAATCAGAATCCTAATCTGGTGATACTACCATTTTGGGGCCTCATATATATCCCCAGGTGAAAAAGAGAATCTCTCCCAATGAGTCATTTTCTCAGGACCATATATTGTGGGAAATGCAGTCCTGGAGACACGTCATCAGATTGTTGAGGGTTAAGAGAACAAATAAGTATTACAAAAGCAGAGAGGTTTCACCAGCTGCTTGCTTTTTATCTTCAATCTATAGAATAAACAACTGAATTTGGAGTTTTCAATTAAGAGATACAGGTTGGGGAGAGAATGAAAAACCTGCTGAATTTACAATTTAAAAAAAAAAAGAAAGAGGAAGGGACATAACAAATTAAGTCAAGTATAGCAAGGTATTCTAATTTCTGTGAGGTTGGAAGTCCTTGATATAACAGCTCAGTGCAGGGACATGTAGTGAAAAGTCTTTGGAGTCAAGAGAGATCTAGATTGAATGAATGAATGAATGAATGAATGAATGAATGAATGAATGAATGAAAAAAGCCCTAATTAAGAACTTATTATATATCAAGCACTGTGATAAGAGTTGGGGATGTAAATATAAAAAAAATGAAGATAGTCCCTGCCCTCAAAGAGCTTATATTTTAATAAGGAAAGATAATTCATATAAGGGAGTAAATAGACCAGGATGGCATATTTTCATTTGGAAATTTACAGAGATGGTGAGTAGAGCCATAGGGGAGTAGATTGAGAAGCCCTTTCCAAGAACAATGACAGAATTGATTTGAGTATGATTCTCAGAACTGGAAGGGAGAAGGAAAAAGAGCAGAGAGTATGTATAGCAGCATGGTAGCTGTTGAGGTGACCAAGGGGTGAAGTGAAATGTATCCAGAGTCAATCCTAGATGTAGTGGGTGACTAAGACTCCCATCAATGTAACTTGTAATACTTGCTACCTACATGACCATGGGAAACTCTCTTAATCTCTCTAAGCATAAGTTTCCCTCATCCATAAAATAGGGACAACTATGTCTATAGTTCCCACCTCAGAAGGTCATTATGAGTAAAGCACTGTTTAAAATTTAAAGTGTTGGGGCAGCTAGGTGGTAGGGGCAGTGAGGTGGCACAGTGGATAGAGCACTGGCCCTGAAGTCAGGAGGACCTCAGTTCAAATCCAACCTCAGATCAAACACTTGACACTAGCTATGTAACCCTGGGCAAGTCCCTTAACCTCAATTGCCTAAAAATAAATAAATAAATAAAATTTAAAGTGTTATATAAATTCCAGCTATTGTTGTTATTAAAAGAGAAAGCCACTTCTGTGGGAGTGTAGTTTATTCTTTGTTGTCAAAGAAAACACATACCTTCAAGAAATTATTTAGCTTTTGGCTTATAATAACTATTACAATAATTAGTTTGTCCTCAATGTGTGGGCAATATAATAGCCCTTCAGGTCCATGTGGCTACCTCTTCTGCTTTATCAGGGAATTTATTTTGAATATAACTTGTGCCTCAAAGTGCATTTACACAGGACTCTGTCAACTGTGGAAACTGACTATTCAATTACTTTATGCCTTATGAGGGCCAGATTTGGTGAGAGTTTGAGAGAAGAGAGATCTTGATCTTCTGACTTCCAACTTTGAGAGAGAAGACATGCTATTCTAGATTGCCTTGAGGTCCCTGAAGGGAGAGAAAGACTAGGGAAAATGTGACATGAAGGTTCTGGCAGCCCCGTCATATCCTGTCCCTAGCTTACTACACTAGAAACTTCAGCGAAATTTACCCTTGGGGTGAGAGCTGGGACTCTTTTGTCTAAGTTATTTTGCTCCCAATGACAGAGTCCATTCACTTTGTGTATTGTCCAATTTATTCTTATCTATAAATTTTATATGATTTCCCTTTGTTATCAATTAGGATAAATGGATTTATTTGCTATGTGCATTCATTGTGGAAGTGGCATTTGGTGGGAAGGGACTCAAGTCTTGGTTATACAGCTTAAGACTCTTTTTCCCCTTTAAAGGATAGTGATCAAGAACTCAGCTTGAACCTAAAAATTATTTCTGTAGTCTAACAATATTTAGAGGAGCAGCTATAATTTTAGCCTGTTTCTCTCTGTCTCTGCATGTGTGTGTGTGTGTCTGTCTGTCTCTCTCTCTCTCTTTGTGTGTGTGTCTCTCTTTCTCAGAAGAGCAGAGGGGCTAGACTGCTGTCCCTCCTGATAGGGTTCTCAGTCAAATTCTCCCTCAGAAAAAAGTGGATGGAAGGGCATCTAGAGATATCTATTCATGCTTCTCTGAGAAGCCACAGTTAGACAGACAGACCCATGTGAACACATAACCTATATAGACAAAATATACTAGAGCCACTATTTAAACAAAGATTTAGAAGCATAATCACAATCACTCTGAGCCTTTGGTTAAGAAAATTCCTGACACCAGGGCAGAGGTTTGCCTCCCTGACTTGATATACATTTTTATATCTATCTCTAATTATTCCCTGGTCTTTTCATAGTTTAGGTCAAATTCAGATTACTGGAAACATTTGTGTAATGAAGCGCCAGATTATATTACAGGGTCTATTGATAAATGGGCATCAGAAGGGGGAGTTGGAGAAATAACAGACCTTTTCTTGGGATTTCCTTAAGTCCATGAGTAGGTGGGTACCACTGTTGGGTAGCATCAGCCCAAGTCTTCTACTGTAATATGTCTGTAGAATCAATATCTCCCTTTTGTGACACAGATCAAGCATATCTTTTCTATCTCCCTCTGCTGTTTTTGTCTGGGCTTCTGGATCTTTCTATTTCAGCTTTCAACATTCCCACTCCTTCCTCTGTTTCCAAATCTCTGCTACTGTTTTTTATACACTTTATATATTTTAAAACTCTTTTTTTAGTTTTTCTCCTAGTTGCTCTTTTTTATACAAGTTCCCTCACCCAATAGCTTTGATTCTAGGAGATATATCTGCCTAGTTCACAGCTATTTCTGATTGATTGATTGATTTAATCAAGATGTCTTCTTACCTAACAAAGATAATTACTTTTTAGTGAGTGTGGTAATCAATGAAGTCACACCTTTACACTTTCATTAAAAATAATTGTATCCTTATAAAATTTGACTTAATTATCTGTATATTTTAGAAATGAGGCCCTTATCAGAGACACTGGTTGTAAAAATTCTTTCCCAATTTTCTACTTTCCTTCTAATTTTGGTTACATTGGCTTTGTTTGTGCACAAACTTTTCAATTTAATGTAATCAAAGTTATCCATTTTGCAGTGTTCCCTATCTCTTGTTTGGTCATGAATTCTACTGTTCTCCATAAATCTGATAGGTAAACTATTCCTTGTTCTCCCAGTTTGCTTACAATATCAGCCTTCATATCTAAATCATTAACCCATTTTGACTTTTTTTTGGTATATGGTGTGAGATTTTGGTCAAATTTATAAGAATAAAAGTCACCCCCAATTGATAAATGGTCAAAGGATATGAACAGGTAGTTCTCAGATGAAGAAATTAAAGCCTTCTATAGTCATATGAAAAAATGCTCTAAATCACTATTGATTAGAGAAGTGCAAATCAGAACAACTCTAAGGTACCACATCACACCTATCAGATTGGCCAACATGACAAAACAGGAAAATGATAAATGTTGGAGAAGATGTGGGAAAATTGGAACACTAATGCATTGTTGGTAGAGTTGTGAACTGATCCAACCATTTTGGAGAGCAATTTGGAGCTATGCCCAAAGGGCTATAAAAATGTGCATACCCTTTGATCCAGCAATAGCTCTTCTAGGTCTGTATCCCAAAGAGATCATACAAATGGGAAAAGGACCCACACGTACAAAAATATTTATAGCCTGCTTTGTGGTAGCAAAGAATTGGAAATTGAGAGGATGCCCATCAACTGGAGAATGGCAATGTAATGGAATACTATTGTGTTATAAGAAATGATGAACAGCCAGACTTCAGAAAAACCTGGAAAGACTTGTATGGTCTGATGCTGAGTGAAGTGAGCAGAACCAGGAGAACATTGTGCACAGTAATAGCCATGTTGTGTGATGACTAATATTGATAGACTTAACCCTTCTCAGCAATGCGAGGATCTAAGACCAAAAGGCCTCATAATGGAAAATGCTATCTACATCCAAAGAAAGAACTATGGAGTTTGAATGCAGATCAAAGCATACTGTTACTATTTTTTTTCTTCTGCTGAGCTTTGTTTCCTCTTTCTGGTGGTTCCTCCTATTGGTTCTAATTCTTACTGACAACATCACTAATGTGAAAATATGTTAAATAGGAATGTATATGTATAGCCTATATCAGATTGTGCGCCATTTTGGGGAGCGAGGTGGGGAGAGAGAGGGAGAAAAATTTAAAACTCAAAAGCTTATGGAAGTGATTGTTGATAAATCAAAACAAATTAATAAAGTTTTAAAAAATAATAATAATTGTATCATACGTCTGTAAAACCTGTTTAATTGCTTTTTAAAATTTAAAGTTCCACAAAAGTACTACTCCAAAAATTTTGTGATGTGGAGGTGATACTGGGTTCTTCAAGGCTCTGCCAGCAGAACACATCTCTGTTAGGACCTAGTAAGCTGGAAAGGCTTTGAGTTACAGCTGTAATGGATTTTGTGTCTGTGGATGGCATATCATTCATACCAGTTTTACAGAGGTGTATCATCAGAAGCTTAACTAGAAAGTAATGATCTGCGGGAGAGAGAGAACCAACTCAAGAAAACTGTTTACGTAGGCATGGGATTGTGATCTGCCTTGGTGCAGAGAGTACTCACATCAGTAAAAATAATGGATCTTAAAAAGTATTAAAGCAATTATTTTATTTAAAATAAAATGTAATAAAAGTAAAATTTAAAATTATTTTAAATATAAAAATATTTTAATTTTTTGTTTAAAAATAAAAATAAAAAATAAAATGTAAAAATCTCTCAATAAGATACAAAATTTCTTAATTTTCATTGCTTCTTTGGGGAGGTAGGGGACTATAGGTATGCTGGTTAATTTTGATGAACTTTTTTTCCTCTTTGTCTTTTTCTTTTTTATTTTTGTTAGAAGAGATGATTCTCAAGTGAGCAGAACCAGAACATAGTGCACAGTAACAGAAATATTGTAACAATGAGCAATTATGAAAGACTTAGCTACCCTAATACAGTGATCCACAACAGTTCCAAAAGACTTATGAGGAAAAAATGCTATCTCCAGACAAAGAACTGAAGAACTCTGAGTAGAGATTGAAGTATATTGCTTTTCACTTTATTTTTCTTACTTTTTTTTGGAGGGCATTAACATGGCTAATATGGAAATATGTTTTGCATGAATTCACACGTATAATAAGTATCATATTGCTTGCCTTCTCACTGGGGGGAGGGGCTAGAGAGAAGGAGAGAATTTAGAACTCAAAATTTAAAAAAAGAATATCTTTTATAATGAATAAATGGATTATATACATATATGGAAGAGAGATGGCTCTCTAAGGAATAGAGTGAGGGTAAGATATATTTAAAAATGAAAGTGATACAAAACCAAAATATGTCAAATACTTATTTCAGTGAAAATACATTTTTTGCAAATTTTAAGGTAAAACAATTCTCCAGATATACATGCAAATCACATTTTGCTATGAAGATGCTGGAATTCTAAATTCTTTCCCATAGTCAATCATATGATGCTTAGCATTAATTCTGTGTAATTGGGTTAATCAATAAGGTTACAGGTGAGTAGGTTTCAGCTTTCATCCAAAAAAAAATCCTGCCTATTCTATGTCAGATTATAGAAACTCAGTTGAAAAATACAATATTGTAGAATGCCATGAACATCATCAGGAGTTAGACCAGAAGTTCTTAAAACAATAACTAGGTCATCCACTGCTATAAATAAATACAACATTCATGAATGCTAGTTAATTTTCAAAGGTACATCTCAGCACCAGGTTACTGTATGCTAGATTTCTGCACTGAGCTACATGGTAGCTAAAAACTCTGGAATAGATGAAAACTAACACATATAGTATACTTCAGACCTTTTTTTGGCTGACAATTTGGTTGCCCTGCCACCCAGGGACCATCTGGCTCAAATTACAAAAGGCTAGTTATAATAAAAGAAGTCCCAGTAGTAGATGATGGAAGTTGATTCAGATAGCAATGTTAGGCTAGCTCTCATGAAGTCAGACCCCTAGAAAGGTCTTTTGGTCAATCAAAAATAAAGTGGTTGCTTAGTAGCTAACAAGCTGCACCAGTCACTAGATGCATATTTGTTCCATGTCTAATTATTTTGTGTGTGTAGGACTTCTTGCGCATAAGAGGTTTTATATATAGCATGGTGCAGTGCAAAGAATATTAGCTTTAGAGTCAGAGAAAATGGTTTTGTAAGATCGTAGATTTAGAGTTCAACATTTTTAAGAGCACCAGTGCAGTACCGAGGAAACTGAAGCTGACAGAGCTCAAGTGACTTGCCCAGAGTCACACACACCAAGTAAATGTTAGAGACAAGATTTGAATCTACATTTTCCTGGTTCCTAGCTGAGCCCCCTATCTATTAGGCTCCCATCTCTTCCTCCCAACTCTTCACTTACTACCTTTGTGAACTTAAGCAAGTCACTAGATCTCTATGTACTTCAGTTGCCTCATCTACAAAATGAGAGTGCTAGAGTAAATCCTCTAACTTAAGTTATTGTTGGTGTTCTCCCACCCTTCACTATGTGTCTTTTCATTGCCCTTTGGATGACCTTCAGTTTTCATTCTTTGGAGACTCTGATTTTCAGTGATTCTTAGCCATAGAGCATACTCAAAAGAATCACAGTAGTAAAAGGATGAATTTTTGTGTCAGGTAGTAGTTTGGGATCATTAAAAATATTGCATTTACAGTTAATTTTATTCAACTCGCTACTCATTGCCCATTTACAGTATCTTTCTATGTTAATATCTACTGATAAACCTACTCAACAGACTGTTCACCCAGTTGCATATCACAGTCTAGGCCAGTGATATCAAATGCAAATACAAATGGAGGCCACTGAACCATACATACAGATCCCAGCAGACCACATATTGACTTAGTTTTAAAATGTAATGTTACCTATATTGTATTGTATTTTTATTTATTTTTAAAAACATTTCCCAATTACATTTTAATCTGATCCAGGCAGCACTTAGGAATATTGCAGACAGTGTGTGGTCCTTGGGCTACTTGTCTGACAACCTCTGATCTAGCCAATACAGCCAATCCTTCCTGAATTTATCTTTTCCTGAATGAATTGCTAAGCTGATGTTAGAAAATGTACCGTCACTGAAAGGATGTGATCCAGTCATATTATGAGAGCAAGAGATAACAGATAGTCCCAGTACCCTCAGAATGGTACCCTCAGAAATTTTTTTTTACAAAAAGACTTACAGCAAAGATTTGTTACGTTGGACATATTCTGTAAGGATAAATTTTTAGGAGAACAGGGACAAAAATCTCAAAGGATGAGAAGTTGTGGTTGGATCTATACAATCTGTACCAATCTATACCGACTGATTATCTGTAATTTTTGGAGGTAGTATCAACACTGATAAAATCATTGATCATAATATTGAAGTGTAACATATACCTCCCTAAGAGAATAACATACACATTCAATTGGGTATGGAAATCTGTCTTACCCTACAGGAAAATAGGGGGAGAAGGAGACAAGAAAGCAAGGGGGTGATAGAAAGGAGGGCAGATTGGGAAAGAGGGTAATCAGAACAATGAGGGTGGGTGGGGAGGGAGGAAGGGGAAAATTTGGAACTCAAAGTTTTAAAAACACATGTTTAAAAAAATGTTTTCACATGCAACTGGGAAATAAGAAATACAGGAAATGGGGTACAGAAGTCTATCCTGCTCTACAGGAAAATAGAAGGGGAAGGGATAAGAGAAGGGAGGGGGGAGAGATAGAAGAGAAGGCAGACCAGGTGAAGGGGTATTCAGAATGCATGCCATCTTGGGGGTGGGGAGAGGAGTGAGAAATTTGGAACTCAAAAACTTGTGGAAGTGAATATTGAAAACTAAAAATACATAAATTTATATTAAAAATAAAAAAAATTTTAATATATATACCTCCCTAAAAATAAGTGTTAGTTCCTTGAGAATAGGAACCATTAACTCATAGAATATTAGATTTGTGAGAAACCTATCAGATAAAATTGAGATGTATAGTTCTCTCTCTCTCCCTCCCTCTCTCTCTATCTACACACACACTCTATATGTGTGTGTGTGTGTGTGTGTATACACATATATGTCTGCATACTATAGATTATAGATAGACTGATTGATTGATTGATCCTCTAAATACTATATGGGACAGATAAGTGGCACAGTAGATAGAACACCAGGCCTAGAGTCAGGAAGACTTGATTTCAAATCCAGCCTTAGACAATTACTAGCCATATGATCCTGGGCAAGTCACAACCCTGTTTGCCTCAGTTTCTTCATCTCCAAAATGAGCTAGAGAAGGAAATGGCAAACCACTCCAGTATCTTTGCCAAGAAAAACCCCAAATAGGGTCACAAAGAGCTGATCATATCTGAAACAACTGAACAACAACAATAAATGTACAATATATACTATTCTCTCTTTTTCTCTCCATACACACATACACATACACATATATGTATAGATATAGATACAGAATCCCTGTCAGTGTGCAATATGCACCACAATACTAGGTACCACATAGGCACTTAATCACTGTTTATTGAACTTAATTTTCTGGATAGCAAAAAATTAATTTAGTTATTCTCATTGTGTCCAGGTCGTATATGTGACTTGTGGAGTGACAATTACAAAGAGAAAATTGTCTTTAAAGGATATTAAAGCAAACTAAGCTGTCCTATGCAGAAGGATATTATGAAAGCATGCTTATTTTTAATAAGATTATTTACTGAACAGATCAAGCAATAAAGCAAAAAGCTAGGTACCAAGTTTTTTAATATTAATGGCTTTTTTTATATTGCTCTCACTTCCCAGTGATTTTCCCCCAGCAAAAACCCTTCCTTATTAAAAAAAAAAAAGTACAATTAATGAAGGACAGAGATTTAAGAATAACTAAGTACTAAGCTATATGAATTGACAGGTTTTTTTAAATCCATAAGGCAAAGAAGATAGAGAAAATGGAATGAAAATTTATATTCCAAAATAAAATTATATTATCTCCTTGTAATTATTAGTGCATAAAATACATTTGTGCTAATAGGGAAAATTATAGTACAATTATTTTTTAAAATTTGCATCAGTGGATGTGCCTGGTCCCTCTTGTGTTAAGTAAAATAAACTGACCAACTATGTTAGATAACCTATGTTTCATTCTACACTTCTTTACTGAGAAGAGGGAGGTATGTCCTATCAGTTCTCTGGAATCATAGGGTCAAAGTACCATACATAGTTTTAGAGCTGAAGAGGACCTTAAATATAATTGATTCCAATCCACTTATGTTATAGGTGAGGAAAGAGAAAATGAGAGGATATGACTTGCCCTCTGGTAAACTTATGAGGTAGGATTCAAACCCAGGTCTTCTTGACTTCTAAGTTCAATACTCTAAGCACATTACATTGACCTAAATCATGATGTCTTTTAGTGTCCATTCCCATTACATCATGCAGCATGACATGATGGATAGAATGACTTGGAGACTAGGGTTTGAATCATGCCACAGACCTTTATTAACTGGGCAAGTCATTTTACTCCTCTAAGCCTTGATTACCACATCTTTACAACTGGGATTAAAAAGAAAAAAATAAAACAGAACCCATCTTACGGGGTTCTCGCAAGGATGAAATGATTGTATGTGAAACACTTTACAAACCTTAAGGCTCTCTATGTGAACTATTATTTTCATACTGTTCTCTTGATTCTGCATACTTCACTCTGGATAAATGCAAAAGAGGCATCATAGCTTTCTGGCACAGCAGTGCTTTAATTTCTGATTCTAAAAAATGTATTAGAATAGAATTGTGCCATAAGGATTAATGAATGTGAACAATTCAGAGAGACTTCAAACAGTACCAAGCTTTTTGAACTGATATAAACTGATGAACATATGAACTGACGCAGAGCAAGCAGAACCCGGGAAAACTAGACAGACAGATAGATAGATAGATAGATAGATAGATAGATAGATAGATAGATAGACAGATAGATAGAAGGACAGAGATAGAAAAACAGATGGATGGATGGATGGAATGGATGGACAGACAGAAAGAAAGATAGATGGATAGATAGATAAATACATGGAAAGAACAATAATAACAACCAGAAAATCCTGAATGCTGTTTAATTATAATAACTAAGTTTGGCCCCCATGAATGTCTGTCCTCTGCCATGACTGAGGAAGGCTCATTTTGTTGACTTTTAGATGGACTAAAAGGACCTAATTTTATTCCAATCTCCAACATGAGGCACTAGCACACCCTGAGCCAGGTCTAGATTACTACAGCCCCAAAGAGAAGATGAGAAAATCTTTATTGAAGTAAGGGAACTATAGCTGTGGAACAGTATCTATGCCCTCAGACTCGGTTGATGTTTTGGCTGGTTTTGCTAAACTGTTTTCCACCCCTTTCCTTTTTTTATTGTTACTGGGCCATTGCCAGCCATCTCGACTTATGTCTTGCCACCGGACTCCGATGACTCTGGAGGAGTGTGAAGCTGATGACTTTGCATGAGCTTCTCTCACTTAAATCCAATTTACTTGCAATTCAAGACATCACCCTCCTGCTGTCATTAGTCCTCTTCGAAAACAAGGACGAACAACAACCACCACAATTCTCTGTTAACAAGGAATGGCTCTCTGAGTAAGGTAGATGGGAGGGATGTGTTTAGAAATTAAGGTAAAAATTAAGATTAAAAATGTAAAGATGAAAGATATCAATAACTTTAAAATAATACATTGGATACAAATTATCCTCCATTGTAGAGTTGAATAGAAGAACAAGTGCTTAGCTACACTTCTAAAGCTTAACATACTAGAAACTCAAAGGAAGAAAGGCATTTAAAAAACTGTTACCCTTATTTCTCAAGAATTGTCTTACCAATTCCTCATATCATAGAAAAGGATAAAAACTATGCTGAGAATCATAGACATTAATCATAGACTCCTATTTTTAACTGTACGTTTCTTCTTTGAGCTTTAATTTAAAATCAATTTACTATTTTCATTACCACCTCTTCAGAGGGAAAGACTAACCTATACCAGTTTTGGGAAATTTTTATCAAAATGCACATTTTTCAGAAAGCAAAGACCAGATTGAAACAGAATGACCACCAAAGACAAATGGCAATTTGATTACTCACAGTCTACCCTATGACTCAATTACCTGTATTACAGAGTTAGTACCAAGCACCCACAAAAACTTCACACTTAGAGATGTATAAATCCCAAAGTACAAACAACAGCTGAGTGATAGGTCACATTACACCCAGCTCTAAAAACAGATAGACAATGACAATGGAAATTTTAGAAATATTCATCCAAAAATGTGATTCCAGAACCATATGTATTTTCACATTTAAAATTGAATGCCATAGTCTCACCCTTAATGAAATGTTCAGAGGCCCTTGCATAATAAGTACCAAATAAATATTCATGTGTCAGAAACACACTTTTCCAACATAACAACACTTAAATGGTCAACCAGAGAAATTATAATGAACATAGATTTTCCACATCATGGGAGGTTAATTCCTGTCATCTAATTTCATTGTGGAAGTTCTATGGATAACCAACATGCCACATTAGTCTAATTTCCATCAAATTTGTTTCTGAAACTTGGTAACCTGGTTAACTTGGATGCAAATTGTATAACCTGTAATAATAACTTCTCCCATGTTCTCAGCCCTATTCAGATAAGCCCTATTCCTTTCCATTTTAACCTAACCCAGTTCCCTTACTATGGTTCATTTCACAGTGTATCTTGAACCTTCAAATCTATTCTGAAAAAAAAAAGTCCCCTATATCTTCAAGAGTTTTACTCAACAGTTCTATACTTTCATTGAAACTTAAGGGTGGGGTCAAAAACCATCCTATTTAGTTCTGGTACCTGGATTAAGTGAAGACATTTCTTTTTAATTGACCCTATTGGAAGTAAATATGAACTGGGCCTGTACAGCTCTCTTATTCACTCAAAGCCATTGTGTGAGAGACTGTGTCATAAGCTAAGAAATTTGTATAAGATGAAAAAGGCTATTTCAGAATCAAGAGAAAAGAGATTCCAAGAGAGTAGATTCAAGGGGTTGAAGTAAGCATGGAACAAAGGGAATATTGACTGTGGCAAAGATGGCAGATATCAAGAAGAGTCATTGGTTCTGTAGGAATCTCAGAGTGGGAGACCTGGGCTGAGAATCCTAAGAAAAAGTCATCTTTTTCCCTAAATTCTCCTCCTGATGCCTGTGAACTATGGACATTATAATACAATCTACTGTTATCCAAATGTTTCCAGTAAACTGAATTTTACCTCAATGACCAAGAGGCCACAGGTTAACCAGAAATAGATATAAATATAATTTAAACAGAGAATATGGCTCTGGATTATAAGTTTTCCTCTCTAGGAGTTTAGAGCAATTGTGATTTAATTTAGAACTTTTCATCTACAATAAACTCCCTGAAGCCGAGAAAGAGAGAGAGAGAGAGAGAGAGAGAGAGAGAGAGAGAGAGAGAGAGAGAGAAACCAAGTGGTCCTCAGCCAACATTTCATTGGCCTTCCCAATGCTTAAAACAAGCTATTTATTGGCATTACACTGGCTTCCCCCAAGAAGTCACTACATCCCTCACAACCTACTCAATTAAAGGCACTTTCTTCTTTTTCCCATTCTTCATTACCTACCCTCTCCAAGGAAGTGTGGTCATACTCCTTGACCTCTAGTGCTTCTTCCAAACTACCTGAGGCTGTTCCTTAATAGATTTTTCTCTTTCAAAGTCTACATAATCCTACACAACCTTCTCCTCCATATTTATTACTATCTTCCACAACTTACAAGAAACTATTTCAGTTTTCTCAATGACTAAGCATCTTGTTCAGCATCTTCTTCACTCCATCTCCTGCCATCATTCTTGCAGACATCAATATTTATGCTAAAAAGCCTTCTAGTACTTCGCATAATTTAACTTTCTCAATTCCACTGATTAATTTTTCCAACCCACTGTAGATGCATACCATATAATCCCACTTTATCATCTCACAGAACTGCACATACTCCAAGGTCCTTACTTTCAAAACTCTGCTAGTAAACCCCCATCTCCAAGTTTTCTACCTCTTGTTACTCTCTCACTCATAGTCTCTACTCACCTCTTTGCTTTTATCATGACCTTTGGTTCCTTAATTCTTCTCTGTTCATCTAATCCTCTCTGGCTTCACTTGCCTCTGTACCCAATCTTCCCCACACTGTCTGGCACTTCAATGATGTGTTCAGCACTTAGCACAGTACCTGGCACATATTAGGAACTTAATAAGTGTTTATTGAATGATCAATGTGTAGCTACCATTATAGAACATTTGACCATATTGATCTTTCATTATTTCTTACCTGTCAATTCCATATCTTAGGTAACCCCATCCATCCAATTTCTCTAATCCTAGATTGTTGAGCATTTGTGGATCTCAAAAACCCAAATAGATCTGTGAGTACATTGATTCAGAAATTCTCTTTGATAATTATGTCAGATAATGGCCAATCCATGCCTTCCCAACCTGTGTGATTCTGATTCATATACTTATAAAAGGATACCACACGGGTCCACTCAATGTGCTAGTCCTTTTTTCATTTTTTTCTGATATTTCAAGGGTACCAGTGTAACAGTAGTTCTTTTCTCCCCCTCTGGGAAAGAAAAGAAAGCTTCACTTGAAGAAAAACCTGTAGTGAAAAGGAATCTACTACCCCAATTATCAAAAGCAGTTCACTACATTTTGGGGAAGGGCTACTTCTATGAAGTACTCAACACAATGAATTAAACAGCCTTTCTACAACATTGCTTCTAATTTTGCTCTCTGGGGTCAAGCAGATCAAGTCTAATCCCTCTTCCACATGATAGTCCTTCAAATTCTTAAAGACATTTTATTTTATTATGTATCCTACTTTCTTCAAGAGGTATTTCCAGGACCTTCTCACCTCCAAATGCTAGCGCCTTCCCTCTAAGATTACTTCATATGTGGGGTGTTCAAGAAGAACCAGCACCTCTGGTGTGAGGATTTGCCAAGCACTTTTCAGGGCTTCTCATCCAACTTTGGTGTTTACCTGACACTCAACTCTCACCTGTGGCTCCAAGAGGCTGTAGTATACATAGTGGCCACACTCCAGTATGCCATCTTGGCAGACAGACTAAACCAGATGGAGAGTAATTCACAGGTTTCAAACACATCAGTTAGTTAGGAGGCTATCTACCCCAAGAGTGTGAAGACCTCCCACAGCACAATGGGTGGATAAGAACAATTTGCTACAATGGCCATGAAGGTGACCAAAGCAGGCACTACATTCTGGGCCATCACCAATCATCTTGACTTTTGTCTTACTACTGGACTTCAATGACTCTGGAAGAGTCTAGAAGACTCTGGAACACAGAGTGAGGTTGACAACTTTATGCAACTCTGCCTCACTTAAATCCAATTCACATAGTAGTCAAGACATCACCCAGTGATGTCATTGGTCCTCTTCGAAAATGAAGGAAAAATGGGGCAGCTAGGTGGCGCAGTAAATAGAGCACTGGCTCTGGATTCAGGAGGAAGTGAGTTCAAATGTGACCTCAGACACATAACACTTACTTAGTGACCCTGAGCAAGTCACTTAACCCCATTGCCTAAATTTAAAAAAAGAAGAAAGAAAGAAAGAAAGAAAGAAAGAAAGAAAGAAAGAAAGAAAGAAAGAAAGAAAGAAAGAAAGAAAGAAAGAAAGAAAGAAAGAAAGAAAGAAAGAAAGAAAGAAAAAAATTGAAGGACAAACAACAACCTCCCATATACCTACTATGAAGTTCCTCCTCGAATGTTCATTTTAAGAACCCAGGCCAGCCATGTTCATTTTTTTATCACTCTCCACGCTAACTCTCCAGGCTTCTTTCTCAACCAATCAATTCTCTTCAGTCTTCTCATCCTGAAAGATCACTCTGCCCCTTCAGCTTCCTCCTCTGATTTGTCAGTTCCCTCTAGAATCTCCATTATAAGGAAGAGACCAGGCCAACCATACTCCTTCATTCCTCTCCAGACACTTCTACAACTCCATACTCTCTGGACTTCTTTCTCCACCATGTTCTCTCAGGTACCTTTTTTCTCTTCCCTTTTCTCTTTTCAGTTTCCTTTTATGTGCTGTTTTCCCATATTTAATATAAGCTCCTTGAGTACAAGGACATCTTTATTTTGTGTCTTTATTTTCCTATCACTTAGTATAGTGCCTGGCACATAATAATTGCTTAATAAAAAAAACTTGTTAACTTGATTATGAGCATGTTTTTAATTCTCATATTAATTACATACATATTATAATGAGCTAATTTGTATAGCAATTTAAAATTTACAAAGTATCCTATAAATATTATCTCATTGAAGCCTCACAACAATGCTATGAGTGCTATTACCCCCAATTTACATAAGACTCAGGGAAGTTAGGTGACTTGCTTATAGTCGCATAATTGTCAAGTATTCTAAATTTAGCAGTCTTTTCATCATATTACTTATGTCTTTGAACAGGTATCCAGAATCAGCACCTTCTGAACTTGATAGCAGTGAAAAAGGTTCATGCTCCTTCAGAGAAAGAAAATAATTAGTTTTATTGGGATCCAGAGGTATTCTTGGAAGTGAGGTCTCTGAACAAAGCAAAATTACCTAGAAGTAGCATGCATTATTATGAATAATAAATAGAGGTTATGTGTCACATCATGACATATCACATGCTTTAGGTAACAGGAAAAATACTAATTGATTTTCTACATCTGATTGTCTTAGGAAAAAAGCATAATATCATTGGATAGATACTTCAAGGAGGTCACTGACAAGAGTAGGAAGAGGTGCTACATATAACAAGATGTGTATAGCCTCTTTCTTTGTGGTAACAAAGAAATTGGGAATAAAATAAGTCCTCATCAGTTGGGGCATGGATAACCGAATGTGGTATATGAATATAACAAAATACTATTGTACCATAAGAAACCATGAATATGAGGAATTTGGAAAAATTAGGGAAAGACACTGAATCAAGCAGAGTGAAGAATGAAAAAACAAGAGAATAATATAAATCAAATGTGTTAAACTCAAATAGAAATGGGAACCACTAAGTCACACACCTACATCCCTATGGGCCACATACTGACTTAGAAAACCACATATGTTTATAATATCTTCTTCTTCGTTAGTACATCAACATTTTAATCTTGTTCCTATAGCACTCAGAAATGCCGTGGCCTGCTTGCTGGGTGTTTGACACCTCTGATTGACTACAATAATGTTGATTATAACAACACTAAAAATAGTTAATTTGATATAATTTCATGAACAATCTCAGTTCTAGAGAACTGATAAGGAAACAAAACTTTCTTCTCTTAGTTCTTCCAGAGGTAGACTTGGACAGCAACTTCTGACTTTGCTTAAATGTTTCCCTTTGTTGCAAGGATACATTCAATCCTTTTGTCTGTTTTAGGGATGAAGGGTGATGACATTCAAGGAACAAGATGTGATATAAAAAACAAACAGCAACAGTAGAACTTACAAAGAAAGATTAAGTGAGCTGATACACATGGACATGACCAAATAGTTGTATATAATACACTAGTATTATGTATACTATATATAATACAGTAATAAACTGTGTATTTTTTCTCTGAGCATGTGATTTCAGGGATGTGCAAGAACTCACAGCGTTCCCTCCACTTCTACAAAGTGGCAGTTCTTGTATAACTTACACCTTTACAGAGTTGACAGGGTGCACTGGGAGGGATATAGAAGGTGCTTGTTCATTGAATTATTTTTAAAATTATTGGTCCAAAATGACAATTTTGCCTATGTATTAGGATCTCTTATAAAAAAATCTGTCCTTAGATTTTCAGAGAGTTGAATAAAGCATCTAGAGTTTAAGCAACTTTCCTTGTTCAAGAAGCTGGGCGTGGTTGAGCCCATCTTCCTTCCAACACCAGGTCTTTATCCACTATGCCATACTGATAATAGCTGGATTTATATAGTGCTTTAAGGTTCACCAAGCACTTTGCATACAGTATCTCATTTGAAGTACATACGATAATCATCTCCATTTTATAGATGAAGAAACTTAAGACTGAGAGAGATTAATTGATTTGGTTGCAGTCACACAGCTAATACATATCTGAGGCAGCATGCAACCTCGTCGTCTTCCTGACTTTTAAGGCCAACATTCTATGAACTTCATCAAATTCTTTTTTTTTCCTTTTAACAAATATTTTTGCTTTTTTAATTAATTTATTTATTCTTAGTTTTCAATATTCACTTTCATAAGATTATGAATTCTAAATTTTCACTCCCTCTCTCCTTCCCTCCCCAAGACAGCATGCAATCTGTTATAGACTATACATGTACAATCATATTAAACAAATTTCCACATTATTCATGCTGTAAATAAGAATTAGAACCAAAAGGAAAAAACATGAGAAAGAAAAGATGAAGGAAAAAAGAGAAAATAGTATGTTTCGATCTGCATTCAGACTCCATAGTTCTTCCTCTGGATATGGATAGCATTTTCCATCATGAGTCTTTTGGAATTGTCTTAGATCATTGTATTGCTGAGAAGAGCTAAGTCTATCAAAGTTGGTCATCGCACAATGTTGCTGTTACTGTGTACAATGTTCTCCTGGTTCTGCTCACTTCAATCAGCATTAGTTCATGTAAGACTTTCCAGGTTTTTCTGAAATCCGCTCATCATTTCTTATAGCACAATAGCATTCCATTACATTCATATACCACAACTTGTTCAGCCATTCCTCAATTGATGGGCATCCCCTCAATTTCTAATTCTTGGCCACCACAAAAAGAGCTGCTATAAATATTTTTGTACATGTGAGTCCTTTTCCCATTTTTATGATCTCTTTGGAGATCATAGAACTAGAAGTAGTATTGCTGGATCAAAAGGTAAACTACATCAAATTCTTGCCTAACTATATACTGCATATTCTCTACTTCATGGAGTTTTTGTGGAGGGAAAAGTGCTTTTCTCACTTTAAAGTATTGTGGAAATGATAAATTATCATAATTGTAATCTCTGTCCCAAAGCCCATTGGTATGGAACTCTCTTCAGTGGTAGAAATGAATGCCTTGCCCTACAAAGGCAGAGCTTGAGCCTTCTTCAGTCCTATTCAGGGACTCTTCAAGCTTCGCATTCAGGGAGAGAGAAGATTCCCATCTGTTTTGCATGGCTCAAAGAGAGACAGAATAAACATCTTTAGCATCTTCCCCCACTTTTCTCCAAGGGAGACTAATTCCTGCCAGGAGGGGAAGCAGGAAGTTGGGGCTGGTGGCCACCAGACTAGAATCATAACCATCTGCTCCCTTAAATATTATTAATCTAGGGGATATGTCTGGGTACAATCTAACTTCTGATCTCTTTGTCATTGAGGTGCAGGGAAAGAAGGCCCCCAAGCTTTATATCAAAAATTTGACCTCTTTCTCACCAATATCAGGGTACACAATGAACACACAAGGAGAAAAGAAACTCATTTGTCCAATCTTAGCAAAACAGAAGTCAGAAAAGGTATACATAGGAGAATGTATACCAGATAACACAAAATGAAAGAGCTCTCCCATTGGGAGTGAGATAAGTCTCTAAAGTCTCTAGTGTAGCAAGCTGAGAACAAAGACATGATGGAAACTGCCAGCTCTCTTCCTGTGTTCCCAGAATCTTTTCCTTCAGCAATCTGAAATGTGGTTGACCTTTTCCTTTGCCCTTCTCTCTTGAAGCTGGAAGCCATAAGTTTTGACCTTCTACATTGAAGCTGGAAGCCAGAAGTTTTGACCTTCTACATTGAAGCTGGAAGCCAAAAGCATTCAAAGCATCTCAAAGCTTGAAGAATCAAAAAGAAGACTCAAAGGTTGGATGAGTCCCGAGGGATGCTCAAGGGGGACTGGTGAAGGCTGGAGCTCTCTTGCCTCTCACCAAATCTGCCCTGCCCCTCACATAGGGCAAAGCACTCATCTCTACCAATGAGGACAGAGTGCCATACCAATGGGCTTTGGAACAGAGATTACACAATTATTATTAGGATGGTGATGATAATGTTGGTGACAGTATTTGTTTGCAAATTTATAGTTCCATACTTTTCTTTCTTTTTTTATTTTTTTAGGCAATTGGAATTAAGTGACTTGTCCAGTGTCACACAGCTAGTAAGCATCAAGTGTTTGGTCTGAGGCCAGATTTGAACTCAGGTCCTCCTGACTTCAGGACAAGTGCCTTTTTTTTTAAACCAAAAAACTGGTATAACCTAGACCAGAGCTTCTTAAACTTTTTCCACTAATGACCCCTTTTCCCCTGAGAAAATTTTACATGATCCCAAGTATATAGGTTTATAAAATAGGTATACAAATCAAACATTTACTGACAATAAATTGTAAAGAAATTTATTTTAAAACAATTCTTTAGTATATAATTTTACTATTTATTAAAGACAAAAGCAAACTTGCATATGGATGTGCTTGTTTATTTTAACATAAAGAATTAAATCTTGGCAGAATATTTGATACTGCAGGACACAGAATCTTCAATGTTTTTCGGAGTTGATCAATATTTTGATTTTATAATTGTCAATGCTGAGAATGCTGCTTTGCATAAATCTGTAGTACAAAATGGGAGAGGTATGCTATGGGCCATTTCAGAAATTGTTGGAAATTCTAATCTCAAGCCAAAATTCATTTAACAATTTTGTACATACAGTAAAAACACAGCAATTCATAACATACAATAGTTTCAAATCCGAACTGAAGTGTTCTGGCAGCATTCACTGGCGTTGCATGGTGCGATGGCATGTGCAGTACAAAGTAAGCATGTTGTGTGCTCAGAACCAAGGCTACAGTGAAGTTGTGGGATGCAACATGGGTAAGCGCTGCCATTTTGAATTAATTTTTGGTCGTTGCGTGTTCAGAAACCTTTTACTGTTGCCAAATTTTTCGAAACTACCACATTCAGTTACACGTCGCAACTCACTGTTTAAGAAGTGCTGGCTTAGACTATTTAACTGACCACAAGGTCATTTTCATGCTATCTACCATGAAGCAACTGCCTGTGGACCTAGAGCTTTCCTGAGATGCTGCGGTGGGTGATCTAATCCACTCAGTTTTGGAACCACTGCCCTGGGGCCATGCTATGCTCACTGGAGAAGCAGCTGATATAAACTCAGAAGGGCCACTATTTTCTAGCAGCTCTAGATACCAAACTATGCTTCATATTCTACATGACCATTCATCCTCACCATTGATTCCTCTGTGGCTTTACTCACTATCCCTGTGATTTTCCAAAGTAAAACATTCTTCCCTGATTTCTAATTGTTATATACTCCCTTATATATGTTATCTCCCCATATTAGAAGGCATATATAATATATATATATATATATATACATGTGTGTATATGTATGTATACTTGAGGTCAAGGACTGACTTGCTTTTGTCTCTGAATCCGTAGTACCTGACAAATAATAAGTATTTACTTGATCCTTGTTATTCACCTATTACCTGAGCAGGCTTAGCTTTAAAGGACTTTTGGCTATTTCCAAAAATCAAATCCACCTTCAGAGGATGAAGATTTATCACCACTACTAACAGTTGACTTTTATATAACACTTTAAGGTTTACAAATATTACCTCATTTTAGCTTCATGGCATCACTAGGAAGTAGGTGCTATTATTTTCTCCATTTAAAGATGAAGAAATTGAAGCCAGGATAGGTTAAGTCACTTGCCCAGGGTCACACAGGTAGTAAGTGTCTGAGGCAATATTTAAGTTTAGGTCTTTCTGACCTGTACCACCTACCTCTCCCTGCTATTGAGGATTTTCAAAAGAATGGGAGACTGAGAGCAATCTTAAAAGGGAAGTTCCAAATTTTCTGAGAAATGGCAATATTTATAGAATAAACATCTAACCCCTCCCAAACATACAACCACTTTAAAGTAGACAACACATTGCTGAATATGTACATCTTAGAGGGAAGCCAGTGAGAGGGACTGGGAAACGCTTCTTGAAGGTGAGATTTTAACTGAGATGGAGGTAAGGAGGGAAAATATTATAGATGTGGGGTATAGACAATGAAAAGGCATGGAGTTGGAAAATAGTGTGTCATATGTGAGGAACAATAAGTAGCCAGTATATGGATCATAGAGTCAGTCAGTCAATAAGCATTTATTAAGCCCCTTCTGAATGCCAGGAACTGTTCTAAAAGCTGGGGATACAAATGAAAGAAAATAGACAGTTCCTGCCCTCAAGGAGCTCACAGTCTAATGGGGGAAACAACAAGCAAACAAATTTATACAGGCTATGTACAGGATGAACTGGAAACAATTAATGGAGGGAAGCTCTAGAATTAAGAGGGATTATGAAAGTCTTCCTGATGAAGGTGAGATTTTACCTGGGACTTGAAGGAAACTAGGAAAGCCAGGAGGCAGAGTTGAGGAAGGAGAGAATTCCAGGCATGGGGGGACAGTCAGTGAAAATGCCCAGAGCTGAGAAATGGAGTGTCTTGTTCATGGAACAGCAAGGAAGCTGTTGTTGGCAATAGCACCTTGTTGGAAAGTTATATTGACGCTCATGTAGCAATCGGGGACTCTGGCAAACCTTGCCCTTTGGCTAGGGCACATTATCTGGATGGGTCATTGGACTGAAGAGTATGGGAAAGTAGAAGTTATGAGAGGACTGGAAAAGTAAGAAAAGGACAGTCTGTAAAATACTTTCAGTGCCAAACAGCACATTTTATATTTAACCCTAGAGGAAATAGTAAGCCATCAGAGTGTTGCAAAATTATAAAGAGCAAGTTTGTCCTCAAAGAGAAGATATGAGAAGATACCTCCCCCAGCTCTTTTGCATACAGGGTTTCTGGCTATGAAACACTGCAATAGAACATCAGATTTTTTTTCAACGTGTTAATAAGTTTTGCTGAATCCCCCACACACCCTTTTTAAGCCTTCATTATAAGGGATGGCTCTCTGAGAAGAAGGTTGGGGAAGTATACAGCAGAAAATCAAAGCAATGCAAAACCAAAAAATATCAGTGTAAATCTATTTTTTAAATGGGTGAGTGGGGGTGGGTAGAATAAATGACTTCCAAGGTCCCTTCAAGTTCTACTTGATACTTTCCTATAGTTTCGTGTTTCCTTCCTTACAGGGCCATGGTCACATGCTCCCCTGCCTTTCCAACTTCATACCTTTGTTTATATGTTCCCTATGTACTAGGTACATGTGAATACTATGAGCAAGGCAAGGATGTAGTCGGGTATGTCAGGATGATCACTATGGAGTGATATATGGTAGCTACGCCATTTATTTTATATAGACTGGACTAGTTTCTTTTTTAAAGGGGCAAGGAGGCTGTCCTTGGGATTTTACTAGTTCTGGTGGTTAGTGTTTGAACCACTGGGGTGACTTCCTGGCCACATGAGTCTATGAGGAATTAGGTTTTTTCAGGTTTGCCAGAATCCCCCATTGCCACGTGAGCCAATATATCTTTCTGACAAGAAGCTATTGCTAGCAACATCCTCCTGAATCAGTGACTACATATTTTTAAATTCTTTTATTATTAAATATATTTCCTTCTATTGAAATTTACATGATCACCAGTGTTTCACTATGTTCTAATTCTGAGCATCAATTACTGGACTGGCGTGAGTTAGCCCTGGCCCGGAACAACAGGGCAAGTCACCGCAAAGCCAGTTGAAAGTAAATGTAACCTATAATCTGTAGACTGTAACAACATCCAGGGTGTCTTCAGGGCAAATCAGGGCCAGGCCTGAAGGGCTATTGCAGCAAATCTCTCTACAATCTGAAATTTTAGAAGCCAAGAGAGGCTCATGACAGTAGCTACTCTAAGGAGTTTAGAGAATTCCAGGTTAGAGCAGCTCAGGCCTATGTACTCAGCCTTAACCCCCAGCCTGACAGTTATCTAGTTTTAAAAGTCTCTAACAAGGACCCTATATTGTCAGCATCCTTTGGCAAAGGCACATTGTCTGGGTAGCTGGCAATTGTGGTATAAATGGAAAAAAGCATCAGGCTTGTCATCAGAAAACTAAGGTTTAACTTCTTGTTCTCACACTTATTAGCTTTGTGGGGGTTTGTTTTTCCCTAAGCTTCAATTTTTTTCATCTTTAAACATGGATAATATTTATATACTACATATAACAGGGCTGTTTTGAGGAAAGAACATACATCAAACAATTGATAAACATTTATTTTTAATAGTATTTTATTTTTCTGAATTACAGGCAAAAACAAATTATAACATTCATTTAAAAAATTTTTTAAGTTCCAAATTTTCTCCCTCCTTCCCTAAGATGGTAAGCAATTTTATATAGTTTATACATGTACCATAATGCCAAGCATATTTCCACATTGGTCATTTTGCAAAAGAAGAAGCTGAACAAAAGAAAAAAACAAAAAAATAAAGAAAGTGAGATAAACATTTATTAAGCATCTATTGTGTGCTAGGCATTGTGCTAAGTGCTGGAGATACAAAAAGGGGCAAAAGACAACATACAAATAAATATATACAAAGATAAATAGGAAATATTAAACAAAAAAAGAAAGGTACTGGAATGAAGAGGGATTGGTGAAGGTGTAAAAAGCGGTATTTTAGTTGACTTAAAGGAAGCCAGGAAGGTCAGTAGTTCCCACCCCTTGAAAATTGGACATTGACTTTAGATATAGATGTAGACACAATTGGTATAGGTAGGATCTGTGATTTATGCGTTTCAGTGGAAAGAATTCCCAGGGTAGAAGCTTCCTCCATCAGTACAATCAACTACTATCAGTGACTCAGTCTAGGGAATTGCAGGGCTGACTGACTGGTTAAGTGATCTGCCTATTATCACACAGAGAAGTAGGTATTAGAAGCAAGATTTGACCCCATGTTTTTCCATTGCTAGCTTTCTCTTCAGTATAAAAGAGGCAGTTATTTTATGTAAAATTTGACAAACTTTTTTTATGGTTGGATAAAAACATCCCAAGGAGATTCTAAAGGCCACAGGGACTCAAAACCTAGGCTCTTGTCCTCTTGATTTCTGTCATAATCTTCTAAAGCAGAGATGCTTAACCTGCGGTCCACAGATCCCTGAAGGGTCCATGGACAGATTTCAGGGGAACTAGACGGGGTGGGGACTTGAAAGAGGGAAGGAAATGACATCTTTAATTTCATAAACCTCTAACTGAAATGTAGCATTTACTTCAATTATTTAAAAACATTCTGAGAATTCTGTAGATTTCCACCAAATTGCCTGAGGGATCCATTCAGAACCCCTTTTCTAAGGCTTGGACTGTTCACAGAAACCCTGACAGGGCTCACTGCTTTATGTACTGTGACCTGCCAGGGCTCACTGCTTTATGTACTTGCCCAAGACTTTTCGGAATTTTATATGAATGAATATACATACATACACACAGAAATGTAGGTATGTATGTATGCGTGTGTGTGTGTGTGTGTGTGTGTGCAGGAAGTCTTTGTTAGAGAGATGCATATATTTTCAAGCCCTATCCTTGCCTAGAGATTTTGTCAGATTTTAAAAAATGCTCTTTCTCAACTCTCCTTCCATCATGCTGGGTTTTTTTTTCTTTTCTTCCAGTTAAGGCTGTGTTTTATAAAGTTAATAATGGCCCAGAGAATTGTTCAACCGATTCCCAGTTGGAGCAATTATTTCATTGTAACTTTTAACAACCCAGAGAAATGTTTCTAAAATAACTGTTTAATTAACCCCAGCAGAAACAATAATGGAGAATAAGATGGAACAAAAACTGAAGTAGTAGTGCTAGACTGGTAATTTCTTTATAGTAGGAAAGTGACATTTTCTCTTCTTCTCTGATAGCTCAAATACTCAGGAACACGTCAGTCAAGAAATGTACTTTCAAGCTTGCATTATTCTATGGAGCAAAATAAGAATCAGAAATACAGTGAAAGAGTCTGCACAAAGCCAAGTGAGAGGCCAGAAGGCAGAGTCTCCAGCTGCAACCAGTCCAATCCAATCCAATAAACATTTAAGTGCCACCATGTTCAAGACACTGTGCTAGGCACTGATTCTTGTCTTCAAGGAATTTACATTCTACTGGGGATGACACAACTGATGAACAGACAGGTAAATATATAATTACTGAAGAGCATTATAACTAGGAGAAATCAGGGAATGTTCCTTGTAGGAGGTGGCACATGAGCCATGCTTTGAAAGAAGTGTTGGAGTAAAGAAGGCCTGCATTCCAGGCATGAGACAGTTTGTACAATGAAAGGCAAGAGGACAGAGATGGAATGCCAAATTTGGGGAATGACAAGTTGGCCAGTTTGACTGGAAAGTAGTAGAATGAGGTAGATAATGTGAAATAAGCCTGGAAAGGTTATGAAAGAAGCAGATACAGTTACAAAAATTATCTTGAGGTCAAAATACTGTATTATTGCACACAAGAGGTATGCCAGTTTATCCACGTTCAGCCTCCATCTCTCTGCCTCCTTGGCATTTTCTTTGATATCTTCTTCTATCCCTTGTCAACCTCATCAGCTTTTCTTTCTTTCTTCTTTTCTTTTCTTTCTTTCTTTCTTTCTTTCTTTCTTTCTTTCTTTCTTTCTTTCTTTCTTCCTTCCTTCCTTCCTTCCTTCCTTCCTTCCTTCCTTCTTTCTTTCTTTCTTTCTTTCTTTCTTTCTTCTTGGTCCCATTTGTCCTTATTCCTTTCTGGGGCATCAGTTGGGAAGAACAGAAAAGCATTGAGCTTTTAGAAAATCTAGGTTCAAATCCCATCTTTGCCTTTGATCCTAGTAACTTCATTCCTTCTGGGCCTAATTTTCTTTACCTAAAATATAAGCAGGGGGGTCATTTGACTAAATGCCCTCCAAGGTTTCATCTAGGAAACCCTAAAATGCTATCATTATCTTAGCACTTTGCTAATCACCAGGCCTGATAGTAGGCAAAATCTGAGGGAAATTCCAAATCTTACACCTTCATCCTTTTTCCTCTTTTCAACCTTTTCACTCTACCGGCACCTATGTCACTCCTGTTGCCTCAGGTCTCCCTTCACAGGGGAAAATAAGGAAATGCACAGGAAAGTATAAGTGACTTATGCTATCCTTATCTATGATTTATATGCCTTTTAAAAGAGGAAGCCTACAAAGCAATTATTCAGCCCATAGGAATTGATCTCCATTGGTTGAGATTAAGTGACAGGATCAAGGGAACTATTTTTTTTTTCCCTAAGGGGAAGTCTTATTGGAACTTCTAAAAAACAAACTGCCCAGGTAGGTGTGGTGGTAAACAGCTGTAATCCTTGCTGTTAGGGAAGCTGAGACTGGTGGATCAGTTGAACTCAGGAGTTCTCAGCTGTAGTAGAGCTAAAACCTACTAGGTGTTTACCCTAAGTCCAGAATCAATATGGTGAGCCACCTAAAGGAGGGTGAACCAGACCAGGCCAGAAACAGAACAGGTCCAGGCTTCTACATGAGATGGGCCCATGAGTAGTTGCTGTAATACCAGCCTGAGTAAGACAGGGAGACCCAAGCTCAAACGAATAGCCCCACAAACATGGCAGTCTACTTGGTCTACACCTAAGGCAGAGTACTTTGAGAAGTACCATGGTGTGGAAGTATTACAATTCTAGATTTGATGTCCGGAAGACTTTGGTTCAAAGCCTACCTCCTACTTATATAAGCATGGGGCAAGTCACTAAACCTCTTTGAGCCTAAATTTCCTCGAATGTTAAATGGTGATAATATTATCTATAGTACTTACCACTTACTGTTATGAGATATACTTGAGGGAGTTGGTTCCCTAGTCCAGTTGATGTAATCACAGAAAGTAAGCCATAGGTAACAGAGGTAACTGGTGATAATATGTTTTTTAAAAATCCAAAAGAAAATCTATATAGTCCATTATCATTATCCCTTTAGAACATGTGAAAAAAGTTTCTCTGATTGAATTGTAAGGAAAGTTTTACATTGGCTGACACAAGATTGGCTATGTTGCTCAGAGCTTTTAAAAAGCTAAGTTTATCGGCTTTGGAGACAATAGGGAAAATTCAAGCAGAAAACAACCTTTAAAAAAAGTTTTTATTAATGCTTTTTTTACATCACCATAATTCCACCCAGTATACTTCCCTTGCCCCCTCCCAGACAGCCATCTCATGTAACAAATGGCATTTTTGTACATTGTAAAGACAAAAAGAAAAAAGGAGGGAAAAAATCAGCATAACTGATCAATACATCAAAAAAGTCTGAAAATATACACAATTTATTGAACATATTTGTACAAAATATGTTCAAAACTTGTGGACTTCCCACGTCTGCACTCTAAGTCACACATTCTTGCAGGTTGGATCTGCTAGAAGACTGCTACATCTCCAGACTTGAGAGTCCGTAAGTCTGCACTCCCCGAACTTATGCACTCTCACCAACAAGCTTACCTCATATAGATACAGTTGGATAGAGTGCTGGGCCTGAAGTCAGGAAGACTCATCTTCTTGAGTTCAAATGTGGCCTCAGATACTTACTAGCTGTATGAATCTGGGCAAGTCACTTAACCCTGTTTGCCTTGGTTTTCTCATCTGTAAAATGAGCTAGAGAAGGAAATGATAAAGCACTGCAGTATCTTTGCCCCAAATCAGGTCATGAAGAGTTGGACATGACTGAAACACCTAAATAACATCAAGAAGACACAATTAACTGAAAGCAACTGCATTTACTAAGATAGCATGCCAAGAGCAGTATCTATACAACATTTCCCCCAAAATGTGGAGGTTATTCTCTTACAAATACACATAGAATCTGTGGGAAGAATGAGCCCAGAGTACTTTGGTAGAGATGCAGCATGTAGGAAATGTGTGGTCAATCAATTTTTACCTCTAACTGCAGGCTTTCTCTTCTAGAATTGTACTCAAGCTACCCTCCCCTGGTTACAGCATCTTTTGTAGGCAAGTTGCTCAGCTAGGTTCCCTGGATCTGCTCCTCTCTGAAGTTCAGTTGTCAAATGCTAGAGAGAATTCTCCCTAGAATCCACAGTTGACTCTCTCTTTGTTGCCAGGGGTCTCACTCCTTAAAACTGCTTACTGCCCTGTCTGTCTGCTAAGTATTTGTGCTACAAAATTCCATGGATGAAGCAGGGTGGGGTAAGGAAGAGGAATGAATGAATGGATGGATGAAAAAAGCACTTACTAAGCGCTTACCCTGTGCCAGGAACTATACTAAGCACTGGAGATATAAATTCAAACAAACAAGTCAGTCCCTGCCTTCAAGTAGTTTACTTAGCAATAGAAGAAAATAATACACACACATATATTCACATATATATATATATATATATATATATAATATATATATATACATATATATATATATATATATATATATATACATATATATGAGAGCTCGAGTTAGGGGGGTGGGGGTGGGCAGAAGGTACAAGGCATGGTTTGGAGAAGGCCAGGAAGTGAGGCATTGGGACCAGTTCCAAGCAAGATAAGACAAATGTCCCTCTTCTCCCTTTGCATTCTTGTAGAGGCCAAAGGGCCATACTTCAAAAAGCTGCTTCCTGGGCTATTGATAAGAAGAAAGTCCCCACACACACCAAAATATAGCAATTTTATTTGTGTGATAGCAAAGAATTGGAAACAAAGTAGATGTCCATTAGTTTTGGGGGGATTTTGTTGTTGTTGTTGTTTTACTTTTTGCTGAGGTGATCAGGTTAAGTGATTGGCCTAGGGTCACACAGCTAGTAGGTGTCTGAGGCTGGATTTAAACTCAGGTCCTCCTGACTCCAACGCCAGCGCTCCATTCACTGAGCCACCTAGCTGGCCCCCTTCCTTACCATTAAATAATGCAATTGAATTCTGTGGTATGTCCCAAAGTAGTACAGCCAGATAGGAAAAGCTGTGCTGAGCCTCCTCTTTAAATGGAGGTTTTGGAGTTGATGACTCCACTTTCTAATCAGAGGAAAGTGATTAGTTTTATGTGAATTTATAATCTGTCCCTTCCACTGCCCATTCCCTATTGAACCAAAAAAAATGTACGTATGTATATGTGTATATATATATAATATGTATACATATATATATATATACACACACACAATAGCTATATACACATGCATATGTACATACACACATACATACATATAAATTTGTGTGTATGTATATGTGTATGTATAGAGAGAGAGAAAAAAAGAGGGGAAAGAGAGAGTCCAGAAAAGTAAATTCTCAAATTATATTCTATTCTCCTCATTTGTAACCTGGCTGAATTACTTTGAGCCTTCTCTGACTCCCCTACTCTGACCCAGTAGGCTCATCATTGAGAAAACCTCATTATTTTATAAGATCCAATCAGCCTTGCTTCTTTATTCACATTTCTCTTACTTAGATATTCTACTATTATCATCTCACTCCAAAATCACTGGGATGTACAAGAAAAGCACAAAGATGATAATACCCTTTGGAAAGGACTCTTGGGGAGAAGTGATGGCGAGGTCTCTGACCAATTTGTCTTTGAAAGGTGGAGTACACTCAGATAGTTTTAAGGAGGGATCTCAAGTCTGTGGCCAGTCCAGTTCAGGTACCCTTTCTATCTGGATGACTCAGTTTCTTATAGATGACACACTAACACTTCACACTTACTAGCTATGTGACCCTGGGCAAGTCACTTAACCCCAATTGCCTAAAAAAAAAATAGATGACACAGTTGAGTTTATGGGTCCTTACAAGCAAAGATCCAAGAATCACAGTGGCTGTCAAAGTACTTCTTCTGTGGGAAGTGTCCACATTAAACTCCAAAACTAACTCTCTCCAGTGTAGCTTTTCAAGGCAGTTGGATGATTTACTTTTTGTCCTGCAAGGTTTTCATTTATGATTTCTTGAAATATAGCTCTGAAAAAACAGGCTTTAAAAAAGCCCATTGTATTTCAAGTAGAGCTACTTGAGGTGCCTTTAAACCCAAATCACTGGTTCACATTGAATGGTCAGTAACATGGAAGCCTCTCTGGCTCATTATTTAGGTTTTGATGGCTTAGAATGAGTGTAAGTAACAATTGTTTTCTATTCTGGCCAGAAACTCTAAGGGTCTTTCCCTCTCAAACTGATAGTTTTGTGATGGTAAACTTGGTCACCTTTTGTCTCAATTCTTACCTAGCTCTTACTCAAGGAATGGTCTTGCTCAGTCAAACCCAGACCTGGCAAAGCCCTAGTTTAGAAAGAACAAGGTCACCCATTGTATCTTGGGCCATCCCTAGTCACCTACACCAGTGCTTCTTAAACTGTGGGTTTCATCAGTATGATAAACAGCAGTTTAAGAAGCACTGGAGGTGTCTCATAGTGGAAGAAGTTTAAGAAGCCCTGATCTAGACTTTTGTCTTACCACTGGACTTCAATGACTTTGGCAGAGTGAAGCTGATGACACAGCTCTACCTCACTTAAAACCAACTCACTTACAAACCAAGATATTACCCTCATGATGTCACTGCTTCTCTTCATACAAAGAAGGACAAACAACAACACTGTCTATTGTAGGGTAAGGAGGAGGAAGAAGAAAGGAAGTTATACATGGTACGATGATTTCTGGAGGTCTTCAAGCAGAGGCCAGCATCCGGTGGGGAACCTGTGGCCTTTTAGGTCCTTGGGTTTAGTCTTTTGACCCAGTCTAAGTTTTATACAGCAAATCCTTTTATTAAGGGGATGTTACATATGTAACTCACAGGGCATGTCATATTCAAGTACCCTTAGATGAGATTGACATCTGAGGTCCCTCCGGCTCCTATTTTCTGACATCATTAGCCATAGATTGGCAATACTAGGCTCCCCTGACACCTACCAGGTTCTAACTCCTCTGTCTGTAAATTTAGTGTGTGTTCAGTGGGTGCAAATTACATGAAGTACAAATGTAATTTAAAAAAAAGTGGAACGGTGCCCAAAGACCTTTAGTCTCCGCGGGGTGCCCGCCCCCGAACCAGAACTAGCCCTGGGCCCCCGGCCGCGCCCCTCTGGGCACCCCCGCAAGCGCGCCGGGCGCCGAGGGGCAGGAGCACGCCGCCAGCCGAGGTGCCGGGAAACGCTCGCTTGCGCTTGCAGGTACCTCCCAGGAGGCGGCACATCTCGGCCCGCTCTCCACCCGCCGCGTCCCCACGTGACCCGCCCGTTCTCAGGGTCCCGCCGGAGGGAGGCGTGGGACTAGAGGGAGAGAGAGAAAGAGAGACTCGCCTTACGTGCGTCAGCGCGATGACGTAGCACGTCCGGGCTGGCTGTCCGCCATCTTGCCCGTCTCTAGCTCTCTCGCTCTTCTTTACTGGAAGCTGCGGCCGCGCTGGGTCGGTTTGTCTGAGGGCGGCCTCTGGTTCCCTGGCTCAGTGGCCCGGCACCCACCTCCCCCATCTCCCCCTCGACCCTTCCCCAGACCCCTTCCCCTCCCGGACCGGAGCCGGGCGGAGACTCCTTTGCGGACGCGGGCGCGACACTTAGACACACACACGCACACACACGCACACACCCGCGTTCCCCACCCACCCACACCGGCCGGTAAGGAGCTTGCGCCGCGGCGGGGGCGGCTGGGCCCGAGCGGGCGGCGGGGGAGGGGGCCCTGCCGGACAGGAGGGGAGGGCAGGGACGGGAGCTCGCCCTGGGCCGGCGGCGGGGGGCTTCGGGAATGGGGGGGCGGTGCGGCGTGAGGTCCGTGTTTCCCCTCGCCTCGCCCTCCACTCCTAGGCCGTGGTCGAGGCCTCCGCGGACCGGCAGAGCGGGAAGCGGGCGCCCCCCCCGCCCATGTGGTCTGCAGGGTGAGTGTGGGCCGGGCCCATCTTGGCTGGGCTGGGGGCGGCTCGTCCCCCGTGGGTGGGCGAGTGGGCGCCTCCTTTGGTGGGAAAGCGTCCCTTCGAGAGTGTGTGGGAGGGACGGGGTTAAGGACCCGAGCCGGCCGAAAAAAGAGAGAGAAAGACAAGCCCCTTCTCGCAGAGCTGGGACCAATCCTACTTCCGCCGAGGACATGCCGCCCAAGTCGGAGGAGGGCGTTGGTGTCTTTCCTCCCCCTAGGCCCCTGCAGCCCCTCGGGGGGGAGGTGGGAGACGTGCCGGGAGGTACCCCGGGGGCGAGGAGTGGAGGGCCAGTAGGAGCATCCCTGGCTTCGGCCCCGGAGCGAGGGCGCTGGGCTAAGGGGAGCTTCCTTACAAAGGGATAGCGTGCCGGGCTCCGTGTTGGGGCCGGTAAACAATGGGATGTGTGCGGCGATGTTCAGCCCGGGTGGGTTTTTGTTTTCCCGAAATCTCCGCTTTGCTGATTCCCGAAACCGGCCGGATTTCCTTGTGGGTTCTTCCTCAGTTAAGGCTGTGTAGTGCATGGGCTGCTAGCGGGGGTCGAGATTCCAGATGGGGTAGTACCGAAAGGGAGGAGGAGGAAAGAGGAGGGTTTCTCTATGGCACTCGAAAGATCCAGGGTTTCGTTTGTTTTCAAAGTTGTGACAGTTGGTGACTTTTCTCCAAAAAAGAAACAATAGGGTGAGCTCCAACTCCTGTATAAAAGTGTATTTTCTTTTTAGCCTATGATAATTAAGGTGGTGGTTAGGGGTGTGTGGCTGCAGTTATCTGTTCTTGGTCTGTATGGATCTCAGAAAAGAAGGTTTAGAAATCTTGCTTAGAAAAACTGAAGTAGTCTTTTTTTTTGTGATGGCACAGTATTGAGGTTGGTGATCAACTTTAACATTTGATGATCTAATGAGTCCAAAAATTTATGGTTATCGTATAATCTACAGTAAATATGAACTGTAGCTTAATATTTAGTAAGAAGTTTTATTTAACTTGGCTTCAGAATTAGTTCTATGAAGATGACTTGGAAAAAGATTTTAAAACAAAAAAAGATTTGTGTTTTAGGAGGAGGAAGGCCTTAAATATGAGTGTGTTGCCACTTGATCGATTCAAAAGTAACATGCTTTTTAAAATAAATTCCACATCTGACAACATTCCTCTCTGAGCTTTTTCTCTGAAGCAGTTAACTATCTCTAAATTCCAAGTTTAGTTTTAGGTGAAATAAGTATTTAACAAGTCTTTCAAAAAACGATTTCTTCAACTTTATCTCCCCTTAATCCTTTCTTTCTGCCCCATTAACACTTAATAGCCTATTCATTTCCTGACCAAGCCCCCTTCCTTTCCAGAATCTCCTTCTTTTTGCTTGTTTACTATAACAGTACCCCACCTTTCAGTTTTTTTCCTTTTGCTTGAAAATAGTACCCCTTTATTTCTGAAGTAGTTTTATAGTTACATTCCTGCTTCTCTAGTTTATAGTTTTCTAGCGCAAAAATTTATTCCTAAAGACTTACTCAAAAGTCAGATTATTTCCTAACAGTTGAGCATTGACTTGCAAGTGAGTCAGTTGGGTAACTGCAAATGATGACTTTAATGTATTTGTGGAAGACAGGGTACGTAGCATAGTTGCTAAAGAATAGTGTTCTTAGGCATGACTTTAAAATTCTTTAAGACTAACTGCCTTATGACTAATCTACTTCCAATAAATGGATACTTGTCACATTTGAAGAGTAACATAATGAAAGTTCATCTGAGTGTACATTAACTATGTTACTTAGGAATCTGACACTTAATATGTTGGTTTTCTGAGTCATAGTACTTTCCATTTCTGAGTAGTGTTGTTGGTACTGACAGTTCATATTTACTAGCATCAAAAGATATCTTTTACATAAATGATAAACCCAAATTGATATTAAGCTGCATTACATCTTTTATCTCTCTTCTCTTGCATACTCACCATACTAGATGAGGCCTAGACTATTGCAGCGGCCTCTTAATTTGTCTGTATGCCTCAAGTCTCTGTCTTCTCCGATGTTATTTTTGGGTATGGACTGTTACCTTTGTACCTACCAATGTGATTCTCCTAAAGCCCAGGTCAGTCCCTTTTTCAAGAAACTTCAGTGGCTGTTACGCCTAAGATCAAATACAAACTTCTTTCAGTTTTAAAGTCTTTCTCAACCTGACTCCAACCTATCTTTCCAGCCTTATATGTTATTTCCCTTCACTTGCTGATATCCAGCCAAACTGGCCTTTGTGCTGTTCTCACACATCACATTCCTTGCCTTTGCACAGGCTTTCCCACTTGCTTGGAATACTCTGCTTGCTCACCTCTCAGTCTTTCTAGTTTCCTTAAAAAGCTAAGCGCAACCTCTCTATTTTCTGTGCCTTCCCCAACTACCCAAATTGATTAATTTTGTATATGTAATGTATATATGTGCCCTTTGTAGAACATACTGTCATGAGGGCAGGGAGTTTTATCTTTTTTTTTTCTTCTCTTAGGAGGAACCTCTACAGTTACTTCTCAGTTTCTTGCAATGTATTTTCTTCAGATCTGGCCACTGGAACTGAAACTGCTTTTCTCCAAGTTAGCAGTGATTTCTTAATTGCCAGATTCAGTATCCATATCTCAATCCTCATATTTTTTACCTTTACAGGATTTGACACTGTTAACTACTTAGTATCCCCTCTAACTGCTTTTACCTGGACCTGCTATCTTCCTTACTGTTCTTCTGAGTCTCCCTTTTTTTTTCTTCTCAGTCTCTTTTGCTGGATCATCATATATATTCTCTTCTCTGTGGGTGTAAGCCCAAGACTCTGGCCTAGCCAGCCCTTCTCTCTATCTTAGTGACTTTACCAGCTTTTTGAGTTCATTTATTATCTCCAAAAAGTTGGCCCCCAAATCTTTATATCTATCTTCAAAATGTCTCCTATTTGCCCCTTTTCTCACCTGGCACTGCCACCACCCTGGTACAGGCCCTCATCACCTCATGCCTGGACTATTGCAATAGCTTTGTGGTTGGTCTCCCTGCTTGAAATCTCAAGATGATGCAGCCCATCCTCCATTCAACTGCCAAAATGATCTCTAAAGTGCAAGTTTAACCATGTGACACCCCTTTCCCCCCCCACACTACTCCACTCAAACTCCAGTGGCTCCCTAATTTCTCTAGGATCAAATATAAAATCCTCTGTTTGGCTTTTAAAACCCCTCCTAACCTGACCCTACAATCCAGTGAGGCTGGCCTTCCTGTTGACTCTTGCACAAGGCACTATATCTTTCAGCTCCTACATTTTCACCAACTCTTGCATTTCTGCAGTGTTTTCTCTCTTGTCTCTACCTCCTACCTTCCATGATTTCCTTCAAGTCTCAGCTAAATTTCCACCTTCTGCAGGAAGCCTTTACCAGTCCTTCCCTCTTAACATTATCTCCAAATTGCCCTGCATATAACTTGTATGTACATAGTTGTTTACATGTCATCCTCATTAGAATGTGAGTTTCTTGAGGTCAGGGATAGTTTCCTTTCTATTGCCACCATTTATCCTAAAAGCTTAATAAATGCATATTGGCTTTACTCGCCCTAGTCACTCCTGTTCTTGCATTAATAACTGCTTGTTAGACAAATATCAACTGGATGTCTGGCAGATATCTAGTTGTTTTCAGTTTTTCAGTCATTTCTGACTCATGACCCCATTTGGGGTCTTCTTGGCAAAGATACTGGAGTGGTTTGCCATTTCCTCCTCCAGCTCATTTTACAGATAAGGAAACTGAGGCAAACAGGGTCACACAGGGCTGGATTTGAACTCGGGAAGATGAGTGTTTCTGACTCTAGGCCTAGCACACTGCACCATCTAAGCTGCCCTCCTCTAGTAGGTATTTCTGAAATAGAACTCATTACCTGTCTCCAAAAACTTAACCCCTCTTCCTAATTTCCATATTTCTGCGAGGTGTATCACCATCCTTTCAGATTTCCAGATTCACAACTAGATCATCCTTGACTCTCTCTCCCTTGCCCCACATTCCACTCAGTTACTAAAATTACCCCCAAAACATAAAACAAATACAGGCTTTTTAAACTACCCATCATAATAGATTAGCTTCATGTTAGAAAACAATGAGGTAGGATGATGAAATAGCACACTTTAATAGATTTTTCTCTCCAACGATTCTGTCCTAATAAGGTCAAGTATTATTCCCATTTTACAATTGAGAAAACTGAGGCTCATGTGTAATAATGTCTTGCTGAGTAGCAATGCAAAGGAGCTGATGCAGACAGATTTAGTTGATGGAGTGCTGGACTTGGGAGTCTGGAAAACCTGAGTTTGAATCAGACAAGCTATATTGTCTTATCTAATTTCTTTCAGCCAGTTTCCTTAGGTGTAAAATGGGCATAATGACACCTACCTGACCTCAGGATTGTTGTGAGGATAAAATGCAAAGTGCTTTTCAAGTATCAGATAAATGTTAATATTAAGAATAATAATGATAATTAGCCCAGGTGCCCAAATTCTAAGTTTAGTGCTCCTCACTACACCATGCTAAGCAGATTTTTGCTCATTGGTGCTGTTGTCACTTATCTGAAGAATTTTAAAGGTGTTCCTGGTTTTCTTATTTGAATATAGAAAGAATTGTAAAAATGAAAATCAACAAAATAAAAATGTCTTCTCAGTATATATATTTTTGGGGGGAGGGAAAGGGGTGAGGCAGTTGGGGTTAAGTGACATGCTCAGAGTCACGCAGCTAGTGAGTGTTATGTGTCTGAGGCCGAATTTGAACTCAGGTCCTCCTAACCAGGGCTGGTGCACTATCCACTGCACCACCTAGCTGCCCCATGAGAACATGTTAGAAAGAGAAGAGACTTAAGGCAGGGAGGCAACTGGGAGGCTATTGCGAATACTCTAAATATCCCACTTTTTAAGTTCAGGCCCTTCATGCCTCCACTGACTGGTAATCTTTCTCAGAAACAGATACCTACATGTTTCTCATAAATCCTAAACTAACCTGCAGGCTTATTACCTGAATCCATTAACAAGCTATGTTCATTACTTTTTCTGTATTATTAAGGAGTTTAAATTGTTCAGGAGGTGAAAGCCTAACCTTGTCATTTTCACTGTTGGGTTAGGGAGCAGCTTGATTTTTATTGCCTTTGTAACTTATAGGGGATTCTGTTGTAGTATATTCAGATAGTATACTAATGCATTACTAAAGCAGTCCGATAAAGATCAATGTGTGTGTTGGAAGAGATGCTGGAAAGCAGTGTTGTCATTTACGGTTGTGTGTGTATAATACGTATTTGTATTCTTTTGAAAAGACGAGCAAACAGCCATGTGATTTTAGAGTTGGAAAAGACCTAAGAGGGTAGGTCAGTCCAGTAGTAATTATTATAATCAATAATATTTATTTCCTCATTGGAAATTAGTTTAGGCATATCTTTGGAGTAATATAGGAATTTGTGTGTCCCTCATTGATGGTCATCTAGCCTTTGCTTTAACACTCTAACATGAAGCTATTTTGAACCAACCATTGTTATATAGAATCACAGTTTGGTATTATGAATATAATGGAAATAACACTGCATGTGGATATTAATGAACTTGGATTAAAATCCCAACTCTGTCACTGTTTCTGCTTTTCTTTGTATCCCCAGTGGTTAACACTGTGCCAGGCACATAGTAAGTAGTTAACACATATTTGGGAAGGGGTGCTTTGACTTGGGCAAGTCAAGTGCAAAAGCATGTACTTACTGTTGTGCCAGGCACTGTATTAAGGACTAAGGATACAAAGAAAGGAAAAAAAAATAGTCCACAATCTAATATGAAAATCAACTATGTGCAAACAAAATATATACAAGACAAATGAGAGGTAATCAAGAGGGAAAAGCACTAGAATTAAGGGGGACCAGGAAAGGCTTTTTGTACAAGGTGAGAATTTAGCTGAGATTTGAAGGCAGCCAGGGAAGAAAGGTGGGGAGATAAGGCCCGACATTCAAGGTATTGAGGAAGTAATAGCCAGTGAGTCTAGGCATGGAGGGAACAGATGAGTGTCTTCTGCAAAGTGTGTCACTGGATTAAAGTTTGTGAGGATGAGCAAGATAAAGGAAGACTGGAAAGATAGACAGGAGCAAGGTCACAAAGGGCTTTAAAAGCCAAACAGAGGACACATAGGAGAGATGTTGCAGTCGTAGACGTAGATTTTGGAGTGTCTGTTTAGAGATGATAGGTTGAAAGCCAGTGACTGGGAGAATGGTGGTGCCCATGACAGATTTAATAGGGAACTGGGTGGAAGGGTTAGACTAAAAGATAATATGTTGAATTTAAGATGACTATGAGACATGCCATTTGAGATGTCCAGTAAGGCATTTGGAACGCTGTAAGACTGAAAGCCAGGAGAGAAGTTAGGGTGGATAAATTAAGAATCATCTGCATGAAACTGATGGTTGAATCTATGAGAGTTGATATGATTAACAAGCATAGTATAGAGTTAAGAGAACCTAGTACAGGGCCTTGGCTGACATTGATGTTTAGTACAGCCAGGACAAAGACCTAGCAAAAGAACAGCAGTGCCATGAAAACCTAGAGAGTAAAGAATAATCAGTGTAAGAGGGAGTACTTGATAATCAAAGACTTATAGAAAAGTCAAGAAGGACAAGGATTGAGAAAAGGGTGTTAGATTGGGAGAGAGCAGGTTCAATTGAGTGGATTGGAGGCTTGATTGTAGAGAATTAAGAGGAATGAGAGGAAAGGAAGTGGAAGCACTGACTGTCAGTCAGGGTCTGAATTTCCTCATTATTAAAATTAGAGAGGTACAAAAGAGCGATTTCTAAGGTTCTTTCCATTTCTAAATCCATGATATTATGAATCATTCAGAGTTCATGAGAAAGACAAATAACTGTCTTCCTGCATTGGCCAATTTAATGTATTTAGCTGTAAAATTTTCAGTGTTAAAATATGAAGCGACCTCAAAGGCTGTCTAATCCAACCCACACCTGAGTTGTTCCCTGCATATGACCTTTGGCAAGTCCCTCTCTGATCTTATCACATGGTTATTGAGAATCAAATGAAAATATGTTTTTAAAAATTCTGTATGCTGTAAAATTTTGCACAAACGCTATCTTTTAGACAGCAGAGTCATCTTAACGCCTAACTCAAGGCCTAACTTTTACATGATACATTCACACAATCCTAAGTGAATATTTTCAAATACTTGATTGATAAAGAATCTTTTTCTTGTGAGAGTAATTGGCCCCTAATTACTGAGTAATACTCAGACTATGACCCTCTACGTGTGACTTTTTTTTTATCCAGTGACTTTGAACACACTTAGGAACAATTCATGCGACTTTTAGTTCTTTCAAGATAAGTTTTTGTTTAAAAAGTCATGCTAGATTCTACGGGACTCGGTAGTTCTATGCCTCTTGTAATTAATGGTTCTTGGATATGTGGGTACTGAATGAATGCTTTTTCTCAGTGTCCTTTTAACTTTTTTTTGTATTGAGTTTTTCAAAAAGTTATTAAGTCACTTATACTACAAGATACCTCGCTAGATGGCTGTGAGAAAGCTGCAAGGTAGGACAGAACACAGATCAAGTAATTTTATATCATTAGGTAGATAAGGCCATCTATATACACAAAAATAGTGGGAGGAAAAAAGGTGTTCAGAGCAAGATGAGTAATGATTTGTCCAGAAGCGTTTTAGAAGGGATTTCCTGCATTGAGTGGTTGTTAGTCTAGATGGCTTTCTAGGTTTTTTACAACTTAGAGTTAAATCTATCTCTGACTTTGATAGTTCTGCCTATCTGTAAATCTACCTGTTTTATCCAGACCATATCTGTACAATTTGTTCTAAGGATGCCATGGGTCTTGCTCAAATTTGTATCCATTGTGGTAGGGGGGAAACTTGGTGGAAGAAATAAGGTTTATATTAAATAAGCATTTCAGTATTTTTACATTTTGAGTTTGAGAGCAGTAAAGGTTAGTAAGTGCTTCCCATGAAGCACTTAACTGTCATTTTTTAATAGTATCAAGTTGTGAGAAAAAGTAATTCACTTCAGAAAACTTTGAATTGATGTCTTGGCTGTGCTGCTTATTAGCTACTGTGTGATCTTGGACAAGTCAGTTGACCTCTTCGAAATTCAATTAATTTCCTTTTCTGAATGGAGATAATATTTGAATTCATAGGGTTGATATGTGGATCAAATGAGACAATTCATATAAATAACCGTATAAAGTGCCATGTAAATGTAAGCAATTAGAATCCTAGGTTTAGAACCAGAAGTCGTCTTAGAGTCTAATAGTTGAGCCTCCCAATTTTACAGATGAATCTAAAGTCCAAGCATATTTTTATGATAGAAAAAGGACTCTGGTCATTGGAAAGATTTTTAATGTGTTATATAATCATGGTTTAGGAGGGTAAGAAGTTAGCCAATTTAGTTTTTCATATTGGTTCTTAAGAAATTTGGGTGGTATGGGTAATGCTTTCCTTAGAAATTTTACTAGTGAGTTTCATTTATTTCTGTGGAATACCATCTATTAAAATCTTAAGCCATCTCATGGAATAAGTCTAATTATGAATTAGCAATGGCAAATATCTTCCCCCAGCCATCTATGATATTAGAATAGTCCAAAGAGAATATATAATGTATTCTCAAACTAAGATAGCAATTGTAGTTCTATGTTAGTGTAGATGACTATGCATGCTCTTCATTAGATTGTCCTTTGTTATGTCACCATTCCCTAAAGTGAAGTATTCCCACCTTAACAGTTTCTCTTCCACTTCTTGTGTTCTATGGGGATGTTTACCTTCCTATTTATCAGAGAATGTGATTTAATAGATAAGGGACTCCCACAAGAATTAGAAAATTGGGTTGACACTGTAAATCTCCATTTCACACCATTTTGTTGTTTTAAATTCTCCATGTTACTTTCATGACTGTCTTCATCTAAGCTTCTTGTTCTGTGCATTTTTAAAAATTAGTGTTCCTTTTAAAACGTATTTATTTATTTATTTATTGGCAACACCATTGCTAACCCTCCCTCTTAAAATCTGTGCTCTCTTTAACTGAGAGGGAGGGGGGAAAGATCATTCCCCTCCCTCCCCCTTTTTTTTTTTTAAACTTTGCTGGTCTGATGATAGGTGTGAAATAAAACTTAGTTGTTTTCATTTGCATTTCCCTAATTATTAAGTAATATATAGCCTTTTTTTCCATGTAGCTATTGATAGGTTGGATTTCTTCCTCAAAAACTTCCTATTAATATCCTTTGACTATTTATCAATTGGGGGATGGATCTTATTCTTATAAATTTGACTCAGTTGCCTAGATACCTTAGAAATGAGACCTTTATCAGAAACTTGCAGTGGTGATTTCCCCTCCTCCCCAATTTCCTAGGTCTCTTCTCATTTTAGCTGTGAAAAAAAATTCATTTTATTTATCATGCAATCAAAATTGTCCACTTTGTGGGCCTTTTTCTATATCTCTTGTTTGTTTGTCAGCTCTTCCCCTATCCATAAACCTGACAGGAAATTTCTTCCATGTTACTCTAATTTGCTTATGATGTCACCACTTATGTTAAAATCATGTACTCCTTTAGAACTTATTTGGTATATGATATGAGATGTTGATCTATACCTACTTTCTACCAGATTACTTTCAAGTTTTCCCAGAAGTTTTTGTCAGAGACTGAGTTCTTGTCCCAATAGCTGGGATCATTGTGTTCATCAAATATTAGATTATTGCAGCTTATTCTGCATATACTGTGTCTAATCTGTTCCATTGATCAATTTCTCTTATGTCTTCTCTTGTACCAAATTGTTTTTGATGATTACAGATTTGTAGTATAGTTTGAGATCTGGTACTGCTAGATTCCCTTTCTTCCCACATTGTTTCATTAATCCCTTTCAGGTTTTTAATACAGAAGACTTTCTTGCTTTTTCATGTTGGTGCTATTATCATATAATGTATAGTAGGATCTGTCAGCTTTCTTGACAGTTTTGCATATCTATCCATCCAGCTGTAGGAGAATTGAGGTTTATGGTGGTAACCTTTTTGGCTCCCTTAGGGCTCAGCATTGATATGGAAGAATGTATAGTGGGATGGGTGCTGACAGTAATCTTAGCTTTGTGGAAGTTAGAGAGACCTGCCTCCGTGTATCCTTCAAAGCAGGCATTGGAGATCACATAAAACTTTTTTTTCTCAATGTCCTTAGTTACACTTGTACAACTTAAATGGTAGCTAGGCAGTATAGTGGATAAAACACTGGGTTTGGAGTCAGGAAGACCTGAGTTTGAATGCAACCTCACACACCGTATGATATTTGGCAAGTCACTTAACTGCTTTCTGTCTCCGGTTTTTTTTTTTTCGTCTGTAGTGTGGGAAGAATAATAGCATCTACTTCCCAGAGTTGTTATGAGGATCAAATGAGATAATAGTTGTAAATAATTTTTCAATACTTAAATGCTAGGTATGATTATATGCTATCAACCTTTGCCTTGGCACATAGTTGTATAAGAAATGGTTGTTTTTGGTCTGTTTAAGAAATTATTGCCATCATATCAATGAAAGAAAATAAAAACAGTAAAGCAAAGACTAGGTTCATTATCACCATTTGGCAACCTATTGTAGTCTTGTGAAAATGCACATAACTTCACACTGTTCTTTGATGTTTTGAGCTAATTCTACTCCTTATTTCATGAGGTCCTGGATATTAAAAATGAGTTTGTGAGACAGCTAGGTGGTGCAGTGGATAGAGCACAGGCCCTGGAGTCAGGAGGACCTGAGTTCAAATGCGGCCTCAGACACAAAACACTCACTAGGCAAGTGACTCTAGGCAAGTCACTTAACCCCAATTGCCTCACCAAAGGGAAAAAAAAAAGGTACGATAGCTTAAGTTTCTTCTCATGGAGAACAGTGGAGGAATCAGATCACAGAAGGTTAACCAGAATTGATGACTGGATTCAGACATGTAGAAGTTAGAGTTGAAGAATTCTAGTATGGTGGCCAATGAAACATTAACATGACATGTTATGGGGTCAAAGTTTAGCCTAAGTAGGGGAAATGGAATAGGAGAACAAATCATAGAATCATAAATTTCAGAGGAAGGAACACCAGAGGCCATTCTGTCCCATACCCCCAAAAGAACCCCCATTAAAATTAAAATTTTGATAAATGTTGATACCTCCTGCTTATAAACTTCCAACAAAGGAATTTAATCTATTTTGTTTTGACTGCTTTAATTGTTAGGTAGTTTTTCTTTATATCAAGCCTAAATTTACCTCTTTAAAATTTTCAGCCATTGCTTCTAGCTTGACTTCATGGAAGTAAAAATTGGTCTTCCTGAAGTGCAAGGCCAAAGAGAAATCTGACTTTTATACAACTTTAGTATCTCCTAATATTCAACACCTAAGTCAGGCTCAAACTGGTGCTGCTTTGAAAATCATTGGCATTTAAATTTTTTGTGTGTATGTAGAGATGATTGTATCCATTTTCTGTAATAATGGAGAATTAAGCCTTATTTGTCTCAATATTTTAATGGCCTTAGCAGCCAAGGATGTTTCTGTTTCTTTAGCATCTTCAGTTCTAAGATAATTAATTTAATGTTCTGTAAGTCCACAGCTCTCTTTCCTGCATTCTTTGTAAAGTGCTAAATAAATGTAAGTAGTTGTTTGACAGTATATATGATAACATTAATTTTAAGGTTTCCAAGTTGAGAGATTTTGTAGAATTTAACATTTTTTTCTATGTCATAATTGTCATAATTTCTACAGTAATTAACAAACTTGATGTTGAGTCTATTTGTGTACTAGTTGGTTCAGAAAGTTTTTTCCCCTTTATTTGGAATAACGGTCTTTAATAGTTCATCATCCTCAATGGTTATGGTTATGAATTTAATTATCAAACTACCCTTGTAAAGTCGATTATAAATTTTTGTAAGATTTATGCTGTTTTTCAGGTCCTTGCTGATTTTAGCTTTTGTTTTTGTAAACTGAAATTTGGTGTCCTTGCTTCTCAGTGGACAAAAGCATTTATTAAAGAACTTAAATGTCATTTCTTGGTGAAACATCCCTTCTGAAAAATTTGATAAAATTGGCTAGATTGATAAAACAAATATTCAGTAATTTCTTTTCCTCATAGAGGAAAGGAATAGAGACAGAGTAAGGTAGTGGAAAAAGCACTAGACTTAGAGTCAGCAGACCTGAGCTTGAGTCCCCTGTCCTCTAGCTTCTTATTAGCCATGCAGTCAGCTCTCAAGGGCTTAATTTCTTCATGGTGTAAAATCTGGATAGTATTTGTATCAACCACATAATCGGACTATTGTGAGAGGAACTTAAAACCTTCAGAGTGACGTGTAAATGAGAGCTACTATTATTATTATTATTTCTATTACCTGTTTTCTCTCAATTTCCAAATAAAGTTGCCATAGGAAATAATAGAAACTATCAAAAAAGGGGAAAGGAATCTCATAAAGACAATTTGAAAACTCCATTGGAATAACTTCCTTTCCTTTCCGGGATTTTTTTGGGGATAACGTCTAGGCTTGTGATTTTAGCAGTTGTAGGGAACTCCATGAATAACATTAGCGTTACATGCAAAAAGGGTATGTGCTAACATTAGCTATTTCCTAGTTTTCCAGTTTTCTCTTCTCTCTTTAGATATTTCTACCTTTTGTCTTCAACAGTTGCTAGTTTCAGTTTCTTCATACTGTTGCATCAATCTTCCAATTCCAACCAATTTTCTTTTTGCTGTAGTCCCATTGGCACATAGTTTCATGAAATTCTATTTACCTTGTTTTGCAGGTTGATATATTGGAAAACAGAGGCCTCGATTGTCTCAGTGCCCAGTTTGAGAGGCTTTTTGCTCCTTGAAAGAAATTCGTGTTGCCAGTGACCTGGGTGGGGGTAACTAATTTATGCTATTCCTCATCTAAGGAACCTACAATTTTCTAGTTAAATCTTTTTAAAGAAATTTACATTTGACACTTCATTAGAGTATAAGACAGTATAAGCTTATTTTTAATTGATTATAGAAACATTTAAATATTTGGGGGGGAGGCTTAAGGCCCTTGGGAAATATATGAGACTTAAGAATCCATGTTATTTTTTCCAACTCTTTGCTATTCCCAGAAGGAAAGAATTTGCTTTATTTTTTTAGAGTATTAGAGAAGAGAAAATAGATATACTTGTTTGACAGAGGGAGCATGGTATAAAAGTGCATTAGATTTGAAGTCAAATTATCTAGGAGTGGTTTTGTTGGTTTTTAAAATCCTAGCTTTTCCTGTTTAGTACATATGTGACCTTGGTCAAGTTACTTAACCTTTTGGATAAGTTTCTGAGGAAGTTGGGACTATCGATAATCTCTTAAGACTTTTCTTAGAGATCTAGGGACAGCACAGTGAATGGAGAGTGCCAGGCCTAGAGTCAGGAAGACTCTTCTTCCTGAGTTCAAATCTAGATTTTGATACTACCTGTGTGACCTTGGGCAAGTCTCTTAACTGTTTGCATCAGTTTCCTCATCTGTAAAATGATCTAGCATTTTCCTCCCAATTTTTTAACATTGTTATTTAAAGTTTTGAGTTCCAAATTTTATCCCTTCCCCCTCCTTGAGAAGGTAAGCAGTCAGATATAGATTATACATGTGCAATTATGTGAAACATTTCCATATTAATCATTTTGTACAAGACGACTTGTAAGAGAAAAAACTGAAAGAATGTGAAGAATAGTATGTTTCAGTCTGTATTCACTTAATATCAGTTCTTTCCCTGGAAAGAACTGCTAGTCTAAGCTAAGTAGACTAATGTTTCTTCTTCATTCTTTTTTGACTATGCATCTTTTTCTCATATTTCCCATTCAGTTCAACAGGCATTGATATTGAATGATTGATGTTAGATGATATTTGACTAATGTTTAGTAGAGTGCCTGGAATATAGTAGGTGCTTAATAAGTACTTGCTAAGCAGATTCAAAGACAAAAATGAATCAGTTTCTGCTTTCAAGAAGCAAACAACGTTTGCATAGAAAACTAAATACAAAATAATTTCATCTGGAAGAAAGGAAGAGAAGAGAAGCAAATAACTGGTATTAAGCGAATAGGAAATAGCATATTTCACCACATAATTGTCATGCCCTAGTTGTTGGAGTTTTTTTCCCCAGTCCAAAAATTGCTTTATAACCTGTAATCGTTGCATCATATAATTCTGTTCATCATGCCATTTATGTATTTACCAGTGGCATATGGATATGCATTATCTTTATATCTCTAGAATTCTCAGCGTGCATCATCAGTATTTAATTTTAACACATATTCATGAGTATTCCATGCATCCTGATCTTTCACCAAAGACAGTTTAGTAATAAATGATTTTTAAGTGATACTAGCACAACTTTAAAAAGCTTCACCTAATGGTCACAGCCCACTTTTTTGCACAAAATTATGTGGTGAGATACAGTAAGAGAATGCATTATTCAGCAAGCTTTTATTGACCACCGAAAGGGCACTCTGCTTAGGATAGGACTATAGACAAAAGGAAACAGTCCAGTCCCTGCCCTCAAGGAATGCACATTCTGTACTTAGAGATATACATAGAGAAATAAATACAAGATACTTGCAAAGTAATTTCTGGGGAGAAGGCACAAGTTAACACTCTTCAGCCAGGTCATTTCTACCTTAGGGTTCAAATGTTGAATATATTAACTCCCTCAGGGTTGTGATCTTTACCGGCAGTGTGTTGGCTGAAAACACTTTCAGATGACCACTGCATAAGACTTCCTAGATATTCCCCCAAACAGAAAGTAGATGGTAAGGGTGGAGTGTTCCCCCTGTTCTTTTTTTTTAATAATTGAGGATTTGAACCATTCCTGAGGCCACCCTACCTTACCTTCAGTAAATTAGAAAACTCTTTGATAGCAGTGACTGGTTTTTTACCTTTTTGTATCTGTTGTAGCATCTGATAAAGTGCTTTTGCACATTAATAGGCACTTAAATGATTTTTTTTGGCTGGAATTTTCAGTTATCAGAATTATCAGGTGCCTAGGAAGAGCACTTCATTGTTGAATTTCCTATAACTGCTGTGCTAAAAAAGATGAACTGAAATTTCAAACATTGTATTGTGTGAACTTATGCCTCTTTTTCTTGAACATCCATTGAGTCCTTTACCTTTTCAAGTGATGAAAATTGGTTTTATCTGGACTGTCTTGTTTCTGGTAGTCTGGCAATATGTTTTCCTCTAGGGAGAGTTGGGGGGGGTGCTCGCAGGGCCCCTGTGCTTTCACCTATGTGGGGAACAACTGGTATGGAAATTCAGCCATGTTACAGATTGACTACTTTGTAATTAATTTGTAAGTTTAGAGAATTGCTTGGGGTGGAGGGGTGGTCCTTGAGAGATATATTAAGTGATTTGTCAGTGGCTGTAAAGTCAGTATGCTTCAGAAGTATGAGTAGTGCCGTCTTTCTTACTACTATGTGCAAGCCATGTCTCTTCCATCTCTTTATTTCTTTGCTTTTGTACTTCCTGTCCCCCACACCTGGAGTGTGCTCTCCCTTCACTTCTATCTGTTAGTTTCCCTGGCTTCCTTCAAGACTTAAGTACCCTTTTTCAAGAGGCGTCTTCTGATCTGTTCAGTGCCAAAGCTTTCCCCTTTCAGAGATTTCAGAAATTAGAGAAAGACTTGAGTATAGTCACATAGGTTAATTCTTCCAGGTGTATCAACCTAGAAGGATGAAACATTTATTAACAAAATTCTGGAAACACACCTGTCCACCCATCCATTCCCACAAGGAGAAAAAGAAGTCAGCCAAGGAGGCAGAGATGTAAATTCTTAGATTCTTAAGAGAGGCATGCAAGAAGATGAGGTAGTGGACAATAGATACAAAAAAAAATATGACAAGGCATCATCATCTAAGCATACTAAATCTCAGAATGAGCTGAGATTAGTGAGAACTTAGGCTCATGAACTGGTTGTTTTTGTCATTTCTGTTGTTTTTAACTATAGTGAGGATGGTTAGATATAATAACAAAGTTGAACTTTTATTTGCTTTTTTTCCTGCCAAGGAGAATATTAAGACCAGAGAAGAAAGGGTAAAAATGACTAATTGTGTATTGTTATCAAGATAAAAGGGGAAATAGTAAGAGTTCCTAATTGCCCTTGATAAATTTCATCACAGGTGACTTGAAAGAACTGGCAGGTGTGATTGTTGGGAATTGTCAGTGATCTTTGAAAAGATTCTGTCAGGTAGGAGAGGTGTCATAGACCTAGAGAAGTATGTGTCTGATTTTCCAAATAAGGGCTAGCAGTATGTATAAACTAGAGGTGGTATATTAGACTTCAAATACTGGCAAAATTCTAGAATTGTTAAAGAGATGGTTTATGAAAAGTAACTGGTGACCCATCATAGCCTCGTGTCAAGAACAGTCCCTGACAGACTAATTTCATCTCCCTGCTTCCATCCTCTTTTTTTTTTCTTTTTCTTTCCCTTAAACTAAACTGATAGCTCAGTGAAGTGCTGTGGATATCATTTACCTAGATTTTTTAAAAGTATAGACAAAGTGATGTGTGACAAAGTTATGGACAAGATGAAGAGATATAGGTTAAATAGGAATACAGTTAGGTAGATTCAGAAATGATTGAATGGCTTTGCCCAAAGAGTAGTTATTAACAGTTCCATGTCAGACTGGAAGTGTATCTCTAGATTGTCATATGCCAGGGTTCTGTGCTTGGGTCTACACTATTTAACATTATTATCAGTTAACAGTCAACGTTTATTAAGTGCCTAGTATGTTCCAGGCACTGTAGAAGGTAGTGGAGATATAAGTATAATGATTGAAATAATCCCTTCTGTCAAGGAGCTCACATTCTAAAAGGAGAAAAACAAGGGCTTATACTTTCTTAGTATCTCCAGTGGCCTGCAAAGTCTGTTGTACATAGTATGTTTGATGAATTGAATGAAAAAGTCAAGCCAGTTAAAGCAACATTTAAATTGCTTTATTTAATTAATTGAGTTACTCACCAATTAAGCTTTTGACTCAGATTTAGACCTAGAACTTCAGAAGTCATCTAGTCCAACTTCCTTTATTATAAATAGGGAAACTGAGGTCTGGAAGAGTAGTTACCTGTTCAAAGTCCCACAAGTAGTATCAAAGCATAATTTGAAATCAAGACTCTTTCCAGTTGTTGCACTGCTTCTATTACAAAATATCCTCATTACAAGTATGAAATTTTAAAAAGTTTATTTCATCTGAGACATCTATAAAACATACCTTTAGATTTTAGAGCTCATTTGGTCTTTTGCATTCTGTACAGACTTTTAAAAAAAAACAGATTTTTTTTTTCCTGATTCAATTGCTAAGTATAGGATGTATTCATTAAGGGAGTTTTTTTGCTGGTGTAGAATTTGTCATTCACATAAGGGTTATTTTGGCCTCTGATAAACCTAAGGTATTTACTTATAAGGTGACTCAAAATCTTGTTTTTAAATGTATCGGCCTAATTTATTTTTTTCCCCTTTTTTATGTTGAAGATTGGTTTTAAGGGGTGAGGCAAGAGGTTTTGGACTCGATGAGTTTCCACCGAAATGTCGGAGAAGTCAGGCCAGAGCACAAAAGCAAAGGATGGGAAAACAAAGTATACAACACTCAGTCTATTTAACACTTACAAGGGAAAATCTCTAGAAACTCAGAAAACTACAGGTAAGTGAAGTTCCTTTCATATGTGTGTGTACATTTCTATATAGTTACATCTACATCGATATAAACTATTACATGCTCACTTCATACACACGTGATTTGCAGTGTTTGTTTTAGATCCCTATATATTAAATGAGGCATTGAAACTTATTTAACGTAAATGTGATTTATATACAAGATCATAAAGTGTAAAAGAAGAAAGGGTACATTATTGTTCATCTCAGAGGGAGCAAGGCAGGAAAGTCTTGCCAGAGATGAAATTTTAAGGAGGGGGTGAGGACATTCTAGGCATGGGGACAAGCCATTGCAAAGACACTGAGGAGTATCTGGAGAGAAATAGAGGGCGGAAGACTGCAAAGATGAGAAGGGACTAGGTTGTGAAGGGCCTTAAAAGCCAAAAAAAGAGTATTGTATATGTGGAGGTAATAGGAAATCTCTGGAGTTTAAGTATGGGCGTGATGTAGTCAGACTTGCGCTTCAGGAACATTTTGATTGGCATCAAAATGTAGGATAGCTTGGAGTGGGAAGACACCTGAGAGAGACCAAAAAGAATGCTGTTGCAGTTGTGAATTGAATTTTAACCGATCTCAGCTCTCATGGATTCAACTGTCATCTCTATGCAAATGAGTCTCCGATTTATTTATTCAGCCCTAACCTTTCAATCCTGACCTTCAGTCTTATATCTCAAACTCGATGTTCCACAAGTGTCTTAAACTCACCATGTCCAAAAATGAATGTATATTTTCTTCTTTCTCCCCCAACCTTTCCCTCTTCTTAACTTAATACTTTTATTATCAAGAGAACAACCATCTTGCAAGTCACCCTGCCATGCAGCCTAGATATTGATTGTCCTTTACTTCTCAAATTCTATATCCAGTCCATTGTTAAGTCCTATTGATTCCACTTTTTCAATATCTTTCATATATGTCCACATTCTTTTCTTTGGCCTTGCCACCACACTGATACAGGCCCTCATTTTATACCTGCTGCAAATGTGTGTGATATACTACACTAGTGGACTTCTTAGCTCTGCAGAAAGATGGCGGGGGGGTGTCTTCTTGAATCTCTTTTTTGAAAACATTCTTGTCCTTTGTTGTTTTCTAGCATTCACTTTGTTTTTGTGATCATTCTTTTCCTTTATATTGTAAATACTGTTTTCTTGGCTTTGTTTATTTCACTGTGCATCGGTTGATACAGATATTTTCCATGGGTCTGTACTCACCATATTTGTCCCTACCTTTTTTTCATATTTTTCTTGATAGTGTATATCTTCAGTTTTCTAAGTGAATTTTTATATGTAGTTCTGTAGAGTATTTCATATATATTATATATGTATAAGTATATGTATATGAGTGGGATTGAGACCACTTACCCAAATAAAAACTCAGAGATTTCTCCAGGTAGGAAACAGAAGTTTTATTCTAGCAAATCTCTTGTGAGAGTTGGGCATCACCTACCCAGGGTGCACTAGAGTAGGGAGGCAGGATTCCAGCAGCAAACAAACAAGTTATATACCCTTTATACCCTTAGACAAACAATTCCAAGGAACCCCCCCACACACACTTGTTTACCTGAATCTCTTTATCCCCATTGGCTAAGGTAAGAGACAAACAACTTTACCCAGGAGCTAAGCAATACATTTTACCCAAAACAAGCTTGGAAGCTAGCAGATTGCCTTATTTGGCAAAGATAGTGGTTACAAAACAAGGGAGGGGGTGGGCAGCTGGTATAGGACTTTATTTCCCCAAAAACATAAGATTTACAGGAAAGTGAAACCCAGGCCCAGCTCATGCTAAAGCCTTACTACATTTTTGGAGCATAGCTTCCGTTTTGTATGAGAAACTTTCAGGTGTTCCCCCCCCACATACATACATACATATATACATATATGTATATATATTATTAAAAACTATAAATTAACTTTTATATTATTGGCATTTTTATTATATTGGCATGATCATCTATAAACCTCTAATAGTCCTCTAGCAAATTATATGAGTTGTCCTTTGTTTCTTTAATGAACACTTTATGGTTGAATGTGTGCAAATGTTTTTGTATGTTTTGGTAGACCCTGAAATATTCTAGGCATTTTTATTTGGAATGGTATTTCCCTTTCTGTTGCTGCCTCTTAGATTTTGTTATTACATAGAAATACTGTCGATTTTTCAGGTTTATTTTTTAGCTTGCAGCTCTGTTGAAGCTATTTATCATCTCTATTGGTATTATTTCATCTCATCTCGTTTCACCATCATGAATATTAAATCATCTCAACTGTTTTATTTCATATTTTTTAAGTATATCATATCATCAGCAAATAGGAATAGCTTTATCTTCTTTACCTGTCATTACACCTTTAAGTTCTTTTTTATTATTAGTTTGTGAGCATTTCCAAAATTGTATTTTAAAAAATGGGGAGAGTGGGCATCCTTGCTTTACTTCTATGTTTATTGGGATATTTATTTATGTTCCTAAACACTATGGTTATATTTTGGTTTTGGGTTAGGCAATGCGGTTATATGACCTGCCCAGGGTCACACAGGTGCTAAGTGTTATGTGTCTGAGGCCAGATTTGAACTCAGGTCCTCCTGAGTCCAGGGCCAGTACTCTATCCACTGTGCCACCTAGCTGCCCCAACCCTATGGTTATATGGCATGTGCTGCTTGCTATATAAATGAGTGCTATGTTTTGGCAAAGAGGAAGAAAGCTTGTGGGAATAGGTTTGCTAAAATAACTGAAAAGATAAAGTGCTATCTTTATAGAACAAGAAAAGGGAAGAAAATTCTAATTAGGGGGGTGAAAAGCCAATATTGGAGACAGAGGAAATTATAAATCTGTCATAACTTTCAGTATGCATGGATTAAACAATCCAATAAAATGAAAAGAGTGACCATTTATATTGGAAAACAAAACTCCACAGTGTTTTGCTTATAGGAAGCATAACTTGAAAACAGTTGACATACAAAGAATAAAAATGAGGGTCTGGGGGGAAAAATTGACTATGTGTTAGGTGATTCCAGAAAAACAAGTGTTAGGGGCAGCTAGGTAGCGCAGTGGGTAGAGCACTGGCTCTGGATTCAGGAGGACCTGAGTTCAAATCCAGCCTCAGACACATAACACATACTAGTTGTGTGACCCTGGGCAAGTCACTTAACCCCATTTGCTAGCTAAAAAAAGAAAGAAAGAAAAACAAGTGTTGCAGTCATACAACCAGACAAAGCAAAAGGAAAAATTCACAGTCTAGAGGATAATAAACTACATTATGCTGAAAGGAATCCCAGAAAAGAAACTGATAGCGATATTAAATTATCTTCTCAAATGCTTTAATATCTAAATTTTTTTATTTATTTGTGAGGCAATTGGGGTTAAATTGCTCAGAGTCACACAGCTAGTGAGTGTTATGTGTCTGAGGTCTGAACTCAGGTCCTTTTGACTCCAAGGCCGGAGCTCTATTCACTGTGTGCCACCTAGTTGCCCCCAATATCTAAATTTTTTAAAAGGAAAAAAATTAACTAAATTCCAAGAGACATAGATATTAATGCAATAATAGCAGGAAGTTTTTATGTCCCTCACTCAGTTTTGGACAAATCTAACATAAGACAAAAGAGTAAATAAAGAATTGAACAAATTACTAGAAAAACTAGAGCAAAAAGACTTGATGTGTCTTGTAAATGGAACTGCTAAATAACATGAATTTTTCAGCACCATATGGAACTTTTACAAAACTTGATCATATTCAGGCACACGAGCAAGCAAATATAAAATAATAATTGCAGTGAGCACAAACAAGGCACAAACCCAAATGGAGACTTAATGAAATCCCAAATAATGAGTGAATCAACCATAATTATGTGAAAGAAAAGGATAACAATGAAAAACATACCGGAAGGGGCAGTTAGAAGGCACAGTGGATAGAGCACCAGCCCTGAAGTCAGGAGGACTCGAGTTCAAATGTGGCCCCAGACCAAACAATTGATGCTTACTAGCTGTGTGACCCTGGGGAAGTCACTTAACCCCAGTTGCCTAAAGAAAAGGAGAAAAAAAAGGAAAACATACCAGAACTTTGAGTGTAAAACAACACAGTCGTCAGGAGAAAAATATATCCCAAATAAACATGCATTACCAAAGTAGAAAAGGAAAGAATTAATGAATTGAATATATGCGTTTTTAAAATCAGGAGGCAAACAGGTAAGCACAAGAGAAGGTATATTGAAAGAAGAGAAATTGATAAAGCAAAAAGATTGTAGAAATCATAACACCATGCTTTTTTGAAAAAGATAAAATTGATAATCCTTTCACTATCCTGATTAAAATGAAGACAGCAGAAAATTAACCAAATAGCAAACGAACAAGGTGAAATTACAACCAAACCACAAGAGGCGTAAGAGAAAAAAATTGTCAGAACCTGCTATATGTAGTTATATACTACCAAAACTGAGAAGAGAAAACTTTCAGAAATATAAATACCCAAACTAACAAAAGACTAAATTGATACCTTAAGTAATCCAGTCTCAAAAAAAGTAGAACTAATTTTAATTATCAAAGAAAATAAAACATCTTGGTCCATGGGAGAATTTTGTTAAAACTTTAAAGAACAGTTAGTACCAATACTGCCCAAATTATTATCAAAAAAATTGAGAAATAAAACACTTTAATGGACTTCTTTTTTGAGTGAGATAGTCCTAATATCTAAACCAGGAAAAGATTAGGCACAGAAGAACTGTAGACTGGTATTATAAATGTTGATTCAAATGTTTTAAATTAAGTTGCTGTCAGATGGGCTTCAGCAATTTATTCAAGACATCATTTGTCGTGACAAAACAGGATTTATACCAGGGATACAAGTATGGTCCAACATTAGAAAAGCGTTCAACATAGTCATAATGAAAACAAAAATACGCACAACCACATGATTATCTCAACAAATGCAGAAAAATCCTTTGACAAAGTACAGTGCTCATTTATGCTTTAAAAAAAAAAAACTTCTTTTCCTCCCCTCCACGTGCTGTGCAGTCCAGTGACATTGGCTGACTCTCATACCTGGAAGATGTTTCCATTTGAACTGTCTCTTGGTTTCTCTGATTTCCGTCAAGTCTCAGCTAAAATCCTAACTTCCGCAAGAAACCTTTCCTGATCTTTATTAATGCTTTGCCTTCCTTCTAAGATTATTTCCAGTTTGTACTCTTCGTAACTTGTACTTAGTTGTATGTGTGTTGTCCATTTAGACTGTGAACTCCTTGAATGGGGCTGTTTTAGTCTTTTTTTTTGGATTCCCAGAGCTAGGCACAGTACTTCAACACATGATAGGTGCTTAATAAATACTTCTTGACTACACGAGGATAATAGCTGTCTCAGTGGAGAAAAGGAGACATATACTAAAGATGTTATGAAACATCAGGTTTTTACAATAGATTTGGGAATCATCCAGACATAGGGTCCTAAACAGATTCTTGGAGGACATCCAAGATTAGTGGGCATGACCTGAATGAAAATCACCAAAGGAGACTGAAAAAGAGTGGTCAGATAGGGGATCAACCAGGAAGAGAGTTGTGTCATGAAAACTTGGGGAGAAGAGAATAACCTGGAGGAAAGAGTACTTGACAAGATCAAAGGATGTGAAGAGGTTGAAAAAGATGAGGATTGAGAAGAGGCCATTAGCAATTAAAAATTGATTGGATTTTGGTATTGAACATCAGTTGAATGATGTAAGGTTGTAAACCAGATTACAGAGAATTTAGGAGTGAGAGAGAGAATGGGAAGTGCAGGCACATAGTATAGGCAATCTCCAAGGCAACCCAAGAAGGAGAGGAGAAATATAGGATGGTAGTGGTAGGAATAGTTAGATCATGTGAGGGTTTCTGAAGAATAGGGGTGAATGTTTGTAGGGAATAGGGAGGATATTAGGAGAGATTAGAGAGACTGAAGGTAATAATGGGAGGGGGGACTGAATGCTAGAGAAGAAAGGATGAGATGGCATCAGGGGTGCATATACTAAAAGGATTTGCTTTGGCAAGGAGCCTTTCTCTTTCGTACGAGAACCAGGGCAAAGGAAGGAGGAGACAGTGGGCAAAGATAAAAATCTGAATGATGTGGGATAAGGAGCTCTTGGTTAATGACTTTAATTTTTTCATTGAAGTATAAGTGAGGGCCTCAGCTAAAGAGGGTAGGTGGGGGAATGAGCTGCATTGAGAGGCTGGAGGGGAGGGGGGAGCTTTGGAATAGCTGGGGTAGGGAGTGAGGATTGGGTTTGTGAGTTGTGGGGTTTTGTTTTGGGGGGGGGTTTCTTTTTCTTTTTTGTCTTTTTGTGAGTGCAATGACAAATCAGCAATGGACATGTAGAGAGGTTGCCTCACTGTAGTGAGGGCCCAGTTGAGATTGTATAAGAGAAATTTGTAGTGAAACTAGTTTACCTGACATAGAGATTTCTCCAGGAGCAAAAGAGACACACAGGTGGTGTGAGAAATCCAAGGTTATGGGTTTGGCAGAGCTTGATCAGCCATGGCAGAAGGGGTGGAAGATTTAAGAGTAGAGAATATTGAATTGACTTGAAATGATTTACTGAGAGGATAGAGGTAAGGAACAGAAGAAAAACTGGCATGGAATGATTGGAGGTCATGGCCGAGAAGATCAGGGTTAGAGGTCATGTGTAGCAAAAGTTTGAATGATAAAAGGATTGTGATCCAATGAAGAAATTTCAGAGTTCATGAACATGAAAGTGGAATGCGTGTGGATGATGGCCAGATCGTTTCTCTGTGTGTGAAATGGAATAGAGGAGTAGGTCATAGAAATTGAGTAGCTAAAGGTATATATGCTGGGTTAGGGTATTTGATCATTTGGGAATGAAAATGTCAGTTGTTGATTGCTACCATTTTTCTTATTAATCAATCAGCAAGCATTTATTAAATGCTTACTATGTGCCATGCATTGCACTAAGTTCTAAAAGAAGAAAAAATAAAACATCTTCCCACCCCCAAGCTTTTAAGAGTGTCATAATTATCAGTGGTTTAAAAACCCTACCTATCCAGCATTATTTGCATGTACTTTATTCAAATCTCACTTATCCTAATAATATTTGGGGAGTAAGGCATATGAAATGGAAATGCAGAAACTAATCCAGTTTTATTGATCTTATAGTTGCTGCCCGTCATGGATTGCAGAGTCTGGGAAAAGTTGCTATTTCTCGGCGTATGCCCCCACCTGCCAACCTCCCCAGTCTCAAGGCAGAGAACAAAGGCAATGATCCTAATGTGAACATTGTGCCTAAAGATGGTACAGGGTGGGCATCCAAACAGGAACAACATGAAGAAGAAAAGTGAGTTTACAATAGTATACCTTTTAGGAAGGAACAAGAACATTTTGCCTGACAGTTTTTGCTTATTCCTATGACTTAGATTTTAAAAAAGATTGAATATGTTTCCTTTTGCACAGAAATATTTGCATACTGAATTATATTGATTGGATCATTAAGCTAAATAGTGATAATTTTTCTCATGGCCTGTGGCATTAACACTTACATCTCCCTGGATTTATCCTTGGAGCAGTATTTTTTATCAGACTCTGGCACCTTAGAGTACCATGTGTTGTAAATTTGGCTATTTTTCCAAAGACTTACTGCTTTGTGCTTCTTAGTCACTGTGAACTACTTGTTTTAAAAAATAATGGCGGGTTAGTGGTGGTACTTATCTGATAGGATCACAAGACTAGATTTTTTTTTCTTGGTCCTTTGTTACATCCTAAATATGGCATTATATCCTTTCTTTATTCGTTTGATGATGTTAATTGGGCCTAGACATTAATGCTTATAAATGTGCTGTAAATCTTTTATCCTTCACAGTGCCGTTACTGCTTAGTTAACAACTTAGAGGGAATGATCATATAACCTTGTTAACCTCATTTTATGCCCTCTTAAGCTATTTAAATTAACAGTGGTTTTCTTTAAAATGATGTTCCATAACAAAAGTATTTTTCCTTGTGGTTGTTATACAGGGATCCTGGTAAGGTAGAAGGTAAGATTTTTAAGGCATTTTCTGTGCTTAATCAGTGATAAATAACTTTTTGAATTAAGGTGACATTACCACTTGAAATTAGCACCAAATTTGGACATTTCTAGTTAATGTACATACTTGTTCTCGTTTCTGAAATAGGTTCTCTTTCTCTCTCTCTCTCTCTCTCTCTCTCACACACACACACACACACCCTTATTCTTTTGTTTTATTTTTTTTTAAAGACCACCAGAAGTGCCGCCAGCACAGCCAAAATCAGGAGTTACTGCTCCCCCTGAAGTTCCTCCGGTTGCCAAATCATGGGCCAGTAACAAGCAAGGTGGGCAAGGAGATGGTAAGTGTACACTAGCTGGGAAAATTAGTTGGACTTCATAGTAACAGAACAGCCATACAGGAAATGGGTTTGCTTTACGTGGTCCTTTCAGAATTTTCATGGCATTCTCAATCCCTAGAAAATAGTTTTATGCCTGTTCTGTCAGTTAAGCAGGTGTTAAGTGACTGAGAAACTACTCATTTCTCCCAGTATGATAGTGAAAGTAAACATGTATTTTCAAGCTTGAACTTTTGAAACAGAATAGTCGTTTTTAACATAGACCACCTTTGAATGATTTATCTTTGTGTCCCATGTTATCTATCTTTCCTTTCTACCTACCCCTTACCTCACTGCCTCACTTACACTTAAGAATAGGGCAGTAGTCAAATTTCAGTATTTTCGGATCTGTCACCTGCTTTCCTTAGGCAAAAAGAACGGCCTCTGTATGACACTCTGGCAGTTTAAGTTATCTGCTATCCTTTTAAAAAAAAAAAAAGATGAGAATCGAGCCATACAGCTTCTATATTTTTCTGGAACGTAGCACTTTTTGCAGAATTCCCTGGCATTTTGCAGTGTTTGGTTTTCAGTTGAATGAATGAACATGTCCTTTAGTTATAAGAATCTCAGCATTATCTGGTCGTTTCAGTATATAGTTTCAGTCGTTTACTGTCTTCTAGATAACTGTACTATCATTCTTAACCATTGAAAGATTTTCTCTTAAACCCAAATATAGGCATTATTGACTTCATTTCTGAAAGTAGGATCTAACTTTAATATTTGCACCTCCTCCCCACCCCGAAAAAGTATAACATTTTTATAGTTTTGCCATAGATACTCCTTTCTCAGAATTTATGGAATTTATGGATCAGTCATGATTAGTGAGTTATGTCTGAATTAAGGATTTTCAAAATATTTGTTTAAATAAAAAAGATATTCCCTATTAAGTTTCTGTATAATTAAAGTCTTTGTTACCAAATCATGTATTTCAAATTAGCCATCGACTCCAATTCAGAGAAAAAGTATAGTTTTTTAGGAAAGGGATTTGACATGTATAGATAACATAAAGTCGTGTGGGACAGTTCATTGGATTTGTAATCTCACCCATGTGCATACTTCCTCCAGTGATATAGATCTCAGACCACCTCTTCTCTTCCTTTGGGAATCCTGCCTAGAAATCTTCCTAGAAATTTTTCAGAAATAAACAATATGTACTGGCCAACATCTTCTGGTCACATCTTTTTATACTGCTTCTTATGTGCAGTTTGTAGTAGTAGGTAATATGCTGCAGCCTGTGTATGTGCCAACCATATTTCCATTGTCCTTTCCATGATTCGAAGGCATATACAGCATCAACAAAAGAATACTGCTGTTTAAAAGATTTTTTTTTGAAGGAGAAACTTGGTGATATTAAAAATGCCATACATGTTAGCCAATGCAATCTAGTTCTTTTCTCATATTTTATTCTGAGCACCAGCTCATTGACCATCTGCTGTGTCTATCCAGTCTCTATGTGCTCATCAAACAGCTGCAGCTGCCCATTCCAACCATGTAGTGAAGACTATGAACTTGATACTAGGCAGTCTTCCTCCATTTGGTTTGTCTTTTGTAGATTGTTACTCTGAACAATTTGTGATGGCCAAGAGTGTAATTTAGGAAGATAGGCAGTGTGGTAGAGGCCTGGTGGAGTAAGCAAGTCATCTGCATATGGAAGAATTTGGAGGAATGCACTGTCTAGAGACAATCCTTATGGACTTTTCCTTTAGACGTTCTCCATGATGGTAGCAAGCATTTCTGTCAAGTGTGTTACATTTGTAATCTATATATTTTTAAAAGTTATCTCTCTCTATTCATTAATCTAGTATGAAAGCACCTTGTTAGAGAGAGCCTTTAATTCTTTACTTTTTTTCTGTCTTATGAAGATGATGAAAAAAGGATAAATTGATAGTTTTTGATATCCTCTTAATTTCTTTTTTCAATAGAGATACTCTTAGGATTTTTTATGACTTAATATAACTTGATAACTTGACAGTCTGTAATATAAACAACATATTTGTATACTTAGTGTCTTTTTCTTGTCTTTGTTTTCCTTATCTCCATTTCTTCATGCAGAGTGTAAAGTATCATGATGTTTGATTCCCTGTGGTAGCTCCACTCTCATTGAAGAAGTTTTTCATTTTTCATCTGTTTGCAAGTTTATTTTTAATCCTTTTGGGATCATCTGGTTTAACTGGTCTCACACCAAGCTTTCTGCAAAAATCACTTCTTTTTGCTGTTTTTGAAAAGGGATAATGCATATAATCTTCCATTCTTTCCCATAAGTTTATATTAATATATGATCAGTTTAAGGGCAGCTAGGTAGCACAGTGGATAGAGCACCAGCCCTGCAGTTAGGAGGACCTGAGTTCAAATCCGGCCTCAGACACATAACACTCACTAGCTGTGTGACTCTGGGCAAGTCGCTTAACCTCAATTGCCTCACCAAAAAATAAAATTAGGAAAAAAAAAAGATATGATCAATTTCATTTTTGTGGCGTTACTTGGTGCTTATCAAATGTAGAATCATTCTGTTTTCTTCTTGGAGAAACTATTCATCGTTTGTATGTGTGTATATGAATCTCTTGTGATATCTAAAAATCATTGTTCGCGTTCCACAGCCCCAAACTATATCTTTCAATATTTTTAAAACTGTTTTCCTTTATATTCCTAGTGTGCTACTACTGCATTCTTCTCCCTCTTCTCTCTCCACCCTTGCCCACTCGCCTGTCCCAGGGTAGTTAGATTATTAAAATATATATTGATTGAATTTGAAAGAGTCTGATCACATTTGCCATTGAATTTTTGTATCTCTCCATCTTCTGGAAGATGTTGGCACAGTCTTGCCATTATCTTCCTCATGACCTTTTTGCCTTTGTTCCACATGAACTATCTGTCCCATGAAATTATTTCCTTGGAAAGAGGGGGGGAAGATACAACTCTTATCCTAATCCAGACATCTTGTACCTGTTCTCTATAAAAGTAGCTGATAAGTTTCTTCTCTTGCTATGTACACACCACTGTCCCTCACTGTCGTCTCCCCCCACCCCCCAACTCCTTTTTCAGGGAGTTGTAGTTAAATATAAACTCTTAAAGACTGAGGCAACATTTTCCATCAATATTAACTTTCAGCAGCAAGCTAAATAGCGATTTATTTAGAAAATAGAAAACAGGAGAGGGTGCTGACCAACAAAGTAATGTTTCATGGTTATATATTTATATTTGATATTTTAAAAATTCTTTAGGTGTTCAAGTAAATAGTCATTTCCAGCAAGAGTTTCCTAGTCTGCAAGCAGCTGGAGATCAGGAAAAAAAAGACAAGGATACAAATGATGATGCCTATGGACCTGGACCCAGCTTACGACCACCAAGTAAGAGAGCATTTTACTTTGGCTAAATTACTTATTAAAATTCAATTTTAGGGGCAGCTAGGTGGCACAGTGGATAGAGCTTTGGTCTTAGAGTCAGGAGGACCTGAATTCAAATCTGGACTCAGACGCTTGACACCTACTAACTGTGTGACCCTGGGGCAAGTCACTTAACCCCAATTGCCTTACTCTTCCCCCCCCCAAAAAAAAACCATTCAGTGTAATTGCTATTTTGTATAAATACAGTTCAGTTTATGTGGGGAGAAACTAGTAGATAGAGTAGATCAGGAAAGTGTATAGAGGCCATGTGTGACCTGAGTTCTGAAGGAAACTAGGATTTCTGAAAGTCAGAGATAAGGAGGGAGTCCATTACAAGTATAAGGGGCAGAATAGGTAAAAACACAGTGTTAGTAGGTATAATATAGTGTGATGAGTAGAAAGAAGCCCAGAAAAAGAGGGCACAAAGTGGATTTTTTAAAAACTGGGGAGGTAGATTTGATCCAGTTTATGAAAGGCTTTAACTGCCAAAGTAAAGAGTTGTATTTGATGTATAGGTAATAGGGAGTCCCTGAAGATTCTGGAGCTCAGAGTGACATCAGTCCTGTGCTTGAGGATAATCACTTTTGTGGCTTTGTGGAGGATGGATTGCAGTGTAAGGGAGACTTGAGGCAAGGAGACTAATTTTGGTGCTATTGAAACATTCTAAGGGAATGAAGATGAGGACCTGAACTAAAGTGGTGGCTGTGTTAGTGGGGAGAATGGGATGGATGCAGAAGTTGTAGAGGCATAATTTATATGTGTGAAACAAGAGAGATCCGAGTAGTCAAAGGGTGACCCAGGATGCATACCTGGTCAAATGTATAAAATGATAAGGTTTATTGGTATTATTATCTTCTTGACCTCTAGAGAAGGCTGTATGTTACATTAGTTTCCCATATGCTTCCTACCTCACAGAATCTCAATAGGAAGGGACTCCAGGCCATGGTCCCTCAAGTGGAGGAGTAAGGGGAGGGAAAGCGGAAAGCACATCCAGTTCCCAGGGCAATCCATTCCACTTTAGGATAATTGTAATTGCTAGAATGGTTTTCTTTAAATCAACTGAAATTCGTCTTTCTGCAGCTTCTACCCATTTTTCCTGATTCCTGCCTCTAAATACAGACAAAACCAACCTAATCCCTCTTTCCCATGGGACAACCTTCTCCCTACCTTCCAAAGTCTTTCCTTCATCAGTCCTCATGACATGATCTCAGGGCCCTTTACCACCCTTGTTGCCTTCCTCTGGATAACTTCCAGCTTATCACTGACCTTCCTAAACTGTGGCGCCACTGTCTGAGCATAATACTCTAGACTAGTATAGAATGTGGCACATAGTCACCCCAGTATGTTGATGCTCTGCCTCTCAGGATGCTTTATGCTGTCTTAAGCTTTTTTGCCTTCATATCATTGATTCATATTGAACTTGCTGTCCACTAAAAACCAGTCTTTTTCAGTCTACTATGTAAGAAACATAGAAAAGGATCCTAAATTTAGATGGTGCTTCCCCATATCTTGTACTTAGGAATTTGGTTATTTGAATCCAAGTCTAAGGTTCTATATTTATCCCTTTTAAATTTCATCATTTTAGATTCAGTCCAATAGTCTAACCTCTCAGAACCCTTTTGGATACTGACTGTGATTTAATGTGTTAGTTATCCCTCTTATACATGCCTTCTATGCCTTTATCCAGATAATTGACAAAAATGGTAAAGAGTAGGGTCCATCACAGATCTTTGGTGGCACTGTACTTAACCTCATTTCAAAATTACTCTTGGATTGTAAATGATTACTTTTGGTATCCAGACATTCGGCCATTTCCCAAATAAACTTAATTGTACTACCATCTAGGGCACATCTCTTGAGCTTTTTTAGTGATTGTTATTGCACAATTTATTTGTTAGGCCTTTAAACCCAGAGCAGATTTTTATCATCTCCATCAAAAAATTACGGTTGACGTTGCCTCCTAAGTTGTGTAAAAGCCAATTTTTGCTTTTTTTTATCCATTTCATTCTTAGTGCTTTGCATGTTTAATCCCTCTTCCTACCAGATGTTGCTAGTTGGAGAGAAGGTGGTAAATCTGCTGGCCCATCTTCTCCATCTGATCAAGAAGATAAGCTCCCTGGTCAAGATGATGGTGCAAATGGACCAGTAGAGCAAAACGATTCTCATAAAACAACAGAAAAGAGGTTACCTGGTGTTCCGCCTCAGATACCTCAGCCTAAGCTGAATGGACAACAGCAGCCTGCTCTTGCCTCTCAGTACAGAGCAATGATGCCCCCTTATGTAAGTACTGTTAAGTGGATGAGGTCTAAAATTTGCATACCAATTCAACTAAAAATTTTTTTAAATATAAGACATTCTTCTGGGGTCTGGGAAGACAAAACCAAAAATGGCCCCTGCTCTCAAGGAGTGCCTAACACCTTTCTGGAACAGTGCTATTCAATTTTAATATTGTGTAATTTAATAATAAATATGGTTAGTTAAAAAGATAGGCCTTTAAATCTTCTTCCTTCCTGGAAGAAGCAAGCTATAACTCTCAAAGATATTTTCATTTTGGTCTTGCATTTATATTAAATTTTGTTTAAGCCCTGAATATCAAGGCCTGGTTTAGGGCTGTTTTCACTACTTCTTTATTAGTAACTTATTCCCCCAGGGAACATTTAAATTAGCAGCAATCTAAAAATGTGTCTGGAGGGAAAATAGCAGAAAGTGTATTTTTTTTTTAAATTTATCAGTAGCTCTAAATTATTTGTGGCAACATGCCATGGGGGTTTAAAAGTGCTCAGCTTGGGGATCAACAAGACCTGGATTCAAATCCTTTCAAAATACTAGCTTTTTAACCCAGGAGAATTTTCTTAACCTTCTATGTGCCTTAATCATTTGCACTAAGACCCTACCTACTTAGAGAATGACTGTAGTTTGTGTTGATAGAGGGAATTAAACCACACCGGTGAAATCGCTGTTCATTTTTAGTTATTTTTATTCTACCTATCTAGTTTGACATTAGATCATTGAAATTTAAAAAAAAACTATTATATCTAAACTCTTTTGGAGTACCATGTAGCTTAAATGAATGCCTCATAAACCTTACATGGCATAATGAGTAATCTGAGCATTAAATCAACACCAGACATAGGATATTATCTTTCATTATTTTTTCCAGGCCATAGGATCTCTATCCTTGTCTCCCTCAAATCTTTGAGTTAATTTGCTAGTGTGTTTTGTAATTTTCTCAAGCTGAGTTTGGAAATAAGCCCCCCTTGGGTCTTTTTTTCTCCCCCAAATTTAATGTATGTGAACGTTCTAGCCTACAAAAAAGGACATGAAGAAAAGTTACATGTAAAAAGAAATTTCTGTTATATCCAGTTTGTAAAGTATAAATTTTAACACCAAAGTGACAGATTTTCTCTTATCTCTATCCTCTTGAATTTTCTTCTCTCTTTGATATATTTTTAAAATAGATTTTTCTTGATTTCTTTTGTTTTTAACATTTCCTAGGTTGCTCCCAGTATCCCTCCTCCCTCCCATGCCTTTTAACAGATATTCTTTTAAGAGGAAAAAAAAATCAGCAAAACGAATAGACATGTTGGGGGAAAAAATCTGATATTATGTGCAATATTCCACATGTTGCTTGCTCATATGCTTTTTGATGAATTTTTTTTTAATATAGAGGAATATTCAATACTTATGGCTAGATTTTGTCAATATCTTAAAAAATGAGACTTAGGCTTACTTACAGATTTAATGCTATAACAAAGGGATGCTTGACAGCTAGACAGAATTGGAAGAAAATTCATTTAGAAAAAAACAATCTAAACTATGAAGAGAAATGATGAAAATGGTAGGATTAAGAGAACAATAGCATTTCTTGATCCTCAGACTGTTATGAAGCAACAGTCATCAAAATTGTATCGCTTTGTAAAACATAGAAAAATAAATCACCAGAGCAGACTAGACCAGACAAAAAAGAACATAAATAATGAAACTTAATAATAAATTGGTGCCTGGTAAACCCTCAGTATAAATTACTTAGGAAAATATTCTATATTTGATGAGAATTGCTGGGAAAACTGGGAAGCAGTCTGGCAGAAATTAGGTTTAGACCAGCAGCTTGCAACATTTTCCACAAATATGATGTATGACCCTGACCTGAATATTTAAGCTCACACCATAAAAAAAGTTGTAACAGCAAACTATGTAATGGGAGCAGTTATAGTTGTGAGGAATAGAGGCAATTACAAAATATAAAAGATAATTTTGACTATGAAATTGAAAAACTTTGTATTTATTTTTAACTTAATTGATACTTTGTTTTCTTTTTTCTTTTTCTGCCACTACTATTCTCTTCTTTGCTAGTAACAGATAAGTATAGTCAGGAAAAACTAATTTATATCTGAAAATGTGTATTTAATTTTGCATCTTTTGTCCACCCTTTTACCATGAGATCAGAAGCATTCTTTTATCATTTTTCTGTAGTCATAATTTATAATTGCATTGATCAGTTCTAAAGTATTTCAAACCTGTTTTCCTTTATATTTTGGTTATCACATAAATTGTTCTTCTGGTTCTATTCACTTTACTCTATATCAGTCTATATATAATTCTTCCCAGATTTCTTTGAATGTGTGATATTCATCATTTCTTATGATATGGTATTGTTCCATCAATTAAAAAAAATCATAATTTATTCAGACATTCCCCAATTCTTACCTTTCCCCTGTTTCTTAGTTCTGTTGTTATTGATAGTTATCTCTTATGTTCCTCTATTTTCAGTCTTCTGACCTTGTTCTAATATTTGGTTGGTTTTTTTTTCTCATTGAATCACTGAGTTCTTTGTGTTCTGTTTTTCAGGGTGTCCACAACTTTGGTAAAGTTTCTATATCCTGATCTTAAGTTTTTAATTTTCTTTCCAAGTGCTCTAATTTTATTCTTTACCCTTCTTTTGGGGGGCAGGGGGTTCTTTAGTTTCATTTTGTTGATCTAGGTCCTTGGGCCTTATCCATTCTTTCTGGTGCTATATACTTGTACTTATTACAGGATAAGGTGTTAACAGACTATTGATAGCCCTATGTTGGATATAGTTCATCCTATAATTCTTGAACCAAGCCTCACTTAAAATTCTTTGAGTCACCACTTGCCTTGCTTTGAAAGTAATATTCCCCTTGGTTCAACCTTGAGGGCCTTATTCCCCACTGAGCATAAGTCACCATATACTTCAGACATACATACCATCTTGCTTTGTACTGTCTTTTCTATTAGTCTAATCAACTTCCAAGTTAAAACTGTTTCTGTTAACGAGAAAATATAAAGCCAGCAGTTTACTCTAATTGAATATTCATGTACTAACTTTGTGGTCTGTGTTTCAGTTATTATGTTAAAAACTAGAAATACAAAGTTGAAAATGGCCCTTTCTCTAAAAGAACATGTAATTCCAGCTTATGAAACTAAATTGTAGAGCAAGATTATTCATGTTTTTAATAATATATTCTTGGATAGATCAGAATCCTGTTTGATCCTTATAACTTCTCTGCAAAGTACGTTCTATCACTGTTTGACAGATGGAATTCACATTAAAGTGGCTTACCTCTGGTCATGTAATAAGTCCTTTTGACAGATGAACTGTGACCGTGGTCAGGTCATTTAACTTCAGTGATTATAAGTTGGAACTGAATTGTCCATCCTTATTGGTGGTGCACATTTCCACATGGGGAATTCCCTGCAACAGATGAAAACAGCGTTGAGGTGTAAAGGAACCAGTTGTGTGATAGGTAGCTTTTCAGACTATTATCTTCCATTATTTGGAGTCAGCATCCCTAGTGAAATGTTGATTTTTCTTTCGAGGAGAAATCTACAATCATTAAAAGCACCGTGTTACCTCCTGAGTGCAACCCACCTATTCATTATTCAGTTCTAGGCCCTCTTTACATTACTGTCTACCTGTAGAGCCTGTTCAAGATTGGTGTGTTAGTGGGTTCTCCTTCCAGCTGGTAGCATGATCCAGACCATAGTTATTTCTGATCCCTGTTTTGAGTGGTGGTGAATCTCATTTCTGAAATCCTCTGGTGCTGTGGGATTTGATGCTATCAGTACAAGAGCTGGTCCCATCAGTAGACATGCCCTGGGCAAGTTGTTTGCCTTTTATGGACATGGGTTTTCTCATCTGTAATATGAAAGGTATAAAGTCTCTTCTAACCCCAATTAGTCACTCAAAATGAATGTAATTTATTTTAGGTAAGTAGCAGTAATGTTTATTATTTTAACTAATAGTGTGCCTATGTAGCTTTTTAGGGATAAAGCAGGTTTTTTAAGTTTTAAATTAATTTTTGGGTTAGATAAATGACTTTTTCTTCCAGATGTTTCAGCAGTATCCTAGGATGGCATATCCTCCATTACATGGCCCCATCAGGTTCCCACCCTCCTTATCAGAAGCTAACAAGTAAGAATTTTAAGTGATTAAAGTATATTAGATTGTGTATTCTGTATTCATAATTTCTAGTGATTGTGGAATACACATTTAATAATGTATAATTTAAAATATAGTTTTCTGTTAAATCAGAAAAAAAAGAATGTATTTAAATTTTCCAATGATTTAATGAGTTTGAAATTTTAAGAAAGCATGCCACAAAGTAGAAATTGTTCTATTGTTGTATTGATACAAAAGAAAGAATAAAAAGTAATTTTTGCTTCTTGCAAAAACAGATTAGGATCTGTTCCATCCCTTGGTTTTCTTCCTGATTTATTTTTGACTTGTCCTTATTGAATTATGGATCTTCTTATTATATTATGTTATCTTAGTATGTATGGAGTTAAATAAGGGAAAGAAACTTTTAAACGGTACATTTTGTAATTGTTAGGCTCCTTTACCCTCAATTTTTTAAAGATCATACAAATTTAAATTTTAGTTTAATTTTCCATGGGTAAAGTTTTGGTTCTCTTAAGTATTAAATCCATTGTTCATTCTTAAAAGAATTTGTTTTATTTTGAAGATTGAACCAGAAATTTTCAATCTTGAATTTTCTGCTAATTCAGTATTTCATTCTATTCTGGAGTGCAGTGTTTTAACCCTTACATTCATTTTTCATCTAGAGGTCTTAGAGGAAGAGGCCCACCCCCCACTTGGGCCCCTGAGCCTGAACGCCCTCTATTCTTAGTGCAACAGAACTCAAGGAGCTTGATAAATTTGATAACCTAGATGCTGAAGCTGATGAAGGCTGGGCAGGTAAGAACTGAAATTGGCTTCTTAAGTTTACTACATTCACTCCAAGGAATTAATCTGAATTTTCCTTTGTATTTATATTTAATAGGAGCTCAGATGGAAGTAGATTATACAGAACAGCTCAATTTTAGTGATGATGATGAACAAGGCGGTAGTCAGAAAGACAGCAAAGATAATTGGTAAGTCATTAAACCATATGTTAAACCTTATCTTCCAATTTCAGCGGGTTGCTGTTAGTTGTGCAGTATTAAACATCTGTATGAAAACTTTCACCACTTTGCTTCAATATAAAAAAAATCAGTCAGCATGTTAATTAATAAATATTTGTAAAGCACTACTTTGACTAGTCATTGTGCAGGATTCTGGAAATATAAATACAATAATCAAACAGTCACTGCCTTCCAGGAACTTACATTGTAAATGGGGAACAGGTTGTACAGTCTTTACAAAGTGAATACATGGCCATTTGAATGGAGAAAGTAGTAACAGCTGGGACTATCAGGAAAGGCCTTGAGTAGGAGGTGTTTGAGCTGAGCTCAAACTCAGGTTCATTTCAAACCCCAGGGATTCTAAGAGAGATAAGGAGGCAAGTGCATTTTGCAGGTTTGGAGGCAAGAGAGTAGCCTGGGCACAGGTTTGATGATGAGAAGTTGTGGAAGAGTGCATGAAGAGAAATCATGTGTAGACTAGACCAAAAAGTTTAGGGTAGGACAGGTTATTAAACTGACACTGTGTTAAATACTTAAAATGACAAGAGTTTTATATTTTTTCCTAGGAGCAATTACTAGCCAGTGAGTTAATAGGAAGGAAATAACATGGTCAGCATGGTGCTTTGGGTCTGCTTTAAGAATATCATTGACTTTTGTATAGAAGATAGATTGTTCTTAAATCCCTTCTCTCTGCAATTTAAGGTGATAAAATTCAGGCTACAGGTGATGAGGGCCAGAATAGGATTGTAATTGTGAGTGGACAGAAGGAGCTAAATGAAGAAGAGATGTGGAGGTAGAATTGGCAACTTTTCAACTGATTAGGAGGATGAAGGAAGAGTGCAAACTTTGTTAACTATAAAACTGCTGTTCTGAACTGAAGCAGAGAAGGGGTGGGGGCATCCAGAGAAAATCTTTTGAATTCTGTTTTGTATATGTTATATATGGCACACTTACAGAACATGTTAGTTTGAAGCATCCAGTAGGTAATTGGGACTGGAACTCAGAAGAGCCACTAGGGCTATGTATATGCATGTATAGATTTGGAAGTCATCCATATAGAGATGCTAATTCAACTTACAGGAGTCACCAAGAGAGTGTAGAAAGAAGAGACTGGCTCAGGAGAGACAGAGCCTCGGGGTCTGGGTCAGGAAGATGTTATCCAGCAAAGAGAACTAAGAAGAAATCCAGACAGGTAGTAGGGGGACCAGTAGAACAGTTAGCAACTTGCTTGTTTTGCTATTCAAAGAACTCTAGTATGTTTTCTTTTGAAAAAGTCAATCATAGTGCCTTAATGTCAGGACTCCTGTGACTGTCTCAGAAATTGACTGCTAATTTTCATCTCCATTTCACTTTCTCTCTTGGAAATCTGTAAAAAGAGATGAGGGTATTCCACAAACCACAATTTAGAAACAGTGTTAGAGAAAATGTAGTGGATATAAAAGAGATATTGATGATACATAATTTTCCCCACATTCTTGTTATACCTTTTGTTCTTCAGTGAAGAAGCGCCAAAGACTTCTGAAAGTGCTGAAAACCGAAAAGAAGAAGATGAAGGTTCTAGCAGCAAATCTCAGTTGCATCCACAGTCAACAGTATCAAAGGGTCCCTATGGAAAAGGACCTCCTTTTAATCAGGTTGGTTGGACTGAGGTATATATAAAGTAATCAGCAGGGGTCCTTTGTAATGGCATGATTGAAATAGTGAGGGGGAAAGAATTATTACTTAGAATGTCATGCGGCTGAAGACTTTCAAGTGTAGTAACTTACTGAAAGCCAATTGTAGCCTTATTTACTTATTTTTGCACAGTCTGTGTGAAGTATATCTTAAACGTTTTTATTGAATTAAAGAATTTTAAGAAAGGAAGAGACTATTTAGGCCAAACTGTTTGTTACTTTTCTAAATCTTTCTTTTAAAATGTCTTAGAGCTCAAAATATCTTGTTTCTGCTTAAAGATTTCTAGCAAACAATTTTACTCTTGGATAACTTGAATGTTAGTTTATAAGAACCTGAAATCTGCTTCTCTGTTTGATTAATTTGTATGTTTTTCTTCCATTCATTGAATTCTTAATGAAGCCATTGTATAAGTTTTGTCTGATTCTTCCAGTGAGAAGGCATGACAGTATCTGATATCTTCTGAGGCAGCCTGCTCTATTTTTGGTTAATTAAATTGTTAGAGTTTCCTTTGTAAAATGCCAACATATGCTTCACTATAACTTCACGTCTTATCATTGATCTTCTGCAATTGTGGTTGATCAAAGTTGCTGATTCTTTCAATTGTCTTTATAGTGTTGTTACTGTAAAAGTTGTTTTCAGGTTCTGCTCATTCTGTACCAGCTTATAACAGAGCTTACAAGGTTTTTCAGAAAGTCCTTCTTGCTGTTTCTTAGGTAGTATTCCAGTTCATACATCATAATTTGTTCAGCCAAACTCGACCAGATAGGTACTCCCCTAAACTTTTACTTCCCTTCTGTGACAAAAAGAGCTGCTTTAAATATTTTTGTGCATCTGGGCCCCTATCACTCAGTCATAACAATTTAGTGCCTCTTGGAGCATGTTGTCCTGTACTTTAAAAAAATACAGTCTAGGGTAACATTAATATTTTGGTGACCATGCAACTCTTATTCAGCTTTTAGTCAAATAAAATCTTCAGGTGATTTTCACAGAAACTTGTCTAGCAATATTTTCAACATCTTATTCTTGTGGTGGTCATGTTTTTGTTTGGGGGGGGTTGTTTGTTTGGTTTTTCTTTTGCTTTTTGGTGGGGCAGTGGGGGTTAAGTGACTTGCCCAGGGTCACACAGCTAGTAAGTGTCAAATGTCTGAGGCTGGATTTGAACTCAGGTCCTCCTGATTTCAAGGCCAGAGCTCTATCTACTGCACCAACTACCTGCCCCTGGTGGTCATATTTTTAGCCCAAGCATAAGGCTTTATCTTCTTGTATTAAATTTTATTTGTTTCGGCCCATTGTTCAATACTCTTGATATTGCTGGAGCTAGACCTTGTCATTCAAAGGGTTAGTTATCTTTCTAAGCTATGTGCTGTCTGCAAATTTATGTCTTTATCTAAGTTATTGATGAAAATATGTCAACAGTGGAGAACTAAAGACAGTTCCCTTCCTCCAAATTAACACTTAATTTGTTATTAATGAGTATTCTTAGGTTTCTGGAAATCACCTAATCCCAAATGTACCTCTCTTAACTATAACACGTTATCATAGAATCCCATATTTCTTCTCTGATCCTAAAGCATAATATGAAAGACTTGGTGTCAAGTATTTATTTACAGGATTTCCCTGATCTAACAGTCTAGCTTCCCTGTAAAAAAAAGAAATGGCAACCTCATATCTTTTTTTTGCTGAAACTGCCGGCTTTTAGTTTCCATAGCTCTTTTTAAGTCTTCACAAGTATCTACATTAGTCTTTACAAACATTTGCCTCTTTTTCTTATAATCTTTTCTCCAAGTTTTCATTTTTGAAAGCTGCTAATTCTCCTGCAGTGACATTCCCCTCAGTATTTTAGATTACATCTCCTAGCCACTGTTTATCCTTTGAAATCTAGAGTTAAATTCAGGTTGTATAACTTCAGTGCAGCTTCAGTTGCCCACTTTTTAAGGATGTTCACTTATCAAAACTGACCTTTTTTTAGCATCTACTGTCTTCATTTAGCAGTAATCTCTAAGTTCTGTTCAACTCTACTGAACTTCATAATTTTTAGGAATAATGATCTTCAAGTTGAACAGTTCTCAGATAGTTCTTAATCCCTGGTATTTATCAGGTCAATATATATAGCTTCCTTGGTTCCCCTTAGCTGTGAGTCACCAACCACTATTACTGTTTTTTTCTTTGAAGACTTGTCTGTCACCTGCTAACACTTGGGAATCCCTATCTCCTTAAATATAGGAAGCTGCTTTCTCCAGAATTGATCCAAAACTTCATTCCTATTATGTAGCTCTAAATATTCAATGTGTCCCTTCATGTCTGTCATAGTCTTAGAACATAAAGGTATATTGGCAATAGAGAAGACACCTTTGCATGTTCATTGATTATTATCATCATTAATAACTCTTACCTGGTTAGACCTATCATAGAATATTTGTTAGATAGACAAATACATTCAAGTGTTAGGTTTTACTGTAGTCTAGTTCGTAGCTGAAGATAACTCCCCAAAGTAGCATGATTTCTCTTATATATAGTAAATTTATTGATTGATACAGTGTCTGTTGATTAAGTAACAGTCTGATCATGGTAAGGATAAGGAAACTTCTACATTACAGAATAAAATTTTATGACAAGCTCATTTCTTACATTAAATTTGGTACTAGTTTAAGAATGGAATAAAAATGTACAAGGAATATAGTATTCAACCACTAATAGAAATAAAGGCTAATGGTTTACTTTTAAGTCTTGTAGCATGAGACTTTTTTGAAAGATTTCTAATTTTAATTTAGAATATTAAATGGTTTTTTTTTTTCAGAATGACTCGTATTTTACATTTTGCAAATCTTTTCCTCTTTACTAATTAGGAACGGGGACCTCCCCCAGTGCAGTCCTTAGTGCATGAAAAGAATAGTTCTGCCCACTTGCCACTTCAACCAAAGTCACTTGTTCAGCAGGTATGATGCTACTAGTTGCTGGTTAAAAAGTGCTTGAATTTTTGAGTGGAAAGACATGTGCAAATGTTTCTCATTTGGAGTATGTTTTTCTGATTGAGGAACCTAATAAAATATCTGAAAATCCATACTTAAAATTATTCTTTGAAGAGGCTTGGTTTTGTTGAATTGTGAAAATTTAGTGTAGTTGTCTTTAAGCTTTTTAATATATTTTTTATGTTTTCAAAATCGTGAGGGTTTGGGGTGTGGTTTTTGGGAGGGGGTTGTGTTTTTTGGGTTTTTTTGTTTTGTTTTTTTGTTTTAACTTAGGATCTTTCATTATTTTTGCTTTTTTTTCCCCCACTTTGGCTGGGCAGTGGGGTTAAGTGACTTGCGTAGGGTCACACAGCTAGTAAGTGTCAAGTGCCTGGGGTCAGATTTGAACTCAGGTCCTCCTGACTCCAGGGCTGGTGCTCTATCTACTGCATCACCTAGCTGCCCCTGTTTATGCTTTTCAGAAGCAAATTCCATGCACTTATTTCCCTTTACAGGCCTTGTTGTATAGTAAAGAGTACAAAAATGGGAGACAGAATATAGGTCTTAGTTCCAACCCTGCTTAGCTCATATTTTGCTACAAGAATCAAATAAAGAAAGCACTTTTTTTGGTGATGTATACAGAACTTTCCATTGTAAATTAACATCTGGCTCATATTTCATGCTTATTCCCAGAGCTTTGAAATATATCCACACATAAATTTGTTTATCTTTTTGACCCCACACTTTTAAATCACCGAGACTAACTTAAATTTGGCAGTTGAGTTTTCTCAGATTTCCACTTTGGTGCAAGTATCCTTAATTTTTTTTTATGTTGCGGATGTCTTGTAACAGTCTGAAGTCTCTATGAACCTCTCCCTCCAAATAGTATTTTTAAATGCATATAATACTAGGATTACAAAGGAAATCAATTAATATTGAAATACAACTATCAAGTTTTTTAAAACTTATTCATGGATTCTGGTTTAAGAACTCCTGCTATAAAACTGTAGGCCAGTATTGAAGTCTTTTCTGTGATGAAACTTAAGCTCTTTTTAAGAATGAGCGGGAATTGTCATGCCAATGTCTAAGTATACTAGTTGGTCTAGAAGAAGCAGTGTTGATAATCTGATTTATTTCCTAGCATATATATAATCAAGTCGTGTTACAGGGTTATATAAGGTAACATGGTGTAATGGAATACCAAAGTGTCATTCAGTCCATCAAGTATTTAATAAGCAACTACATTGTGTCAGACACTGCATTTGATCTGGGTAGACAAACTCAAAAGTGATACAGTGTAGTCAAGGGAGACAATATGTATGTTTATGAGGAGATACAAAATAGGTTCAATCTTTTTGGAGAGAGGAGGCAGAATTAGTAAAGCTTTTATATAGACGCTAGTGTTTGAGCTGAACCTTGAAGAAAACTGGGCTCCTAAATGACATTGTTGAGGATGGAGTGCATTCTAGGCATGGAGAACAGCCATTGCAAAGATACAGAGACTCAACTTCAAGTGCCAGGTATTAGGGACAGTTATGGATCCAGCATCATAGCACATATGAAGGAGAGTAATATGTAGTTAGGCTAGAAAGGTAGGTTGGGGCCAGGTTACAAAGGGCAAATACATACATATATATCAGAGGAGAACTAATAGAGAGCCATTGGAGCTTATTGAACAGGAAAGTGCCGTGGTCATGCCAATACTTTAATTAAAAAAAAAAAGATTTCTTGAGATCCATTCTTTTAACAGGTAGCGTGGAGTTATAATGACCTTTCCCCATTAGACCTAGGATAATTCTCCTTTGTGTATATCATGGTTAATTGGAGCTCTTTATCTTAATATTTCAGCATCCACCTCCTGATCGACAGGCAGGACCTGGAAGATCCTGTCCTTTTCCTCCCAAACAAGTTCCTGATGAAGATGAAGCTTGGAAACAGCGCCGAAGGCAGCCATCAGAACTTTCTGCAGCAGTAGAACGTGCTCGAAAGAGGCGTGAAGAAGAAGAAAGGAGGATGGAAGAGCAGAGAAAGGCTGCATGTGCAGAAAAGCTGAAACAGTTAAATGAGAAATATGGCATTGTAGAAAAGCAGCCGTCTCCTGAAGAAATTAGGGAACGAGAGCGTGAAAAGGAAAGGGAAAGAGAGAGGGAAAAAGAAAGGGAAAGGGAAAGAATAAGGGAGCGAGAGCGAGAGAGGGAAAAGGAGAGGGAGCGAGAAAGGGAAAAGGAGAGAGAACTGGAGCGAGAACGGGAAAAGGAGAAAGAACTGGAGCGGGAACGAGAAAAGGAGAGAGAACTTGAGAGGGAGAGAGAACGGGAAAGAGAGCAAGAAAAAGAACGAGAACTAGAACGGCAACGAGAAGCAGAAAAGGAACTAGAAAAAGAGAGAGAGAAGGAAAAAGAGCGTGAAAAAGAACAGCAGAAGGAAAAAGAAAGAGAGAAAGAGGAAAAATTAGAACTGGAAGAGCCTCCATTACAACCTGTGTTAGATAAACAAGAAAGTGAAAGCTGTAATAAAGAAAAAATAGGTTTGTATATTTTTTAATATCGTATTTTAGTTCTTGAATAAGTAAAACTTTCACAATTATTGTTTCTTGTGTTTTCAGTAAGATAGTGCATATTTTTCTCTGTGGTTTTATTGGTGTGAATGTATGCTTCACCAGTACAGTTCATAAAACAAGTCCTATTCTTCTCATTTAGTTAACATTCTTGTGATGACTTTTGCATTTAGAATCCTTCACCAGTCCCTATACTAAAAGATTTATACTAGCTTAGCAGGATCTCCCATATCTTTTACTCTCCTGATAGAGCCTTTGAAAATCCAACATCACCTCTTCTCTGCAATGAAGCATTAGAGGAAGACCTCAGTAGAGATCTCAATTAGAAGAAAAAGAAAAGAAAGCAGTACTCTTAATATGAATTCTCTATTATATGGAGTGATTAATTCAGTGACCACTTCTTTTACCAAGACTTCGTTACTGCTCTTGCTTAGGGTTTTGAAGACTTAGTCATACCAAAGCAGAATTAGAGAGCGTTTTTTGTTGTTGTTTCTTTTACAAGTTGGAGGGTTGAGTAGAGGTACATTTCATATGAATTCTTATTTGATTTTATCTGCCAGACTTTCTCAAAAGACTACCATACATCCTTCCCCATCTTAGCCGTGAACATTTTCCCCTGCTTCCAATAAGTATGGTTGAACGTTTTTCTAAAGGAAAAACTCAGTTACAACAAACTACAAATTTGGGTGGCGTTTCATGGAAATGCTGATTTTTATAGACCCTAGCAGTCAGTAATTTCAGTTCTTCTGTATTGCCATCTACTACTGGGGCAATGGGGACGGATAGGAGAGTGTAATTGAAATTATTTTGTATTTCAGATGGAAATTCTGGTTATCTTTTGTTTATTGATTAATTTTTTAATTTATTTTGAATTATCAACAATCACTTTCATAAGCTTTTGAGTTTTACATTTTTCTCCATCTCCTCCACCTCCTTCCCCAAGATGGCAGGCAATCTGATATAAGCTGTACATATACGTTCCTATTAAACATATTTTGACATTAGTGATGTTGTAAGCAAGAATTAGAACCAATAGGAGGAAACAAAATACAACAGAAGTAGTATGCTTTGATTTGCTTTCAAACTCCATAGTTATTTCTTTGGATGTGGATAGCATTTTCCAACATGAGGCCTTTGGAGATGTCTTAGATCATTGTGCTGCTGAGAAGGGTTAAATCTATCAATATTAGTCATCGCTCAACGTGGCTGTTATTATTTCACTCAGCATCAGACCATACAAGTTCTTTCCAGGTTTTACTGAAGTCAGCCTATTTGAGGTAATGTCAGGTTTTTGGTTTTGTGTTTTAAATTAAATATCATTAATACAACAGAAGTAAAGATGTTCGTATTATGACTATAAAACATGAGCCTGTGAACAGTGTGATGTGATGGGAGCATGGGCTAGGTAGCTGGAAACGTGTTGTAGTTTTGGCTTTGTTATTGAGAAACTGTAGGACTTATTACATTGTTTAATCTTCTTGGATTTCTATAGAAAATGAGAGTTTTATAGTGGAACTTCTATTTTCCGACATTTTGTAATTGTCCGTTTTGGAATCCTAGCCCTTAATGCATTCTAATGACATTTTTGCCCTGGGTACTGTGTGTGAGTACAGTAGAATTTTACTTCATTTTACGAATCTGGATTTATTGTTTTGGTTTGGTTTAATTTTGGGTTTTTTGAGCATACCTCAAGTTGTATCATTTTTTTTGAGTCATATTACATATCTCAATCAGTGATTTATTCTCAGTTAAATTTGATATAGCCATTCCATTTGCCACCATTATGATCTTTCACAGTGGCAATTAGCTTATTTACAATTTGTAACTTTGTAGCTCTGACGTTAAAAAAAATGAACTTCTATGAAGACTTACTGTATGATCTCTAATTTTGCATTTGTGTGTGAAACTACATTTTAAAATTTTACCATATGTAAATTCCTTATTAATTTAATCCTACCTGACAACATACAGTGTTCCATAAATACTTAGAATGAGTTTGGCTTACACTTTATTGGATTTCTGTGTCTTTGACTTGAACTTTCCTTACAGTAAAAAGCAATTCTCCCACTGCATCTGGGATCACCTCCAGTGGTACTGATCTATAATCTATATCTCGCCTGAGGCTGATGGATTTGTACAGCCTCCTTCCTTACTTAAATCTAAAGTGGAAATTAGGCTAGATACGTGTTTATAATTTAGAAATCTAGCAATTTTGCCTTTTTAATTTGATCTGTGCCCTCTATTCCCCCGACCCAAAATTTGTGGGGAACCTAGGATCGTAAATAATTTTATAAGATTCCTTGATCCACTAGAGTCTCAGTGACTTTTCTTGGTCAGATTTTCCAGTTCTAGTATCTATTAGAACAGAAAATATCTTCGCAGAAGCGTTAGGGTCGTCTTCCCTTTAGAAAATGTTATTAAGTTGAGGCCGTTTTAATTAGCGTGTGTACTGTGATGTGAAAGACAGATAATAGTTTATCTATATACTTTAAGGTTTGTGATGTACAGTATATGAACTCATTTGATCAAGTGTCTGGAAACAAACTACACAGAAATGGGTGTGAGTAGTAATTGTCAAGTGTTTTCTTTTATCAGAGGAACAGCCAGTTTTCACTAGACAAGACAGCAACCGTAGTGAAAAAGAAACCCCACAGGGCTCACGAAATAGAACCAGATTCAGGGTCTCAGCCTCGACCTGCTGTTTCATCAGGCTATTCCAAACAGTTTCAGAAGTCTCTGCCACCACGGTTCCAAAGACAGCAGGTGAGAACAACAGTTATGTTGGGCAATTATAAAGTCACATGTTTGGTGAACACCTACTGTTTGCAAAACATGGTGAGTAGTGGGTTGGGGTATAAAAATTTTAAATGTGTAATTGTGCCCAGATGTCTAATGTTGGGTAGACTTTTGGAATAAGGACTAGTCTTGGAGTCAGGAAGTCTGGATTCAAATGCTGCCTCTGATATATTTATCTTTGTGACCATTGGCTACTAGTCATTTAACTTCTGGGTACTACAGACTGCTCTCTATGCATTACAGATGAGGTGCCTGTCTCCAGTGGAATATCCACACTAGTAGTTTCCCAGATCAGTAAATTTGTGTCTGTCCCTTCCCACCATATGTCTGTGTGTGTATGAATGTGTGTTGTGTGCGTATGTATTGTGTATGAATATATATTTTATGTGTAAAATTACGTAACATGCATATATTTTTCAATTTTTGTGGAGAGAGATCCAGTAGATTGTACTTGATTTGTACTCAGTTCTGGATAGGTTTTTTGTTTTGTTTTGTTTTGTTTTGTTTTGTTTGTTTGTTTTTGTTAGGCAGTGGGGTTAAGTAACTTGCCCAGGGTCACACAGCTAGTGTTATGTGTCTGAGGTCACATTTGAACTCAGGTCCTCCTGAATCCAGGGACAGTGTTCTATCTACTGCACCACCTAGCTGTCCCCAGTACTCAGTTCTGAAAGCTACAGTACCTTCTTAATTGAAGACTTGCATTTTGATAACTGGGTAACAACTTTCTAGTCTCCCACCACCCTCCTTTCCTACCCCTTTATATAATTTTGTTCCTGATTCAGCACATGCTGTCCATTTCTTGGCTTCCATTTCTTTTAATATAGCGTGTGGTACAACCTGTTTTTTATTGGTGATGTTTTCAAGTTCCACACGAGAATGCGTTGTCATTTCCATATGAAAAGAAATAGATGATCTTTAAGGTTGGTGCAGCTTCTGTTCAAAGGCAGTCTGACTCACCACATACTGAGCCTTAGTTTCCTTTTTAAAATAGTCACAATATTTGTACTACCTCTTTCATAGGGATGTTGTGACAAACGGGCCTTTATATACCTCAGAGCAACTCCTTACTATCTCTTATCCCCATTCCCACCCCACCCTGTTTCCAAGCTATTGCCAAAGCCTGTCTTTTCCCTTTTCCGGTATCTTCAATATTCCCCATTCTCTCCTGATAATGCCACCATCACGATACAGGTTGTCATTTCCTGGTGCCAGAACTATTACAGTAGCCTGCTGATGGATGCATTCCAATCCATTTTTCATTCAGCCACCAAAGTGATTTTCCTGAAGCACTGATCTGACCATGTTATTCACCCACGTGGTAAATTCCAGTGGTTCCAGTATCATATACAAAATCCTCTGGCACTCAGAACCTTTCATAACCTCCCCAACAAACACACACACACACACACACACCACACACACACACACACACACACACACACACACACACACACACACACACACAGACACACCCCTGCCTTTTCCAGTCTTATTACTTCTTACATACCTTATGAGTCTATTGACGATACATTCCATCTTCAGCTGTTCTCCCTGGCTGTAATGCTCTCCCTCCTCATCTGTTATTTTTCCTCTTTTCCTTTTAAGTCCCAACTAAATTCTCACCTTCTACAGGAAGCTTTTCCCAGTCACTCTTATTCCAGTACCTTGCCTCTGTCTACATAGTTGTTTGCATGTGGTCTTCCCCTGTTAAATCATGAGCTAATTGAGGGCAAGGACTGTCTTTTATTTTTCTTTGCGTTTTTAGTTTAGTGCCTGGCACATACTGGACATTTAATAAATACTTAGGGAATTATTCATCTTTAACGGTCTGTGAAGTGTGTTGTAAAAGGTTAAAAATTTAGTTATTTAAGTCTTATATATTCAGATTAATTAGCCCTATATTTGAATTTGTAATTTTTCATTACAATTTAAATTCGAAAGGCTGACTTATTCCGACTCATTTGTGTTGTTCTTGCATTGCTTTTTAGGAACAAATGAAACAACAACAATGGCAACAGCAGCAACAAGGTGTTCTTCCACCGCCTGCTCCTTCTCAGCCTTCCAGTGGTGCTGTCCCTCCTCCTCCACATAGAACTCTTTACCAGCCCATGCAGCCTCATCCTCAGCATTTAGCTTCCATGGGCTTTGATCCACGCTGGCTTATGGTACAATCTTATATGGATCCCCGAATGATGTCAGGAAGACCTGCTATGGATATGCCACCTATACATCCTGGTATGTTGAAGTTGTCATTGTTATAAACTAATGTTTCAATTCATTTTTCCCAAATTGATCTTTAAGTTCTTCAGGGTCTGCTTTGTGTTCCTTGATTGACTTTTGCCAGAGACTAGCTAAAGAGGAGAACATAATGGAGTAGTCTTACTTCATTTCAGTTTAAATACAGATTATTAAATTCTATCACCACCTTACCTTACAGTTTTTCCTCATGCAGGAGAGAAGAAGTAGTTGCTGGGGGTAAGGAGAGAAAGGGAGAAGAGCCTTAAAACCTGCCATTGATACTTTATAGGGCTGATTGTTTTGCACATCTGTAGAGACTTTTGTCACTTATAAATTCCCAGTCAGTGACAGTCAGTATGGTAACTTAAATATTATCTACATTTTATAAGGGAAGGGAATGAGCATTAAGGGCCTATTATGTGCTAGGCACTTTGCAAATATTGTCTTGTTTGATACTCATAACAACCCTGGGAGGTAGGTGCTCTGATTTATCCCCACTTTACAGTTGAGGAAACTACAGGAGCCAGAGGTTAAGTGACTTGCCCAGGTCCTACAGCTACTAAAGATCTAAGGATGGATTTGAACTCATATCTTCGCATCTCCAGGCCTAAGGCTCTGTTCACTGCACCGTCTGGTTGTCTCTGTTCTTTAAACTGTTATACTGTCTCAGAATTTAATCATGCTTTCATTTAATCTTTGTCATGAAGCTTTCCCATAATCTAGCACTCTAGTTCTTTTGTTTTTGCTTGTTTTACCCCTCTCAGGCTTACAAGTTCCTTGTGGACAGAAAGTATGACATATCTTTATATTGCTTTTAGCACCTACCACGATGCTTTGCATGTTAAGTAAAAATTTTTTACTTTCTAAGTTTCTGTACGTTTATCTTTAAAGATGTACTCATTTCTTGTAAAAGAAAATTTACACCTGCCCCAAATATACAATTACAGCATTCTATTATCTCTGCTTTTATACTGTTTACTTGTGATTATTGTTTAGCTTAGTTTCACGTTTCATTTGTTTCTGAACTCTTATGATAGGAATGATTCCTCCTAAGCCCCTAATGAGAAGAGACCAAATAGAAGGTTCTACAACTAATTCTGAATCATTTGAACATATTGCTCGATCAGCAAGAGACCATGCTGTTTCCCTCACTGAACCTCGTATGATGTGGGGATCAGACCCCTATCCTCAAGTAGAACCTCAGCAGGCAAGTTCTCCCCCCAAGTTGGCTGAAGAACCCAAGAACCTAAGGTAATCATTGTGTTATACAATTATTACAAGTCAAAGCAAAAAATAGTCTGCTTACTCTGTGTATGTATATTGGTATAGTCTTTTTTTTTTTAATTAAACAGTTTATTGATTTTTAGTTTTCCACATTCACTTCCATAAGATTTTGAGTTTCAAATTTCTTTTCCTCCCCAAGACGGCATGCAGTCCAATATAGGCTCTACTTATACATTCATATTAAGCATATTTTCACATTGGTCATGATGTAAAGAAGAATTAGATGCAATGGGAGGAACCATGAGAAAGAACAATCAAACCAAAACAACAAAAGAAAAGGAGAACAAATAGCATGCTTCAATCTGCATTCAGATTCCATAGTTCTTTTTCTAGATGTGGATAGCTTTTTCCATTGTGAGTCTTTTGTAGTTGTCTTAAATCCTTGCATTGTTGAGAAGAACTAAGTCTTTCAGTCACAGTGTGGCTGTTACTGTGTACAGTGTTCTCCTAGTTCTGCTCCCTTCACTCAGCGTCAGTCCACATAAGTCTTTTCAGGTTTTTCAGAAGTCAGCTTGCTCATCATTTCTTATATCATAGTAGTATTCCATTATATTTATATACCACAGCTTGTTCAACCATTCCCCAATTGATGGGCATCCCATTATTTCCAATTCTTGGCCACCATAAAAAGAGCTATTATAAATATTTATGGGCGTGTGAGTCCTTTTCCCATTTTTATGATCTTTTTGGGATACTGACCTAGAAGTGGTATTGCTGGCCCTTTGGGCATAGTTCCAAATTGTTCTCCAGAATGGTTAGATCAGTTCACAACTCCACCAACAATGCATTAGTGTTCCAATTTTCCCACATCTTCTACATTTATTATTGTCCTGTTTCATTGTATTAGCCAGTCTGATAGATGTGACGTATCTCAGAGTCATTTTGATTTGCATTTCTCTAATCAGTAGTGATTTATACCATTTTTTCAGATGACTATAGATGGCTTTAATTTCTTCATCTGAAAACTGCCTGTTCATATCCTTTGACCACTTGTCAATTGGGGAATGACTTGTGTTCTTATAAATTTGACTCAGTACTCTATATATTTTAGAAATGAGGCCTTTGTCACAGACAGTGGTTGTAAAAATTGTTTCCCAGCTTTTTGCTTCCCTTCTCGTCTTGGTTGCATTGGCTTTGTCTGTACAAAAGCTTTTCAATTTAATATAATCAAAGTATTTCATAATGTTCTCTGTCTCATGTTTGGCCATAGATTCTGATAGGTAAACTATTCCTTGCTCTGCTAGTTTGCTGATAGTATCCATCTTTGTATCTAAATCCTGTACCCATTTTGATTTCTATCTTGGTATTGGGTGTAAGATGTTGGTCTGTGCCTAGTTTCTGCCATACTGTTTTCCAGTTTTCCAAGCAGTTTTTGTTAAATAGTAAGTTCTTGTCCCAGAAGCTAGAGTCCGTTTTATGGGAGAGTCCATCCCATTCACATTCACAGTTATGATTACTATCTGTGTCTGTGTCTCCATCCTATCCCCCCCTTATGCTTTTCTTTCTCCTTTTCTCCCTTTCCCTCCTCACTAGTGTTTTGCTTTTGACCACTACCTTCCTCAGTGCCCACTCCGTTCTCTTAGCCCCCTCCCTTTTCTTCCCCTTTACCCTTATTCCTTCTTCCCTCCCTTCTGTCCCCCACTCCCATTTCTTTCCCCTTTTCCCTCCTACTTCTTATAGGGTAAGTTAGATTTCTATACCTAACTGATTGCTATTCCCTCTTTGAACCAAATGTGATGAGAGTAAGAATCAAACAATGCTTATTTCCCTCTACTGTAATAGGGTTTTGTGCCTTTTCACATAATGAAATTTACCCTTGTCTGCCTCTTCCTTGCATTTTCTCACAGTACAATCCCTTAATTAGATCCATTTAATCCATTTAATTAGATCAACTTAACCCACTTAGTTTTTTTATCATTACATCAAAGTCAACTTATATACCCACTCCTTCTGTCTCTATTATACTCCCTTTTATGTGTAATAACAGTACAGTTCTATAGAATTACAAGTGTCATCTTCCCTTGTAGGGATGTAAACAGTTTGCCCTTACTGATACAGGGTTTTTTTCCTTTCCTGTTTACCTTTTTATGCCTCTCTTGAGTCTTGTATTTGAAGATCAGATTTTCTGGTGAGCTCTGGTATTTTCATCAGGAAGGTTTGGAAGTCCTGTATTTCATTAAATGTCTGTCTCCTTTCCTGAAAGATTATATCAGTTTTGCTGGGTAGTTGATCCTTGGTTGTAATTCAAGCTCCTTTTCCTTAGGGAATATCATTTTCCCATACCCTGTGATCTTTTAAAGTAGAAGCTGCAAGGTCCTGCATAATCCCGACTGGTTGCATGATTTTTAAATTGTTTCTTTTTGGTTGCTTGTAGTATTTTCTCTTTGACCTGGTAATTTTGGAATTTGGCTACAATATTCCTTGTCTTTCAATTTGAGATCTCTTTCAGGAGGTAATTGGTGAATTCTTTTGATGACTTTTACCCTCTGGTTCTAGGATCTCAGGGCTGCTTTCTTTCCTTGTTGATTTCGTAAAAGATGCTGTCCAGGCGCTCGCTAGCTCTCTCTCTTTTTTGTTTGTTTGTTTGTGTGTTGGTTTGGTTTGGTTTGGTTTTCCATCATGGTTTTCAGGTAGAACAATAATTTTTAAATTTTCTCTCCTGGATCTGTTTTCTAGGTTCGTTGTTTTACCAATGAGGTATTTTATGTTTTCTTCTATTTTCTTTTTCATTCTTTTGTTTCTGTGTGACTGATTCTCACTCTCTCATAGTCTTTAGCTTCCACTTGTGCAATTCTAATTTTTAATGAATTGTTTCCTGCTATTAGATTTTGTACCTCCTTTTCCATTTGGCCCATTTTACTTTTTAAGGTGTTCTCCTCAGTGAGTTTTTGTGCCTCCTTTTCCAGTTGGCCAATTCTGCTTTTTAAGGACCTGTTTTCTACAGTTAATTTTTGTCCTTCCTTTTCCAAGCTATTTACTCTTGCACTCATTTCTTTTCCCAGTTTTTTTTCTACCTCTCTTATTTGACTTTTAAAATCCTTCTTGAGCTTTTCCAAGAAGGCTTTTTAGGCTGGAGACCAGTTCATGTTCCCCTTTGAGGTTTCAAATGTGGATGTGTTGGCAGTGTTGTCCTCTTCTGAATTTATGCCTTGATCTTCCCTGTCTCCATAATAAAAATCTGCAGTCATTGTCCGTTTCTGTTTGCTTATTTCCTGACTGGGAGCAGAGGGCATTGACCCAAGCTTCTTGTGCTGGGAGCCCTGGATCTGGTCACTGGCTTTGTGTGCTGGGGCCTCAGGTGCTGGCAGTTGGAGGCTGTAGGATTCTGGCAGCTTACTTGGTGTTGGGCTGGATTCAGCAACACTGGAGCTCTAGGGGTGAGAAGTCTGCTTACCCAGGCCTTGCACAGAGCTGTTTCGTTGCTGGAAAATGTCTCTCAGCCTGGAGCTCTATCTCTTGGAATTGTGCTTCCCGGACTTTTGCTGAGGCCCTGGGCAACTTGGCTGCCAGAGAATGCCTTCGCATGTGGTGGTTTTCCGAGCAGATTCCCCTGGCCATACTGAGGCACTAGGGGGGTCCTTGTGTTGGTGCTTGCTTAGTATACCCCCCTGGGGTTCAGTATCTCCCCCTGGTATGCTGAGGTGGGGCTTTCCACTGGCTTGCTGGGATGCCTCCTGTTCTGTACTGCTCCCCCTCCCTTAGAGTGAGAGGGGCCTTTCCCATTAATTCCCCCAAGCTTCCTGGGTTACAAGACTGCTGCACCCTGTCTTTCTGCTGGTTTAGCTGTTCCAGGGTTTTTCCTGGGGGTGGTATTTTCTGGACTTTCAGAGGTCAATAAAAGAGGGTGAGAGCAGCTTATTTCTTACTCCACCATCTTGGCTTCCATGTTGGTATAGTCTTGAAATGTACTTCAAATCACACCTAATTCACAGCAGCCTTTCTAGTCTCTGACTTGATTTTGTTGTTCTCCCTGAAGTGAATTTTGAAATAACACCTGGTTTTTATTCATCTTAAATGGTTGTCAGGGAGTTGAATGAAATGAAAACTGTCATGTTTCATTTCTTTGTCACTTTTCAGATGTGCAGTCAAGAAGAGTTCACATAGTTTTCCTCTGGTAGCAAGTAATGATGCATCTTCATTTCTTTATGAGATGCCAAAATTATGAAGGAAAATACCCGTTTTAGAATTCTTCCATTCAAAATGCTAATTTCTGAAGTTTTAAAATAATTTACAACTAGCTGCTTGTAATTTATATTTCTATAACGAGGATTGGGAATCTTGTCTTTTGATGATGTCATTATTTTTTGTAATTCAGTGGTAATGAAGAGACAACCTATTTAAGGAATACTTTCTCAATAATTTTTACTTCTTTTTAACATAGGCCTGAAGCCCCATTGGAACAAGAATTAATGGCTGCTTCCTACCCAGTTGAACACAGTCAGTTGGACACTCATCCCAAGGCAGAATTTTTCAGAGATACTGGTGAGGCAGAGGTACAGAAATTGCCAAACAAGTCTTTGGAAGATACAAGACCTCCTGTCACTGACACAAGTAGTCAAGCAACTTGTTTTGAACTAGCTAATCAGAATGTTGTTCCCACCTCTCAGGATGACCAGAGTCCAGTTGGAGAAAGTCAGTCTGTCAGGAAACGCAGTGTGTCCCACGGATCCAGTCATTCTCAAAAACCAGAGGAGCCAAGGAATGAGGCACCTGCAAACATTCCTAAAATAACTAACAGGTGTACAGATACTAAGGAACCCTCAGAACGGCTTGAAGAGAAGCCAAAAAAGGAAGGTTTTATAAGGCCTTCTGAAGGACCAAAACTTGAAAAGTTGTACAAATCTAAGTCAGAAACACGATGGGGTCCAAGGCCTGGGTCTAGTAGAAGGGATGAAGGTGGTGACAGGCCTGTGAGAAGATCAGGACCTATTAAAAAACCAGTACTTCGAGATATGAAAGAAGAGCGGGAACAGAGAAAGGAGAAAGAGGGTGAAAAGGTAGAAAAACCAACAGAGAAAGTTGTAAAACCTGAAAAGCCTGAAAAGAAAGATCCTCCTCCACCCCCTACAGCTCAGGTTCAACCACAACCACTTCCACCACCTCCCCAACCAGAGCCAGAGAAGCCTCCTGCTGAGACTTCATCTTTGGCTAAAAAGCTGTCCCAAGATACTGTGAAGCCATCAGAAACTGTAGTTAATGTTCACATAGAACCTGCCATTAAAACGTCAAATCAGCAGACTGCTCCTCTTCATCTAACCAAGGAAGAAAAACAACCTGAAAGAGTTATTGGCAAAGAACAGGGAGTCGAAAGACCACGAATAGATTCAAGGCCAATTAAAAAAGAACCAACATTACCTCCTCGAACTTACTGGAAGGAGGCTAGAGATAGAGATTGGTTCCCAGATCAAGGCTATAGAGGTCGAGGACGTGGGGAATATTACTCCAGGGGACGAAGCTACAGAGGTTCTTATGGTGGACGTGGTCGAGGGGGCCGGGGACACAGTAGAGATTATCCTCACTACAGAGAGACAAAGCCAAGAATAGAGCACGCACCTTCTGGATCTCTGAGGCAGCGAGAAGAAAGTGAAACTCGAAGTGAAAGCTCTGATTTTGAAATAGTGCCCAAACGCAGAAGGCAGCGGGGTTCAGAAACTGACTCAGATAGTGAAGTTCATGAAAGTGCCAGTGACACTCTTCCCTCAGACAAAGATAGTTTAAGCAAAGGCAAGCATCCTAAAAGGGAGGAACGCCCTGAAAACAAAAAACCTCTGAAGCCTCTGCTTTCTTTCAAACCTGAAAATAATGTCCGAGTAGATAACAACAGACCACTGGAAAAACTGTACATAAGGGATGATGAGAATAAGACCAAACCTGGCTTCCTTCCTAAAGGAGAACCTACTAGAAGAGGCAGGGGGGGAATGTTCAGACGTGGTGGAAGGGATCCTGGAGGCCGTCCACCACGTCCTTCCACATTAAGAAGGCCGACATATCGTGACAATCAGTGGAATCCAAGGCAAGCAGAAGCCCCCAAACCAGATGATGGAGAGCCACCAAGAAAGCATGAGCAGTTTATACCTATACCAGCAGATAAAAGACCCCCAAAATTTGAACGGGGGAAGTTTGATCCAACCAGAGAGAGGCCTCGAAGGCAACGACCTGCACGACCACCAAGGCAGGATAAGCCTCCTCGATTTAGACGGCTAAAGGAGAGAGAAGCTGCTTCAAAAATCAATGATGTGGTAGCTACTTCTGTCACAAGTGGCACAATTAATAATGTGGTTCAGGAACCAGTTAGTGCTACTGGGGATATTTCTGGGAATAAGACACCAGATTTATCCAATCAGAACTCTTCAGATCAAGCAAATGAAGAATGGGAAACAGCTTCTGAAAGTAGTGATTTCAATGAGAGACGGGAGCGTGATGAAAAGAAAACAGCTGATTTGAGTGCACAGGCAGCTGCAAAGGCAGGAGAGAATGTATTGCCTCCAAAAAGGGAAATAGCAAAAAGAAGCTTTTCCAGTCAGCGACCTGGAATAGATCGCCAGAATAGGCGAGGCAACGGTGGCCCACCTAAATCAGGAAGGAATTTCTCTGGTCCTAGGAATGAAAGAAGAAGTGGTCCTTCATCAAAAAGTGGGAAAAGAGGGTGAGTATAAGAAAGAGTGAGTTGATTTTCCTTTGTAAGGGGCCAGGAGGGAATGATGAAGGAATTATTCATAAATTTATGAATTATGCTTGTCATACTTAATGTTGGTTGCTTTGGAAGTTGCAAAAATGATGTAAAATATGATCCCTACTCTCAAGGGAGAAAGGTATCAGGTTAACTAATGAAAATGTAGTGAATAACCTAAATTTGTTAATATCTAATTTCATTGCTGTGGAAGTTCAGAGGAAAAGGAGATCAGTGAGACCTCAAGTAGTCAGGGAATGGTATATGTAAAAGTGATTGTCATTCAATTAACCAACCAGTCTTTAATGACTGTGTATGCTAGTAAAGTGGTTTAAAAAAAAAAGCAGTTCCTGGCCTTTGTAGCTGTGTGTAATAGTAGAGTCTTTTACATCTATAGTGTGTTATTCCTGTTCAAATATTGACCTTGAGAAAATTAATTATAATAAAACTATCAAGAACAGTGATTAGCGCATAGATAGGTTTAGAATTGCTATACCTACAACCTTTAACTCTTTAGTGGTGCGAAATTTTGGGTTTTATGTAAAAGATAATTAAAAATTTCAGTGACATTAGGTGTTTAATCCATATGGTCATTTCGAGCTTCAAAAAAAATCTGAATTTGGAAATTTTTATTGGCAGCAATACATTTAATGACATTAATAAACATTAACATCGTGATCCAGTGCAGTTTATTACCATATTTACTTGTCTATAGCCTGCTTTGTTTTGTCCAGGCTAATTTTTTGAGACACAAAGCCCGTAGGCTAATTTGAATTGTAGTTCTCAGACTACATTATTTGTATTGTGCTTGAGTGTATATTATTCAGGACTATAAATAAGATTATTTTACTTTAATCTATCTTATTGAGCTTTATAAAATATATTTCCACACGTTCACATTTTTCTTTCTTAACCTGCAAGCAAATTGGAAAAAAATCATGAACAAAATGGCAAGAGGTTCTCTCTGGGTGGTCTTAATTTTAAAGGCTTGTATGTATTAATGCTAAAAGGATCTGTGAGTTGAATTTAGGGGACAAACAGTTCACAGTTTTTCTGGGTAGAAGGAATGCTTTCAGTATATTACCCCTGCCTCTCACATCCTCAGTTCCAAATGGTTTGCCTTCTCAAAATGGTGGATCAGGCATTCCAGGGCCAGTGATTCAGTGTACTCAATTTTACCTGCCATATTTTCAGAAACACATTAAGGTTTGTTTCCGGGTTAAAGAAATGGTATGCAAGCAGTTGTAGTAATAATTATGTATTGCATTAAAGTTTGTAGAGTACCTTATATTTTGTGTGTGTGTCTGTGTCTGTGTATAAGTACCTTGAATAGGTACTTCTAGGGATTATCCTTTCAACACAGCATGGTACAGTAGAAAAAATAAAGGGCTTAAGAGATGAGACACTTGGATTCAAGTGAGCAGGTCGTTTCATGCTTTCAGGCCTTATCAGTTTCCTCAATAGAAAATTATAGGGTTCAAATCTGTGACCCTAACAAATCCATTTTATAAAAAAGAAAAACGAGGCATAGAAAGATTGGGACTCAGAACTCATGAGTCCATCACTTTTCCCACCACACTGTACTCTCTTATAGGGGTTTTTAAATAAATTCTGATACTAAGGAATAAATTAGGGGACACATAGTTTTTCTGTTTTATATAGAATACCAAAAAAGAAAAGGCACTTCCACAGCATTTCTAAGGACTAGTTGTTTTAGAAGCAGAAATAATATTTATTTGGCTTGGAGCAACATTTTAAAAGCAGATTTGCCTAAAATAACCATAGTAGTGGTCACCTAAGTAGCAGCATTATAGATTATAGACTTAAAACTACAAGAGATCACCAGGTACCACCTCATCATGTCACAGATGAGGAAACTGAAACACAGATATTAAAATGGATTGCCCAGTGTCACACAACTAGTAAGTGTCTGAGATAGAATTTGAATCCAGATCTTTCTGATTCCTGGGCGTAGTACTCTTATTCACTAACCATGCCACTTGCCTAGAAAGCTGACCTTGGAATCCAAGTAGTGTTTCTGACGCATCCTGGCTGGACAGTGTGAGTTTGGACAGGCAATTTTTTTAAGACAGTTGCTGAGAGCTGAATTACTGGAGGAAATTTGCCATTTGGTAGCTCCCTGTATCAATCAAATCACAGATCTCAGGTATTCTACCCTATGTCCAGTTTTTTAACCTAAGGAAATTAAAACTGCAACCTTAGTTACAAACCTTAAATTTTACAAGTGAAGGAACTATGGACACTTTAAAAGGTTGTAGATTTTCAGAGTGCTAGTTTGTAATGACTAAGACTAACAGATTTTTTTGATTCCCAGTTAAATATTCTTTACATATAAATTTAAAAATTTCAAATACTAATATTCTCTTTTATATGGGATAGCTTATAATTTATTTTTAGCTTAATGGAAATACAGATGTATTTATATAAAATGTTTTTTTTGCAGTCCATTTGAAGACCAGTCTATAGGCATGGCTGGTGTTGATCCTGCCAATGGCAGCTCAGTGCATCATCAGGATGGAGGTCCAAATGGCACTGGGCAAAAGAATTCCAAAGATGCCAGTGGGAAAAAAAGAGAAGAACCTAAACCAGGTCCTAAGAAACCCAAAGAGAAAGTGGATGCCCTGTCCCAGTTTGACCTCAACAACTATGCAAGTATGTCTGCAACTTTAAAAAAATTATACATCCATAGAAAAGACCAAGACAATAACAATAAGTACCCATCACACTTAGATTTGATGGTATGGTAGTTTTTATTGCCTTCTACAAGTAGGAGGAAACTTATGGTTACAAGTCAGGTGGGAACTTCACTACTTGACCTCCATATGAATCAAATGATACCTTGCTACCAGCAGAATTTAAGTTTTAATTAAAAATTAAATTAATGGGATTTTGTTCAGTCAACAGACATTTGTTAAGCACTTACTATTTACTGGGCACTGTGCAAATACAAGGAAGAAGAATGGTGTTTACTGCTCTTGAGGCAGCTCTGTTGCCTGGTAGATTGAATACTAGGCCTAGAGTCAAGAAGATCTAGATTAAAATCCAGCCTGGACATTTAACTGATTCTGTGACATTGGGCAGGTCACTTAGCCCCTGTCTTCCTCAATTTCCTTATCTGTAAAATAGGACTGATAATAGCACCTACCTCCCAGGGTTATTGTGAGGACCAAAAGAGATAATAATTATGAAATGTTTAGCACAGTGCCTGGCACACATAGTTGGCACTTAATAAATGCTTGTTCCCTTCCTCAGGAGTTTACATTCTAATGGCATATGACTACACAGAGAAGAAGTTAAAGAAGTAGGGGTCTAGTTAAACAAAAGTTCTGAGAGTAGGAGCCTTCCAATCATAAGGAAAGGCTAGAAAAGGGAGGATATTTTAATTTGTGGTTTTTCAGGGCTGGAGTAAGACTCTAGGATGAAGAGGTTTTTAAGGTATGATAGAGGAAGCCCATAGTGCAGCTTGTAGAAGCATCATTCTACTAAATTAAATGCTTTTTCAACATATGCAGTGAGATCTTCTGTTCTCTTACATGTGTCTAGCAGTCGTGAAAGAGTAAAAATGTGTGTGGTTCAGTGTCAGGAAAGGTGATTCGTTCCTTACTTTATCAGTACCTCAACACCATCACATTGTTACTTCTAGCATAACTCCTTCCTGTATTTATTGTTGTTCAGTCATGTTCAAATCTTCATGACCCTATTTGGGTTTTTCTTGGCCTTCTCCAGCTCATTTTACAGATCAGGAACTGAGACCGACAGGGTTAAGTGACTTGCCCAGGATCACACAGCTAGTAAGTGTCTGAGGCCTTTCTGTAGACACACGGTCTGATCTAGCTGATTGTTCCATCTTTGTTCTCAGTAATCCTATCTTGCACATTTTGAGTTGTTATGATCTAGGTGTGATAGTATGGGTGTGTCACTGGGGTAGAGAGGTCTTTTTCATTTTTCTTTTGTTTCTTTTCCTTCTTTATTTATCCTGAAATGCCCTTGGAATGCCTTTGCTTAGTTAGATGTCTTGCATTTTCCTTAAGTCTTGAAAAGTATTAAAATGACCCATCCGAAGCAGATGTTTTGCTTTTTATGTCCTTGATTTGAAATTTTCACAGATATGTTAAACTGTTTAAAGGATAATCTGTGGTAGAGGGAGTTTCCTCATTGGGTGTTGCCCATACCAATAAAATCACAAGTCTGATCCAAAAACAACTTTGACCTCATGGTATATGAACCAGTGATTGTTTCACCATGGGAATTGTGGGGAAGTAGGGAAGTGAGCATCAAAGTATGTTAGGTCTTTGGTCTTGCTTTTGAAGGAAGAATATTTTGTTTGTTTTTGATTTGTGTGTTTTGTTTTATTTTGTGAGGTAATTGGGGTTAAGTGACCTGTCCAGGGTCACACATCTGTTGAATGGAGAATTCTTAAACACATAAGACAAATCTAAAGCACCATCTTCTTTAACCTACAGGTGTTGTAATAATTGATGACCATCCAGAAGTGACTGTGGTTGAAGACCCCCAGTCAAATTTAAATGATGATGGTTTCACTGAAGTGGTTTCTAAAAAACAACAAAAACGCTTACAGGATGAAGAACGTAGAAAGAAGGAAGAACAAACTATACAGGTTTGAAACTTTAAAAATTTGAGATAAGAATTTTACGATTTTACCCAAAGTATCTTATAATTGTGTGCATAATGCTTGGTAAAAGACTATATTGATGCAGAAAATAAAAGTTTATTACAATTATACTCTCTCCAAGTATCAAGACTGATTTGCTCTTGTATTTTTAGCTCATAAAATAAATGTATCAGATTAAATTGTAAATGAAATAGTAATAGCATGTTGAGTTTCGAGTACTAATAGTATTCCAATGGTTTTTTTTGGAGTTGTGCTTGGGAAGATTACAGAAGTTATCTCTATACTAAGGGGGGCAACAAATTTTTATAGTCCAGTAAAAGATGCTTTGTAATAATGACAACTTAAATATTCAAGATACTTGAATTTTTTTATATAGACAAGGCCATTTTTTCCCCTTTTTATCACAGCTTTTTTCCTTAACCCTAAAATGGAACAATTTTTGGAACATACTGTCTTTATTTGCTATGTTAAATATGTATTTCAGAAGGACAGGCGTACTTTGTCTCTTGAATGGATAATTTGAATCATGTTTTGTTGGCTGGTTGTATGAATGGCTGCCTATAACTACATTATTAAAACTTCAAATTTTTTTAAGGTGTGGAACAAAAAGCCTTCAAATGAAAAAGGAAGAAATCAGAATTCTAAGCTTCCTCCAAGGTTTGCTAAAAAACAGCAACAGGCTACAGTAGGCCAGCAACCACAAACTGCAACCCCACCTCCAGTGCAGAGTCTGGCACAGGCTCAAGTCCCTGTTCAGGTTCAGCCACCGACAACAACACAGACTCCTAACCAGGCACTACCATCAGTCCAACCGCAAGTCCAAGCAACAAATGCAACTAATGGCACAGACTATGTAGCAACAGGAAAGTCTCTCCAACATGCACAGTCTCATGGGCCTCTAGGGGCAGAGATATGGGAGAACAAAGTAGCCCCCACAGCTGTTCTCAGTGATATTTCTAAGAAATGTAAGTGTGTCTCTGATTCTTAACTATTTGTGGGTGGACAGGACTGGAATACTATTTCCATATAGCAATGTTGATGGTTTTGGTTTTGGTTTCCTTATTTGGAAGGACCTTTTTGTTCTTAATTCCTTGTCCAGGATTATGTTGTTCTTCATTAGCTAAAAGGAAAAAAGAAATATTTTTCCCAAGCCAAAAAGTGTATTAAATTATCATGTGTCATCATCCCTTTTGATATGAGTGTGGTTTTAGGGACTGACATAACTTAAAATAATAATCTTTGTCCAGGTGTTAAATTCTCTATTGCAACATTGTATAATAGTGAAATATGAAAGTTCTTTTAATGAGCTGACCTTAAGAAAATAAACACCTATTGAAAGGTGATTTTGATTGTTGAAAATTAAAATTCATGCTTTCTGGCTTCTGATTTTCAGTGGGACCCATTAGTCCACCACAGCCACCTTCAGTCAGTGCATGGAATAAGCCTTTAACATCTTTTGGATCGTCACCAGAGGTAAAAATTATTTCAAACAATAAAATGCCATGGCAGGTGCTGCAATATACTTTCATTGTGATCTGTGGCAGTTTTCCCAAATAGGAAATTATTTGTTCAGGTTCATAATTTAAATCATTCCTGCTATGTAATCAGAATGTATACTTTTACCCAGAACAGTTGAATATGACTTCTTTAGTTGACAGAAATTGTTCTCTGATCTTAATTCTCATTCACACCAATGTGCTAGGGGGATCAGTTGCTAGATCTTTCCACTTTTACAATTCACACCCTAGTTCAAACCTTATCACTTCATGTATTTCAACAGCCTCTTCTTTTATCTCCATTTCTTCCCTCTGCAGTCCATTCTTAACACATGGGATCATTATTCCTAAAGCACACATCTAACCATGTCACTCTACTGCACCAGAAGCTTCAGTGGGTTTCCAGTGCCTTTAAAGAGAAACCTCTTTACTTGGCATTTTGAGCATTGCCCAATCTGACTCCACAGTGCTTACACATAAACACTTCTCTTCTCTGCCCCTCCCCCCACACACACACAGCTTTCACTGTGTCTGTGCCATGGCATAGATTATTCCTTGATGTGGAAAATTCTTCCCTTGCTCACTTTTAAGTGCCACCTCTTCCAAAAACCTTTCATGATTCCCCTAGTTGTTAGGGTGTCATCCCACTCCCATTATTTTTGCATGTATATGTGGATGTATCTCCCAGTAAAAGTTCCTTGAGGACAGAAACTATCTCACTTTCATATTTTATATTCAGGGCTTGGCATGTAATTGCTTGTTGATTGATTGGCAGCTTTGATAACTTGTGTTTCTTTTTTTGGTTTGTAGCTAATGTGTTTGTACCTTTTCCAGGGAATAAAGAATGGCCAAGAAAGTGGTGTTGAAATTGGAATTGAAACTATTCAGTTTGGTGCCCCAGCTTCAAATGGCAATGAAAATGAAGTTGTTCCAGTACTAACTGAAAAGCTGCCTGACAAATTACCTGAACCCAAAGAACAACGGCAAAAGCAGTCTCGGGCAGGGCCAATCAAAGCCCAGAAGGTGAAAATGTCAATTCCCAATTCTATAGTTCATTTTATTGCCAAATTTTGGGAAGAATTAAAAAACTAGCATTTCTTGGAGTTAAATGGAGGGTGGGCTTTAAATTATATGCTTGTTAGTATTTGAAAAGGAGCATTTTCATAAAGGCCTTTGAACAAAATATTTACTTGTCCCAAAAATGTTGAATTTAGCTTCCAGATTTGAGTCCAGTAGAGAACAAAGAACATAAACCTGGTCCCATCGGAAAAGAACGTTCTTTAAAAAATAGAAAAGTGAAGGATGTTCAACAGGCAGAACCTGAAGGACAGGAAAAATCCAACCCACCTTCAGTCAGAAACCCTGATGCTGTTACCACAAAGGAAACCAAAACAGTTACAGAAATGAGTTCTGAAATAGGCACAATGATATCTGTTTCTGCCCCAGAATTTGGTGCTAATACAAAGGTAAGCAAAATACAGTATTTAGAAATTCAGTTGGACCATTTACCTGAAATAACACGGAAGTCACAAATACAACTAATTTCATTTTTAATTCAAGATTTACGTGCTATCAGTCATTCAGCAGATATGTAGCGCCTAATATATGCTAGGCATAGTGGAGATATGTGTTAAATTTCCTATTGCTATGTGATCTGCAATCAAGATTTAATTAAACCTAAGCCTTTATTTACTTTTGCATAAAAATCTGAAAAGGATATCTCTTAATCCGTTTCATGTTATTACTAGAAGTACATAACATATAAAGAGGAATGCGGGAGAAAGTGGAGGCATTTGATCTTAATATATCTGATTATTTGTAGATGATCAATATATCTGATTATTTGTAGATGATCACTATGGGGACCTACAGTTATTCTGTTTTATGAGCCATGTAATTCTACTCATGAAAGGGATTATGGTTAAAATTGTGATGTCTAATGGATTGTATAAAAATACATATTTATATCAGCAGCCTATAAATTTTGTCAATTCTACTTGACAGTCTTTTAGCATGTCAGTTCTTTTCAGAGTTGTCATTCTTTTCAAAATAAAGGTACCATTATTTGTTCTACTACTAGAAAGAGTATTTTAGATTTTTGGGTTTCTTGATTTATTTGCCTACTGGTTATTGATAGTAAAATTTTTTTAAAGCTTTTCTAATTGTTTTTGCCCTGATGTTTCCAAAATTAACTTTAGTACTAGAACTAGAATATGTCTTTAGGAAAAGGCATGGTAATGTGGTGAGGTGTTTTTTTTCCCAGAATATATTTTTTATTCCTTCATAGGAGTCCGTAACAGACTACACTACACCTTCTTCTTCTCTGCCTAACACTGTGGCTAATAGTAATACCAAGATGGAAGAGACATTGGTTACTAATGTAAGTAGTTAATTCTGTGTATGGCAGCTTTGGAAACTGTTATATCACACAATTCCCCAATTTTGTTGTCCTTAACAATCCTTATCACAGTGGACAATAGTTGACTCTTTTTAGGGGAAGGGGGAAAGAATCCTGACTTGTCTAGGATTATAGGTTTTCACAAAAACTTTGCTATCATGTTGTTCTCCCAGTACTTGTTGAGTTACCAAATTAAAAGCAAAATAGTCAAATTTCCTTTTTTCTTATATTCCTATTAACACATTCTCTGTAGAGGTTCTAAGATACACCTGCTTTACAGGTTCACCCCTGTAGTAGATATTAATATGGTCTCCATTGACAATCCTGAAAGACGACCAGATGAAGGGTTTCTGTCAGATAAACTGAACGTTCAAATAGCTCTTCATCTCACATTTGAGCTTGTGGAACCTGTTCTTATTTTCATGAGTACTAGTTATTGATCACAGAATTATCTATCTGAGAAAAGTTTATTAATTTCCAAGTACCATCTATTACTGTAATAACAAATCTCACTAATTTAAACTTAGTTGGTGGGGAGGGAAGACCTTAATAGTAGTGCTAAGTCCTCACATTTTATATTCCTGTTGTGAAAGTCAAATGAGGTTGCCAGTTTGCATATGTTACGTTGAATGAATATTTGATGAATTATAACGTCTGTGAAAGTGCTCAAATCTTCAGAGTACTATGTTCATAAAGAATTATTAGAGGATCTCAGAATTAGGAGGGGCCTCCAAAGCCGTCTGCTCCAACCTACACCCAAGCATGCCTTCTTTATCTTATCCAGTTCCCTCTTTGTTATACCTAGCCATGACAAGTTGTCATAAAGTGTTTGCCTGATGACCTTCAGTAGAAACTCTTATATCCCAATTCATTTCTCCTTTAGAATAGTTCAGCTTTCTTGAGCCTAAATCTGCCTGTTAACTTCCAGCCATTGCTCTAATTTTGTCCTCTGGCTGACAAGTATTATCCCTCTCGCCCTTCATCTTTTTCCGGGTTAAATAAATAATTCTGTTTCCTTCAACCAAGTATCATTTTTTTTTTCCTAATCTTTTTCTTGTCTAATCTTATTATCTTTTTTCTAATCTTAAAGCATCCTTGTCCCTCCTGTCTTCCTTCTCGTCTCATCTCCTGTATTCAGGTTAATTTCATTGCTTTAAATATGGCAGCAAAAATGAAATGCAGTACTTCAGATACAGTCTGAATAGGGCAGAATCACCTCCCTTGTTCTGGACACACTATTAACTTACTGAGCTTATAATTCACTTAGATCTCCCAGATCTTTGCACAAAAGCTATTTGCTGTCCATGCCTTCCCAAGCCTGCAGCCTGTTTTTCTTCAGGTGATTTTTGAACTAAATAGGTTCTGACATTTAATCTCTATTAAATTTCATTTTCTTAAATTTAGTCCATCATTCTTGAATTAGATTATTAATAATAATAATATAATATTTAGCAGAATACAATTAATATTATATATAATATAACATTACTAATAATCTAATACTTAGGAGAATATAATAAAACTGTAAAGAAATTGTCAAATAATTCATAATTCTGGCTAGCAATATTAAAATTCCATAAATTTGTTTTATCGTTTAAGATAATCATAGTATTTTGGAATTGGAGTTACTTCAGAGATCATCTTGTTTAATTCCTTTCTTTTACAGATAGGAAAATTTTACAGATTAGGTCTGTAGAGGCTGACTTGCCCAGTGTAGATAGAAGGAAGGTTGTAAAATTATGAAGTGATTTGAATGCCAGGGAATTTGGGTGTCTTTTGACAATAAATGTAGAGTTGTGAAACTACAGTATTTGGTCTAGAAACACTTTTTGTGGCAGTGCTGGGACTAGAGCCTGTATCTCACAATTGCCAGTCTACTACTCTAACACAGCTTTTCCAATGAAAGTTGTATGAAGTGAGTATGAATTTACTGTACACGATGTACGAAGGACTATGTTCGTATGAGTGACTATATTAGATAAAATTATTCATTTCAACACATAAATATTTAATGACTAAGAACTATTAGAATGTGGAAATCGGGGAAATTTCTAATCTTGTTTAACTTCATTTATGCTTTGCTTAAAACAATTAACAGAAACAACTGTATCAATGAAAATGAATTTTAGAACTGGAGTGGATCTTTAAGATCCAGTTTGGTCCTATCCCCACCCAAACCCTCTTTCAACTTCTCCCTCCTCTGTCTTAGGGTAATAAATGTATAGGGATTCAGTTTGCTTATCAATGTAAAGAAAGGTTTCATTGACCAACACAAACAAGTGGGGAGATAGGGAGAATGATGTTTAAATATTGGTTGTTGGAATCTCCTAGATTCCATTCCTGTTGTCCCTTTGAATCACTGTCCACGTTGAGTGTTATGCTCTTGAAACTGATCAGTGAATAAATTAAATTATTAACAAGTAAATAGGTATCATGGAGGACTGCCTGTAGTTTAAATTGGCTCCAGGTATGTAAAGTAACTTGAGCTGGGCCAGCAAAATTGTTTGAATTTTGGTGCCTTCCCTATTCAAATATGAAATGTGTTTTAAGCTGTGAGAATTTATTTTTATGAAGTTTTCTGTTAAACCTTCCTCTTCAAAAATGCGATAAAGTTTGTGAAATTTTGAGGATATGGGTGGTAGAACCTCAGGCTTCCTATTTTAATGATGTCTACATTACTGCCATTTAGGAGAAGGAACTCAGAAACTATAGTTGCTTATGAAGCTTACTTGTTAATGTAGGTTCCAAGTTCTGTGTGAAAATGGCAAGCTGAGGTTTTGGGGGGAGTATTGTAAATGGGAACCAGGTCGAAATAATATGACAGGCTGTAAATTGATTTCAGGGATTTTATTAAGGTCTTTTAACAATTATAAAGTGATGTTGGGATAAGTATTTTTTGTGGGAACTTTGTGGTTTTTAATACTTGGTTTCTTTTTTATTGGTCTGCTAGTGTTAACTGCTTTTTGTAAGAGAGCAAGTCATCACAGAATTAAGGATTGTCACATTTTTAAATGTCAGAATTTTAGCATTGGTTTTTGTAATGTTAAATGATCACTAGTGTTTCATATCAGTTGAAATGAAAGAATGCACATGATATTTTTATGAAAGAATTTTGTTTCATGAAATTACTTCCGTATCTTCCTGGGTGGGCCATACATTAATATTTTGTTTCCTATATTTTGGGATGTGATATCACAACCTTTTGTTATAGTATCCCCATCGGCCCAAATCACCAAAAAAAAAAAAAAAGCTTGGGGAGAAAAGGAATGACAAAGGTAGAAACATGTCATTTCCTTATGTCTCCTATTGGTTCTCTTTTTATTTCTCAGTACATAAAGGAAAGATTAGATATCATTTCTTATATCTAGACCCTTCTAATATTAGGGAAATATATAATTAATTTCTGGTAGTGTGCTCAATTGCCACTACAACAAAAAAAATGTAAAGGAACATTGGGCAATCCTGTAAGTTTCACTTGTACTACATTTTCTTTCTGTCTCCGAAGCAACTTAATGCATATGTTTCTGTCTACTGAAACTACTTTTTGAAAGTAATTATAAGAAAATTGACTGCAAACGCATAACCAGAATTCAGTTTTTGCTATTTGTGATCCATAATTTTGGGCATGTTCACTTACATATAAAAATCCACTATAGTATTTCAGGTAGCTAGGACATGAATTTTGGGGGGATTTTTTTGAAGTGAATGGGGTATCTCTTTGGGGCTTAACTTCACCATTGATTTTCTTATTAAAAGGCAGTTAGTACTTAGTCTTCCATAGAGCTGACCAGGGATGTGTGAAATATTTACAGATATGTAATGTTACACAAATTGGTCTTTTATGGTCAGGCCCTAAGAAAAGGACTTAAATCCTTAGCACCACTTGAGCTTTTTTCTTTAATGGTAGACTTAGTTAGATTGTGATGTATGTTGCCTGCCTTTTCAGGTGCCCCTGCCCAACACCCTTCCCCTCCCTAAGAGGGAGACTTTACAACAGAGCTCCAGCCTAAGTCCAGCTCCTCCCACTACTTTCAGCCTCACCTTTAAGGTATGTACAATGTCCATCTAAGGGTCCTTATTTCTTGCATGCAGGGGGAAGGAAGTTCATGGTGATTCTCTTGGTGCATTTAGAGCTTTTTTGTTTGGTGTTCAAGAATAATAAAGCAGAAGAAAGGAAAGGGTAAGAAGATTCAGGCTTTGAGTATTCTAGTGTCCATTACCACTTTCCTATTTGTCCTCATTTTCTGAGTCAGGCTTTAGCTTCAGGACTGAAGGACTACATTTGTACCATATGTTGCTTGAGATAGATTCTTTTTTTAAAAACTTCTAAAATAGAATTCATTAGGTATGTGTGCAACAGAAACGAATAGGGTTACTTGGTGTTTTGCTCAGATGAGCAGTAATAAAGTTGCTCGTTACTAGTTGTCTTTCTGTGGTGTTATCATTGGTGTGCATTGTGTTAAAAATTTGCTCAGTTACTTTTTTTTTAAGATAGTAAAAGCTCAATCTATATACTGTGTTCTGTTTGGTTCTACTGTAATTCTTTAAATAAGAATACTCAGCCTAGAGAGTCAAAGAAATAGTTGTGATGCCAGTAGATTAGGGCTTGTTTTTAGTCCTTATTTCTTAAAGTGATGGTCTGATGATTTAGGCTAAAAACTTGTGGCATTATGATTTGTTAATGCTTTTGGGTGATTAGATTAATGAGAGGACATTAAAAACAGATTTTTACCATAGGATCAGCTTACAGAGAAGCAAAGAATGAAATGCTGAACTTTTTTCTTTAATATTCATGAGAAATTATAGTATGATAATGCTTCCTACTGTCATTGATGGTTGACAGTGAACATTTTGGTCTTTGAGAAAAGGTTGTGGTTAAGAAAGCTTTATATGTAGATACAATGTATGTCATGGATAATAGACTGCTTTACTGGAGATAAAATAATAAAAATTATAATACTACCAAAGTTAATTTGCAGTTTTAATACTATACCAATCAAACTATTAACTGTTAGAAGGATACTTTATAGAACTTGATAAAATAATGAAAAGACATAGGAAGGAGGGGGAATAGCATTTCCAGGTCTAAAGCTACATTGTAGCATGGGAGTCATCAAAGCCATGTGGTCTTGGTTATAACATGCAGGGGTAGCAATGGAACCAACAAGAATCAGAAGCAGTGGAACTCAATAACCCAGTATTCAATAAGCTGGAAAACATAAATTATTTGGGATAGAATTCCCTTTTGATAAAAATTAGTAGGAAAACTGGTGAACAATCAGGCAAAAATTAGGCTTAGCCCAACACCTTACTTCATATTCCATAATGCATTCTAAGTGGATGCATGACCTTGATATTTAATATCATGCCATAAAAAATTAGAAGAGAAGCCCAGCTCTGGATAGGAAAAATATTCTTAATCAAAAAAGGGATAGATAACTTTGAGTACGTAAGATTAAAAATCTTTCTATACAAATAAAATAAATGGACTTAGGATAAAAAGGGAATCAATTAAATGAGAAAAATCCTTTGTGTGAGCTGAGTTCTCAGGAGATTTGTAAGCTATTGACCGTATGGAAGAATGCTTCAAATTAACTAAAAATAGAAATGCAAATTAAAATCATCATAATTCTTTTCCTGGCACATAGCAAATTGGAAAAGATGACAAAAGATTGGGAGGGGAAGGAGCATACTGGTGCATTGTTGGTAGAATTGTAAATCAGTACTACAATTTTGGAAAGCAATTTGGAATTATGCAAATAAAGTGACTAAAACGTTCCCACCTTTTTATCCAGAGATTACTACTGAATTTTCACAAACCCAAGGTGCTCATTGATGAGAAAGTCCAATTTATAACAGAATTTTTATAGCAGCCTTTAGTGTGTGATAGCAAAAAATTAGAAGCAGAGTAGAAGCCCATTGTTTGGAAAATGGCTAAACAAATTGTGGATCCCATGAGTGTAAAGGAATATTACTGTGCTTTCAGAAGTGAATACAGAGAGGTATGGAAAATCTACATGAACTAACAATGGAGTAAACAGATCGATAAAACATATATGCAATGATTACAACGATGTAAATGGGAAGAATAGCCACAAAAAAAATCAGAAGTGAACATTGAACATTACAGAGAATAAGCAGAACCCCAAAGAAGAGATATGAAAAGATAATCCCGCATACACACTCTTTTTGCAGTGTGTACAGTGTGGAACATTGCATATAAATTGTCGGAATTTTTAAAAAATTTTTTTAAGGCAATTGGGGTTAGGTGTGACTTGCCCAGGGTCACACAGCTAGTAAGTGTCAAGTGTTTGATTTGAGGTCAGATTTGAACTCAGGTCCTCCTGACTTCAGGGCCGGTGCTCTACCTACTGTGCCATTTAGCTGCCCCCAGAATTTTTTTCCCCTAATATATTGATCAGTTTTGCTGATGTTTTTTCTTTTTATTATATGAGATAATATATTCTCTTCTCTTTCAGACAGTGGGGAGTAATAGAGTGGGAAATTTAGGTGACAGGAAAAAAAGATATCAATAAAAATATTTTGAAAGAAAGCAAACCCTCTATGTACATAAATGTATGTCTAAAAAATCCTAGTCGAAAGTTTCTAGCAGTCTTCAAATACTGGTTCTTAGACTTTGTTTACTTTTTTTCTGAACATATTAGTAATGGTCCTGTAATTCCACAAATTAACCCTGATAGCAAATTTCTCTTAAGGAGTATGAGGTGTTTTTTTATTTATTTTGTAACCCCATAGATGTTTTTGTTTGTTTCAGTCCTGCCTCAATACTGTTGTTTTGCTATCACAGTATCCTCAGCTAAAACTTTTATTTTCTGCTTTCGTCTTCCTGAGAATATTGATGAGTCCCATGGTAACTGATACATGAAAATATCTGTCTTCATATTTATTTTTGCATTTACTAAACTCAGTTGTTATCAACTGAATCTGTTTTTCAGAAATGACCTTGCTTCTTTACTTTTGCTTTAATCCACTTTTCTTCTACTCTAAACTAAGAGGAAATTTAATGTTAAAAGAAATACCAATTGAAATCAAGGATTATCCTATAACTTTGGCAGTATCCATTGTCTTTGCTTATATCACTCTATGTGTGGTGATTATTTTGGATCCTTTAATGCCACGTTTCAGAGTTTCAATAACTTAATATGTACAATATTAATAACATCTGGCATAAGGACAGCTTAGAGGTCAATTTGATCATTGTGAATATATTACTTGTGTTATTTTAAGCCCTTAACTATCATTCAGATGGCTTTTCAGTTCTAATCAATTGACTAATCACATTTAGTTCATGTTGTACTACATACAAGGTTAATAAAATAATAAGTAATATCTTTTAGCTTTTTTAGGATTAAATACTTTTTCAGCAAATACAAATTTACAGGCCTAAAAGTTCTTTGCATCAGATATTTAATTCACATACTATAACAAGTAAAAGCTAAATCCCATTTAGAGTTAATTTCTGGGATGGGGAGAGGAATGGTACTTGTGTTTATAGAGGTAAGATTTTGTATTGATTTCAACATTGCCTATAGATGGATAGCTTTTCTCCACCCTTATTGCCCCTTAATATCTTTATTCAGATAACAAATTTCTGGCAGCTGTGATAATAGATTATATCCACTTAGGACTTTATGGTTACAAAACACTGTCCTGTTACCTTATTTGTTCTTCTTAACAACCTTATGATGTGAGCATGACAAGTGTTGTTCCATTTTATAAATAAGAGCTAAATAGTTTCTCCTCTACCACATATATTAGATAGTGAACCCAAGCCTTCTCCAAATTTAGTAATTTTTCCACTATATCAAGCTGCCTGGTAAAATATCTTTTTGTAAAGTAAGGAAAATATGTCATCTCTCTTAAAACTGTGTCCATTGGAAATTACTCAAATAATTGTGGTGTCATTGGCTTTTTACCCATCTTAGCCCTGTTACCAAATTAATAGAATCATTTATTCTAGACCTTGAATCTAGAGTCTAACTAATAGTATATATTAAATCTCCCATTTCCTGAGTTTCAGACCATTAGGAGTATTAAGTCCAGCTGCTAACCTAGCCACATTATTTAATGACAGGGACATCGGGGCAAGGGAATATTTTGCAGCTTTTATAGGGCAGATGACTTGACAGAGTCTATTGGAGGGAGCTCTGGTTTGGGGTTTTGGTTTTGTTTTGGTTTTTTGCCATCTTCCATTTCCAGGGACTTAACTTATGATTCTTTGTAAACAGATATCTTACTGCTTCTCAAAGCAGATCACAAAGCTCTTTCTGAAACTTTACTGGGTTCAAAGCAGGTTCTCTTCAACAGAGTGAGGAACAAGGGTGGGAAAGAAGACCTCAGTTTTATAGATTAGCTTGAATTTTTGAAGATCTTCCCTGGAAAATGTGTTTGCAATATACTATATACATGTTTTCCATTATTTTAACTACTCTTTATATTCTGGGATATTAATAAAATTATCTCTTTTAATTATAGATGGAATCTGCACGCAAAGCATGGGAAAACTCACCAAATGTGAGAGAAAAAGGGTCACCAGCAACTTCCACAGCAGCTCCTATTGTAACTGGAGGTAGCAGCAGTGCCACTGTACCAAGCACTGTTAATTACAACTCCTTCTCAAGTGCATCAATGCCTCCTATTCCTGTTGCATCCGTCACCCTACAACTTCATTATCAGGTAAAAGATTCTGTGTTTTGTTTTCATCTAAATTTTTTCCCCTCATTTTTAATCCTTTCCATGGTCAGGACAGGGGTTACTCCTGAAGACCTAAACATGGTTGTGGCATAGTAGCAATAGATTTTTGTCTAGTCTTCTTTTATGTGAGTTATGGTGTGGGTAATTTTTGTGTAGTTTAATAAAATTTTTTAAGTTAACATACTGCTGTGGTTAATTATTTTTTCTGTCATGTCACCTTATCTTAGACTGACTACAAATAAATGGCAGCTCTGTATGACTTGTTTTGGATCTACATTGAGCATCTAATCTAAGCAACTATTTTTAGTTGACTAGGTGACCTACACTGGTAGACAAATGTCTAATCCATGCAGTTTAATCATCAAGGATCAGTTAAAATGACTAGAGCCCCTATGTTAAACATGAGAGTATTTTTACTGCATTTTGACAATTTGACAAGTTTCCATTTGAAGCATTGCAGTTTTTTTGTTTTGTTAAGTCAGACATAAGGGATCTGATATAGCTGTTGCCACCTGGCAAGTGACCATTTAAACTATGGGACACATTCCTGTGCTCCTTCCTACTTACTGAATCTAAAATTAACTGTGTTAATTTCCTGCCATATATGTCCTTCAACTTTCAACTTGAAGTTTTATGATTCATTTCATTCAACAGGCACTTATTCAGTAATTAATGATATTCATGGGGTAGTTGTCCCTGTACCAAAGCGTTTATGTTTTCTCCAAAGTCTGTATTTTACTGGGAGTTGTCATTGAACAGTGTATCCTTCATACTTGTTTTCCCTTTTCACACTCCGTGTCCTAGGAGCTGGTACATATACTACCTCTTCTTTGAGTACTAAATCTACAACCACCTCAGATCCTCCCAATATCTGCAAAGTGAAGCCTCAACAGCTACAGACCAGCAGCCTGCCTTCTGCTAGTCATTTCTCTCAGCTGAGCTGTATGCCTTCCCTTATTGCCCAGCAGCAACAGAGCCCACAAGTCTATGTGTCACAATCTGCAGCAGGTAATAATATTTATAGGATTTAATTTAATCAGTAAAGGTGTCTCAGGTATTTATTTCCCTTCCAAAAAGGTTTATTCACTAAATGATGCCAGTTTTATTGAACATTAAATTCTAGCTTATGTTGAGCAATACATACATATATAGTCTCTCTCTCTCTCTCTCTCTCTCTCTCTCTCTCTCTCTCTCTCTCTCCTCCCTCCCCCCCCCATATTTTGTGTTTGCCAAGATACAGATTTCAGGCAAATGACCTGTGGTGGTAATTGTGATAAGCCATCCACTCACTTATTGTAGATAAAGCAAGGAATTCAGGACTCCTAACAGTAGTACTTGGTTACAGATTATTAACTTTTGGTATTTAAGTTTTATAAGCCACATGGAAGATAGTCACATGTTTCATTTCTTAGTACATGGTTACCTCGTTTTAGAATACAGTAGGATTGAAAATTTCAACTCTTGAAAGACTTAAAAATAATTTTTCCGAAGATCTCAAAATTATTAACCATATTATTGAGGATATCATACTATATTATTCCTAGATCTACTAATTGTGTGTGTGTGTCTGTGTCTGTCTTCAATCCTGGTACATAGTAAGTGTCTGAAAAATGTTTATTGATTGATTTGTCCTAAAAGGAGTAATTGTAGGTTCAGGCAGCTTTTTTTTTTATTTGCCTTTTGCATTTCATAACAAAAAATGAATTTGTAAATTTAGTTATTTCATATTTGGAATTAACTCCCCAAAACCTGGTAATTCTGTCTATATTTTTTCTATCCCTGGCATCAAAAATAGTATTTTCATATAGCAGTCACTTAATAAAAGCTTATTAATTGTTTAATTGCTTTAAGGAGTTGAGGTAGCTTTTTGAATATGAAATAGTGTGGTGCAATCAGATAAAAATTAGTCTGGGAGTCATGGAAACTGAAATCTTCTAGTCCTGGGACTGTCATGGCTTTTGTGACCTTTAGCAAATTTACTTTTCTGTGTCTCAGTTCCCTCAACAATAAAGTGGGACGAAGAGCCACACAATTTGTGAGGTCCTTTTTCAACCATGAAATTTTATAAAAGTTATGAAACTATGTAGGGAAAAACCCGTTACTAATTATTTTATACTTTTCCTGGGGACCTTCAGCACAGATCCCAGCTTTTTATATGGACACAAGTCACTTATTCAACACCCAGCATGCACGCTTGGCTCCAGCATCCTTGGCTCAACAACAAGGATTTCAACCAGGACTTTCTCAGGTAATTTGGAATACATTTTGAGAGGCATGTATACTTGTTTTACTTGGCTACATTTTTTACTGAGTATCTAGGATTTAACTGTGTTTTTCTCATTGATTATAGTAGTCTTATAATAAATATTTTACTTTATTGAACCTATGATATCACTGATATCAGGACTCAGATGGTATGAATTATCTATCCTCACCTATTCCTGTGTATTTCATACCTGTATCTTCAGATAAATACACCATAGAGACCTTCCTTTTAGGTATTTTTTTTAAACATTCTCTGAGTACCATTGTAGTCCTTCAGCTGGCTGCTTGTTAGCCCCTCAGTGTTGCTGTATTTCTTTAAAATAAAAGTGCATTGAGTCGATCATCAAGCATTTTTGTATGTCTTGCTTGCTCACCTCGAAGGGTGTGTGAAGATAATTTTGAACAGTTTTCTTTAGGATTGATTGCATCAGCATTTATAAAATTTGGTTCCATTTTTAAATGAAGATTTGTAATCTTTTCTAATTTGATATTTGCCAGACATTTGTTTTTTCATCTATTGTTGATTTGCATTATTTTTTTTTCTTCTTGGTTTTTTAACTAAGCTGATTTTTCACTTCATGAAAGATTTTGCTTTTCTATTCCTATTTCTGTGGTGGGGGGTGAACACGTGCGCATGTGCATACTTATGTTTCTGTTTTATTGTAGCCCACTTCAGTTCAACAGATTCCAATTCCTATCTATGCACCTCTGCAAGGACAACATCAAGCCCAGTTGAGTTTGGGGGCAGGACCTGCTGTTTCACAAGCTCAGGAATTATTTAATTCTCCCCTGCAGCCATATAGGTAAATGTGTTAAACATTATAATTATCTTAACTTTCTGTCAACAACAAATAATACAACTAACATTTCAAGAGTGTTTTCAGGTTTCCGCAATGTTGTTCTTAAAACAGCCGTGTAAAGTAGGCAGGTAGATGGGGAAAATTAGCCTTATTTCTGATCCAGTAGTGTCAGTGCCAACATTTGAATCTAAGCTTCATAACTCCCAAGTTTGTCATTCTTTCTGCTATGTCATACCTCCCATTCTTTCAGTTATTAGTCTTATCACTTAATAGAGCACAGGCTTTGGTTTTCTAGAAGATTTATGCGTATTGGACAATGCAGTCCTATGTGGAAATGAAAAGGTTACATCATTATTATCAGGTGGATAAGTTTCAGTGTAAATGCCACAAAATTGGTGAAATTTGGTAAGGATCCCAAAGTTATAATCTTTTGGTTGAATATCTCCCATTAGTATTATCATTAGTGATCATGTGCTTAAATTTCTCAGTCTGACATTTTAGGGTCATAGCTTAGGCAGTGTTCTCAATGTGTAAATGTATTATGAATGTATTGGTTTGACTAAGTTTTTATTAATTTAGTTCAGTTCAGCTATAATTTAAGCAATACCTACTATACACAAGGAAGGTTGTATGCTCAGAGTTTGGGGATACAAAGAAAAAAAGTAATCCCTGCAGGACATAGTGTACATCCAGATGAGTAAAATGAGAAATTGACGGGAAAGAAACAGCACCCGAGTGTCAGAGGAAGATTGGGGAAGGCTTCATGAAGAAGTGGCAGTTTCTTCAAATAAAAAGAAAAACAATGAAAATCCTTTTGTGTTCTCTACCTCACTGGGTTGTTACATAAGAAAATATATAAAAGTTTGGGATAGAAGCAATATTAAACCCAGAACAATCATGACAATTTGCATTTACTATCTTGGTTAAACCCTGAAGTTGTGTCATTACTTTTTTCTTGCCTTTGAAGATAATTGTTATTTCCAAGATTGTTTGGGTTCAATTTTTATCTGGTGTTTATTAGGCAGTTGGTTTTTTTCGTTCCTCTGTAGGTCATTGATGTCATTGCAACCTCTATAATTTTTGTTGAATTAAAAATGACAGGCATTTAAGTTAAAGGAAAAGATTACTTGGTTTATATTTTAATTCTGTAACTATATTGTAGTTAAATTTGTTCTTTCAGTCTAATGTTGTCTTCCCTCCTCTTTCTCATAGCTAATTCTAGGAAGTAGATTGACTTTATAGCATTAAATTTAGAACTTTGTGTTTTGTTTCCTACTTACCTTAGACATAATGTCTTTTCTTCTCCACTGTCCCTCCCATTTCTCTAATTTTTTATTATCGTGGCAATCAGTTGAGATAGTAATCCATGCAAGTAAAAAAGAGAAGTAATAATAATGCAGATATTTTCTCTCCAATACTGTTATAGGTCTCAGCAAGCCTTTATGCAAAGCAGTCTGTCCCAACCATCACCAGTGGTTCTTTCTGGAACAACCTTACACAATTTTCCAGCAGTGCAACACCAGGAACTTGCCAAGGCCCAATCAGGCATTGCCTTTCAACAAACTTCTAATGCTCAACCTATTCCTATATTGTATGAGCATCAGCTAGGCCAAGCATCAGGTTTAGGAGGTTCCCAGTTGATTGACACGCATCTGCTTCAGGTAAGAGAGTGTGGTCAACATCATCTCTTGAACACTGAGTCAATTCAAGCATTTATTAAGCATCTACTGTGTGTCAGGCACTTTTCTATGCATTGGGGTGGGTACAAAGAAAGTGTTTCGCTTAAAGAGCTCACAGTCTTAATGGGGAAGCAGCATCTCGACAACAATATACAAACAAGATATATACCAGATGATAATCAGTAGAAAGAAGATACTAGCATTAAGGGGGAAATCTTGTAGAAGATGGGATTTTAGCTAGGACTTGGGGGGAGAAAAAGGGCAGAAATTAGGAGAAAGAATTCCATACATAGCACACAACTAAATGAAAATGTATTAAGAGTTGTAAAATGGACTGTCCTTTGAGAGGAACATTAAGAAGGCCGATATCACTGGATAGTAGAGTATAAGAAAGGAAAACGGTGTAAAAAAGACTGGAAAGGTAAGTAGGGACCAGGTTTCAAAGGACTTTGAAAGCCAGACTTTTAAATCTTCTGATTTTATATTTGATCTGGGAGGTAATAGAGAGCCACTGGAGTTGATTGAATAGCTGGGGATGGTGGCATGGTCAGACCCACTTTTTGAGAAAATCTGTAATGAGAGGAGACCCGTGGTGATGAGATCAACCAGAAAGACTGTTGCAGTAGCCTAGACATGAGGTGATGGAGGCCTGCACCAGGCTAGTGACAGCATAAAGAGTAGAGAAGGGAAGGTAGAATCTGCAGGACTTGAAATAGATTGGAGGATGCGAGAGTTGTGGAGTCAAAGTTGATGCCTAGGTTGTTAGCCTGGATGACTGGGAAGATGGTGACACCTTACTAATAGGGATAGGACCTTGCCAGGACACCTGTGATAGTGCATAATACCTGGGTGAAGGTAGAAGAGACTGTGAAGTGGTCAGATAGGAAAAGAGCCAAGAAACAATTTATCACAAATACCTAAAGGAAAGAGAATATAAAGGTGAAGAGGATGATCAGCAGTATCAAAGACTACAGAGATGTCAAGAAGAACAAGGATTGAGAAAAAGGGCCATTAGATTTGGCAATTAAAGGATCATCGGTAACTTTGGAGAGAGATGTTTTCAGTTGAGTGATGAAGTTGGAAGCCAGACTGCAGAGAGGTTAAGAGGAGCAGTGAAGGTATGAGGTATCAATTGTAGGTGGCTCTCGAAGAGTTCAGCCATGAAGGGGAAGAAAGGTGTAACTAGTGGGGGTGAACAGATCAAATGAGGGGGTTTTGTCTTTTAAAGATGAGGAACATGTCTGTGCAAAGGAGGGAAGCAGCCAATAATCAGGGAAAGAATGAAGATAAGTGAAAAGAGCAGGGATGATAGAGGGAGGGCTCTGCTGTAAAAAGACAGGGTAGCATCAGATCACTTGGGCATCTAGAAGGCTTTGCCTTGGCAAGGAGAAGGACCACCTACCTCTTCAGTGAGACAAAGTGAATGAGGTAGTCGTGGGCAGTTAGCTATCTTTGATGTGAGATGAGGTGGGAGAAGGAGGGTGCTCTCAGAAAAAGGCTTAACAATCTTCAAATTGTTTGTTGTTTTTATTTATGTGTGTGTGTGTTACAAGGTTTAAAAAAAAGTTTAAGAGCGTTTTTAATTTAAAATTATTTGAGATTCAAAAAATAGGGATTTATATCGCTTTTTTACTGTTTTCTTCCCTAATTTGTTAAACTCCCCTTCTAGGCTAGAGCAAGTCTCACCCAGGCTTCTAATCTTTATTCTGGACAAGTACAACAGCCTGGTCAGAGCAGTTTCTATAATACTGCTCAGTCACCCAGTGCTCTCCAGCAGGTAAACTATGGCATGGTAAATTTCCTCAATCTTCTTTTTATTTATTTTTTTCTTTTAATTTTATGTATAAAAATAAGTTTAAAATACTAGTACGTGGTGTAATGTGGGTAGGGAGGTTGCCATGGAGCAGGAAGACATGGGCAGGTCACATCCCCTCTCAGTTTCAGGCAGCTCTCTACTGTTCTGGCAGGGAAGATGCTGGTCTGTAGTGGCAGAGTTTTCTTATTGAGGACTTCCTATCCTATTGGAATCATAATTCCAATCCCTATCCCTGTTTATTAAACAAAATCTATCACAGGGCCAGGGCAGGGGTGGAGAGCATAGATAGGATAACCTGGTATATGTTACAACTGTGTCTGGTAGGTTTGATCAAATAAAAGATTAAGTGCATTAGCTGAGTACTTAATGTTTTAAAATGGGAACAGAATGCCAAAAAATCAAACTTATGGAGAGAATAAGGGAGGCATACATCCTAGTGTACATTTTTTTTAAATGAGCATATTGAAATAAAAATATTTCTTAAAGCTGTAATTCCCGGCATTGCTTATTAGTTAGCTTCCTGTTTAGAGGATGGGGCATCTGGGTGGTACGATGGATAGAGTAACAAGCCTGGAGTCAAGAAGACTCTTCTTCCCAAGTTCAAATCTGACCTCAGACATTTACTAGCTATGTGATCCTGAGCAAGTCACTTTACCCCGTTTGCCTCAGTTTCCTCATCTGTAAAATGAGCTGGAGAAGGAAATGGCAACTACTTGGTATCTTTATCAAGAGAACCCCAAATGGGGTCACAAAGAGACACGACTGAACAGCAACATTTAGGTGATATTGTTCAAATACTCTACTTGTCCCTCACATCAAATTCCATTTTGAAACAAAAGCTTTTTATCCCTTGAAAATGAAATAGAGGATAAGCTGGACAATTGTCATTGTTCTTGATAATGTTTTATTCAGTTCTAATGATTTTACAAAGTTGAGATGAAATGCCTGTTCAGAAATCTTTGTATTGTAAACGCCCAACCTTGCAATGAGAAGTTGCTGTTTATTTAGATCTCATTATTATGTCATCTTATCTTGTTCCTGAAAATTTTGCTTTTGGTATTTGTCTTCATGATCATTGTGAATGACTAGACTTTGTGGCTTTTCCCTTCCTTCACATAAACTTGTAATCTCATTAACTTGCTGCCTTGTTTTTAGGTTCTTTAGATTATTCAGTAGAGATGGGGCAAGGGTGGCATTATACAGTTCGTTGCATTCATGGTCCCATGAAATTTCTTGCATTTGAGGAACTTGAAGCAATTTGCAGACACTGCCAGCTGGCTGGCACTTTGTTACCAAATATAACCAGTTCATATTGTTTCAGAAGTAATATAAGGCAATAAAGACCTGGGAAGCCTGTGTGACCTGTTCATGGTGAACTCAGAAGAAATCTGTATTTTGAGTCCAGTAACTGCATTTATTGAAATCTAGTCACTAGTTATTGTTTGAATAGAAGTTATGTGGGTTAACAGTGTAGGTAGGGAACAATATAAAACGTGTAAGCACATTGTTGAGTTGTCTCTTTTCTATTTTCTCTCTCTTTCTCCAGGTAACTGTACCTCTGCCAGCTTCACAGCTCTCCTTGCCTAACTTTGGATCTACTGGACAACCTCTAATTGCTTTACCCCAGACGTTGCAACCCCCATTACAGCACACCCCGCCACAGGCTCAGGCCCAAGGTCTGAGTAGACCCACACAAGTAAACCAGCCTTTCAGAGGATTAATTCCTGCGGGAACTCAGCATAGCATGATTGCAGCTACTGGAAAGGTTAGTGAAGGGAATACTTTATACTGTTGATCCAGTAATTGAAGGGCGATAGACACCTGAAGGCTAAGATTACCTAGTTAGCTATGGTTACTATATTCTAAATCAGTGTTCTGCAAAACAAATAGTGCACCCTTCTAATTATGTGAATCTACCTCTATACAAGTGATTCTTAATTATCATTTTAAAAACTTTTTTGTTCAAAGAAATATAGGACACTTAGCAACTTCTTGTCATTTAAAATTGCTTTTCATATATCCATTGTGCCACCAACTTTCTCCATTACCAGTTAATCAGGTTTTTATGTTATGATTCAATTTTCTGGGATGAGTACATTAATGAAGGCAGCATTGGATTTGGACAGGCTTTGATAGGTACATATCTGAGCTTATAATTCTGTTGTATGAAACCACCTTACGATAGTTTCGTATGTCATCCCTCTCTTTTAGATGGATTAACCAATCAGATAATGATTCATAGAAGTGTAGAACTCCAAGGAACCTTGGCTGAGTGGGAAGAAGTGGGTTTTTTAGTTTTTTGTTTTTGATTCAAGGGACTATCAGCATGACCTGCAAATTACTTCCTCTCTCAAGCTGAGTTCTTGTAAAATGAGCAAATTAGACTAACTAGCCTCTAATATCCTTTCCAGCCCTCGGTCTCTTTTCCTATAATAGGACTTTGAATAAATATCACATGTAGATCTTGGAATTCCTAGGTGTTAAAATCAGTTTCATTCTTGTTTTATTATCCAGATGTCAGAAATGGATCTGAAAGCTTTTGGAAGTGGCATTGATGTAAAGCCAGGTACTCCTCCAATTGGGGGTAGAAGCACCACACCAACATCCAGTCCTTTCCGGTAAATGAGAATTTTAAACTTGCTTATGAAACCTAGTAATTCCCTCCACCCCTCTCAGTGTTGATTACTATCTAGTATTTTGTGTTCATCGTTAAGTTGTAATACAGTATATTACATTGTATGAGAGATAAGTGGCTATAGGAAAATATTAGATATTATAACTTAATGTCTTTGCCACTCCATCTTACTTGAAAAAGATCTTGAAATTGAAATTATTCCTGAATTCATTGAATTGACATTGATTCAAAAATCAATGGAGAAGACTCAAGAAAAATAACTCTTTCCTCCCTTCATTGCGGAGGTTGGTGTTGTGGTGTAAAGTATTGCTTAAATGTAGACATAGTTGATCAGTTGTGTTTTTTTTTTTTAATTGAACTGCTTTTTTTCATCTCTTTTTAGAAGGGATTGCTCAATGGTTGGTAGAGAGGAGTATTTTTGAAAAGAAATACTATATAAAAACAAGACTCAAATGAAAATTCTATTAATTTTATGTTGCTCAGGATTAAAGACCCAGTGAAAATAAATCTGATGAAAATTTGGCCACAAAATTTTAAACCATTTACTTGCTTTTAAAGTCAGTTTAATAAGGACTAGGGATGGGGATGGAACCTATGATTTCATTGATATCTGGAGCTCCCTGTACCAGTACAGGTGGACACATATTGACTTACAAAACTACATATTATAGGGGCAGCTAGGTGGCACAGTGGATAGAGCCCTAGCCGTGGAGTCAGGAGGACCTTGAGTTCAAATCTGGCCTCAGACGCTTGACACTGACTAGCTGTGTGACCCTGGGCAAGTCATTTAACCCCAATTGCCTTACCAAAAAGCAAAAGAAAACTACATATTATCATTACCTGTGTTTTATTGTATTTTTATTTTGTTAAAATATTTCCCAATTACATTTTAATCTGGTTCAGACCACACTTGACTTTGATACGTCTGGTCTTGATTGTTGTCTTGGGCCATGGAGAAGTTAAATGACTTGCGCATAAGTGTCAGAGCCAGGACAGTCTTATCCCTGGCCCCAGAATACACTGTCCAGTATGCTAAACTGCTAGGCCAGTTCACTTACATTAAAAAGTGATCTCATGTGATGAAACAGTAATGTTTGTGGCAATAAGACTGCCATGGGTATGAGTCACATAATACCTGTGTGATCCTGGGTTTGTTGTTTTAACTCTTCTGATCTTCAGTTTCATCGTCTCTAAAATGGGAACAGTGCACTGCCAGTCTTACAGGGCAGTTGTGAACCTAAAAATGTTATATAAGTGAGTTATTGATGTTGTAGGATTATCTGCCCAGGACAGATGCTGACTAACTGCTGGTGGCTTCTTCCCAAGGGCCAGTTCCACAAGTCCCAACAGCCAGTCCAGCAAAATGAACAGCATCGTCTACCAGAAGCAGTTCCAGTCCGCAGCTGCAACTGTGAGAATGACACAACCATTCCCTGCACAGTTCGCTCCCCAGGTGGGCAGACACAGACAAGAGTGTTTCCTTCCACATTCTCGGACTTGTTAATCCTGCCTTGTGTTAACAGATTGAGAAGCCCAAGGCTCTGAGGCAATAGTTCATTCTCTTAACAGTGACATTTTGTGTAAATGCCAGTTTAGATCTTATTGTTGGCAGTTGTATATTCTTAAAAGGAAGGGTTTAAAGCAGCTGGGAGAGCCAAGTCCTTGAAGATTCCCCACACAGCTCTGACAGTACATTTCAGTCCTATCTGTTGCCTTGGGAAAAGATGAGTCTGAAAAGAAGGGTCCAAGTGCTTGGGGGTTTCTAAGATTTACAGGTTTCCACCTGAAGATATTTTAATGTCTTCTCATATATACAGCTTGGTTGTCCTGTGGTAAAAACTGTCTTGACAGGGCAAACCAAAGTTAAATTCTCTCCAAGTAGATTTGACTTCTGAGAGAGGATGCATGGTCCCTAGAGGTGAGGAGCACTTCCCTTGTTTTCATATTGCATTGTGTATCTAGGTGTGTGCTGCACATCTCTCTTTCCTAAAGATGTCCTCGTTTATAATAGCATCACTATTTTTTCCCCTCTTCAGAATTTGCAGCTGAGATGATGGAGCCAAATGATGCACCATAGTATGGCCTTGGCTCAAGTTTTCTGGGCTAGACTCTTCGGGCATTGGTGTGTTTCATCTTGGCCCCTGTTAATGGAACCCTACAGCCCACACATTTCCTTTCAGTGGCACAGTAGGCATTAACTAGACTTACTCTGGGATGAGCCAACTTGTGTTAGTTGGCAATTTTTTTTAACAGTTCGATGTGTTATGTTTTGTTTTTTTCACTCAGATCCTCTCTCAGCCTAACCTGGTCCCTCCATTGGTAAGAGCCCCACATACTAACACCTTCCCAGCGCCTGTTCAGAGGCCACCAATGGCACTGGCCAGTCAAATGCCTCCTCCGATGACCACAGGCCTCATGAGCCACCCTCGTTTGCCACATGTGGCCAGGGGTCCTTGTGGATCACTATCTGGAGTCAGAGGTAATCAGGCCCAGGCTGCGTTGAAGGCTGAACAAGATATGAAGGTTAGTACAGTGTTAACAGCTGATAGGGCAAGATTGTGTCTCTTGAACCACGTCTTAAGATGCCTTGGGACACTACTTAACACAAATCCAGGCATTTGTTGTCTTAGTGAATTTACCCAAAACTAGCTGTTTTTTTTTCTTCCATTGCAATTGCAATTGGTAACAAACTAGCATTTTGACACCTGTGGCCAAGTAAATTGCTAATGAAATAAATTGAGGGAGATCTGAGTTTAGCCTTGAGGTGCAGCTTTTGAAGGAAGAACAGAAAACTTTTTTGAGGGTTACTAAAAAATCCCCCCTACTCCCCATTGAATTAATGATATTACTGATGTCCTGTCAAAATTCCATTTGGTTAAAATATGCTTCCTGATTAACATTCTCCCATCCCTTCAGAGGGGTACAACTTTTCTGCTACCTTTTCTGTATTAAACTATTCCTGTGCATTCCTCTATACCTATTCTGTCTCTCTCTCTCTCATGCACACACACACAATGTCTTGTCATAGGGTCAAGTTACTTTTAGGAAAGAGAGCTTGGAAAGCACTTTGGGATCCTTCCAGATGAAATCCATTATAAAAAGACGAGATTTCTTAATAGAACAATGCCTAGGAGTCTGTGTGGGGACAATTTAGAGTTGTAAACATTGTGTTACTGGTCTGCTACCTCAACAGGCAGCAGAATCCTGTCTGTTATCTCCTGTGTCCTTAGACTTAGCTTTATAGGGATCTAAGAAATCCTATCATTTTTCCAGCTGGGAGGTCTGGCAGGAGAGGTACTAACTATTTTTTTTTTTAAAGGAAGTAAGATCATCCATTTTGATGTTTTCCTTTGATGAAGATATGTTATGTTGAGTCTCACTTCCTAGGAATTGTCTTAAATGTTGAGTTCTCTGAGTTTAAGATTTTTTAAAAGTTTGTCATCTGTTGTATTTCTGAAAAAGAGTAAATTAAAAGCCCCCTAAAAAGCAAAAACAGTTCTAACTTGAGTCACATACCTTTTTTTTGTAATGCTAACTTACTGTGAAAAATAATAAAATGGATAAGAATTCCCAAAATTTGAGCATAGGCATTAAAAAGCTATTCTTGTGATTTGTTTTCTGCTGCTAGCTGCTCAATTGATCACTTCCCTTTAAAGAGCATTGGAATAAATGTGCACAATCTCTTTTTGATAGTATGGGGCTTTTCTGCAAATTGCTTTCAGGAGCTTGGATGGTAGGTGTTTTTTAACTTATGGTATAGTGGTTTTTACGAGATACAGATAGACAGATAGACAGACAGATAGGTAGATACCAACCTGTATGGATTGTATGTGATTCATTGATATCATTTGTGGATTAACGTAAGTATGTTCTTTGGGCTATAGTGCCAATGAGATTAAATGACCTGTTCTGTCAGCCCAGTAATGTGGTAGGAGTTAGCAGAATTTAGTGTTTGAGTACCAATTTCTGAATGTTTTTCCTCTTTATAAGAGAATGGTGGAAAAGGACTCAGCACCAAGACATTGGATTCTAGGTGTTGGGGACAGCCGCAATGGCAGTACTTCCTTGTAGTCTGGTCACTGATAACTAGACATTTTGAATCTTCATATGTGCCTTCAAGTTTTTCAATCCAGTTTTTCTAGGGATACGAAAATCCCTGCAAGGTGTTAACTTGACACTCGAGATCTGGGTAATGGTTATATCTGGTCATTGATCTTTGTGTGTCTTATTGACAGCTTTTACAATGTTGCTGCCTTTTCAGCCTAGTTGTTTCTCCTTTTTTAAGGCAAAGCAGAGAGCAGAGGTTCTTCAGTCCACACAACGGTTCTTCTCCGAACAACAGCAGAGCAAACAGATAGGAGGCAAGGCACAGAAAGTGGACAGTGATTCAAACAAAACTCCTGAAACTCTGACTGACCCCTCTGGAGTTTGTCAGGACAGAGTAGAGGACAAGCCTCCCCCTACACCCACCACAGCAGCCAAACCTGTTAGAACCGGACCAATCAAACCTCAGGCGATCAAAACAGAAGAAACCAAATCCTAAAGGCTGTGGTTTATAGTTGGGGGTGGGAAGGGGGTGGGAACGGGGGACTGAGGGGATTGGAGAACGAGTTCAGCTAACGCCAACAGGATTCCATAGCTGGGGGAAGGGAGAGGGTGAAATGGTCGTCGTGTCATTGTCCTGTCAGGGCTGAGGAAGACACACAGGGACATAAGCTGTTGACACTGTCGCACAGACAGCTGCAATACCAGGGAAAGCTTGAGGCTCTGTAGACCAGCAGCTGCTCTTTATAACCCAGCCAGAAGTCGGTCTGCACTGATGGTGATGCGTTTTTATAGTCAGGGTGGAGATGCCCATGTATGAGCAGACACAGACCTACACCTAATGCAGAATCTTCACAGTTACCTGCGGTAGCAGAAGCATGAAGACAAGATAGCACAGCAGAATCAGAATGTGAGGTGAGCAGCATGGTCTCAGCTGCTGAGCAGAGGTGGTTTCTTATTGCTCCTTTATGTTCCTTGGCTGCCATTTCCGTTTTTATAGGTTCCGTGCATAAGAGCTGCAGATGGATGGTGCCGGACAGAGTAGCCTTATTTTTTTTATGATCACAGCTTGCTATTGTTTTATAACATGGAAGCCGAGTTAAATGAACACAATCAAAGGACAGTAACTGATCGTCTCCACTCCCTTGACCTGTAAACTAATGGATGGATAGTCATGTCAGCATCCTTTGAATTTGTTTTTTATCCAAATGGCCAGTGTTTGGCTGCTGCTTCTGTTTGAAATGATGGCTGTAATTTAAATTGTGGCCTAAAGCGTGAAGTGCTACTTGGCATCCTCTTCCTTCCTGAAAGCATCCACTCCCTTGACATGGCAGGCTTGTTGCATTAATAAGTCAGACAAGTCCTTCTTGCCTCTCTGCTCAGCCATCTATGTATGAAGCCAGTGGTTTTCCAAACGGTTTTCAGCTGATATTCATGTAGAGCAACAAGCACTTAGACCTGTGCGGCTAGTCGATGGAAATCCTGTCTAAGGAGGTGCATTGCTGTGTCAGAGCTGTGTCACACTACCCTTCCTGCCCATTCTGTGCTGGAAAAGTAGAATCAAGTCAAATAATGCCTTTTTAATTGTATCCTCTAGTATTATAGCTGTAGGACAGTACTGTATTATACTTCTGTGAATGTAAAATATCCTGTACCTGCTTATGATACGTAGTAGTGACCGTGCTATACCAGAGCTGTTTTTAATGATGTTATTCTAGATGGACTTTTGTTTTTTCCGGATGATGATTGAGAAGCTAATAAAAAGCGCCAGGTACCACATCAGTAACAGAATGCTGTTTTTTTGGGATTTTTAAAAAAAAACAAACCAACAAAACTTTTTGTCGGGGGAGGGGGATGTTTTCAGGGGATTTTGTTTTGTTTTTGTTTTGGAAACAGTGAGCTGAAAGTCTAATGTGTATAATTTTGTTCAGTGACTGCAGAACCTGGAAAGGCTGTTGCTGCTATTGATGCCTAGCAAATTGCTATTGGTTATCTTTTTATATAAATATATATATATATATATATATAATTTGAATTTTTGGAAACTTTAGCTGTGATGTCAACTTTGGAAAAAGTATCCCACTTGTACTGTGTTGAGTTGGCATTGTACAGAAATTAACAGCCATATTGGTCCTAGAAACGTTAAACTTAATTTTTTTTCCATTTGTACAGGGGTAACACACTGTATTAAATATGTAAGGTCTTATTTACATGGGTTTGATTACAGAACTAATAAAATATTCTCTAAATAATGTGTCCTGTAGCTTCCTAATCCTTTCCTTAAGGTACAGCAGATGGCATGTCCAGTAAGAACAGTGACAAACCAATATGTCAACCAGCAGAAGAGAATACTCCAAAGGGGAAGGGCTACCACTCATTGTGTCCTGCAGAGTCAAGTGCATTTCGTGGAGCCCTGCTCTGGGCAGAGCACCATGTGAGGAGTGGGTGGAGATCCATGCAGACCTTAAGTAACAGTAACTGACTCCACAAAACAATCTGAAAGAAGATTTAGGGACGATGAACAGGTAGCCAGGTTTGCTCTCCTGGGATTGCCCTAATGTGGTTGCCAGTTGGAATATTGTGGTCAGCTTTGATTGTGATGTTATAAAATGATAGGTTCTTGGATTAATATGCTGACAATACTGTGGTCCCTGTTCTTAGTGTAATTGTGCTTCACCTAAGACAATTATGTTTGACTCTTCAGTCAAGGAAATTTGGGGGAGAGAGACACCTTGCCTTTCAAGCAGCAATTGGGAACATGGAAGTCTGAATTCCTTGGGTTTTTATAGAGTTTTATGGATACTTATTTTGAACCAAAAAGGGAGAGAGAAAAAAAAACATCCATTCATTCATTTGTACATTCAGTGATTTGCATGCGGTCACACCGTTATGGGGCTGTACCAGGACTTGGACTCCTGCCCTGGGGTAGTTTGGGATTTCGTAGTTGTCAGGATCATCTGAGTGCCTCTTATGGGAAAAGGAGCAAGCATTTGTGGAGCACCTACTCTGTGCCAGGCACTGTGCTGAAGGCTTTACAAATCTTGTGTGATCTTCACACCCCTTCGGGGTAGGTGCTATTATTATCCCAATCTTACAGTTAAGGAAAATGAGGCAGACAGGTTTTGGCTTGCCAGGCTCACAGGATTGTCTGAGACAGGAGTCGAACTCGGGTCTTCTTGATGTGAGGCCAGACACTGCACGCTGCACCATCTGGCTGCCTCTCACTTACCCTCCTAGGCCCGTGGTAATGATTTGTGAGTCAGGAAGGTGGGGGCGGGTGAGGGGGGGAGATGGTGTTTAATCCCCTGCCTTGCGCTTGAAAAGTGTTATCTTGTGTTAATTCTTCAAAGGAGAAGGGGCCGCATGAGACGAGATGAGCCCTGCCCTGTTCAGTTCTGTAGCCTTGTCGTGCTGTCTTTGCTGATATGTATGTGTGAACTATTCCATGTGAGACTGGTGGGGGCGCATATTGGCCTAGTCTTGGTGACAGACTGGTAGTCTAAATTGATGATGGGCTTGCGTGTTTCCCAGCTGGCCAGCAGAGGTTACTCATGTGCCATACCACTCGATAGAATCAACTACAGCTTGAAGCAAAGTGTTTTGTATTTTTCGAGTATACGTTTCATTTTGAGGAGCTGTCACATAGTGGATAGGAAGCTGGCCTAGGCACTACCAAGATCTGGGTTCAAATTGTGTTTTGGACATATACTAGCTGAGTGACAGTTTTTCAGTGTCCTGTACTATATAAATCAAGTTATAGCTGTGGGTGGGATGCTTTTATAGAGATTTCCCACATCGTAAGTTGTCATAACCAATAAAATCACAGATTTGGATCAAAAAATAGTAGAGGTGACTTGACTTATTGAAGACTGTTCCCAGGAGTGGGTTCTGGTAGATCCTAAAGCTCTTTGATGAACATTTGTCTGCCAAGGACCAACCTAGATACGTCAGAAAGGCTTATCATGCCCATGATGGACTGATGTGGCCAAGGCAGCCATCAGAGCCCACACACAGATTCTTAGAGGAATAAAAGAAATGATGGAAGCACCCACACCATTTCCTAAGTATATCCAGTGTCATTGTAGCCATAAAATCACCTGGGAGCAAGGAAGAAGGTGTTGGTCCCTGTTGTGTGAGTGAGGAGAAAACTGGGAGGAGTTAACAGTCTCAGTGACTTGCCATGCCCTTCAGTGAAAGGACCAGGAGTGAGACCAAGACTTAACACCTACTTTGGGGCCATTTCCATTATATATCATGCCCGTTATGCCACCTTTTCCTTGAGTACACAAGGCAGTAGATTCAGTTCCCCCACCACCAAATAGAAGTTTCTACAGTTAAGGGTTGGAGGGGAAGATCTCAAGGTGTTTAGGAGAGACTGATGCAGCAAATGAAGCACTAGACTGATTTAGGCCTGGCTTCATGCATTGTCTTTGCTTCATCCTAGCCATGACAACCTGGACAAGTCGCCACTTTTTTTATATATATATTTTATATATTTATTTATATATATATAAAACTATCTGAGGCTGGATTTGAACTCAAGTCCTCCTGAATCCAGGGCCGGTGCTCTATCCACTGTGCCACCTAACTGCCCCTGGAATTATTCTGTTATGTCATTGTTACTCAATAAAACCAAAAGAAAATAATCAAGTGTGTATTGCCCTCTGTGTTACTGTGCTAGATGTTGCCAGTAGACAAAAAACTAAAAGTCTCTGCCTTCTTGGAGTTTGCCTTCTCTTGGATGAGAAAATGTACATAAACAATTGTAGACAACATTTTAAAAATACTAGTTGCTTTTGGGGGTGGAAGGAAATAAGGAAATGTTTAATATGAATATGTTTGTTGTTCAGTTGTGTCCAATTCTTCATGATCTCTTTTGGGGTTTTCTTAGCAAAGACCCTGGAGTTTGCCATCTCCTCCAGCCCATTTTACAGATGAAGAAATGGAGGCAAACATGGTTAAATGGCTTGCCACATTTATTAAGTGTCTGAGACCAGATGTGAGTTCAGGAAGATGAGTCTTCCTGACTCCAGGACTGAACTTATCCACTATGCCACCCACCTGCCACCTATACAGATACATGTATGTATGTGTGTGTGTGTGTGTGTGTGTGTGTGTGTATACACACACACACACACATATATATGTATGTATGTATGTATGTGTGTGTATATATATATATATATATATATATATATATATATATAGTTAAATCATTCAGTCATGTCTGATTCTTTGTGACCCCATGGACCATACTATACATGGGATTTTCTTGGCAAAGATACTGGAGTGGTTTGCCATTTCCTTTTCCAGAGGATTAAGGCAAACAGATTAAGTGATCTACCCAAGGTTACACACAGCTAGTCTCCAAGTCCGTATTTGAATTCAGCTCTCACTGACTCCAGGCCCAGCACCAGATACTGAGCCATCCAGCTGCCTCCTTGGCTGAACAGTACTTCAAAGGAAATAAGATTCTAAAGAGGTGAAAGTGATGCCATTCCTGGCAGGGGAGACAAGCCAGGGCAAAGGCATAGAGATGGGGAATATGGAGTGTTGTGTGTGAAACAAACTAGTCCAACTGGACCATGGAGTGTGGGAACAGCAGTGACAGCCAGAATCTCTCACTCTTAGATTCTTTGTCCCTCGTTCATCTCTGTATATTGTTTTTTTGTTTTTGCCTTGGTTCAGGAGGCCCATAGCTCCCTCAGAAAGGTCCTCAAGCTCTTGAATTCCTATTTAGGACAGCATGCTAAATTACCTCCATGTACAAAAGAGAAAGAAGTCAAGCCTAGCCTTGTACCGTAAGTCATAAAACAATGTGGCAACATACAGGCAGAATTTGAAAGTGGCAAATGGCTATTTCGTATCCCACAGAAGGAGAGAATGCTTTTAAGCTACAGGCATTGCAAACATCACAGTACTTCTGTGCTGAGACGTGCTTTATTTGGCTATAAAGTTGTGCTGCTGAGGCTGTCTGTCAAGCTGCCTTTAAACTGAATTCCATGTTCTACATTGACTCCCATTATGGAGCTAACAACTAAAAAGGGGTATTCCAAGACAGAAGTTGGGAGAGAAAGAAAACCTACAGTTTTAAAATCTAGAACTGGAAGGGACATAATCTAATCCATCACCCTCCTCAAATTAATGAATGGGGAAACTGAGGCCCAGAGAAGTGAGTGACTTATTCAAAATTATGTGGGTAGGAGAATCCAAATTTGAACTCAGGTCTCATTCCAATTACAAGTACTGACCACTACACCATGCTGGCATTTTCTGTATGAGGGTTTAATAAACCTGTTCAGATTCTTCCACTTAGGTCAAATGTTAAACACATTATAGATTTTTGACATACTTAGGAAATTAAAACAATGCGGACTTAACAGTAAATTGAATCACATAAAACATAGGAGTTATTTTTTATAAATAAGATGACTAATGTACAAATAAAAACTTCACTAACTGGCCCTGGTTCCAACAGATGTGTGAGAAATAAAATAATTTTCTATCACCCCGAATCGTAGGGAGTAGGTAATAAACTAGGACTTGGAGGCAGGTAGACTTGAGTTCAAATTTAACCTCGGATACAACTGGCAGTGTGACCTTGGGCAAGTCACCTAACTTCTGCCTCACTTTATACAACTGTAAGATAGAGATCATAAATAGCATCTATCTCCCAGGGCTGTTTTGAGGACCAAATGAAATGATATTTGTGAAGTGCTTAGCACAGTGCCTGGCTCATAATAGGTGTTTTAGAAAGTCTAACTGTTGTCATTATTGTTACTGGAGAAGTTCAAGGGTCTTACCAAGGAGAACGCAACTTTAGAAGATTTCCAGGAGCTTCAGGTAGGAGCCTTGCGGAAGGAGGCCCAAGACCCAGCATTTTACTAATGCTACTCTCCAAATGTTCCCTCTGACCTCTCTGCCTTCTTTTATGTGCCAGTTAAGATCCCACTAAGCTCATCCCCCACGTCTCTGGCCATCGCCAGTCATCTTGACTTCTGTTTTGCCACTGGACTTCGATAACTGGAAGAGAGAACGAGGCTGCAGAGTTTGTACAACTCTTGTCTCGCTTAAATCCAGTTCACTCAACAAGTCTAAACATCACCCTGTGATGTTACTGGTCCTCTTCCAAAAGGAAGGTTGGACAAAATCCCACCTCCTACAGGAAGCCCTCCCCAACTCATCTTAATTCTAGTGTCTTTCCATTTCCTAGTTATCTTGTACATAGCTTGCTTTGTATATATTTGTTTGCCTGTCATCTCTCCCATAAGAATGTAATCTCCTTAGGGGCAGGGACTGTCTTTTGCTGCTTTTTTTGTATCCCTGAAACTAGGTGGCCTAGTGGATAGAGTGCTAGACCTGGAGTCAGGAAGACTCATTTTCCTGAGTTCAAATCTGGCCTCAGACACTTGCTAACTGTGACCCTGGGCAAGTCACTCAAACCTGTTTGCCTCAGTTTCCTCATCTGTTAAATGAGCAGGAGAAGGAAATGGCAAACTGCTCCAGTATCTTTGCTAAGAAAACCCCAAATGGGGTCACAAAGAGTCAGACATGACTGAAAATGACAATAACAAAAGTGATCAGCAAAGTGCTTAGCATATAGTAGAAGCTTAAATGTTGATTGATACTGAGATTCAAGAGATGGAGTGTTGTACAAGGAACAGCAAGGAAGCCAGTGTTGCTGAATGGGAGAGTATGTGGAGGAGAGGAAAGTGTTAAGACTAGAGAAATAGGAAGGGGCAAGGTTATGATAGACTTTAAAAGCCAAAAAAGGGTCATGGGGAGCCAGAGTTTATTGAAAGGGCTGAGTGATACCGTTAAACCTGCATTTTCGGAGGATCAGTTTGACAACTGAGAAAAAGATGTGATGGGGCAGGAAGACCAACCAGGAGGTTATTGCAGGAGTCCAGGCATGAGCTAATGAGGGTATGTACCAGGCTGGTGTCAGTGAAAGGAGAGTAAGGGACAAATACCGGAGATCCTATGAAGAAGGACATGCCAGGGCTTGGCAACCGATTGGATGGGAAGGGGGCGGGGGAGTGAGAGAGTGAGGAGTTGAGAATATCACGTAGGTTCCGAACCTGGGTGAAATGAAGGATAATGCTACCCTAGTAATACGGAAATTAAGAAGGGAAGGTTTGGGAAAAATTAGAATGAGTTCAGTTTTGGATATGTTAAGTTTAAGCTGTGTACAGGAGGGAAGGGAAGGGCAGGGGAGGGGAGGGAAGGGAAGGGGAAGGAAGGAGATGTATAACAGATAGTTGGAGAGAGACTGGAGGCCAGAAGAGAAGTTAGGCTAGTAGACAAATAGATCTGAGAAGATAATTGGCATAAAAAGATAATCATTGATCATTGAATCGGGAGTTGATGAAATCACCAAGCGACCTACATCCGAAGCCTCCAAGAAAAATATGAATCAGTCCCAGGCCATGGAAGAGCTCAAAAAGTAGTTTGAGAAACAAGAGAAATAGAGGGGGACCTGGGAAGTGAAATAAGAGTGATGCAAGAAAATCATGAAAAGTCAACAGCTTGCTAAAGAAAATAACACCTTAAAAAAATAGCCCAACCCAAATGGCAAAAGAGGTGCAAAAAGCCAATGAGGAGAAGAATGCCCTAAAAAGCAAAATTGGTCAAATGAAAAGGAAGTCCAAAAGATTGCTGAAGAAAATACTTCCTTAACAATTAGAATGGAGCGATTGGAAGCCACTGACTTTATGAGAAATCAAGACACTGTAAAACAAGTCCGAAAGAATGAAAAAATAGAACAGAATGTGAAATATCTCATTAGAAAAACAACTGACCTGGAAAATAGGTCCAGGAGAGAGAATTTAAAAATTATTGGACTATCTGAAAGCCATAATCAAAAAAGAGAGCCTAGACATCATCTTTCAAGAAATTATCAAGAACAACTGCCCTGATATTTTAGAACCAGTGGGCAAAATAGAAATTGAAAGAAATCACCAAGCAAAGTAGTACAGCAGAAGATGAGAGGAGAGTTCAGGATAAAGCCTTGGGAGCAACCTGGATGAAAATCCAGCAGAGGAGACTCAGAAGTGGTCAGATAAGGGAAAACCAGGAGAGAGCAATGTCACAAAGACCTAGAGAGGAGAATGTCCACCAAAAAAAAAAGTGATTGACAGTGTCAAAGGCTATAGTGAAGTCAAGAAGGATGAGGATTGAGGAAAGCCTATTAAACTTAGCCAGATCCGTGGTAACTTTGGAAAGAGTTGTTCTGATTGAATGATGAGGTTGTAATTCCCTGCAAAAAGTTAAGAGAATGAGAAGAATGGAAATAAAGGCATCAATTGTTGATGGCCTTTTCAAGGAGTTTAGCCACAAGAGGGAGAAGAGATACAGCTAGCAAGGACAGACAGATCAAGTGAGAACTTTTTTTTAAAGACGGGGAAAATGTGGACATGTTTGTGGGTAGTAGGGAAGCAGCCAGGAAACAGGGAGAGATTAAAATTAAGTGAGAGAGTAGGGGTGATAAAAGAGGTCAGTCTATGAAGAACAGAGCATGCAAAGGGGTTTGCCTTGGCAAGAAGGGCCACCTCTTCATGTGAAACAAGTGAAGGAGGAGATAGTAGCAGAAGACATCTGGGTAATGCTGAGATGAGGAGAAGGCAAGAAAAGAGAGCTCTTGACAAATGACTTCATTTTTTTTCTGGGAAATAGATGGCAAAGTTCTTGGGAGAGAGGGTAAAGTAAGAGGGAGAAATGGAAAGGTTTTTTTTTTTTAAGGGAGAGGATGGAAAAGATGCTGTGGTGAGTAGAATAGTGAATCATTTAGGGACTTGTAAAAGGATTGTAGTGACGCAGCACACTGACATAGAAAAACAGGTAACTTTGTTAGGTCACCTGGTCCATTTTACATTTTAGGAAAATGAGGCCCAATAATCAAATTAGGTAGAAGGCATATGGAGAATAAAAGAATGTCTTTTTAACCATGATAACTATGGTCTTATTTCTTTCAGCAACTAGTTGTTTGAGCTTGGGCAAATTGCTTCCTCTATTTGGGTTTAAAATTCCTCATCAAACAAAATGAGAGAATTGTACTAGATGACTTTGAAGGCCCTTTTTGGATTGAATAGGCTATGATATCTAAAGGTTGCTGTTTGCTGAAATGGTCCCACCTCCTTCTGGAAGTCTTTCCCAAGCCCCCTTCATGTTAGTACTTTCCCTCCAACATCACCTCCATTTTTGCTTGTATTTATCTTCTTTGCACAAAATCATTTGCATGTTGTCTTTCCCACATTGAGAACAGGGACTGGTTTGTGCCTTTCTTTGTATCCCCAGCACTTAGCGCAGTAGGGATGCTCAGTATTGAGGGGGTTGTTAGAAATTAGGCATACTGTTGCATGATTGATGGAACTGCAAATCAGTACAACCATTTTGAAAGCAATTTGTAATTAGGTAAATTAAGGAACTATAATGTCCATACTCTTTGACCCAGAGATTCCATTGTATACCGAGGAAGTCATGGATAAGAAGAAAGTCCCCATTTACACCAAAATATAGCAGTCCCTTTTTTTTGTGACAAAAATGAATTATAAACAAAAGAGATGCCTATTAATTGAGAAATGGCTGAACAATGAACCTAATGGAATATTACTTGTTCTAAGAAATGACAAATGTGATGAATAAAGAGAACCATTAGGTGGCACACAGGATAGAGTGCTAGACCTGGAGTTAGGAAGATATGAGTTCAGTCCAGCCTCAGACCCTTTTATTGGCTGAATGATCTTAGATAAGTCCTTCTTAACACCTCTCTGTCTCAGTTTCCTCATCTGTAAAGTAGGGCAGCAAGATGGCAAAGTGCTCAGCACGCCAGGCCTGGAGTCAGAAAGGCTTGTCTTCCTGAGTTCAAACCTGGCCTCAGACACTTCATAGCTGTGTGACCCTGGGCAAATCACTTAACCCTGTTTGCTTCAGTTTCCTCATCTGTAAAATGAACCGGAGAAGGTAATGGCAAACCACTCCAGTATCTCTGCCAAGAAAACACCAAATGGGGTCATGAAGAATCAGACATAGGGGCAGCTAAGTGGCTCAGTGAATAGAGCTCTGGCCTTGGAGTCAGGAGAACCTGAGTTCAAATCCAGCTTCAGACACTTAACACTTACTAGCTGTGTGTGACCCTGGGCAAGTCACTTAACCCTGATCGCCTTACCAAAAATAGAAGAATCAGACATAACTGAAAAATGACCGAACAACAAGAAAGTAGATACAATAATAGAACTTACCTCCCCAGGTTGTTGGGATGATTAAATGAGATAATATTTGTAAAGTGCTTTATAAACCTGAAAGAGTTCTATAAATGAGAGCGTGGGAAGATCAACATAAACTGATGCAGTGTAAAGTAAACAGAGCCAAGCAAACAATATACACAATGAGTACAGAATGTTAATGGAAAGAACAGTCACAAAGAGAAATCAAAAGTAGAGTAAAGCATGGCTTGGGGACATGAACAAGCATGACTCAAAGGAAGAGAGATGAGAAGACACCCAACCCTGCCATTTTGCAGAGGTGGGAGGTCCACAAGTGTAATTCACTGCATACATTTTCAGATTTTTTTTGATGTGTTGTTAGATTATACTGATTTTTTTTCTTTTTCTAATTTTTGGGGGGTGTCAAAAAATATTTGTTATCTGGGATGGCTCTCTGGGAGAGAGGAGGGGAATAATACTGGGGGAAATTATATTGATTTAGAAAAAACGTAAGACATCAATAAAAATTTATTTTAAGAAAATAAATGCTTGTTGACTTAAAATTTGTAAAAACAGGTAAAATGAGACTAGGAAGGAAAGAAACAAACATTTATTAAATGCCTATTCAGTGCCACAAACTGTGCTAAACACTCTACAAATATTATGTTATTTGATCTTCACAGCATCACTGGGAGGTAGGTGCCATTGTTATCCCCATTTTACAGTTGTGGCAATTGAGACAGAGATGAAGTGACTTGTCCAGATTCACACAGCTAGTAAAGTGTTGGAGGCTGGATTGGATTGGATTGGATTGGATTGGAACTCCAGTCTTTCTGACTCCAGGCCCAGCAATTTATCCAAAGTACCACCTCAAGGCTCCAAAGGGGAAAAAAAAGAGAAAGAAGACAGAGAGAAGACAGAGAAAGAGATTTAGAGCTGAAAGGACCCTTAGAAGTCATCTTGTTCATTCCCCTCATTTTACGGATGATAGCATGAGTAAACTAAGACCCAGAAAGATTAAGTGACCAAGCCAGGAATACACAGGTAAGAAAATAATAGAGCTCATATTCAAAAATAGGCTCTGTACCCAAATCCCAGAGTGCTTTCCACTGCTTTACAATGATCCAAGTTAAGAAGGGAGGACCTTTTTGGAACCTTGTTGGGATGACTTTCAGGGCAGAAAATAAGGACTAACTGGAGGTGGTCTGTAATAAAGTAAAAACCAAGCAGCATTATTTTTATCTTGAAAATTACATCAGACCGAAAAATTATTTGTGTAGGCATATACATACACACATATACACATCTCTGTCTCTCTGTATATACATACATATATATATACCTTAAGATACATATCTCAATAGGTAGATACATGTGTGTACATAGATAATTAGATATAAAGATAGACAGATGAAAGAAAGAAAGAAAGAAAGAAAGAAAGAAAGAAAGAAAGAAAGAAAGAAAGAAAGAAAGAAAGAAAGAAAGAAAGAAAGAAAGAAAGAAAGAAAGAAAGAAAGAAAAAGAAAGAAAGATTTTTATCAGTGCCTTGATTTCATCAATGTAGGGAACTGAGTTTTTTTTTTTTTTTAAAAAAAGCTCTTCTACTAAAACAGGTCAGCAGCTGTTCTCTCTCTAGCTTGCAGTCTTAGTAAGCTGCCTAAGCCACCAAGAGGTGAGGTAACTTCCCCAGGGTCCTAATGCTAGCAGAAAGAGCACTCTAATTGATATCAGGAGGCCTGGGTTTGAAAGTCTTCGCTCTACTTCTTACTAGTTATGTGACCTTACATGAATCACTCAACCTGAGTCTCCATTTTCCATCTGTAAAATGTGGACAGTAATATAATTTTTCTTCTCTAACTCACAGGGTTCTTTGTGATGATGAAATGAGAAAGGAAGGCCGACTAAGCGAGCCCAGCTGTAGGCTGTTGCTATCACCTGACTAGTCAAACCTTTCCTTCTTCAGTCTTTGAAAGAAGGGAGGAGAGTTAAGTAACGTGGCTTAAGTTGGCAATGTTTGGGAGAGTTTAAGCAGGCAAGAAGTCAGAAGACATCTGCTTGCTTACTAAGCATTCCTTTGACAGGCAAGAAGATTGAGCCCCTTATCGGTAAAAAAAATCAGTTCATTTGGAATCAGGAACTCAAGAGTTATTGCCTGAAGAAGTGTTCACATCTCTGCCCAATGAAAGCTCATCCAGGTGTGGTGTGGTGTGGTGTGTGTTTGTGTTTTAAGTATAAAAGGGGTGGGGGTTGGAAGGATGGTTGTTACTATATCTTTACAAAAGCTTCGGACAAACTGAGTAATACTCTGATGAGAGTAAGTAAAATCAGTTCACAAGAGGAGCTGTGACTGTATTTCTCTAAAAAGGGAAGGCCTAGGGTATGACTTTTCAAGAGTAGAGGACTGCCGTTCTTAACTGTTTGTCTTTTTCAAATAATTGAAAAAAATGCTAAATTTCAATTAGCGGTCAGTGAAAATAAAGATGTAATTTTCCCTCCATCCAAGTTTGCAAAACTTCTGAAGTCACAGGTCTGGGGTTGAGAACCTCTGATCTGGGAGGAGGACACTGAGTAGCTTTGCGTGGGGAGACCTGGATGTCTAATATTAGAAAGGGTTCCCAAGGAGCTTTAAATCACTACCAAGAACCTTTTTATCATGGATCTAGATATTCATCTCCCTGAAGGCCAGGGATTCAGGCCATGTGGTAAACAACAAAAAGCATCTTCAGTTTAATAATGGGAAGAACAAGAAAACAAATCCTTTTTGGTCTATTACAAGTCAGAACAAAAAGAAGCTAAGGATTGAAATTTCCACCAGAGCTTGAGCTGTTTTGATAGAAGAATGAGGACTTAAAATTTTTTTCTTTGCTGGTTCTCTGTGATCTGGAGTTAGCTAAGTGACTTCCTAATATACAAGTGTGACCATATCACTTCCCAGCTCAAACACCTTCAGGGATTTGCCATTGCCTGTAGACCCCATGGTCTGGCTTTTAAGGTCCTCTACAATCGAGTTCCACATTCTTTTCCAGCCTTCTTTCATTCAACTCCCTTTGTACATTTTGCCATTTTAGTTAAATTGATCCCTGACTTTGTCCTGCCATCTTCTGCCTCCCTACATTTCCACAGAGAGTGTTTTCTTTCCACATTGAAATCCTTCTCTTTCTTCAAGGATTGGTTGAGAGGTGCTTCCTGCATGAAGCCTTCCCCAATTTGACTCTGAGCCCCAAAACTCAGCTGAAAGGTAGGTCTGGAATCAGATCTCAGAAGGTTGTAAGTTCTAAGTTCTCTCCTCAATTTTTCCTGAAGTGCTTTGGTTCTCTCTTTTCTTTGCTCCAGCACTATCTTACCTTGAATGGTACTTATTTGGACAATGTCATTTCTAACCTGCTAGATTCTAAGCTACTTGAGGGCAGGAATTGCCCCTTTTTATATTCTGAACTCTTTGACACAGAACCTTGCATGTAGTAAGCAGTAATATTTGTTCTGAGTGGTTAGTGTTTCCTTAAGTACTGGGATTTTACCCCCCAAAAGGAAAAAATAGGAAAGAAGCAACTTTAGTTCTTTAATTATCATCCTTTATTCCCTGTAAAGTCTGTAGGCCAAGTTCCTCCGAGAGGATGTCCAACATGGAGAAGTTGGGAGGAGAGTGAGCTGCTACTAAGATGCTGTCAAAGGCAACAGTATAAGTTTACTAGGAACCCTAGTAAGCTCCATGTATGCATGCATCAGGATTATTCTCTTTCCTGCCCATTGGATGACAATATCCCTGGCAAGAAGTGTCAGTACTAGTTGAGATTGATTAGTCTCCAGCTTTGTAAGAGAAGCCTAATGAATATCTATTCCTTGCCTGTGTTTCAGATTCAGCAATGACAAACAGCAGAGCACTACAGGAGTTGGAAGGCCCTCATCTTTCCTTGGCATTCCAAGCAGGGGCTCAGGACATCCCCGTGGTCAGAACCATCAACATCCCTTACAAAGACTTGACCATGGAGGTGTTCAAGCGAAGAGTTGCCATGAGTCAGAGGTACTCGAAATCTCTTTGTTTGCTTGCTATGATTGGAAGCTGAGGAAGTAAAATGTATTCCCCAACTTATTGTTGCCAGAAACAGCTTTCCCATGAAATTCCTTGGGGTAATCTTCTCTTAAACATTCTGCTGGAGACAAGGATTCTTAAACTAGAGTCCGTGAATTTATTTTGTGAATATTTTGATACCTGTATTTCAGAATAATTGATTTCCTTTTGGACATATTTTAGGCATTTAAAAACATTATTTTGGGAAGATGTCCATAGACTTAGCCAGATTGCCAAAGTCCATGACACAAAAAAATCTTAGGAACCCCTGCTCTAATGGGGCAAGGACATGAATCATCTGACTGTGGAGGAAAGAGAGGAGTCCTTAAAATGGGAGCAGGCTTTCCATGTATACAGCAGGGAAGAGTCCATCTGTACTGTTTGGGGAGCCTGCTAAAGCTATTCCCCCACACCTTCCCACTATGGTCCTGTGCCTGAAGTCTAACCCTTCAGTTATTCCAATGGCAGTAATAATGATGAGGAATTTTATATGTATATGTATACATACATACATACATATATGTATATATAGAGAGAGACAGACAGACAGACAGAATGGAGAGAGATTATAGGGAGCAGGCTTTTCCTTTAGTTTTCTGTGGTATGGATTAGAACCTTTAGAAGGCAGAGGCCATTACACCCTTAAGTAAACAGGTTACAGTGTATTTTAATGGGAGTGGGGAATGAGGGATTAAGAGCATGGCTATGACATATCCCCCGATATGCAGCTTCTCCTTCCTAGAAGATAGTGGGCAGGTCACTGTATGTCTCTCACTTCTCCAGGTCTTCATTTTGCCCATCGCTAAAACGAGCGAGTTTGATCAGATGCCCTCCAAAGTCCTCCCCCACAGATGCAAAGACCTTGAAGTTGGATGCTGGGATTGTTTGGGAGGAAGGGGCTTGTTCCAAGCAGAGAGGTGGCCATCCTGCCAGCAAGCTACTCTGCAGAATTGTAGAGTAGGTGGTTTGTCTAGGTCTGACTCTGAAAACAAGCAAATAAAAGACACCTTCTCACCTTGCTGTAGGACTTCCCTATTCAAGGTCTCATTTGATCTTCTGGCAACCTTTGAGGGAGGGAGGGCATATTTTATTTTTTCTATTATATATTGTCTATATATTCTATTCTATGAATGTAGAAGCTAAATCTTAGAGGAAGGGAACAAGTATTTATTAAGCATCTCTTCTGGGCAGCGGGATTAAGTGACTTGCCCAGGGTCACACAGCTAGTAAGGGTTATGTGTCTGAGGTTGGATTTAAACTCAGGTCCTCCTGAATCCAGGGCTGGTACTCTATCCACTGTGCCACCTAGCTGCTCCCATCTAAGGAATTTCTAAGAATTAAAGCTGTCTAATAATAAAATGGGTTATGAAATGACCTTCAGGGCCTACTCCTCCATCCTGTGCCTAAACAAAGAATCCCACCTCCAATGAGCTCAACTTCTGACTGAGTACCTCTAGGAAGGGTAGGCAGCCTTTTCTTCTTGTGGATGGCTCTAATTGTTAAGTTTTCCTTTAAGTCTAAACCCTACTCTCTGAAATTGGCACACTTTACTCCTAGCATCAACCTCTAGGATCCACCAGAACAGGTCTGATGCATCGAATAATTAATTATTTTTCAAATAATTGAAGATTACCATAATGTTCCCTAGTCTGTGTTGTTAGGTGGTGAGTCTTCTGTTACTAAAAGGGTTCAAGAACTGATTATACTGGGGGCAGCTAGGTGGTGCGATGGATAGAACACTGGCCCTGGAGTCAGGAGGACCAGAGTCCAAATCCAGCCTCAGACACATAATACTGACTAGCTGTGTGACCCTGGGCAAGTCACTTAACCCCCATTGCCTAGCCAAAAAAAAAGAAAGAAAGAAAGAACTAATTAGACTGTTAGGATTATTTTTAAGGGTAATACTGGACTGGGTGGAAGGTTAATCCAGACCCCTTCCAACCCTTACAGTCACTGCTTTTATGGTCTGCCGAGGTCAGGTTTCCATATATGAAACTGAGAGGCAGTATAGTATGGTAGAAAGAACAGTGGATTGGGAGACGAGCTCTGGGTTTGACTCATAGAACTTTTTTCACTGGTAGGGTGATATAGGTGATATCTTTCTTTTGTAAGATGAGGACATTAACCTAGATCAGAGGTGTAGAACCTGTGGCCTCGAGGCCACATGTGGCCCTCTAAGTCCTCAAGTGCAGGGGATTTGTTCTGTGAAGTTTGGATTCAGTCAAAGGGCTGCACTTGAAGACCTAGAGGGGTTCCACACTCCTGGTCGAGATGGTCTATAAGATCTGGTCCAACTATTTCACATAGGACCAGATTTCATAGACCAATGAATTAGATAGTTGTTGAATGTGTTATTATTTTCTAAGTAAATTGTTATTGCTGTCTTTTGTTTTTTATATTATTATAGGTATCTCTAGTATCCCTCCTCCTCCCAGAGAGCCACCCATATAACAAATAGTATTTTTTTAAATTTATTTTTATTATTTGGGGTTAAGTGACTTGCCCAGGGTCACACAGCTGGTAAGCGTCAAGTGTTTGGTCTGAGGCCAGATTTGAACTCAGGTCCTCCTGACTTCAGGGCCGGTGCTCTATCCACTGCTCCCCCTAGCTGCCCCACAAATAGTATTTTTTAAAGACACACAAAAAAAATAATAAAAAACTCAGCACAATTGATCAATACATTGAAAAAGTCTGAAAACAGGTACAATGTGCAACATCTGTGGACCTCCCACTGCCATGAAGGGGTGGGTTGGGGGTGTCCTCTCATATCTCTTCATATGAATTATGCTTGATCTTTATAATTTTGCTACATTCAATTTTTACATATATGTGTGTGAGGTTCATTCTGTTTACATTGTTGTCTTTACTGTGTATATTGTTTTCTTGCCTCTGCCTATTTCACTCTGCATCAGTTCATGTAGATCTTTCCCTGCTTCTCTGAATTCATCACACATCATTTCTTACAGCACAGGGGTGTTCCATTTCATTCAGGTATCAAAATGTGTTTAGTGTCCTCCAGGTAATGGGCTTCTACTTTGTCTCCAATTCTTAGCTGTCACAAAAAAATGCTGGCATGAGTATTTTGATGTCTATAGGGAAAGTATATTATTTTTAATTAGCCAAGATAATTAACCTTCCGCTGACTTTAATCAATCAAAGAAATATTTGCCCAATACTTGCTAGGTCCCTCAAGATAATTAGTCCAACATTCAAAGAGAGTAGGGGGGTTGAGAATGATGAAACCAGATCTAGCTGTCCTTGGCATTACAAGGGATGTTTAATCAAGTCTCCTCGCCTGTCAACATGCTTGTTAACATGTCTAAAATTTCACTGTTAAAGATTCACTTCTGCCTTTCTTTCTAGAATAATGAAGCTAGGATTCTCTTCTCCCCTGGGCACAACGTCTCCTATAGTCTTGGTCCCTCCACCGCCTCCTCCATCTCCTGTTGAAGGCTACGGAGGCCCTTGCCTGCTTCTGTAAGGCTGATCTGAGACCTCTCTGACTGAAGTAACTGATTGAAGTAACTCCCGCTGAGTTCTGTCTCATGTGTCTCCAAGGGGCTTCCCACAGCACCAGAAACGAGCAGCTTCACATGCATTCTGTACTTTGCACCCATTTTTCAATGTGAGTGAGACTTTTGTTCCCTTGACCTCAATTGCTATTCCTTAGCTTAGATCTTTTTTAAAAATTCTTTTTAAACCAAAGCTTTGACATGAAGTAGGTATAGTTTCTGATGTTTTTGATGTTACCTTGTAGAATATCTGTTGTCTTTTGTAATTGGTGGAAGCAATAAAACTTGAAAGTGTCAGATTTGTCACAGTAGTTGAACAAAAAAACCAAAGGGAATGGGATGGAAAAGTACGACCAGGACTGGTGAAAAAACGAAAACAAAAACAGAATAAACCTTAGTGGTGTGTAGGTATGGTGTGATTAGAATAAATGATATCATGCCCCAACCTGTCTTCCACTTCCTTTCCAATAGCTTGTCAACATGTCTAAAATTTCATCATCAAAAATTTATTTCTTTGGGTCCTAATGACTTTTCACTTTTGTGTCTTCTATTTAAAAGCAAATACCCCAGGAGACCTTAGGAGATGGCTCAGTCGATAGGGCACTGGACCTGGAATCAGGGAGCCCTGAGTTCAAATCTAGCCTTAGACAGTTAGTGGCTGTGACCTTGGGCAAATCATTTAACCTCTCACTGAGTTTCCTCATCTGTAAAATGGGGATAATAATAGCACCTACTTCCCAGGCTTATTGTGAGGATCAAATGAGATGATATGGGTAAAGTCCTTTGCAAGTCCCAAAGTGCTAGCTATTGTTATATTAAAAATATATATTATTATATTAAAGTGATAGCTATTATTAATAGATCTAGAGCTGGAAGAGCATTCAGAGTTCATCTAGACATACAAACCCCATTTTACAGGTGAAGAAACTGAGGGTAGAGAGATGAAATGACTTGCCCAAGGTTGTGCAAGCCATGGCACAGGTAGGATTTTAATCCAGATTATCTGAATGAGAGGGACTGTGGCACAGTGGCTAGAGGGCTTTCCTTGAAGTCAAGAGGACTTGGGTTCAAAACCTGCTTCTGACACTTATTGGTTGTATGACCTTGGGTCCTTGCTGGGGATATATTGACTTAGAAAACCACATATTAGCAATATCTACGTTCTATTGTATTTTTATTTTTTGTTCAATATTTCCCAATTACATTTTAGTCTAGCTGCCCTGGAGATTGCAGACTGTTTGATACCTCTGATCTAGGCAACTCTCTTAAGATTCCAAGTTGCTGAGAAGGTACCAACTTGCGTTTGTAGAGTCAGTTTCTCGGGTGTAACCCTATCCTCATCCTCAGACTCCAGAGCCAGCTTCTGTTCTAGCTGCATCCTCATCTCAGCTGATACTTTATTGGGGATTAACTGGGGATAAAATGAGGGTGTGAGGCAGAATCAGTGCAATGAGGGGAGAGAGGAAGGGGGTGGGGAGAGAGAGAGAAAGAGAGAAGGAGGTGGGAAGGGAGGGGAGAGGGAGAGAAGAAAGGAAGAGGGGAGGAGGAGAGAGAGAGGGGATTACTAAAGGGTAATGGTAATGGTAAGGTAATGTGGTGGCTTGTCCGAAAGACTGGGTTGAGATCCTGAATCTGCCATGTAGTATCTGAAGGGAGCAGAAACAAGCATTTATTTAAACACCTACTATGTGCCAGTTGTTGCGCGGAGCACTTTAAAAATACTATCTCATTCTTTGCTAGGTAGGTGCCATTATTATTCCCATTTTACAGTGGAGGAAACTGAGGTGGACAGAAATTAAGTGACTTGCCAGGGGTCACTGAACTAGTCTGAGGCCTGATTTTGACCTCAGGTCTTCATGACTTCATGCTCATTGCTCTATAGATTCTACTATGTACTTGCCTAAGTGACTGAGTGACCTTACATAAGTTTTTTAACCTCTCTGTTTCTCAGCGCCCTCATCGGTAAAATGAAGAGGTTGAACATGACTTCTAAAGCCCCTTCTGGTTCTAGAGCAATGATTCTGAGATTACATATAAATGTTGCCTGATTCCTTATGTTGCAGGAGGCTGGAGGTGTAAACCATGCCAGCTTCTTCTGAGGTGGTTGAGCTAAATGTCCTTTGGTCCCTTTCAGTTCTCTGTCTGTGGTCCTGTGATTCTTTACTTCAAGCCCTGTTCTTCCATATTAGTTTTTGGAAGCTAATGCCATTCCCCTGATCTCAAATGGAAGCATTCTAAGGGATCTGGAGGAAACATGAATGTCCTTGGTGAACAAGTATGTATGTATCTAAAGCACAGTAATATAATCACACCGAATTCAAACGTGAACATTTTGCAACATGTTTATTCAAAAAGGCACCAGTGGGCACAATCAGAGACTGTAGGAGCTAACCCTTGTGAATATATTGTCTCTGAATCAAAGCCTGGCGTAGGCACTAGGATGCTTTTCTTCACTCTGAGTTGCTGGCTTCGTGTTATATATTGCAGTTCTACAAGCCCCAAGAAATTAAAATAACAGTGGAACATTCATTCCCCTTACTCCCCCCACCCCAGCAAGTCGGTCAGGTCTTTGGGGATAAATTTATGGGAAAACATGAATGAGAATCAAACAGGATGAGAAGGTATGGAGGAGTGTTGCAATCCCATCCATGGAGGGAGAATCCATGCTAATGGACTCACAAAACAATGGAATGGCTGGTCTTGGCTAAACCACTCGTAAACCAATCAGCTTCTTCCCCTGTTGCTTTCCTCAGGAAGCCCTCCAAAGGTATGGTTCTTCAGCCACTTGGTATTCTTCGTAAAAGCATGGCTAGTTTTGAGCAGAACCTATCATGTATTCAATCAACACTTGTGACTGTACCCATCTTCTTACCCTTCCTTCCTTCTCTCCCTTCAGTCCCCCTAGTGGGCAAAATGTTATTACTTCAGAGCCAAGTGTGATGAAAAGGTGAATTCTTCTAAGTTTATGAAAACAGAAAGCACAAAAAACCAGGATGAGCATAGGACAGCTTGCTTTTCCCTCCACCTTCTGCCGTCCTTGAGTTCCTAGTTAGTACTGAGGATTGTGTCTTCCTCTAATTCCTAGGATAACTCTGATGTTTCACATCTGAGAGAGCCTTATGTCATATTCCACCATATTGAAGTTATCCCATGAGAAGATCTTCTTTTCAGCAGGATTGTAATCGACCATACTGTTGTATTTATACCGGTTCGTGAATGGGATGGTCAAGGCCTTGCTGCTCCTGGCATTGGTGTCGTAAGCCAGGTTAATGGTGGCATCGGCTGTCGAATAGCTGCTGACAGTGTACAGGGTGCCACAGATTATGAACGAGTTGGCCACTGATGGCTTTCGAATGTTGGTCTCCCAGGTTTCCTTGAGTTCTAGTGTGTCTGGATTCATTTTGGAAAGGATAATAGCTCCCTTGGCTTCTTCCGTGCTGTAGACAACCCATAGTCCTGTTTCATCCACTGCCAGGTCAATGTCTGTATAGCCACCCCAAGAGTAAGGGAACTGTCCGTGATAGCCAGCGTTGGGAATCTCCCTTTGAGCCTTCACACTTTCAGTCTTCAGGTCATACTTGATCACAGTTCTAGATGTATGTTTCTGATAGTAGAGGGCTCCACGGTAAACCACAGCACCTGTGCTCTCCATTGGGATGGGCAGCACGTGAACTTTGGAAGGATAGCCCCGCATGAACTGGTCGATCTGGTCATACTGAAAGACCTGACGAATATCTGTGCCAACTGTGTCAACTCTCCAAGTGGTCTCCCGAGTATAGGGGTACATAGGCTCGGGGTCTCTCATCCATACACCATACTTGCCAGCAATTGTCTCTGCCTTTCTCAAGGTGATAGGTTCGCCCACCCAGACGAGTTCTCCGCATCCTGTTGGATGAATAGAAAAATAAAACCTATTTACCAAAGACCTTTCAGAAGGTGAATGCTCATTGTAAAGGCAGGAAAGGTCCCCTCCACGGCATTGTTAGTTCAGTTTTTGTGGGTTTAGGTGAAGGGATGAGTGCTACTGATGTTCATCCTAAAAATCAATAGCACCAACCCCAAAAGAACTCCTCAAAGACAACCCTTTGAACCAGGGCTTGAAAACAAAACAACTCAACTATCATATCTGAGCTCTAGGCACATCACTGCGCCTTGCCTGGCTCTAATAGAAGCAGCATAGTGTAGGCAAGGGGCTAAGCATTTATTAAGCACCTACTATGTGCTAGGCACTTTGCTATAGAGTTTTTACAAATAGTAGCTCATTTGATCTTCAGAACAACCTTGTGAGATCTGTGCTGTTATTATCCCCATTTTACAGTTGAGAAAACTAAGAAGAAAGAGATTAGGTGGCTTACCCATCACACACTAAGTGTCTAGTAAGTGTCTAAGGCCAAATTTGAACTCAGAATTTTCTGAGTCCAGGCCAAATGGCCTCTCTGCTGGGCCATCCAGCTGCCAATATAGTGGAAAGAAAGCCTGACTTGAATCTGAAGCTCTGGATTCAAACCACCTACTGTCTGTGTGATCCTAGGTCAAATAATGTTACATCTTGAGTTTTAGTTTCTCCATCCGTAAAATGCACATAAAATTCTCACAGAGTTGTTGTGAGGAGAGCTCATTTTAAAGTGGCCCAGCTTAGGGATAAGGGAGAGAATTACTTTCTTCTTTTGCTGCTTTGATAATATGTGATTTTTGTTGATTTCATGAGCCATATTCTCACATATTTGTTGGGTCTCTAATACAATTGTCAAGAAATAGTATGTTTTAGAGCTAGTTACATTTGTGTCTTAGCTCTTCCCAAAGACTAAACTGTAAGCTCTGTAAGGACTGGGTCCACTTCTTGTCTAAACTTTGCTTCTGCCCTACTCATTAGAATAGTATTCTGTATACAATAGGCACTTAATAAATGTTTGCTGAATAAATGGGGAAAATACCTTGATAGACATAGAATGATATGTAAATCCTCAGCTTGAGGAAAGGTCTAGACAAAAAAAAAATTTAGATTTAAACAAATCCTAGTCACTGTGTTGAGTGGACTTAAACATTTGTAATTTTGTTATTGAAGATGGGGTCTATTTTCTCTAGCCTTCTCATATCTCATTATTTCATAATTTGACTATTTCTCAAAACTTTTCTCATATGATCATCACTGGGAAGGGAAGGGAATAATCATTTATTAAATGGCAGGCACTGTGCCAAGCACTTTAAAAATAGCTTTGATATTACTAGTAATATTCAACATTTCTGAAATTTAGAATTTTAGGCTTATAGAATCACAGAATCTCAGAGTCAGAAGGAAGTTCAGAAACCATGCAGTCTGACCTATACTTGGACAGGAATTCATTCTATGTCATATGTGATAGGTGGTCTTTGCTTGAAGACCCCCAGTGAGGGGGAACCACATTCCAAGGCAACCATGTTCATTTGGTAGTTTTGTTTTGTTTGTTTTTTGTTTTTTACCTCAAGCCTCTATTTGCTTCCTTGAAACTAACCATTGCTCCAGATCGTGCCCTCTATAGCCAAGCAAAACAAGTTGATTTTACTTCCACAATGATGGTGGCTCTTCAGCTACTGGAATGTCATTATCCTGTCTCTTCTCAATCTTCTCAAGGCTAAGCCTTCTCAATTATCTCAGCTGAGCATAATGTTTCGAGCATAAATTTTTTGTTGAAAATGTTTGTGGGAGTTTTTTCTATCACAAATGGAAGAAATATATTAAAAGATGTATTGGAACTAAATTATAAGCACCTTAAAATCCACCACCATGTCTCAATAATCTTTGAGTTCTCATTATGACCCTGTGCACTACTCTGCACATAATGGATGGATGGATTTAAGTATAATACAAAATTCTAGAATGTTATTACTAAAGATAATTTGTAAGCAGTTAGAAAGGGAAATGGTGATAACTAGGCATGCCTTCAACTCATTTACTTTTTATGGCTGGGTTACCAGACTAAATTGATGAAGAGAAATGATGTAGATAGAGAATACCCAAATTTCAACAAAGATTTGACAATCTGTCCTGTATTGTCCTTCTGGAAAAGATGGAGAGGTATGATCAAGGGATACTGTCATTAGTTGAATCTTAAACCAGTTAAATGACTGGAGTCAAGGAATTAATAGACTGATGATAACATGGAAGAAGGTCTCCAGGTTAACTCCCTGGGAGTCTCTTGATGGCTTCAGCCTGTTCAATGTGTTTATCTGTGGCAAAACCAAAAACACAGATGGTGTGCTTAAGAAATCTGTAGATGACATGTAGCTGGGAGGGATAGCAAACACATTGTAGGACAAAGGCAAGCATTGAAAAATATCTCCATTGGCTGATAGGATGGATCAAATGTAAGGTGCCTCAAAGTTTTAGTGTAGTTTTAGGTTTCAGTGGCTTAAAACTGCACTAAGACTTCTGGGACATCCTGTGTAATAAAATGAAATATAATAGATTAAGTCTTATATTTGTGTTTCAGAAATCAGCTGCAGAAGTACAGGATGAAGGGGGCAAAATTAGACAGTGCTTCATATGAAAAAAAAATGTAGGTGGTTTTAGCAGACCACACACTCAATATGAATCAGAAGTGATAGAACTGCCCAAATATAAAGTGATCTCAGGTTGCAAAGAGGGACTTAGTGATCAGACCCTATGATGATAATTTTGTTGTACTCTACCCCATGTAAATCACATCTACAGTATTGTATTGAGTTTTGAGTACTACATTTAAGGAAGGATTACTGGTAAATGGGAATGAGTCCAGATAAGGGTAACCAGGATGGGAAAAAGAGTAGAAACCATGCTATACGCGGACTGATTGGAGGGATTGGGGTTATTTGTCCTGAAGAAGAGAGCACTCAGGGAATGTGATGGTTGTCTTCAAGTGTCTGAAGGGCCATCATTTGGAAGAGGCATCAGATTTGCTTCCCTTGGCCCATGAGTAGGATAGGGAGCAACATGCAGATGTTGAAAACACCCAAAACTTGATGTCAGAAAAATGCTTCAAATAAACAGAGCTGCCCTTGGAATACTTAAATGAGAGGCTTGATGACTCTTTGGGGATGTCATAAAGGGAATTGCTGTTCAGGTACAGGCTAGATTCTGTGGCCTCTGGGGTGCCTTCCAACATCAACAGTCTGTGAGCCAAACACATTTGGAAAGATTGCACTAAAAAAGTAGGGCAAGTTTCTATAACATTCACAAGGACGGCAGGCCCCTGTTCATGCCTAGCTTCCTTTCTCCTTCCCTAGAAAACCACAGAAAAGGGAAAGTCAACTCACAATTTACAAAGGAAATTCTCATTTGTTCTTTAGGGCAGGCTGATATTGAGGACAAGTCAAACAGGGATAGGGACAAATTAGAAAAAAAAAATATAGAAGAAAAATAAAGGTAATACCATTGTCTACATCTTTATTACCAGAATGATTGGTTGAATTCTCTTTGAAGACATGAGAAGCAGGAACCTCAGTTAATTCAGACTTTAGTTCTTGGTAGTCTAAAGTCTGTACACCCCATTTAGAAACTGTAATGAAAGAATGAGATAGATGAAGCTGTGAGGAGAGATATAGATATTGATATACAACTAAAATGTAAATTAAATTGTTTAAATAGGCTTTCCATACAATTCAACCAACATTTATTTTTAAAAATAAATTTATTGGTATCTTTTCTTTTTACATTATCCAGAATTCATAATGCAACTCTCCCTTTCTCTCCCAGAGAACCATTTTTTGTAACAAAGAATTCTTTAAAAAGATTTTTAAAAGATTTTAGTTTGGAAAAACCAACCAATACATCAAAAAAGCATTTATCTGCAGTGCTCCATGTCCATAGTTCCCCACCTCTACAAAGAAGATATCTTCTCTTATCTTTTCCTTAGGCCAAGCTTAATCTTTATAATTTCACAGCATTCAATTTGAATTGTTTTATTTTCACAAGCATTTGTTAAGCACTTTCCCTGTGCTAAAGTGAAATAGCCCTTGCCTTCGATAAGCTTGTATTCTACAGAGAAAGATAGTACGCACACATATTTGTAAATACAAATAAGTATTTGCAAAAGAGAGAAAATTAAATACAATTTAAAAATTAAATACAATTTAAAAATTAAAATTTAGTGCAGAGTATTCTGGGGAAGAAGGCCCTAGGAACTGGGGGAAGTCGTGTAGGAGGGATATTTGATTAACAGAGCTGCTTTATCAGTAGGCTAATTTTGATTTCAGGGATGTGGGTCCATGGTGTAGCATTGGACTTGCAATCAGGAAAACCTGGGTTCAAATAATGCCCCAGACACTTAATAGCTGCATGACCCTGGTAAGTCATATTTTTCTCATCCATAAAGTAGAGGTAATAAAATAAAAATATCCACCCCGCTTAGACATTATGAAGATCAAATCAAATGAGACAGGGGTCAGCTAGGTGGCGCAGTGGATAGAGCACTGGCCCTGGATTCAGAAGGACCTGAGTTCAAATCTGGCCTCAGACACAAAACACTCACTAGCTGTGTGACCCCATTGCCTAGCCAAAAAAATCAAAATCAAAATCGAATGAGACAAGGTATTAAAAGCCCAAGATGCTATGTAAATGTAAGCTATTATCATCATCATCACCATCACCATCGCTGCTATTATTAGCTAAAGGCTTTGTCCAGATGTTGAAATGCAAGTGTCCCTGGGAGCAGTGACACCTCAACAACGATAAAACATTTACATAGCGCCTACTATGTGCCAGGCACTGTGCTAAGCACTTTACAATTATTGTTTCATTTGATCCTCACAACCACACTTGCCGAGGTAGGTGCTAGGCAAGCAATGGTTCAGTGACGTTCCCAGGGTCAGTAAGTGTCTGAACCTCAATTGGACTTCAGGATTTCCTGACTCCAGGCCTGGTACTCTATTTACTGTACCACCTGGCTGCCCCTCCGGAGTAGTATGACTGGATTTATTAGACTTTCCTCCCGGAGAACTGGTCTGTTAAGGGGAGAGAATATGAGTCTGAGTGTCTGAGGGAATTTGGGGGAGGCAGCTGTGTCCCCAGGGGCAGCTAGGTGGCACAGTGGATTGAGTGCAATTCCTAGAGTCTTGAGAATCTAAGTTCAAATCTGGCCTCAGACACTTATTACCTGGGTGACCCTGGGCAAATTATTTAACCCTGTTTGTCTCAGTTTCCTGTTCTGTAAAATAAGCTGGAGAAGAAAATGGCAAACCACTCCAGTATCTTTGCCAAGAAAACCCAAATGGAGTCATGCACAGTCAGACATGAAAGAAAAATGATTGAACAGCAACAAAGCTGTGCCACAGATTGGAGCAGAAGGGGTAAAAAGGGGAAGCCATGGTAGCCAAAGACAGTGTTGGACAATTTCATATTTTTGTCCAAAGTCAATTCTGCTACAGATTGTTCCCGATCTCTGTTTTTGCTCAGCAGTCTACTCTTAGTGATACTTGGATCTAAAAGCAAGGATGGATAACTCTGGGTAAGCTACTTTTCTTGCCAAGTTTCCCAGTCAGCTCCATTTTCTCTTGGTTAGTTATGGCAACAAGGACTTGCATGACCCTCTCCACAGTCATATGTATCACCAGCAATGTAGTGAGGATAAAGAAGGTATCACAAAGTGAGGGGCTGATTGCTGGGGGAGCAAAATCTAAGTCATCTCATTCAGAAAGGTATCTTCTGCCTATTTTTTCCTCCTTGCTCAATCTCCCTAAACTGCCAAGTCATCCTGGATGCTGTGAATGTTGACTTTCAGCACCATCCAAGAAGACCATTTTTTTCACTCTTACCTATACTGGCTTACAAAATTATGATGTGGTATTTGAGGCAGGGCCTGGCAACCCTTGGCACACACCATACGGAGAGATGAGTGGAGGCACCTTGCCTAATTTACTGTCTCTGGCCCCGTTCCTAGTCTTCTCCCACGCACCCCCCCCCACCCTCTGACTCAGTGTTGATGCAGCTGGTGGCCTTGACTTAGTCTGATCCTGTAACAAGTTGCAGAACATTTTGTTGGTATCCAGTGTCCTGTTATATATTGCAATACAGTGTGTGTTGATTAGGCATGGGAAACTAGGATGTCTTATGGCCAAAAGCCTCAATCAATCAATAGGCATTTTATTAAATGCCAACTATGGATTAGGGTCTGGGAATATGGAAAAATGGAACGGTTCTCGTCCTCAAGGAATTTAAATTCTCCCAAGGGAGATGATATCTATGTATGAAATATGGCTTTAGAGGGGAGGGCACTAGCAGCTGGGAGAACCAAGAAACATATTTCCTGTGAAAGATGTCTCCTGTTTTGAAGGAGTTTTGAAGGAAACAAGATTTCTAAGAGGCAGAAATGAGGTGAAAGTACATCCCAGGCCTGGGGGACTGCCAGTGCAAAGGTAGATTAGATGGGAATGGGGTATCATCGGTGAGGAATAGCTAGAAGGTCAGTTGGACGAATATAGATCACAGAAAGGGGAGTAATAAATAGATAATGAGATTGGGAAGGTTGGATGCCCCATGCCAAAATAGCTGTGGAGCATTGCCCATCTTTATCTCACATCCCCAGGGAATCTTGGGAAGTGTTACTTATTGGTTAGTAATTTTTCAGTCATGTCTGACTCTTTGTGACTCCATTTGGGGTTTTCTTGGCAAAGATACTAGAGTGGTTTGCCATTTCCTTCTCCAGATCATTTTGTAGATGAGGAAACTGAGGCATACAGGGTGAAGTGACTTCCCCAGGGTCACACAGTTAATAAATGTCTGAGGCCAGATTTGAACTCAGGAAGATGAGTCTTTCTGATTCCGGGTTTGGCATTGTATCCATTGTGCCAGCTAGGTGCCATTTATGGGACTCACTAAGAGGTGGATTTGAACTAAGGCCATCAGAATGAGTATCTTCTAGGGCTCACAGAACAATGCTTCTCTGTATGTATCTGGTAGTCCACTTACACCACTGTTCTCTTCAGATATAGGAAAAAAAATCAGTAAATGATTGAATATACCTTGTTGAGATGTGAGTCTCAATTAGGTAAGTTATGAAACAAAAAACTCCATGAAGACCCATGGTACTAGATGCCATCATTTTTGGTTCCCTGGAGGTATCAGAGACCCTCAGTCCACTAGCCCATTACCCACCATATTTCTCTGTGCACCCACTGCAATCCCAACTCAGCACTGCTTGACCAGCATGCCAAATGCTGTGTTTATAAATAAGGATGAAGGAGAAAAAGCAAAGAAATGATTATAGTTTAGTCATACAGGACCAGACGGTGTGCATTTGGCAAAGTTTGAACACGGTGGCCCCTCCATGCTTGTCTTCAGGAGGCTTTGAGTCTTTGCTCTAAAATAGGCTACTTTACTAATTAATTCAATGTTTTACTAATCACTTAGCATCAAATATCAATCTAATCAAAACTGATTGCTAACAACTTAGATTTAAGTTAGTTTTAACACAAAGAAGTATCATGATCATTTTCAATCACTAGTTCCAAGTTTCCATCAGGATTCAGTTAGTACTGATGTGCCCGTGGATGAGTAATTTAGCTTCTTTGGGACTCAGTTTCCCCATCTGTAAAATGAGATTTGGCCAGATGCCCTCTAAAATTCCTTGGAGCTCTGAATCCATGATCTTCTCTTTGTCCATTCACTGTCAGTCTGCTTTCAGCTCTTCAGAAATGAAATATCTAGGCCCTGGAGAGAGTGGTATTTTCTCACCTTAAAAATATGAGCATTTTGGGACAGCTAGATGGTGCAGTGGATAGAGCACCGGCCCTGAAGTCAGGAGGACCTGAGTTTAAATCTGGCCTCAGACCAAACATTTGTCATGTTACTAGCTGTGTGACCCTGGGCAAGTCACTTAACCCCAATTGCCAACAAAACAAAACAACAAAAAAAATGAGCATTTAGCTCGAAATCACTATTGATTAGAGAAATGTACATCAAAACAACTCTGAGGTACCACATCACACCTATCAGATTGGCCAATATGACAAAACAAGAAAATGATAAATGCTGGAGAAGATGTGGGAAAATTGGAACACTAATGCATTGTTGGTGGAGTTGTGAAATGATCTATTTTGGAGAGCAATTTGGAACTATGCCCAAAGGGCTATAAAAATGTGCATACCCTTTAACCCAATAGAAGTGCAATAACACTTCTAGGGCTATATCCCAAATAGATCATACAAATGGGAAAAGGACCCACATGTACAAAAATATTTATAGCAGCTCCTTTTGTGGTGGCAAAGAATTGAAAATTGAGAGGATGCCCATCAATTGGGAATGGCTGAACAAATGGTGGTATACGAATGTAATGGCATACTATTGTGCTATAAGAAATGATGAGCAGGCTGACTTCAGAAAAACCTGGAAAGACTTGCATGGTCTGATGCTGACTGAAGTGAGCAGAACCAAGAGAACATTGTACACAGTAACAGCCATGTTGTGTGACAACTAATATTGATAGACTTAGCCCTTCTCAGCGATGCAAGGATCTAAGACATCTCCAAAAGCCTCATGATGGAAAATGCTGTCCACATCCAAAAAAAGAACTATGGCGTTTGAATGCAGATAGAAGCAGACTATGTGCTATTTTTTTCTTCTGTTGTGTTTTGTTTCCTTTTTCTGGTGGTTCCTCCTATTAGTTCTAATTCTTACTTACATCACTAATGTGAAGATATGTTTAATAGGAATGTATATGTATAGTCTATATCAGATTGCATGCCATCTTGGGGAAGGAGGTGGGGAGGGATGAAGAGAAAAGTTTTAAACTCAAAAGCTTATGGAGGTGATTGTTGATGAATTCAAAATAAATTAATTTTAAGAAAATATGAGCATTTGGATAATGTCAAATTTAAAAGTGCCTTCACTTGTACCTGACCCCCTTTTATGATGTGACCCAGATGGACCACCTCCCTTTCTCTAGCCCTGGCTCTGTCTTCAAACCAGCCTCAGTGCCAGGGCAGGTTCTCAGTATACAATACCTCTGTTCACGCGTGGGTACTACATGGCTCTTTTCCTTTCACTCATTCCTTTTTTCTGATTCCTTGGATAGTTCCCCTTGAAAATCAAACTGTGCTTTCTCTACTAACTTCAGAAATGCTGTGGATACTGTGCAAAGTGCCAGGAAATGTGAGGGTGGAGAGTTAGAAGGAAAGTCTACTGCTACATCTCTCAGAGACAGCATGGGCACATAGGCTCTATAGGCAGCAGACTGCCAAACCAGCATGAACCTGGACCTCCTTCCTCTCCATATGGAATAAAGTGATTCAACCTGTGAATACAGCTCAGGCTGGTAATGAATACGAGTTTTGAGAAGAAAATGATTAAATAGAGTCCACGCTCAGAAGTTGTGCCGGCATCAGGGGTAATGGGACGGGGGGGAGAACCATGGCACAGTGAGATTAGTTCTGGATTGAGAATTGGAGGACCTAGGTTGAAAATCTCAATTCTGCTACCTACTATCTGGGTGTAGCCTTAAGCAAGTCACTATAATCCTCTGGGCCTTAGTTTCCCCATCTGTAAAATGAAGGGTGTGGGTAAAATGATCTCCAAGGCCTCTTCTGGTTCTAAGGCTGTAATCCAACAAATAATTAATAAATGTAATATAATTCATATAATAATAACAAAATCATCTAGCAGGGAAGTTAAAACCCGGGCCATTGCGTGATGTTCTGTATTCTGTGGAGACAAAGTTCTAAATTTCTGGCCAGGAGCACCTCAGATACTTAAAATGAGGTGTTTGGATTCATCGACCTCTACGGTCCCTGCAGAGTAAAGCTGTAAATTCCTCTATTTAAGGAAGGGAACAGGACTGACCTCTCCTTGGACATCTCATTTCCCACCCAGCTGAACTCATTTTGGAGCCGAATGGGTATCTTTCCCCCACCCCACCCAGCTTTTCAGCTTTCTTTTGTGTGTTGTTTTCACCCGTTAGATTGTAAGCTCCTTGAGGGCGGAGAGTGTCTTTTTCATATTTGTATTGCGAGGGCTTAGTCCGATGTCTGCTACATAGCGAGCATTTTAATAAATGCAGATTGATGGATCCCAGCTCTATGTTTATGGTGCTATGAACTGTTGATTAGAGTTGAAAAATAGTTTTCTTGAGGAAAAGAGGAGGCTAGTGGATATTTGGATGGCTCTTTCAACTTTTCCAGGTGCGTTCACACATGTTTTCTCATTTGATCCTATGCTTTCAGAGGGAGCTTTTTCTATCTCTACTAGAAGTTGTAACAGTGACTGTTTTCGAAGAGCCTTTTTATGGCACTGCACAGAATCAATGGGCTCCAGGTGCCGAATGGATCACCTTGCACCTCAGATAATAACAGGACTCACTATGTCAGAGATGTAAGAGACCTTTGAAATCATCTAATCTAACCCCTTGTTTTACAGAGGTGGAAACTGAGGTCTAGAGGCATAAAATGACTTGCCCAAGGTCATATGGCTAGGAACGTAGCAGAGCCAGGAACTCCAAATTCAGCGTTTTTTGAGATAGAAAGAACTTAAGGGTCATGGGCCTATGAGAATTAGGACCAGCTTGGTACAGACAATATAATATGGAAGGCATGTCCAAGGGGAGAGCACCCCATCTATAACTGCATGCCTTGGAAATGTTTCATATCTCTACATCTCTGCTGAGAGTTCAGGCCCAATTCTCAGGACTCATGTGAGCTTCACAGCAACTCAAACCTTGCAACAGGCAGGTCTGAACAGGACACTAAGATTTTTGCGGTGTTTTTTTTTTTCCCCCAAGAGAACATAAAGTTCTTGAGGACAGGGACTGTTTTCATTTTGGTGCTTGTATCTGGAGAACAGGGCCTTGCACCTAGTAGGTGTTTAATAATTGACTTTAAAGCAAGAGGTCAGCAAACATTTATTAAGATATTATATGTGTGTGTGTGTGTGCATGACATATATATATATATATATATATATATATATATATATATATATATGGAGAGAGAGAGAGAGAGAGAGAGAGAGAGAGAGAGAGAGAGAAAGAGAATATATATGGCATTGTGCTAAGTGCTGGGAATGCAAATATAAGCAAAAAGAAAGACAGTTCTTGCCCTCTCTCAAACTGCCAACATCTTATAGGGGGAAGACAACACACGAGCTGGAAAGTGGGGGGAAATACCCATGCAGGGCATACTGTGGAAGTTTGAAAAATCAGAAGCAGAGCCTAGGGGGCGGGGCGGGGGGAGCGGGGAGAGGAAGTTGGCCTTCATGGCATCTCTCCTAAGAATAGAGGTACCTGGGAGGAGCTCACCATTGGGAGAAGACAGTCAGAATGGTGCAGGGATATTCCAGGATCAGAAGGCTATTTAATCCAGTTTGTAGGACACAGAGGTATCAAAATGCTAAAAGAAATCCTTTTCATACAAGGTCCAGGACTCCAGTCCAAAGACAATGGTTGATACAAAGGAGACAGTGCTCATACTAGCCAAATTTTATCAATATCTATACTCACTCAGCACTCCTGGTTCCTGGGGCAGATGGCCTTAAAGGCACTCTTAAATCAACTTTGTAATTCATTATGTGAAAAATAACACAAGTAACTAAGATTCAGTCAGCTTGCAGATCAACACTATTAACAATGCATAACATCTGGTAACTTCCTATTTTAATTTCTTATTCATGTTAACTAGATAATAAGTCCACTTGATCATTTTTACGCTCACTAGATTTTGGTGTTCCAGGGCAAAGCCCACTCCTCCCTAGTGTGGCTCTATCACAGTCTCCTAAATAAAACAAGTGAGATGATCATGACCAAATCACTTCCCTTTTCTGAGCCTTAGTTTCTTCACCTGATGAATGAGGGGGTTGGTCTGGATCACATAAGCACAGACCCTTACCACCCACACACAGGGGAAGAGCTGTCCAAGGCCATCTTGTCTAAACTATACTGCAGCCATAGACAGTCCCTAAGTTCCTTTCAGGCTCTAACCTTCTACAAGTTAATGAATAGATCATCACAGAATTTAAGTTCCGTCTAGCTCAGAGTTGTTTGGCCCAATAAAAGTTCCCTTAGGAGCGGAGTTCTGGTGAAGTACTCTGGATAATAAAGAACCAAGGCAGGGCATTCTGCTCAGAGGCAAAAAGCTAGAGCTCAGTCACAATGTTTCAGAGCGCACAGGACCTAAACAACATCTCTCTTTCCTTTTTTTTTTTTTGAGTAAATAAGAACCAAGCTAAAATCCATGTAAAAGGACTTCCAGAAAGATCCACAGGTCAATTCTATACTGGCAAGGAGAATTCTATTGGCAGATTGGATAACCTGCCTCTGAATTTGCCAATTTCTTAGTGGTTATGCCAGTCAGAAAAGCCCAGTTCTAGGCAGTCTGGCAGGCACTTAGTTCTCTGGCATGACTTCCAAAACTTGTGGGAGCACCAAGTTACAGCCCAATGCTAGATTCTGTCTGTCTTTGTCTCTGTCTCTCTCTCCCCTTATAACTAACTGTATGTGTGATGAGAGAAATAGTTTAACAGGAAGAAAGTCCAATCTAGGAACCAGCAATTTCCTATTTCAAAAACAATTCTGAGCAATATTTCATATCATTTCTGTGCCCTAAATTCAGAACCTGACTATCATGGATTTTAACTTGCCCAGACTCACAGAACCATGTGGGTCATTGGTGTGACCAGTTCTGACACCACAGAATCTTAAGAGACCACTTGGTTGGTAATAAGTATAGAGCCACCTGGTGGACAACTCAAATATCATACTCCTCCCCTGGATAATTAACATAGTAACACACTGCCTTTTTGTAGGCTTAAAGAAGTTGGCACACAAGCCAATTTAGATTACTTTTACCACTGCAGTGCCCCAAAGTATCACTTATGGGCCATCAAGCAAGTATATACAAAGCTTACAGACGTCACATAACTTATTTTCTTTCCTTCTTCCTCACTTATGCTCCAAATTAGATGTACTCTAGAGGTAGTTTGGATAAGAAATTGGAATTGCTATTAGTTTTTCACCTTCAAATATATTTTGGCAAATAACCTTTGCAATAATTTTTGTTAGTTGTATCCTTTATGGAAGACTTATGGAAGAACATGGACAAAAGCCAAATTGCCCAAAGGACCAATAAAGTCTGTCTACAAGGTCAGCCACGTACAGCCTGGCTGGTAATTGTCGTCTCCCAAGCCTTTGAAAGCAGGTAAAAACAAAAACAAAAATATAAGACTTTTACTGATAAGCTGTGGCAGAAATGAAGGGAATGTGTGTGTGTGTGTGTGTGTGTGTGTGTGTGTGTGTGTGTGTGTGGCGTGCTCCTTGCCCCTTGAAGGTACTACCCTTTCTCGTGGAACGATCTGTTGCTGAAGTAAGTCTGCCCAAACTTCTAAGAGAGGGGTGGCCCTCTAGGTCCTCAAGTGCTGCCCTTTGACTGAATCCAAACTTCCCTTAATAAAAGGATTTGTTCTCTAAAACTTGGACTCAGTCAAAAGGCTGCACCCAAGGACCTAGAAGGCCACAGATTCCCCACTCCTGTTCTAAGAGAAAGCAGAGTCCTGAGACAATTGTTGATTTTGATCATGACAAGCTGTGGTATACTGGAGAGATAAAGCCATCAGAATTGTTTTGTAAGGTTGGGACTAGTATAATTGATCTTGATTATAGACAGAAGATGAGAATTTGATTGCTAAAAATAGGCTGTTAGTGTTTTTGTAGAGAGGACCAAGAGTCTATACTCAGTCAAATTTCCAAGCTATCGTCTAATTTTGAAGTTAGAAATAATGAATACTACAGTTGCTGTCAAAGAGTAAGTTCAGGTAAGCTGAGGAATAGCTTGGAAGTAGAAAATCAAAAAAGTCAACCAGAAGATTAGCTAGTTTGGCTAAAATGTTGTTCTCAGTGAACCAAATCAAGTATAGCATGGATCAACTCAGCTTAGCAGTGGGTGCATCGAGGCAACACAGAAGTTACATTAATTACAAGACTTTTATAGACAGTTCTTAAGAAAAGTCACCAAGTATATAACACTGGGCAAGTCACTTAACCTCAGTTGCGTCACCAAAAAAAACCCAAAGTCATCAAGTTTAGTGTTCTAGAGTTGTGAGTTACCCCAGGCAAATGTTTTTGGTTTTGTTTTTTATTCATGTGCCCCCTTGGCGTGTTTCCATAAATGTGTGTACTGGTGACAGAGTATGTCCTAAATTTACATGTAAGGTGTTATGCATTTGTTGTTCCTGATTTTACTTTAAAACATGAGTACTTGTAACATTTATTTTGCCTTTTGTTAAGCAAATGCTTATGTTTAAGATCTAAATGTGTCATTATTGTGAGGGACTGGTTTGTGTAAATGGAAATACATTTATGGGGACTCAAGAGCTTAAGTGGTGAGTATGGGAAGTATTCCCTTGCAACAGCATTATCCCTGTACTCTGCTAGACTTTGAATGTAACCCTAGGGAGGCAGTCCTACTTTTGAGACCCTAGATTGCCAGCATAAGAGCAGGTTGAAGTAACATATCTAGTAACCCAAGCCAGAGAATAGGTAGATGTCTACGTGATCTTTATAAGAGGTGTGTCAAGTGCTATGTTGTGAGTAGCTGTAAACTGATTTTTGTTAAATACACACACATATATATATATATATATATATATATATATATATATATATATATATATATATATATATATATATATATATATATATATATATATATCTCAAATGCCCTGGGGAGCTCCCTATTTAAAACAATTTTTTCAAAATAAACAACCAGCTCCAAACTTATTTCTTGTGTAAATCTAGATGATCACTGCTTAAAAGGAAACTGATGAAATTCTATTACAACAAATTTTATTAGAGGGAATATATATTACAAAATAATTTCCATGTTCTACAACAATGGTTCCCTAATTTTTTTGATCATGCATACCTATCAGCATTTGGTGGGGAAGGGAATACATGAGATTAGGGGTAACTTTTTTCAATTGCATTTCCATAGTTGCTGTTGTAAATATCTGATTTGGAATTAGGTTATAACTAACCTGGGAAGCCAACTCCCAGCTCAGGAGAAGGCAGGGAGCTTGAGCAGAAGTGGGAGAGATGAAGTAAGAGGGTACTGAGTTGTGAAGGGTAGGTGTGATTGGTTGGAGACAAGTTTCATGATTCACTGCTGTAAGGAGGAAAAGATGTGACCCATGTTTCCACCCTCTGACTGGTTAATTACATTACAATTTTTGCGATCAAGCCGTGGACCCCTTGAAGCCTTCCTATGACCCTTTAGGGACCTCTTGACCCTACTTTGGAGACCACTGGCCTAGAAGTGCAATGCTTTGTTGATCTTTCCCTAAGTAATCACAGAACCTCAGAATTAGAAGAAACCTCAGAGGTAATTTAGTCCAGGCCTAGCTAGGTGGTGCAGTGGATAGAGCTCCAGCCATGAATTCAGGAGGACCTGAGTTCAAATCCAGCCTCAAACACTTCCTAGCTGTGTGACGCTGGGCAAGTCACTTCACCCTGTTTGCCTCAGCTTCCTCATCTGTAAAATGAGTTGGAGAAGGAAATGTCAAAACCACTCCAGTGTCTCTGCCAACAAAATTCCAAATGGGGTCACAAAGAGTTGTGTCCAGTTATTGACCCAAGCATGAATCTCATTTGTAACATCTGTAACAAGTCATCATACAGATTCACCTCTAGTGACTTGTGTCTCCCTATCCCAATGAAGACCCTTTCATTTTAGGACAACTCTATAAGAGCATGTAATCTTTGTCTATAACAGCCTCCCTCTGTAATGAAAGTACTGGACTGTGTACTGTTTGTATTCGAGGTAGTGAGACAACAGTGACACAATCCTGACAGTTCTCTTTATGCCACAGTAATAAGGCCACTTTGGCTATGGCAGTCCTAAGGGCTGAACTATCAAGCAGAGGTGAGCTGGGAAAGGCTTTAAATGCCAAACACAGGGATTTATACTTGACTCTAGAGGCAACAGGAAGTCAATAGAGTTCATTGAGTAGGAGAGGAACATTGTCAGAAAGTCACTTTGACAGCTGTGTGAAGGAGGAATTGGAAAGGACTTAAGTCAGGGAAACCAAGTAGGTCGCTATTGCCATAATCCCTGGAAGAGATGAGAACTAGACTTGAACTAGGGTGTTGATCCGTAGAAAGAAAGGGATGAATGTGAGAGATGTCATGGAGACAACAGAAATGACTAAACAATTCCTACCTTTGAGGGATTCATACTGTATTAGATTAAATTCATTATTATCATCAGATTATACATTTAGAGATGTATGCTATTTTATAGATCAGCTAGTCAGACAAAGAAACTGAGGCCCAGAGAAATGAATTGATTTGCTCAAGGTCACACAAGTCATACATGGCAATCAGTATTTAAAATGAGATCTTCTGACTCCCAGTCCAGTAGCTTCAGACACATCCACATAAATGCATATAAATTAGGCTTGGCTGTCAGACATGGATGTAACTGACTGTGTAATTTTCTTTAGTTCAGCCTTCAGATAGGATTAAAGCTATGCTGAGGACCCATATGAATTGTAACATACTGTCTTTCACGTAGAAAGCATTCTGATAGTGGTTTGGGAGCATAACTTTAAAATGGCACAGTTGACCTCACATCAAAGATAAAATGGTGACAGGAGCATTGAACAGGACATTCAGTGAATATTTATTAAGGTCCTACTGTGCACAAAGCACTGAGTGCTTATCTGTTGTGTGGGCACATGCAAACATACACACACACACACACACACACACACACACACACGCACACAATTCCTAAGGAGGCAAGGGTGAGTGTGTGCTGCAATGAAAGTCACAAGACCTGGGTTCAAATTCAAGTTTTATCAGTTGCTTGTGCTGTGACTTAGGGTGAATGGCTTGCTTTCTCTGAACTATGCTGTCCTCATTTGTAAAATAAGGAAATTGGACCCGATCTCTAAGGGCCCTTCCAGCTCTGAATATCTCTGATCGCTCATCCAAAGTGTTTTCCAGCACTAACATTCCATGTATCTTAGCAAAGCAGGAAAAATACAGCTAAAAAAAATTAAACCTGAGCAGAGAAACTAGAGGAAAAAAATCAACTCCTCATTAATATTGAGTAAAGTAAAATTGATCAAAGCATCTTTTCCAAAATCTTTTACAAGTGCTGTGTACCAATGGTCATTTGCCCTTGGGTACCATAAAACATCTCTTTAGGAGAAGGGATAGGAGCTAGACTAGAGATTTCACTGATGCAAGGAACTCCCAGATTAAGAAATATCCTCTACCAGTCTGCAGGTCACCACCTTCTCAGTGGCTTAGAGCTTTCTAAACCACTGAGAAGTTAAGTGATTTGCCCAGGGACACCAAGCCAGCATGTGTCAGCATCAGGACTGGCCCCCAGTCTTTTTGACTCCCAGGTCTGTTCCTTATCTAATATGCTGTGCTGCTTCTTTTCTTTAGGAGAGGATGAGCAAAAAATGCCCTTGGGGGCATCATTAGGTTCATAGATTTTTAAAACAGAAGGTAGCTCCAAGGTCATTTAGTCCAACTGTCTTTATTTTACACATTAGGAAACTAAAGTGCTAGGGTTTGAACCCAGGATATCTGGTTATGGAATGCAGAGGGATAGAGTGGAAAGACAACTGGAATTGAATGGAAATCCCAGGACTGCCCCTTACTTACCTGCATGACCTTGGATAAGTCACTTAGCATTGACCCTAAATCTAGTGTTTTTTCTACTGTATCTCTTTGCCCTCCTAAACTCGGGTCCTGAGTTCAAATCATGGCTGGACTCCTTACTACCTGTGTGACCTTGGGTGAGTTTGTATAACCTTTTAGAGCCCTAGTTTCTTCATCTAAAAAATAAAGGCAATTGGACCAAATGACTCTTAGATACTTTCCAGTTCTAAATCTTTGATCTGATGGCTTCAAAGCTAGGGCTCTTTCTGATCTGGGAGAGGTTAAGTGATTGACTTAGCTAAGGGTCTGAGTCAAGTCTTCCTGATTCCCAAGTCTAACACTATCTGCCAGGCATCTGAGAGCTTCATGAAATAAATCCACATTATTTCGTATCATAGCCGAGCTTGTCCATCTTGTGGTCTTACCTTCCTTGGAACCCTGGGGAGTGTCAGCTGCCGTTTCTTTGCCTTGAGGACACTGGCCCAGTCTTAGCATCTCCAGCTCCCGCCGGCTGTTTGCCAGCCTCCTTGCCAGGTTTCTGTTCTCATTCTCTAGTTGCCTTTTCTCCTTCTCCAGGGAAGCTTTCTCCTGGAGAAGTTGTTGTAGTCAGCCTCCAGGCTGGTTTTCTCCCTCCTCACATTGTCCAATTCTCTCTGCATCTCCAGTACAGCTGGAGGCATGAGACCCGGACTTTCATCCCCTCTCAGTTGCTTCACGAGGGTCTCTAGGACACTGAGCCGGATTTTTGCAGCTTCTAACTCTGATTGCTGGACACTGCTATCTCTCTGGAGCTCCTGGATGGCTGAGTTGGCTTCGCCAGATCCCGGGCAGCTGGACTCATTGGGGCTGGGCACAGTGAAAGTGTAGAGGCATCTGCCGTTCCTGTCATTACTTTTTCTGAGATTGGCTGTCCTGCCTAGAGCCCCCCACACCAAGCAACCCAAAAGCAGCAGCTGAGGGCCAAGCATGTCTGTGCTAGCTCTTTAAAGAACTGCACAGAAATCCCACAAGGTACTGACCCACAGAGTGTTTCCCTGTGAATGCTCAGTTTCTTAGTGAACTGTCAGAATGAGTGGCCCTGGGAGCTCTCCAGTGACTGAACTCCAGGGAGGAGGTTTCATATATACTGATGGGAGCCAGTCTATGGGGGGTGCAGGGGCGGAGGAAGGCAGAGGAGGCAACCAGAATCAGGAATGTGAGAGTGCAAAGTTGGGTGGAGCGGTGGGGGGGAAGGAGAAGAGAGGGGCTGTTCCTCATGGTCAGGAGAGTTTTTTTTTCCTTTAAAAAAAAAAGTCTGTTTTGAGTTTCTTAAAAGAAGAGTGTCACATTTTCACATACTACACCCTCCCCCTACCACAAGCTTCCCAGCCTGCTTTGTTCAGGAGATTGTATACACACAGCAAGAATTTTTCTATGGTTTCTTATGTATGATCCACCATAAGTTGAACACAGAACATAAGCAAAACATACTCAGATCATTACATCCCCAAAGAAAGAGCATAAATCAAATTCCTTCCTTAATTTTTTTCTGGTTTTTAATTAATATGTGCACATACATTGTTGGGGCTAGGGAGAACCAGATCTATGATTTCTTTGGTCCAGGCAACTGCTGGTATGGAAACTCCCTTGCACTGATGCAGATCAGAACCTACTCTTCAATTTATAGTCTTAGAAAGTTACCTGGGATATTGAGAGGGAAAGAGATCTAAAAGTCCCACATGTGTCAAAAGGTAGGATCTGAACTCATACCATCTCATCTCTAAGGTGAGCTGTCCTCAATACCACACTGACACTCACATGTACCTATAATGAATTTAAAATAATATAATAATAACTCACATTTGTGTTAGAATACCTCAGGCAACATGGCTTAATGGATTTAACCTCTCAGAGCCCCACACAACTCTGTTATTTACATGTAAGATGCTGGTCATTGTCCAGGGAATTCTACCACATGGATGAAATCACATTTGGACCAGAAAAAACCCTCAAAAAACAAACCAAAAAAAAAACCCCTTCAATATTCATAGTTAGATATGTTAAGGTTTACAAACCTTTTGTGTTAGAAAGTTTAAATATTATTTTCTTCATTTGATAGAGAAGAAAACTGAGGCCCAGAGAAGCAGGCTTACCCAAGGTCCCACAGCTTATAAGTGGCAGAACCAGGAGGACTTGAACTAAGGTTGTTGTTGTTTTAAACTTTAAGTCTAATCATCTTCCCACTATGCCACACTCCTTAAGACTAACAATAGAAATGCATGCTTAGATATACATATACATGCATATATCTATATTTACAAAGATGCAAAACTCTCTGCAATTAATGTATATCTTTGCAGTCCTGCAGGTCAGATGTCATTTCGCTTTTCCTCAGTCTGAGAAGGAAAAAATAAATCATGAATTATATCTAGAACTTCCAGGAAGACAAATGAAGTTTGACAATGACACAGTGTTCGTATCTATGATGTGTTTATAGTTATAAAGCAAATATAATTTATCTGTCATTACTAGTAGCTTCGTTTTCTATACTGAACCAGCTTTACCATTACCATTGTCCCCCATCCCTACCCTACCCCTAAAAAAACCAGGCAGGTTTAACTCCTACACCGTACCCGGCCCTGGGACTGCTAGCCACTACTGTCATTCGCATGTGTTTCCTGCATGGCCATTCTCAGTGAATGTGTGAATGCAAAGTTCCCGGGTCTGCTTCTCTTGCACAGCCTGTTTTTGGAGTGCATACTTCCCATGTATTTCTCCAGTTTCCCCCTGACATGGGTGGAGGCATGTTTTGCTCATTTAGATTCTATCTTTACTAAATGGGTTCTAAATTTAGACTTGAACTTGAGACCTTTGGGTTTGATATCTATTTATAGCTACCAAGTAGCACTATTTATTTCCAGGTTCTGATGCAGGCAGTAAATATAACAGAAGCACCTCTTTGGAATACTTAAAATTATCGAGGCAAGAGCCCTGCCAGGGAATGAGGACGGTTGAGTATTTCTTTAGGAAGAAAGGAAGATCAGCACTACACTGTGGTGCACATGAAAAAATAATACCATATTTCTATAACCCTTTATGGTTACAAAGAGTTTTGCATATTTTATTCAAATGAACCTTATAACAGTTCTGTAGGAGTTGTCCTACAAGTATACAAATATTATTATGCCCATTTTACAGATGAGGAAAGTGAGCCCAGAGATGTTAGGTAGCTTTCCCTAGGTTACACAACAAATAAGTGGTGGAGTTGGGTTTTAAACCCAAGTCCAGGGGTCCTTCTACTATACTGAGCTGTCCAAAAAAGTCCCTGTTAGACAAGAGTGTCTTTTGCTGCTCTTTGTATCCCCGAGGCTTAGCATAGTACTCAGCACATAGCAGGCATTTAACGAATGCTGACTGACTGACTGAATGAATGAATGACTGATATTCATCTACTGGAAGTGAGAGCTGAAGAAGGAAGTAGCTTGCTATGCTTCATGGATTGATGGTTAGCAGTCACAAGTTCTGCCAAAACAGGAGATATGTATTACTGATGGCAATAAGAAGAGACAAACTCTGGTGGTCAGTGAGCCCCTGATAAGGGATGCTGCTGCTACTGCTGCTGCTACTACTACTACTACCACCACCATCAAGATGATACCATGACAAAGTAATAATAATAGTAGCTAGCACTTAAACAGTGCTTTAAGGTTTTCAAAGCACTTTACATATGTTAACTCATTTGAACCTCATGATAATCATGTGAATAGGTTCTGTTATTATCCCCATTTTACACATAAGGAAACTGAGACACAGAAAGATTTCTTTCTTCTCTTTTTCTCTTTCATTCTCTCTTTCTCTCTCTCTCTCTCTCTCTTAAAAGCTAAAAATATTTAAATTACCTTAATAATAATTTAATTCTTCAAAGGGTGGAGGAAATGATGAGGGGTTCTGATTCTGGACAATAGAGCAAATTGAAATTATGGGTGCCTCAGGAGGACACTCCATCTTTGAATGATCCATCTTAGAGTGAGTGATAAATAAGGAAGTAAAGGCGGGCATAGTCTGGCACAGACCCTAGTTTTGGGGAAAGTGAATTTTTAAAGAGGTCAGAGAAAGAATAGGTAGAATCCCCATGTTTCATATCCTACTTAGGCATCCACTCAGGTCATTTTGCCATCTACCCCACTGCCAGGTCCCCACCTAGACCACTGTACACCAGACTCCAGACTCCAACATCTATAGTTCCAGAAGAAGTTAATCTAATCATCTTTGCAATTCACCACTGAACCATCTTAAGTGAATAGAAGCTTGCTTAGCCCAATATATTTAGCTGGCCTCAAACCAGGCTATGCTTCGTATTCCAGCCAGCCATGAGGCCAATCTTGTTATCTTTCCTACTTCAGCATATGTGCTGCTACCAGCCCATTCCATCTTCCCATTCTACTTCTCATCTCCGTCCAGCCTTCTTGCTGTTCCTCAAACAAGATACCCCACCTCTGATCTCTGGGCATTCTCTCTGGTTGGCCCACTTCTCTTGAATGCTCTGCCTCCTCATCTCTGTCTACTGGCTGCCCTGACTTCCTTTAAGTCCCAATTAAAATCCCATCTTCTCCAGGAAGCCTTTCCCAATCTCTTAATCCTAGTGCCTTCCCTCTCTTGATTATTTCCTATTTATCCTGTATGTAGCTTGTTTGCTCATCTATTAGATTAATGAGCTCCTTAAGGGCAGGGACTGTCTTGCCTTTCTTTGTATCCTCAGTGCTTAGCAAATTACCTGGCACGTAGTAGGTACTTAAATGTTTATTGACTGACTGACTGATTCTTACTATGTAAAGTGGGCCTTCATATAAAATATGCTCAGAGTTGGCCCTCTTGGTTCCAGTCAACCATTTGGGAACTTTGTAGTCAGCTTCCCAACACAAGTGACACAGTGCTGAAAGGTTTGCACTTTGAGATGATGAAAAGTCTGCTTATTGGATGTTAAGCAGGAAGGGCTTATGACTTGGTGGATATTTAATGTCCTCACCCTTAGGGATTTTTCTTTTCCTAGGTGCAAATCATATCAGTACTGTTTTGAGCTGTTTTCCTGAGAAAGGTGTTAGGAGGAATGACTTGCCTTATCCCCTTTACCAGCCAGTAGGCTGTTGTGAGTATGTAGCATCTAAAGCATACATTGCCAAGACAAGCCTAAGCTTGCACTCTGGTCTGCTCTTTTGGGTTTATTTCTTCTTGATCTTAGGTGAAAGAGTATCTCACTAGTTGTGAACATACCCACTGTTGGAAGCAACTTGATGAGTTCAAGAGGTTCAGAAGTCCTGGGTCCTTTGGGTCAGAGCTGACTGGTGCCATGTCTAGGACTTCTCTTCAAGACTCTAAGAGAAGACAATGACTAACAAGAAGGTGAATCCAAGTCTGGCTCATTTCCACTGAAAGTGATGAACCTGAATTTGTATGGGCAGCATAAAACTAAACTTCACTTACCCAATCAACAATCCTTTTGACTGCTTTATTTTCTGTTGAGCTTATATGTTGAGCTTCTGTTGAAGTATACTTTCTGGGTAATCTTCAGAATCTTCCTAAAACCATTCCAATGGAAGTATTTTAATTTCCTGGCATGGAGTGGCAGTCCAGGTTTCACAGGCATACAACAAGGTTAGCAGAATGGCTCTGTAGACCTTCAGTGTGGTAGGCAGCCTAATACTTCTTCTCTCCCACACTTTCCTCAGAGCCTCCCAAACACTGAGCTAGCTCTGGCATTGCATGTGTCAACCTCATCATCTATGTGTACATCCCTGGAAAGCATACTGCCAAGGTAAGTGAACACACAGCATTCATAATTTCTCAATTTACTGTTACTAATGGTTCCATGCATAGATGGTACAGGGTTGACTGGTGGAGAACCTCTGTTTTCTTGGTGTTATCAGGCCAAAATTAGCACAAGAGGCAGAGTCAATCCATTCTCTACTGCATCTGAGCCTCAGAGGCTGCACTGAGTGCACCATCACATCTACAAACAAAAAATCATGCACCAGCTCTTCCTCCATTTTAGTCTCCGCTTGTAGCCTTTTCAAGTTAGATAGTTTGCCATCAGTGTGGTAGCTGACCATGCCATTTTCATCCTTGTTGAAGCCATCTGACAATATCGCAGAAAACATGATACTAAAAAATGGGAGCAAGAACTCTGCCCTGTTCACTTCATTGTTGACTGGAAAAGTGTGAGAGCACCATCCTTTATCCAGAACCTATGCAAATATGCCATCATGAAACTGGCATACAGTACTGATGAACTCCAGGCAACCAAAGATTCTGAAGCTTATCTGACAAGATAAGGTACAGACGTTGAGGTCCTCTCTCAAATTGAATTGCCAAGCATTCAAACTCTGTTGCAGAGAGCACAACTCCAATGGGTTGGCCACGTTGCTCAAATGCCAAATGTACGTTTATCTAAAAGACTACTTTATGGAGAACTTGCATAATGCAAGCATTCATAGCGAGATCAGAAGAAGCAATACAGGGATGCTATGAAGGTATCTCTGAAGAACTTTGGAACTGATTGTGAAACATGAGGGACAACCGCACAGGATCACCCAGCACAGGAAAGAAGGTGCTGTTCTCTATGAGCAAAGCAGAATTGAATAACAGAAAGGAAATATGAGATGCACAAATCTAGATACATCTCCATCCCAGATGTTCCCATGGACTATTTGTGCCCAACCTGTGGTAGAGAATTCCAAGCTCTTATTGGTCTGATCAGCCACAGTCAGACACAACCATACCTTGACCCCAACATAGTGATGTCATTTTGTTCTTCTTCGAGTACAAAGGACAAATGATAATAACAACATACTTCCTGGGAGAGTACAACTGTGGTTGTAAGCTAAATTACTGAATCCTGTTTTAAGAATTTCTGTCAATGTGTGCTGAATGTTATCTGATGTGTGTGTGTGTGTGTGTGTGTGTGTGTGTGTGTGTGTGTGTGTGTGTGTAGGAAATATTTTCCCCAAATCTGATTTGTATTATAGGTGATTCATATCGCCTCCCTTCTTCTGGGGAGGTCCCAAACATGAGGCAAAACTTAAGCCTTATATGATTTTTCTCTAAGGCACAGAGATGGGGCTTTAATGAGCCAAAAAAGATGAAAAATGGAGCCCAGCCCCCCTCTTATTGGAGGCCACCTTCCCCCTGTTCCCTAAGATTGAACCTGCTCCAGACCCTGAACCTGGGCCCAGAGTAAATGATACCCTCAAAGAGCTAGAGAGTAGGCAAAGTATCTCAGCCCCCAGACCCAGAAATGAGCTTTAATGTTTTGTTTTGTTTTTAAGCCTGGATTGTTTTGCCCAGACTGGAGGTGTAGAGGCTACTTATGAGCCCCATCCTACTACAGATAGGCAGAGAGATTTGATGTGCTCCTAACCTAGGCCATTTTACCTCTCCTTGGGCAACCTGGTGCCTCACGCCCGCCCTCCTGGGGACTCACTGTATTAATATTAAACAGTGACAGCAGCTGAGCAACACAGCACACAATAGTTCAGAAATACTAAGCCCAAGAGATCTGCTAGCCCGATCCTCTCTTGCTGTAGCAATTATAGTTATGTGTCACTATACCTGGTGGTTTTTAATGTTTGAACAGCAATCAAATCCACAGTGAAATTGTTTTTGGAAAGAACATGTGAATTGACTGTCCTGTGGATCAACTCATCATGCCTGTGACTCCTCAGACTAATTCATTCTGCTATTCTGTTTTATGGTTAAATTTATCACATTCACAGTTATGATCACTAAATATCTATTTTTTAAAAAATTCTTTGTCATATGACAAGGTAGGGGAAAGAATTTGATGGGAATGCAGGGGGAATTTTAAATTACATAAAACAAAAATATCAATAAAATTCATTTAAAAATTATGTATTTCCCTCTATCCTATTTTCTTATACTAGTTCCTTCTCTTTGTCCTCCCTCCCCCCCGCCTCCACCCATCCTTTCTTCACAAAGAAGGTGTATGCTCAGCATTAGTGATCTACGTTTAATGCAATTTATTTCCACTCCCTTGACCCTCCATTCTTCCTCTCTCCCAAACTCCAGCCATGTAGTCTTACCCTTTTTATTCTTTTACAGCTGCTCCACATCCCTCCTTTGGGGCTGGAGTTGGTTTTGCTTGTGATTAATACTTCCCTGAATCTCTCTTCCTTCTTATTCCTACCTTTCCCCTTTCCCAGTTCCCTTATGCTTTCATATTGAGTTAAATTGAGTTTCATAATTGAGTTTGCATATCGTAATTTTGTGAGATAGTTAAGTCTTCTCCATTTCTTCCTTAGTGTTTTCCTTCTTCCTCCTATTTTTCTTTCATCTTTTAAGATCATCAAAGTAGAGTGAAACCACTCCTTTGTCTGATTTAACTCTCTTTATAACCCTTGATGATATTAGGGTTCTAGGGGCATTTTTTTTCTTTTTCCCCTGTTAGAATGTACACACTTTATTCTGGAGTATTCCTTTCCAATTACTCAAATCATTTTGTTTTACTTTTTAATGTTTCTTTTGAGTCTTGTGTTTGCATTGCAAAGTTTCTATTCATCTTGTTTATTTGTTTTTTTATTTGGTTAGGCAGTGGGGTTAAGTGACTTGACCAGAGTCACACAGCTAATGAGTGTTATGTGTCTGAGGCCAAATTTGAACTCAGGTCCTCCTGAATCCAGGGCCGGTGCTCTATCCACTGTGCCACCTAGCTGCCCTGAAAGTTTCTATTCATCTTTAATCTTTTTACAAATAATGTGTGGAAGAACCAGTAAAAGTTCATATTTAGTTTTGCTGGGTAAGTTATTCTTGTTTATTAACCTATACCTTTTACCTTTTCGAATACCCTAAGCTCTCCTTTTGGAGATGTAGTTTCATAGACATAGCTGTCAAATCTTGGGTGATCCTGGAATGTGATATCCAGGCTCTTTTTTTGGTTGTGACTTGAGATAGTACAATGATCATTAGATTTTTTTTCTCACTGACTTGTTTGCCAAGTCAATGTTTTCCTATATGAGAAATTCACTTAAAAAAAATTTCAGTCTTTTGCTTGCTTTATCATTGTCTCATCGAGTCATTAACTTCTATCTTGTTATGTCCATCTCAATTTTCTGGGAGTCTGTTACTTGGGTAAGGTTTTGTACCTTTTTTACTAAGCTATTAATTCTTCTTCCAAGTCTTTCTTCTCCAATTCCTTCCCCTAGCACTTTCATTTCATTTATAATATCATTTTTTAAACACTTGCTTCATTTATTCCGGGTGTTCTAGTTGACTTTGTAGCCAAGCCATATTTTGTTTCAGGTTTTGCTTACAGATGTTACAAAGTTAATCTTTTCTCCTGGTTCTATACAACTCTTTACCATTGGTGGGAGTTTTGTTTGTCTGTTTACTCATTCTTCCAGCCTTACTTCCTGAATTAAGATTTTGTGTAAGAGCCAGCCTTTGTACATTACTGAAAGGAATGTTAGGGCCTTGTTTGTTCTTGATCTGTGTGGTTTTTTTTGACATTGCTTTCTATGAGTAGGGAGTACTGTGCTCAAAAACGATTTGGGGGTGACTCTAACAAGGGAGCGACAAACTTTCAGTGCATCTGAGTAGTTGCTCCCAACCCTGGTTTGGTCTGGGTGACACAAATACAAATTTGCTCCTGGCTGGAGTTTCAGTAAGCAGCTTTTGGCCTCAGTCCCTGTCAGCTAGCTGGCAGGCTCTGTATATGCAGAGGGACAGGTCTGCAGGTTTGCCCCTGGTCATTAATTCCCTGCTGCAGGCCTTAGCTTCCTTTTATGCTGGGTCTAGGGGTCAGAGATACATAGCTGCAGGCTACCACTAGTCTACTCTCCCAGCTTCAATATACAGCTGCCTTCTATATGACCCAGTCCTGTTCTGCGCAGGAAGGCTTGAGGCTTTACTTTAGGGTCAGAATGATACAGTTTCCAGATGACCTCTGTTTCTGTTCCCTGCCTCCATATATAACTTTAGGTCCATGCTCTGTCTCTGCTGGATCCAGGACCCCACTCCAGGGTAGAAGCAATACCATTGACAGCTCTGCCTTGTTACATTCTCCCTTCCCCCATACAGAACCACTGCCCCAGCACAACCCCAAGCTCTATGCAGACCTTCCTTGCTGGACCCCCTCCCCAGTGTGGCCAGGCCCCTGGCTGTCTCCCTGCTATTATGCTTCTCATTTTTTCTCATTCAGTTATTTCCAACTCTTCATGACCCCATTTATGGTTTTCTTGACAAAGATATTGGAGCGGGTTGCCATCTCCTTCTCCAGCTCATTTTGCAGATGAGGAAACTGAGGTAAACAGTGTTAAGGGACCGGTGAAGCCAGATTTCAATTCAGGTCTTCCTGACTCCATTCACTGCCCCATCAGCTGCTTAGGAAAATTAGGAAACATGCCTCACAGGGCTGTCCCAAGGTTCAAGATTATGTAACTAAAGTGCTTTACAAACCTTAATGTGAAAGTTATTATTATTATAATAACAAAAATACTTAATTGAAATGTAAGCCATGTAAGGACTCACTGAATGATACCATCATTGAGTTCAAGTTAGTAGTCTTGGATGAATTACATTATACGGTCCTGCAAAAAAAAACCTTATGGTAGGGATTGTTGGAGCTTCTCCTTGTGATCTTTAAAATAACTGTAGAGAATAAGGTGCTACAGGGCTGTGGATGGGCCAATGTCTCCATTTTCACAACAGGGGAGGAGAAGGATTCATCAAATTCTAGGTTGGGGAGCTTGACTTCAATTCTTAGCCCAGTTCTAGAATGTTTTATTAAAAAGCTTGTTTGTGAGTCCTTTGTAACCTTTTGCCTCCTGGACCACCATGCTGCAAACATTGCCAGAGATATGTCAGACTCAGGAAGTAACAGAGCAGATTCTTACAGAGTTCTTCAGCTTGGTGACATGGAATTTTTTTTTTTGAAGAGACTTCTGGAAAAGGGAAGCAGGAAGAGAATCCATCTGGAAAGCTCAGATCTTGACTGGAATGTAAAAAGGGCTGCGTGGTATTGTCCTCCCACCCCACTTGCATTCTGAGTATACCATAATACTTGTTGCAGCATCACAGCAAAGTGAAACAATGGACAAATATTAGGGCTTAACTGATGAGATCTCAGCTTGCCAAAGGGTGTTGTGCTATTTCCGTCTGGCAGCTAATGGGAGTAGCCAAAAAAGCTCTTGATTCCCAGCCCAACCATGAGATGTTTGCTTCTTTCACAGCCCTCAACGAGGTAGTGTGGTACAGTGGAAAGACTGTTGATGGTGAGTCACAGAATCTGAGCTTGAATCTCAGCTCCTGGGGCAGGTTATTTTAATCCTCTCAACCTGAGTTTCCTCATCTGTAAAGTGAGGAAGTTAGACAGGATGATCTTTTAGTCGCTATGTGACTCTTGGATTCCTGTAAACAATAGGGGGCATTTGAGGCCGGGACCTGCACACTCCCCCCGGGTGTAAGGACTGTCTGAGGTCATTTTAACATCAAGTAGTTTGACTACAATTTACTTTGAAGAGTTCTCCTTACACTTAATGCAGACACTCAGGGCTATACTTCCTTTACAGTAGACTCTACTTGCCCATGCAACCTCACCCAAACTTGGTAAATTGTCCGCTGAGAAAGGCAAAGTTATCACAAAGAGCCAGCACGAATTCATCTTTAATTGGTCTTTTATTTTTTTTTGGACAGGATTGCTAAATTGGTAGATCAGGGCAAGTCCAGGGACATACTTTCTCTAAGTATCAACAACATACTTGACAAAGTTTCTCATACACTGATTTTTAAAATTTCATTATTTTTCCTCAATTTTATTATTGACTACTTGAATAATCAAATTCAGGTTTTCTTTTTTTCCTCTCACTTTTCCTCACCTACTGAAAAGAAAGAAGCAAACATAAAAAGAAACATAGAATCTCTGTATCATAAGCACATTCAAGCAAAAAATATTCCCACATTAACCGCATCTAAAAATGTATTTCTTATTCTTCATTTCAGATCATCATATTTCTGCCACAATGTGGGTGATGTTCTACCTTATCCGAGTTCCTCTGGAATCATGATTGATTGATTAGTTGCTCAAAGCTATCAAATCTTCTTTCAAAATTGTCCGTTTTTCTAATATCCATGTTAAAGTATGTTGTTGTTTTGGTTTTGATCACTTTGCTCTGCATCAGTTTCCACATCTCTTTTGAAACTGTCTTTTCCCTCATTTCTTACTGCATAATAGTACTCCATTTTGTTCATAAACCAGAATGTCTTCAGCTGTTCCCCAAATGGCAAAAGGATGCCAGTCCAAATGGAAAGATTTGCTACTTACTGGCTGGCCATTTCTTCAAAATGTTGCAGCTGGGATTCCTGGCCAAGTATAAGTTAGACTAAATAATCATTGAGATCCCTTCTACTTGTGATTTTATGTGATTATCTAAAGTATTGCTGTATGATCCCGACATAAGCACAGTGGAATTTTACCATTCACAAAAGATAAAGAGGGGACTTCTTTCTTTGTTTCTTTCTCTCCCTCTTTTCTACTTCTCTTCTTCAGCAGTTTTCCCTTTTTTTTCCTCCTGCCTATCTAACATGCTTGGCTTGCCTTTGACCATTGCTTCACCCCACTAGCAACTGTCAGGAATGAAAGGTTTACTGATCATTAGTATCACAATTTTCCCCTTCAGTCTTTGCACGCATGGAATAAACCAACTTCTGCTCATAGTAAACACTGCGGTGTAAATCAGCTGGGTGTTCTCTGAAGTCTTTTCTAGTTCTAGCATTCTGTTTCTAAAGGTGAAAAGAAAAAAAGAATGTTTTTGTGGAGGAGCTAGGGAGTGAAAGGGGTAAAAACTTTTTAAAGCTGTTGGACTTGCTGTGAGTTTTTCAGTGTTCATTGGGACTACACAAATACAGAATCTCAATTACTTCTTCCTTTTTTCTTCCCTCACTGGACCAAATGGTTTTTTCATTTGTCTCTTCAATACCTTAGCTGATGATTTTTCCTTTTCTACATATTGCTAAATCTTATCCACTTTTTGAAAGAAAAACAGGACCATTGATAAGTCACATCACCTATATCTGGGCTTCAGTTTCTTCATCTCTTGATGCTGTTTGTCTTGCATTTTCGAAGAGGACCAGTGACATCATGGGGTGATGTCTTGACTCATAGGTGAATTGGATTTAAGTGAGGTAGAGCTGCACAAAGTCATCAGCCTCACTCTCTCTTCCAGAGTCATCAAAGTCCAGTGGCAAGACAAAAGTCAGACTGATGGCCCAGGATGCAATGGATGACCTTGGCATCTTAGATGTCTGACCAAGCTCTAAGTGTTCTGTAGCTTCAGCCACCTTTATGGCCATTGGAACAAATTGTTCTCATCCATCCATTCCATCGGAGGAAGTCTTCATATGCTTGAGGTAGAGAACCCCCTAACTCACCCATAGGTTTGAGGTCGGTTATTCTTTACCTATGACAATAATAATAACAATAGCTAATATTTAGATGGCATTCAAGATTTAAAAATTTCTTTCCCCATAACAATCTTGTAATATAGATATTATCTCTAAGATAAAATAAAAGTTCTTCAGCCTAGCATTTAAAGTCTTCCACAATCTGGCTCCCACCTACCAATCTTTTGACATATTATTCCCCTTCACATACTCTCTGTTCCAGTCAAATTGGCCCTCTAGCTTTTAACTATAAATAATACTCCCTCTCCCAAAGTGGTGCAATTGGCTCCTTATATCTGGAATATACTCCCTCCTCATCTTTACCTAAGAGAAATTGTCATTATTTCACATCACAGCTCAGGTCCCACCTGCTACATGGGATTTTTCCTGATCATCTGCTCCAAACCCCCAGTTATTAGCTTGCTCACTCTCTCACCCTCCCTCTCTCTCTCTCCCCCTCTCCCTCTCTTCCTTTCTCTCTCTCCCTCTCCCACCCCCACCCCCCACCCAGAAATTACTCTGCATTCACTTATTTACATATGTGTTGTACCTTGTCCCAGTAGAATATATCCTACTCGAGGACAGAGACTTTCATTTTTGTCCTAGTGAATGCATTAAGAAATGCAGAAAAGCAGAAACATTAAACATTTTTTATGGACTACAGTGCTATAAAATTAAATGCAGAATTAAAATCAAGGAGAGAAATTAGACAAAATTACTCAGACTTAGATGGAGACTAAAAAATGTAGTCTGAAGAATAAATGGATCAAACGACAAAAAATAAAAATAGTGAATAATGATATGAAAGAAAATCATGACAATGAGATGACATAACAACACTTTTGGGATACAGCCAAAACAGTCATTAGAGAAAAATGTCCATCTGTAAATACTTCCATCAATAAAAGACAAAGATGTCAATGAACTGAGCATACAACTAATAATACCAGAAATTAACAAATTTTTTTAAAAAACCAACAAATGCAAAAATATGGATTCTAAAAGTCAAACAAAATTTAAAACAATAAAAACTAAATTTGAATCAATAAATAAAATTGTAAAGCCTAACAGAAAGAACACTAGAACTAGAGTCAGAAGATCTAGGTTAAAATTTCTAACATTTATCTATGAGTGACCATAAGTACTTACCATCAGTGGACCTCAGTTTCTTCATTTTTTTTTTTTTTGGTGAGGCAATTGGAGTTAAGTGACTCGCTGAGTCTCTTCATTTCTAAAATGGGAGGATGATCGAACTAGATGGCTTCTGAGGTTGCTTCTAGTTTTAGATTTATGATCCTAAGAGCTGGGTTTTTTTTAAAGCCTAAAAACAGACATTTTCACTGGCTGTCCCCTCATGCCTGGAGTTCTCTAACTCTTCGTATCCATTTCCTGCCTTCTCTTAATTAATCTGATCAAAGAAATTGCTAAAATCAAAAGGAATTCACAACAGATGAAAAGGAAATAAAGAAAAGTGTCAGAAGTCTATTTATACCCAATTCAATGCCAATAAAACTAAAAACATAAGTGAAATGGATGAATATTTACAAAAATATAAAATAGCCAGATTGACAGAGCAGGAAAAAAAAAGAATGTAAACAACTTACTCTCAGAAACAGAAATTGAGCAAGCCATAAATTCCCAGGCAAATTTTATTGGATATTCAAAGAACAAATAATTTATTTGTCATATAAATTATTTGCAAGAATAGAGATAGGAAACATCCTACCAAACTCCTTCAGTGAGACAAATATGGCTTTGATATACAAACTAGAGAGAGAAAAGCAAAGAAAGAAAACTACGGATCATTGCCACTTATGAATATTGATGAAAAATATTTAGCAAAATATTAGCAAAAAGTCTATAGCAATATATTCAAAAGATTATTCACTATGACCAAGTTGGATTTGCATCAGAAATACAAGGTGGTTTCATGTTTGAAAAACTCCAAACATAAGAGATCATTTTTATTTTTGTATCTCCATCCCCTACAATTTCCCTGCCCATAGAAGGCCATTTCACTGAAAAGGAAACTAAGGTTCGACAAGATTAAGTTACCCAAGATTAGTAAGAATTAGAAAACAGATTTTTAGCTCTTTTGATTCCCTAGTCCTGTAATTTTCAGTCAAGTTGGACATTAAGCGTTATTAAGCTCCTACTATGTGCCAGAGGGCCGCTAGTTGGTACAGTGAATAGAGTGGCCCAGAGTCAGAAAGACCTGAGTTCAAATGTGGCCTCAGACACTTCCTAGCTGTGTGACCCTGGACAAATCCCTTAACTCTGTTTGCCTCAGTTTCCTTATCTATAAAATGAGAAGGAAATGGCAAACCACTCTAGTATCTTTGCCAAGAAAATCTCAAATGGGGTCACACAAGAGTCAGACATAACTAAATAACAATGACAGTGATGTGCCAGGCACTGTGCTAAATACTGATGATATAAAGAATGGCAAAAGACAGTCCCTGCTCGCAAAGATCTCACAATCAAATGGAGACACAACATGCAAACAACTGTGCACAAACTAGATACAAGATAAATTGGAAATAATCTTAGAGGAAAGGCATTAAGAGGAATTGGGAAAGTCTTCTCCTACAAGATGGACTTTCAGTTAGGACTTGAAGGAAGCCAGGAGGTGGACATGAGAACGGAGAGCATTCCAGGTTTGGGGAGGCGGGGAACAGCCAGTGGAAATACCCAGAGTCTAGAGATGAAGTTAATTAGCATGAGGAACAGCAAAGAAGCCAGTGTCACTGCATCACAGAGTATGTGGTGATGAGTAAGGTGTTAGAAGACTGCAAAGGTAGGAGGTAGCCAGGTGGTGAAGGGCTTTGAATGACATGGTTTTTTTATCTGATCCTGAAGGTGATAGGCAACTATTGGAGTTGTTGGTGGGGGAAGAGAATTGGAGGAGGGGGGATGCAGTATATGACATGGTCAGATTTGTGCTTTAGGAAGATCAGTTTGACAGCTGAGACAAGGATGCATGGAGTAGACTTGAGGCAGGTAGACCAATCAGGTAGCTATTGCAAAAGTCCAAGGTCACTCAGCCAGTTTGACGGGAACTCTGAAAAAGGTCTAGATCTCTAGATCAGAGTCCAGTGCGCTTTCCAGCGAATCTCCAGAACTAGCAAAGTACACTAGAGACAACTCAACTTTTGGATGATGGTGGTAATGATGATAACAATAATAATAACTTGCATTCATATAGTGCTTTAAGCTTTGCAAACTGCATATATTACCTCATTTTACCTAAGCTCACTCGTTTCCATGACCCACCAGCCCCTCCCTGCAATCATGAAAGGCCCTTATTCCAGTAACCTTTTCCATGAATTTATACACCAGGAAATGAGCTAACTTCCCAGATCACAGCTAAAGGCGTTCAGTAAAAGATAATTAAATGAAAACCTGAGATTTTTATAGCAGGTTTTATGAAACTGCTTTTCTCTGCCAAATGAATTTTCAACAACTAAGTAGAAAAGAAATTGCATGGAAAAAATTAAAAATAACTCTGCCATCATCATTTGGTCGGTATCTGTGTGTCCTTTAAACCTTCTCACATTCTCCCCTCACCCCAACCCTGCTTTTGGAAACAAGTCCCTGGAATCCAGACACCTCTCTCCAACCCTGGCATGCAGAATGAAAGCGTGTTTCAAGTGCAATGGGGGCCTCCAGAAGAGAAGGGTTTTAGAATTGGAAGGAACCTCAGTGATCATTTCTTCTCGCCTCTGGCTTTACAGATGAGGAAGTGGACACTCAGAGAGGTGAGGTGACTTTCTCGGAGTTACACAGGCAGCAGGCTACAAAGGTATGTTTCCAACCTACACCCTAGAAGTCTAGGGCCATTTTATGAGCACATTTTGCCTGAGATGCTAGAAGAGTGAACACCTTTTCCCTGGTCTAACCTAAGGTTTCTACATTTTTTCTTTCTGCTATAGCAACAAAAGACTTAAGGTAAAATAAACAGTCCATTTTCCAGGGTGCTTCAAGGCTTCAAGGAATATTTGTTGAGCAGGTGAGTACTTATCTCTAATCTTACTGGAGTTGGTCCACCCTGTCCTTAGATATTTGATGTGGTAAAACTGCTGTTCCTTTTTAAAAGTGCTATGTAGTCTGCGTTAATTATAAAATTAAAGTAACTTAGAATTAATTTTATTTTGAGGATTTTTTGATATACTGTGAGATACCAGGAGAAAATTATGGTGCATATTGAACTCAATTAAGCAAATATTTGTTAATCACATACATACCCATTATGATGCTAGGCACCAAGAACAGGAATGATAGTCCCTGTCATCCAGCAATTTATAATTCTACTGGTGCTCAACAACATGTACGCAAATAAATATCTTATAGGGAAAATAGATTAAGTAGGAGAGGTGGGAGGAGAAAATGCTAACAAGGGGAAGAAAGGGAGGATTAGGGAAGGCATCATGGAATAGATGACAGCTGAACTGAGGCTTGAAATAAGGTGAGAAGGGGGGCGTATTCTAGGCATGGGGAATGGCTTGTTCCAGTGTTGGATGATGGGGATTTTTACCGTAACAGTGTCAATAAGACAAAATGATGTTGGCTAAGTAGCTTGGAGCCAGATAGTGGAAGGCCTTAAATGCCAGGCTTGGGAATCAAGAGGCAACTGGGAGTCATGGAAGACTTTTGAGAAGGAAGGAAGGGAGGGAGGGAGGGAAGGAAGGAAGGAAGGAGGGAGGGAGGGAGGAGGGAGGGAAGGAAGGAAGGAAGGAAGGAAGGAAGGAAGGAAGGAAGGAAGGAAGGAAGGAAGGAAGGAAGGAAGGAAGGAAGGAAGGAGGAAGGAGGGAGGGAGGGAGGGAGGGAAGGAGGGAAGGGAGGGAGGAAGGAAGGAAGGAAGGAAGGAAGGAAGGAAGGAAGGAAGGAAGGAAGGAAGGAAGGAAGGAAGGAAGGAAGGAAGCCTAAGACTCAGTTCTTCCTGACTCCAGGAAATAGCCAAGAAATGCACAGTGCCTGGCACATAGTTTGTGCTATATAAATGCTTATTCCCTCCCTCTGCTCCCTTCCCCTTCTTTTTTAGTCTGATCTTTAGTCTGATCCGAAGTGAAGACATTCAAATGTTAAGACTTTTCACTGTTTCCTGAGTTTTCTTTAGTCTGCCACTTTTATGTGGTATATTAAATAATTTTGGTGGTTTTTTTTGAGGATTGACTGAGATAACATATGTAAATCATTTCTCATATATTACAGAGCTACTATAAAAATGCTAGTTGTTGTTCTTGTTGTTATTTTATTAGCTAAATTTCCTCCTAGCTTTAGCCTTTTTAATCTCAACCCAGGTTTTGGTACTCAACTTTATTGCCCTGACCTATTTCCTGCTTCTTGTGGCTTCCATATTTACCCTTTCATATCACATAGATATCCCTTACTGAAAACCATCTCCATATATAACTCTGGAAACCTCTGCATTTCCAAGCTACTTTTCTTAGTTCAGTAACCTTTGGTTTCTATATTTATTTCCTGGGATTTTTTATGTTGAAGTTATTTTTCATCAGCATTTGATCCTACGGATTTAGTGCTCCTAAGGCAGTTTCATTTCTGTTTATAGCTCTTCTCTGGTGCACTTAGTATATGCTATCTCATGGTCTCTGAACTGTAGCCCCTGAAGAGAATGACATTAGACACCAGAATAATCATCATTACTAACAGGAGCATCTTTCCTGGGGCTTGTAAGTCCTGCATAAGCATTAATGGTGCAGCAAATACTTCTAAAATGAAGTACTATATAAAAAACAGTTTTAAAATATTACTGCTTCCTCCAATTTATTAATAACCAGTTGCCCCATGTACAGATTGGAGACTGCTTATGCCAAGCTGTGAAGGAAAGTAACTGAGTTACTCTCCCATCAAATCCATTTTTCTCTTATGCCTCCAATCCTTTGCTTGTGCTTCAAAAGCCACCTTCCTTATATCCTGAAATCCGCATTCTTTAAAACTCAACTCAAATGCCACTTCTTCTCTGAATCCTTTCTTGATCACCCTCCCCACTTCCACAGCCCGTAACAGCTTTTTCCCTCAGACCTTACATAACACTTTGTTTTATAACTTTGGTGTACTTATTACATAATACTGAATATTTTGACTATATTGGTATCTTATTTCCCTGATAGACTGCTAATTCTTGTGAGTAATGACTCTTGTACCCTTGAACCTGATCCATTGCCTAGAAGAGTATTTGGTATACTTTGGATACTTAATGCATGCTTGTATTGTTATTTACACAGGGGTTAGATATCAATGCCTCTTACCTTGTATAGAACAAAGGTAGTACTGACTCTTTTGCTCCCTGATTATGTGACTCACTTGGAGCCATGTACTTTTGACAAGTTCCTCCTTATGTCAGGCAATGTCGGAACGGCCATTCTGATGCAGAACTCTGGAAGTTACTGGTTCTGGGAAAGGAAGACTTTCTTAAGGTGAGCACAATCTACAAACTTTGGTAGGAGTGAAGAGTCCTTTTCTTTTTTCTTTCCCCTCTTCTCCTTCACTTCCTTTCTACTTAGAGTGGGGTTACTAGGGCTTTCCCCCAGGGTGACAAATAGATATATCCGTGGTGCCATCTTGTCAGAGTTGTAACTAGGATATTTTTGTCTATGACAGCCCAAATCAGGATCCAAGTAAGAACAGAAAAGGTGTCCTGAAGTCAACCTTTTTACTTGTATTTGGAGGAAGGGGCGGGGCATATAGTTCTAGTCTTGAAGGGAGCAAGGGAAACTAAAAGATAGAGCTGAAGAGAGAGAGCATCTGAGGCATCACAGTTAGCCCATCCAAAGACACAGAGGCAAAGATGAGGTGTCCTATGCAAAGAATAGCAAGAAGACCAGTATAGCTGGATCCCAGAGCATATGGAGATGAGTAAAGTATAAGAAGACTGGAAAGGTAAGAAGGGGCCAGGTTATAAAAGACTACATATATGGTGGGGTCATGAAATGGTTCATTTTTCTTTGGTGGCTGTGTGTGTGTGTGTGTGTGAATTGTTGGTGTTAGTGGGAGAGAGCATCCTCTTAGCCTTATACCAGAAGTGTAAGGACCTGCTCCTATACTTTGGAAGAGAGTTCTGATCCATTGCCTCCTCCCAGGCTTCAATTTCTATCAACATAAAGGAGAAATGAGTACCTAGTTCATGGAAATCACACCAAGAGGTGGAAGGAACAGGCAGGTACAGGGGTGGGTGGAAGAAGGTGGCCCTCCAACCTCCCCATATCCCCATAGGATTGACTCCACAGAGGTACTTGGCTATTCTTTGTTTCATTTCTTCAACATCAGTAGCTGCCATGGTAGGGTAGGGAGAAGAGGGGAGAGCTTGAGTATGTGGCTGCCAAGGAGGTGGCGGGTGGGGGGAAGCATGGTAAGCTCATTGTTTCTGTGTTGTAAAGAATTACGAATATTTTCAATGCTCTCTAAATGGCCATCCTGGGGCAAAACCTCCATAAGTCCACCCTAGTTGCAGTTCTGCATCTTATTGCCCCCTTGCTGCTGGACTGTTTTTTTGGGATGAGACAGAAACATGATCCTAGTACTACCCCTTTCCCTTTTTTGCCACAAGCCATCAACCATGTTATTACACAAGAAATGAAATCACAAATGATGGTTCTGTAGCTATAGCTCAGTTATACTGTGGGTTTAAAGCATCTTTTGGGAACTCTAGGCATCTAGCCATAACTTTTAACATTCTTTCTAAGGGAAAAATGCATCATCTAACATTTAATGAGACAAGAACCTGGAAATACACTCCTTCCAGTTGGTGAAGAAAGGGGAATGGTGGGTTGGTTTTGTGAACACACCTTTCTCTTCTCTCTTCATCCATTCCATCTTCACTCTTTACCTCCAAGCACATGAGGGTAAAGGAATCTGACGGGCAAGGAACACTTCTTACTCTCTGAGATTCTTGGTGGGGTCCCTGCTCTCAGGAGGTCATGAGCTGATGGAATGGTCATAAATCAGGTGGTTTTTTTAATTTATACTTTTAATGCTATACTAATCAAATTCCCAACTGGATACATCACAGAGCTTGATAAAATAATAAGAAAATTTGTCTGAAAAAACAAAAGATCTAGAATATCAAAGGAAATGATAAGAGGAAGTAGGGATTAAGGGGGAATAGTATTTCTGGACCTCAAACTATATTATAAGGCATTAGTCATCAAAACCATCTGGCACTGGTTGAAAAAATAGATAGATCAATGGAATAGATTAGATAAGAGAGAATCAGAAACAACGGAACTCAATAATCCAGTGTTTAATAAAGTAGAAAACATATATTACCTGGGAAATATACTTCTCATTTGATAAAAACTGCTAAGAAAATTGGAAAGCAGTCTGGCAGAAATTAGACTAATGCCTTATATCTTGTTCCACAAAGCATTCTAAATAGATAAGCAAACTTTATGTTAAAGAGTATACTATAAAAATTCAGCAGAGAAACAGATCATATACCTCTCACAGCTATGAGTAGGGGATATATTCTTAGTAAAATAAGAGAGGGAGGTAGAGGGAGGTAATTACAAAAAAAATTAGATAACTTTGCATGAAATTGAAAAGCTTCTGCACAGACAGTATTCATGTATCTAGGATGAGAAAGGAAGTGGTTGAATAGAAAAAATCTTTATGTCAAATTTCTCTGATGAAGGTTTCATATCCAAGATATATAAGTAATTACAAATAAGTAAGTAGGTATATATGAAAGAATGGTCCAAATCACTAATAATAAGAGAAATGCAAATTTTAAAAACCTTGAAGTTTCACCTAAACTCTGCAAATTTGCAAAAAATGACAAAAAATTTCAATAAGTCAATGTTGGAGGGGTTGTGGAATGATAGGTACAATAATAAAATCAAGTATTTGTAACCTGAAGGGTGATTGTAACTAGACCAACTCTGAGTCCAATTGTTGTGGTCATATTGGTATGGCCAAAAGCAGTGCTACCACTAGCCAGATCGACCCTTAGTCAACCTTTCTGTTTTTCTCTCTAATTGTAGCATTTTGGAACAAAATCTCTTCTTATTCATAGAATCATAGATTTAGAACTGGAAGGGATATTGAAAGACATCTAGTCCAATCCCCTCATTTTATAGATAAGGAAACCCAGATCCACAGAATCATATGATTATTAAATGATGGAGATGAGATTTAAACCTAGAATTTCTGACTCAAAATTCAACAGTCTTCGTATTATAACATGCTTATTCAAGCTCCTAAGAGAGTTGGAGCCAGACAAGACCTTAGAAATCATCTTATCCAACTCCTTCATCTTATAGATGAGGAAATTGAATCTTAAAGAGGTAAAGTGGCAAGTCCACTTTCATTTTACACACACACACACACACACACACACACGTCATATGTGTGCATGTTGTATATGATGTTTCCCCCCATAAAATGTAAGCTCCATGAGGGCAAAGACTTTCTTTTTTGTCTTTTTATCTCAAGCTCCTAGCACAGTGCTTGCCATATAATAGGCACTTGCAATATATTTGTTGATTGATACTGGTTGCTCTGGATCATACAACTAGTAGTCACAGAACCAGGATTACAAAACCTGGGTTATCTGCCTCTAAATCAAGCAGTCCTTATGCCAAATCATGCTGCCTCCCAGTCACTATTCAAAACTTAAACAATTACACTATTTTTCTGTATTTGAAAATAACCTGAATTACATAAATAAAGCAAATTCTTTCCTTTTGGTGGGGATGTGGGGAGTGGCACACTGGATAGAGGAATAACATGGATCATTAAATGAAAAGATTTAGCTCCCCAGGGCATCAAAGCCCAATAAATATTTGTTGAAAGAATGTTTGTTATATGAATCAGCCAATTCTACCAGAGCTTTCAGAAAAACTTTCACCATGGAACGAGATTTTCTTATTTGAGCCTTATAGTCTTTCAAATGCACTGCCAATTGAGAAACAAGGACACTCAAATTTCGAATTAAAAAACAAAAACAAAAAGAGCCTGAAAGCTACATGGACTGAGCCAGTCATTGAAGACTGACCATACAACCTCAATTTTAGGGCTCAGTTAAAACATTAATCTCTAATTCCTCCATTGAGAGCTCATCTGAAATTCAATTCAACAAACATTTACTGAGCCCCAACAATATACAGGGTACTATGCTAAGCACCAGGGATACAAAGGCAAAAACACCCTCAAAGAACTATATTCTATAGTGTTAAATGTTATTATTTTTACTCTTTTATTAGGTTAAGTCTGGTCTTTGACCAGACATACTTTCACCTACTGGCTGTCTGACCCTGGGCAAGTCATGTAACAGCTCAGTGTTCTAGGAGGCTCTAGAAATTGTGGGAAAAGTGCTGACTTGCATGAGTATAGGAGTTTCCTCATTTGTGAATTCTTCATACCAATGGAATTATAAGTCCAGGCACTATCCCCATCTTATTCATCTTAAACCATTATCAAGCATTGTAAGACCACACCCTCTCAATATAGTACCTAATAAGTTTGCATGTCTCTCTTTGATGTAATATTGTTCTGTCTGGTTTTTGCATCTTTCAGAGATTACTCCTGCCTCCTACTTGTTAACTAAAGTGTCAGTGTTTATTTCTTTTTATAGGTTCACATTATCCTCTAAGAAAATTGACAATTTGAGTTTCATGGACCCTTCTACTACAAAACCCATTATAGCACCAAATAGACTGACCAAAAGCTGAGAAAGTAACTCTAGACTATGATGACATTTGGACACCGAAATGATGCAAATATTAACAGTCTTCAGCCTCAACCTGAATTAGGCTTATATTATGACTCCCTGTTTTTCCTGGCAGAGAGGTCAGCACAACCTTTCCTGCCAGAGGGACATCCAGGGAGGATCCCTAGAAAAATGTAACATTTTCCATCCACACTATTCATATTTGCTAAAATATTCCCTCTGTTTTTATTACCATTATTATGGAATAGTAGAAGAGTAACACTCCAGCTGAACTTATCATAATAATAGAAATAATAGCTAACATTTATATATAGCTTACTATACGTTAGACACTGTGCTAAGCACTTTACGAATATCTCATTTGATTCCTCACAACAATCTTGGATAGTAGGTGCTATTATTATCCCCATTTTACAGATGAGGAAACTGAGGCAAACAGATGTTAAGAGACTTGCCCGGAGTCACACAGCTAGGCTAGATTTGGACTCAGAATACTATCAACTGTTCTACCTAGTCACCTATGAAAATATTACAAAGTAATTTAGATTCCTCTAAGCTTCTTTTTCCAAATTTACTATGGGCCAGATACTCATTACCATACCCCATTACTATACCAACTCAGAGTTAGCAGGGAATTCAGGGACTATCTAGTTTAGCCCTTGACTGAAAAAGAATTCCCACTACAAAACCACAGCTAGCCATCCTCTAGTTTCTGCTGGGAAATCTCTAGTGAGTAAGTACTCACTGCCTCCCAAGGCATTCCATTCCACTGTTGCACAGCTATAATTACTAAGAAGTCTTTCCTTATCTCAATGCTACATCTGCCGTTTTGCAAATTTTACTCATTGCTCTAGGAATATGTTGGCAAATGTTTAACAACCAGCTCTCTTTCTTTAAAAAAAAAAAAGATGCGTAACACACTTTAAAGTTTAATCTGAGTTATTAACATTTGTCCCTCATTATATTGCATAGGAACCTGGGATGTAAGATCTATGAACCAAGGTAAGCAGGATGTGGTCAAACAGAAGATGGAAAGGTTAAACATTGACATCTTGGGTGTCAGTGACATTATACAAAATGCCAGGCTGAACAAATCAAAAGCCAGAATTGAGGTTTCTAGGAGAAATATTAACTGTCTCAGATATACAGATGATACCACTCTGATTGCAAAAAAAGTGGACAGACTCTTGATGAGGGTGAAAGAAGAGAGTGTAAAAGCTGTCTTGAAGCTTAACATAAAAAAACTAAGGTCATGGCATCTTGTCCTATCACTTCCTGGCAAATAGAGGGAGAAGGGACAGCTAGGTGGAGCAGTGGATAGAGCACTGGCCCTGGATTCAGGAGGACCTGAGTTCAAATCTGACCTAAGACACATAACACTTACTAGCTGTGTGACCCTGGGCAAGTCACTTAACCCCATTGCCTAGCAAAAACAAAAACAAATAAAAAAAAAACAAGCACATAGAGGGAGAAGAAATAGAAGCAGTGTCAGATTTTATAATCTTGGGCTCAAAGATCACTTCAGATGGCCACTGCAGCAATGAAATTAAAAGGTGCTTGCAAATGTGGACAGGAAACTACAAAGCAGAAACGTCACCTTATCAACAAAGATCTATATGGTAAAAGCTATTTTTTTTCCAGTAGCAGCATATGGCTATGAGAGTTGGACTATAAGGAAAGCTGAGCATGCAGAATCAATGTTTTCAAATTGTAGTGTTGAAGACTTTTGAGAGTCCCATGGACAGCAAGGAGATCACATCAGTCAACACCTAAAGAAAGTAATTCAGACCATTCACTTGAAGGTGAAATATTGAAGCTGAAGCTTACATACTCTATCCACATAATGAGAAGACATGACTCATTGGAAAAGACTGATATTGGGAAAGATTGAAGCCAAAAGGAGAAGGGAATGATGGAGGATGAGGTGGATAGATAGTGTCATGAAAGCAATGACAATGAGCTTGGGCAGACTTCGAGAGATAGTGGAGGATAGAAGGGCCTAGTATGCTATGGCCCTTGGTTCACAAAGAGTTGGACACGGCTGAAAAACTGAACAACAGCAACAGCAAAATACTAAGTCTAGACAATTAAAAAAACCAATAAACCAATCCATTATTTGTAGCATTTGCTGATTTCAAGGTGTAAATGCTCACACTGAAAATTTAATAGCTCCAGAGCTGACAGGAACTGGCTTCCACCATACCCTTCATTGCTCCTACTTCTTCTCTCTAGGGGCCTGACAGCCCTTTAAATACATGAAAATTACTCTCATCTCCTTCTCTTCTTTACAAGACTTCTCTTCTCCAGGATAAACATCCCAAGTTCCTTCAACTGTATCTTATTTGTCAAGATCTCAAGGCTCCTTCTCATTGTGATTCCTCTCCTCTGAAGTTCTCTAGCTTGTCAATATCCTTTCTACTATATGGTATCTCCAGAAGCAAATAAAGTGCTACAGATATGAGGGTCACAAAGAGTCAGACACAACTGAAAAATGACTGAACAACAAAAACATTTTTCTAAAAGCAGACCAAATGATAAGGTTTTGACTTGTATTAATGTTCACTTAATTATTCAAAATACAGAAGAAACAATGAATACCAATAAGAAAAGGCAGGTTGCTGAATTACTAACAATGGAGACTTTAAGAAAGGGGTCACTCCATCTTAAAGTTGTCAGTAAGTAAGAAGGCCAACACTCAGCATCATCTGATATACAACCTAGATTTAGGAAGCATGGATTTCAAAAATGAGCTCAGAGAAAAAGAAGCTAATTTTCCATCATCTAAGAATCTATAGAGGAAGATGGTCAAAGAATACTGGAGGTGGTCCCAAGAACAAAATTCAATTGTGTTTTGTAAACACAAAGACAAAGAGGAATAGAGAGGAGCTGTCTAAAAAAACCAATAAGGATCCACAAGGAACTCAGTGGGTTCATTAAGTACAGGTCATGTCAGACTAGCTTCATTTCTTTTTTTGATACAGTTACTAAACTGTCAGACGAGGGGAATGTAGCTGACATATTATGCCTATACTTTAGTCTGGCATTTGACAGTGATGTAGAAGTAAATGTAGTTTGAACTTGGGTTCAAAAAATCAACTGCAAAACTACAAAGCAGGAAGAATGGGGAGATAATGATTCATATAAGAAAAAAAGGTTTTAGGTCACTATAATGATGATGATGACAATGATGGTGATGATGATAATGATATAAATAGCTAGCATTTCTAAAGGGCTTTACAGTTTGCAAAAATACTTTACAAACATTACCTCATTTTATCCTCATCACAACTCTGGCAAGTAGGTGCTATTATGGCAGTCAAATCAATCAGAACTTCATCTGCACATATATAAAAGTATAGAGTCTAGAATGAGGGAGATGAAAGGCTGGTAATATCTTTCAATTAAATCAAATTTATAGTATTGTATTCAATGATAGGCACTCCACTTTAGGAGGGGCATTGAAAAATCAGAATATATCCAGAGGAAGGTGACCAGAGTGAAAGTGTGACATATGAAAATTGGTTGAGGGAACCAGAAGGGTTTAGCCTGGGAAAAGAGAAGAATTAAGGGGAAACGTGATGCTGTCTTCAAGTAGTAGGACTGTCATGTTGAAGAGAGGTTGTTCTGCTTACTCATAGAAGGAATTTGAAGGAAGAAATTAAGGAAACAAGCTTTTATTAAATGCCTACTATGTGCCAGGCACTGTGCTAAGGACTTTATAAATATTATCTCATTTGATCCTCACAACAACCTTGAGAGAAGGAAGAAAACTATGAAGCTATACACACACACACACACACACACACACACACACGTATATGTATATATATAATCTCAGTTGAGGAAACTGAAGCATACAAAAGATAAGTGACTGCTTAGGGTCATATAGCTAATAAATGTCTGAGGCCAGATTTGAACTCAGGTCTTCCTGACTCCAGATGTAGAATTCTATCCACTTCACCACCTAGCTGCCCCATTGCCCTATTACTGGAGCAATAGATAGAAGGTGTAGAGAGTTCAAGTTTTGGGTTAATGTAAGGGAAAAAATTCCTAACAAGTGGAGTAGTCCAAAAATGGAATGGAGTGCCTCAAAATGTAGTGAGTTCTCCTTCACTAGAGGCCTCTGGGGTCCCTTCCAACTCAGAGGTTCTGTGACTCAGTGAACTCTGATGTTGTTTTCACCACAAGAGCAGTGAAATCTTATTCATTGCCTTTAGGTAAGAAAACCAAGTCTTCAGTCATAGGTGAAGTTTCTCTGACAGAAAACATGTTTTTGTTTACTCAGTTATGGTATCATATGTCACCAGGATGGTTCTGATACTCCAAGCCAGGTTGACATGAAAAACCTCTGAACTACTTAAAAAAAAAACCAAAAACATCTTATTTCTATTTTGTTCACATTCCTTTCCAGATATATCCTTTTGCCCTCCACAGCCCAGAAAACTCTCTCTTGTAACAATTTGAAAAGAAAAGGAATTGTGGTCCAGCAACATCAATTAACATATCAACCACATCTGACAGTATATACACACCACTAAACTCCCATAGTCCCCCACCTCAGCAATGAAAGGAGAGTGATCTATTTTCTCAACTCTCCTCCAAGTCCAAGCTTGGCCAATATAATTGCACAACATTCATTTTCAATATTTTCTTCTCTCTGTGTTATAGATATTTCACATATCAGGGTTGCTTTTATTGTTGTTTCTGCTAATTATATTGAGCATCAATTTGTGTCTTACCATAGTTCTCGGAAATCTTATAGCAAAGTAATATTCCATTACATTCACATCACAGTTTTTTCTAGTTATTCCCCAATTAACAGACACCTACTTTCATTTCCAGTTCTTTGCTTCCACAAAAAGTGTTTGCTATGGCTATTTTGGTGTATGTGAGACTTTTCTTTTTTTCTTTTTTCATTTTTAACCTCCTTTTATGGAGTAAATGTCTAGCAATGGAATCTCCAGATAGAGAGTATGGACATTTTCATCATCTTTTGGAAATAATTTCCAACTGTTTTCCAAAATGGTTGGATTAATTCACACTTCCACCAGCAGGGTGTTATTGTATCTGTTTTCAGGTAGCCCCCTGCCATAGAAAATCAACTACTTTCCTCTTTTGTCTTCTTTGCCAGTTTGCTAGGTATGAGGTGAAACCTAAAAGTTATTTTAATGTCTGATTCTGTTCTCTCTAGTGAATTGGAGTACTATTTTATTTGGTTGTTAATACCCTGCAATTCTTTTGAGAACCATTTGTTCATATTCATTGGTCACTTGGTCTCAAGGCTCCTTGTACTATTCCTTTACTTTGTTATAACTACAATATGTCTGTCTATCGAGTTTGACAGTCAGGGCTATTTAAAGAGATGACCATGATATTTATTCTCTCTGGTTTTTCTCCTGGTTATTTCCCAGTAAGGAGTATATCAGAACAAGAGAATTTGTGACCACATAGATACATCACTAGATCAGTAACACTGAAACATTATAACTTTTTTTTTCCTGTCAGAAGGTTTATATTTCTCAAACACATTTCCTATAAATTTTGAGGTTCTGGTTGCTCATAGGATCATAAATGTAGAGTTGGGAGGGGTCTTAGAAATTACCTTGTCCAATCCCCTCATTTTTACACATAAGCAAACCAAGGCCCAAAGATGTTAAGTTAATTTTCTACAGTCATATAGGTAATAAGAACTTAAGATCTGTGGCTCCAAATTCAATGTTTTCCTGTACCATACTTTGTTGTTGTTATTGTTTTTTATTTATTTTAAAAATTAATTTATTTTTAATTATCAACAGTCATTTCCATAAGCTTTTCAGTTTGGAGTTGTGAAATGATCTATCAATATTAGTCATCACACAATGTGGCTTTCACAGTGTACAACCTTCTCCTGGTTGTGCTCACTTCACTCAGCATCAGACCATACAGGTCTTTCCAGGTTTTTCTGAAGTTAGCCTGCTCATCATTTCTTATAGCACAATAGTATTCCATTACATTCATATACCACAACTTGTTCAGCCATTCCCCAGTTGATGGGCATCCTCTCAATTTCCAATACTTTGCTACCACAAAAAGAGCTGCTATAAATATTTTTGTACATGTGGGACCTTTTCCCATTTTTATGATCTCTTTGGGATATAGCCCTAGAAGTGCTATTGCATTTCTATTGGGTCAAAGGGTATGCACATTTTTATAGCTCTTTGGGCAGAGTTCCAAATTGCTCTCCAAAATAGTTAGATCATTTCACAACTCCACCAACAATGCATTAGTGTTCCAATTTTCCCACATCTTCTCCAACATTTATCATTTTCTTGTTTTGTCATGTTGGCCAATCTGATAGATGTAATGTGGTACCTCAGAGTTGTTTTGATTTGCATTTCTCTAATCAATAGTGATTTAGAGCATTTTTTCATATGACTGTAGAAGGCTTTAATTTCTTCATCTGAGAACTGCCTGTTCATATCCTTGTACCATTTATCAATTGGGGAATGACTTGTGTTCTTATAAATTTGACCAAAATCTCACACTATATACCAAAATAAAGTCAAAATGGTTTCATGATTTAGATATAAAGGCTGGTGTGTGTGTGTGTATATATATATATACATATATATATGTATATATATATATATGTATATATGTATGTATTCAGATATTTATATTTATAATATTGATATTTTAGAGATTATAATATGGTTTTAGCATAATTTACTAATAAATTCCTTATTATGAATGGCCTTCTATATGGACTTACTTTTGCCAATTTTGGTCCAGTGCCTCTGAACTTAAACCATTCCTGGAAATCAGAACTCAATTAACAAGAGAAAGTTCAGTAACTGAAGTTTGTCTGCTCCTCATATCTCAATCTTTCATTTGAGTGCTTGATCAGCAATTTTGTATTTTGTGCATATTAAGAAGATATTATTAAAACCATCAGATTTTTTTTAAAAAAGGAGATCATTTTAATCTGTTCATTTGTTCTTTCCCCTATAGGGAACATAGAATCTCTTCTCTGAAGGCTTGGTTAAACCCACGTAGTAAGGATTGGTAGACATGACTCAGAGGATTTCAGTGAAGAGAGTGTCACTAAAGTTTTATTTTGAAATGTGAGTGAATTCTCTCACTAGCAAAATTAAAGAGTGAGAGAATGCCAAAGAGGCAGAGTTTGCTCAAAAAGCCAAGAGGTTTGGCTTTAACAAAGAACAGTCTGTCCTTTAAAATCTAAACCAAGTAGCTCATGTCCAGTTCTTAGAGAAAACATTTTCTCCCAAAAGAAATAACCACTTGCTTTCGGACCTCTTGGGTCTGTATATAAAAGTGAAAATTCACATGTGCATAACTGAGTTGACTACATGTCATTTTGTCTCTTAATCATCCTTTTGTGAATTATCTCATTGTGAATTCTCACTGGTAAAAACCCAGCCAGCATTGGGACTGCAATGTGATTGTAATATCAGCCTAAGCAAAAATGAATCTGCTGAAAAATGAATTAATCCCGAAGTTAAATATAAACTTTTCTAATGTATTGCCATGACTTGGGGTCACTTATTACCTACTTAGTTCGTTTTAAATTCCAAATGATCTCTAAGGTCCCTTCGAGTTCTAAAAACTCCATGAACTCATGAACTTTTGTCATGTCTCCCATGTCTCTGACCACTCCTTTTCTGTCTCCTTTGCTGGCTTCCCTTCCTCTGCCTGTCCCAGATTAACAAACATGTGATAAGTGCCTACTATGTGCATTTATACTAGGGGTTGGGGAATAATATGCACACAATAGTCTCTTGTTGGAGGAGAGACTTGGGAGCAAATTTTCTCTAGAGTCAAATGTTTTTTTGTAATCAGCAAACAAGGAATACAACAGACTCTTGTATTTTTTTTAATCTTTCATTCAATTATATGACTATAGAGTTGTGTTCCACTGAGTAAAACAATTTCAGAAACTTGCCTGTTTCTTTCAAAGTTGTCATCAAGGATGCCCTCATTACATGCATAGATTTTTTTAATAAAGAGATGAAGATGTAGGCTTATGGACTGGTAGATATTGATATCTCAATTGCCTTTAGAGGTATCATTATAATTTGTGATATCTTTTGGGACCTTCATTTCTCTGAGATATCTCATAAAGTTATCCCCCAGTGCTTTCTAGATGTTGTCTTCATCTTAGATTTCCTCAGGTACTTGACTTGATTCAGCCTCTTTCCTTGACTTCATCATTTTAAGTGCTGTCAATTCTTCTTCTGCTCTTCTTCTTCTTCTTCTTCTTCTTCTTCTTCTTCTTCTTCTTCTTCTTCTTCTTCTTCTTCTTCTTCTTTCTTCTCTTCTTCTGCTTCTTCTGCTTCTGTTTCTTCTTCTGCTTCTGCTTCTGGAGGTAATAGGGGTTTGTCTTTGCCCAGGGTTCTTTGCCCAGGGGTCATACAGCTAGTATATGGCTGAGTCTGGCTTTGAACTTAGGTCCTTCTGACTCTAGGACTGGTGCTCTATCCACTGTGTGACCTAGTTGCCCCATGCTGTCAGCTTCTTAAGGACATTAGGTACCAAGGTATTAGGATCCAAATAAAGATACTGACCTGCTTGTTATGGTTTCCATCCATTTGCTCTTCTTCCTGCCAGTTTCATCTTGGTATAATGGGACTCACCGGGTACCACAACAAGTCTGCTGTTGAATTTTTGCTTCCACTTCTTTTTGTTTGTAAAATTCTACCACAATCCTCCTTGGTGTTTTGAAAATGAATTTATATTATAAAATGATGATGCCCTTAGCTGCCATTTCTCATTCCTTGGCAAAGAGATAGGTTTTCTTGGCCTCCTCTTCATGGCAACTACTTTCTATCAATTAAACTTTTTCAGGATATGGTGGCAATCAGCCTCTCTGGGTCTCAGTCTCTTCATCCGTAACATGAAGCAGTTGAACTAGATGACCTTCCAATGCTTCATCTGTGATCCTATGATTCTAGGTCTCCCTGGCATGGGGATTCCAGATCCTTGAAGTGAACTAGCTGTTCCTTTGCTGTGCCTATACTTGGTTTGGGCTTAATTTCCTTCTTAACTGTTTTCATACTACATTTTTTGGTCTGAAGATCATTCTCCATGGCAGAGAAAACATAGACAAAATACATATTCAATAGCTGTGCCTTTTTTCTGTTGCCCATTATCATTGACCCATCTAACTCTTTTTTAATCATCATCTTGTCCACAAATAGCTGAAAAGGGCTCTTTCATAGTAAGTAGAATTGATCATAATTCTAAACTTACATGGGCCCTTAACACTTAGATTGAGATTATTTTGACAGAACTGTGCTGTTCTCATATTCTTCCTTATTAACTTGCCTGTCTCCATCTTTTGTAGATGTCTTTTTAAAATCTAAGTTGGTCAGTGAATTTCCAACATCTCCATATTAGTCTCTTTATAAAGTCTCCCCATTTCTTCCTTATGGGAATCATTTGTGTTTTGTCACCACTATCTTATTCTTCAGAGCCTCTTGAATCAACTTCCCCTGTAGAATCTCTGACCCTAGGCAAACTTTTTCTAAATTCTTTGAAGTTCTCCCTCCCCGAAACTAGTGTTTACGTAAGACTATGCCTGATATTTTTCTTTATCTGTCACAAAATTTAGATTGGCATGGTACTTCTTCTAAACAGGGGTGGGGAACCTATGGCCTTGAAGCCACGTGTGGCCCTCTAGGTCCTCAAGTGCGGCCCCTTGACTAAATCCAAACTTCACAGAGCAAATCCCCTTAATAAAAAGATTTGTTCTGTAAAACTTGGACTCAATCAAAAGGCTGTACTCAAGGCCCTAGAAGGCCACAGATTCCCCACCCCTGCAGTAAAGATTCTTATCATTTTCATTCTGACAAGCCTGTGACAGGGGAAAGAGCCCTGAGCCTTGAGTCAGAGGATATGAATTCAATTCCTGACTCTGACACTACCTGTGTCACCTTAGACAAGTCACTTAAACTCCCTGGGCCTCAGTTTCCCCATCTCTAAAATGAAGATGGAGCACTGGGATTCCTTTTTTTTTTTTTTTAGGCAATTGGGGTTAAGTGACTTGCCCAGGGTCACACAGCTAGTAAGTGTCAAGTGTTTGGTCTGAGGCCGGATTTGAACTCAGGTCCTCCTGACTTCAGGGCCAGTGCTCTATCCACTGTACCACCTAGCTGCCCCTGGGATTCCTTTAGAATTATATCTAATGATCAAAGTCCAGAAGGACTTCCTCTCATTGCTTTCTCCATCTTTTGAAGAATGAAGTCATTATTAAGACAAGTTGAGAATTAATCAGCAGTTTTCAGCAGCAGCTGTCTATTTTGTTTAAGGTCCACATCAAAATTATGCCATATCTCTTTCCCAGATTTGTGACCTGTTTCTGGAATTCATCATCTATTCTCTCCTTCTGGCCAGGTGTACACATACATACACATATGTGTGTGTGTGTGTGTGTGTGTGTGTGTGTGTATATATATATATACAAACACGTGTGTGTAGATACATATGTATACATACACATATAACATATGTATGCGTGTGTGTATATATATATGTGTGTGTGTATCTGTGTGTGTGTCTGTTTATATAATCTTCTTTATAGATGATATTACTCTATCGCCTAGGTGGAATAATGGATACAGCACTGGTCCTGGAGTCAGAAAGTCCTGAGTTCAAATGCAGCCTCCTACATTTACTAGTTGTGTGAGCCTGGGCAAGTCACTTAATTTGTTTGCCTCAGTTTCCCCATCTGTTAAATGGGGATAATAAAAGCGTCTACCTTACAGGAATATTGGAACACTCAAATTAGATTATAATTTTAAAGAACTTAGCACAGTGCCTGGCACATGGTAAGAGCTGTGTAAATGTTAGCTATTATCTAAACGTTAGCTCTTATTTATCACCCTTTAACTAATTCCTTTTGGGTAAAATCTGCTCTTCCATTGCTTTCTTTTGATCTTGATCTACGTCCCACTAAGTCCCAATGAGAATATTTCCCTGGCTTTCATCCCTCCCTAGAAGGATTTGCAGCTTCTATTCAAGTACTAAGGCTGATAAGACATTGAATATAGAACAAGTTTTGTTTATTCCATAAGATATTGCAAGACATCTTGGACTCCCAAACTGTAGGAAAGAAAACTTACCTCCCTTCTCCAGAGAGTTTCAAGATCTTGAAATTTTTCCTTTTAGTGAGTCCCACCTTGCCCTGAGACTTACACAGACCACTTGATTCACACTATCAGTGGAATACTAAACCTGCACTGCTTCTTTTTACACATGCTTCCCTATCGTGCCAATCTTTTATTCTGCTTGGGGCCTGTGTGTCTTAACAAGGTTAGACACCTGACTCTTCTTTTGCCTATGAAGGCTCTGAATCCCATGCTTTTCTCTACTGAGGCTCCTTCTCTTTTTCTGCATCTCAGTCTGGTGCTGACCCCTGCCTGTGATTCCTGATAAATATGCCATGTCTGTGCATAGGCCTCTCTTGAGGTACAAATGCAGAGAGCTGGAGTCACTGAATTACAGAATTTCAAGGTTGGAAGGGACCTCAGTGACCATCTGGTCCAACCTATACCTGAAAAATCATCTGTATTGCACCGTAGCTGATAAATGGTGATCTATTCTTAAAGGTGTCTCGTGAAAACGAACCCGCCACCTCCTAAAGCAGCCTTTGCCATAAATGTGCCTCCTCTACAGTCTGAGAGAAAAAGAAAACCTAATCCCTCTCCATGTGACAGCCCTTAAAATATTTGGACACAGCTATCACATTCCCCTGGAGTATTCTTGTCTCTAAATTAAACCTCCTACAACTGAGCATCATACGACATGAACCTGAACCACTTAGCATTCTGGTTGCCTTTCTCTAGACATCTCCAGCTTATTAATGTCACTTCTAAACTGTGGTGCCCAGAACTGAACACAGTACTCCAAATGTGATCTGAGGTTAGGGAACAGAAAGCTATACCCGTTTTCCAAGAGACAGTATAGCAGAATGGCTAGAGTTCTAGGTTTCAGTCCTACCTCTGAAACATACTGGCTGTGTGACCCTGGGCAAATCACTTAACCTCTGCATTCTCTGCCTAACCCACTAAGGCTAAGAGATGAAGAGAAAATGATGACTTATATAATTGAAGAAATTTCCTTACAAGGGAGTTCTCTATAACCATGAAATTCCTATTCTATCCCTTTTTAATGTGACCAAAGATGACATCACCTTTTTTGGCTGCCGTGTCATTTTAAAGACACATATTTTTGCCACAAATGAAAACTCCCAGATTTTTTCTTTTTATAGACTGCTGTCTATGCCTCCCTCATTCAATTCAATTCCATTTAAAAAGCCTACTATGTGATGGGCAGCATGATAGGAGCTGATAGTACAAAGATAAAAAGAAGAGAGTCCTTTTCCTCAAGAAGCCTTCATCTACTGAGTTGGGATGGGGGGCAGATACAACATGGACATGCATAAGTAAAGAAAAGATACCTACAAAAGGAATAAAAGAGTAAAGGGAGGAGTCACTAACACTAGGGAAATCAGAAAGCTCTCTTGTGGGAGGTGGCATGAGCTGAGCTTTGAAGGCAGCTAGGCAGAGATGAGGAGAGAAAGAGAATTCCAAACATGGGGAGAAAAAGCATAGAGACAGCATATAGAAACTTGTGTGCAGGAAACTTTAAGTAGTTCATTTGGATGGTACAGAGAGTCCATGGGGGAGAATGATGTGGGACCTGGGAAGAAAGGCTGGAGCCAAATTGTGAAGGTCTTTAAACAACAAGCAGACGTGTTTCTATCTTATTGTTTGGTTTGGTTGTGTCCTTCATTCTCAAAGAAGACCAAAATGATAGCACTATGTTAGAGTCAAGTTACAGTGTGTCTGACTGTGACTGATCAGACCAAGATGTTAATGCTCTACCGCAGGTCGGGCACAAATAGCCCATGTGCACTTTGGGGTGGATTCTCTAAATTTGTGCATCTCGTCTTTCTTTTGAGCTACTGCAATTCTGCTTTACTTACAGAGCACTGCGCCTTCTTTGATGAGGGCACGCCATGCTGAGTGGTCCTTTAACAGCATCTCCCATGTCACACAATCAATTCCAAAGTTCTTAAGAGAGATATTTTATCATATAGGTGAGAGGAAGCTACTGGACCTTTTTCAGCAGGAGAGTGACATAGTCAGAGCTGTGTACAGGACACGTCAGAAAGACGACAGACAGGAGATGAGGAAATCAATTCAGAGGCTACTAAAGTCACCTTGGCAAGAATGATTAGGCCCTAAACTAGGGCGGTGGCCATACGAGTGGAAGGAAGGGGACGGAAGGGGACAGAAGTGAAAGGTGCCGAGGCAGTATAATCAACAAGATTTGGTGACTAATTAGATATGAGGAGTTAAAGGAGAGGAAATAGTCAAGAAGGATAGTGCCCAAGTATGCAAACATGGGTTACAGGAAAGGGTGCTGGTCCACAATAGAAATAGGAAAGTTAGGAAGCTGTTGCTGTGTTTGCCCTTTGTTCTCGAAGAGAACCATGATGTCAGGGAGATGATGAGATAACTTGCAATTGAATGATTTGAGTGAGGAAGGGCTGTGCAAGGTCACCAGCCTCACCTTCTCCTCTAGAGCCATCTGGGTCCAGCGGCCAGATATTCACCAGGATGACTGAAGAAGGCTCAAAGGAGGACGGGAGGGTTTTGCAGGAAAGATAATGAGTTCTGCTATGGGCATGCTGAGCTTAAATAAACCTATTGGACATCAGAGTAGGCATGCCCAGAAGTTGGAGATGGGGGCCTGGTGCTCATCTTGTACTTGTGAAATGGAATTCTTGAGTGGATATATAAAACATTTTATTTACTTATATTATCTTATTGGATTCAACCTAATGCTCTAGCCTATGAAGAATTTTTTGAATCCTGAATCTGTCATACCTTGTGTTTGTTATTCCAGCTTTGTGTTATCTACTAATTTGTTAAACATGTTCTCTGTGCCTTCATTTAAGTCACTGATGAAAAATTAAGCAATGGATCAAACACAGATCCCTGGAGTATTCCACTGGAGATTCCGTTAAATTCTTGGAGGCTGGTGTTCAATCCTGCATCTCTTCATCTTATTAGAAGAATAGCATAAAACACTTTGTTAAGTGCTTGAATCACAATAAGAAAAGAGAAAGAAATTAAAGGTCTAAGTGTTGGCATAAAGGAGACACAATTTGTCCTATTTGCTTGTAAAATGATGGTTTACTTAGAAAACCCTTGGGAAATCAACAAAAAAATTAATTTAGACAGAAAGTCTAGTCAAGTAGCAGGATACAAAAATAAACCAACAAAAATCAATTACATTTCTATATAGCAATTACAAAATCCAGGAGGAATAATAGAAAGGAAAATTCCATTTAAAAGAATTACAAAATACACAAAATATCCAGAAGAAAATCTACAAAGGCTGACTCAAGACTTAATATGACTAGAAGTATAAAATGCCCTTTAAATAAAGAATGACAAATAATTGGAGGTATGCTTACTGCTCATGATAGCACTATGCTTATGTAAAAAATATGGTGATGCTACCTTAATTAATTTACAGATTTAGGTTATACTAATCCAACTACCACAGGAATATTTTATAGAGTCAGACAAAATAATTACGAAATCCATGCAGAGGAGCGGAAAGTCTAGAATCTCAAAGAAAATAAGGATTTAGGAATAAAGGGGGAATAACATTTGCAGACCTCAAATTATATGGGGTGTCCCAAAATTCATATTACAGTTTAATTAAGGCTTAATATTTACGCTTTAATAGCTAAAAACTGCACTAAGACATCTGACACACTCTACAATGTGCAACAGTATCAAAATTATTTGGTACTAGTTAAAAAGTAGAAAAGTAGGCCCATGAACAGACATAATAAGGAAGAATTAGAAATAACTGAACACACTAGGCTAACATTCAGTAAACCCAAGAGAATAAATTACTTGGTGGGGTCGGGGAGGAGGACTTCCTAGTCATCAAAAACTGCTTGTAAAAACTAGAAAGTAATTAGGCTGAAATTAGCTTTAGGCCAACAGCTCATTCTATATAGCAAACTAAACTCAAAACAGATATGAGACATGTATTTTAAGGTGACAACATAAAAAAAAAAAAAGACAGTGAAATCAGGCACCTTTCACAGATATATCTAGAGGAAGAAATTTTAACCAAACATGGAACAGTCAAAAAAGATAACATAAATATTTTTTACTTCATGAAAATGAAAAGCTTTTGTACAAACAAAAAAAAATGCACTTTAGATAAGAAGAGAAGCTAGTGATTGAAAAAATACATCAAAGATTACATCAAATATTTTTGATCTGGGTCTAACAACCAAGTTACATAGGGAATTAATTCAGATGTATAAAGCCATTCCCTATGGAATCAAAGGATATGAACAAATATTTCTCAAAAGAACAATTACAAACTATTAACAACCATATCAAAGATTGCTCCAAATAACTAATAATAACAGAAATGCACATCAGAACAATGCTAGCACTTTTCTTTAGCTTAATAGAATACCAAATATGAAAAAAGATGGATGCTGTTAATGTTGAGTGGGCTGCAAGATGGCAGGTAGTGCCCTCTGGTAGAGCACTGAATAAAGAAATTGAAAATTATGCTAAAGAAGTTATGAAAATGTCCATACCTTTGACCCAGAGATCTCACTGCTAGTCATATGCCCTAAGGAAACCTAAGACAGAAAGGCCTATATATACCAAAAATATTGAGTAGCACTTTTTGTGGTAGCAAATAACTAGAAACAAAATAGGTACCTTTTAATCACCAAAAATGAATAAACAGATTGTGGCACATGAATGTAATGGAATATTACTGGACCATAAGAAGCAAAAAATAAGAATTCCAAGAAGCATGGGTAGACATAGGAAATGACACAGTGAAATAGATGAAACCAAAAAAACCCCCAATATTCACAACTGACCACAACAATATAAATGGGCAGAACAAAACAACAAAACTGAATGCTGCATAATGACCAATGTATGACCAGTGTTGGCCCTGGAGAAGGGTTAAAGACATGTACCTCTGTCTTTTCATTGCAGGAGTAAGAGACAAAGGGTATGTGATCTTGCATATTCTGTCAGATATGATTAATGTGTTTGGATGAAATGCTTTTTTTTCTTTTAAAAATTATTTGCTACAAGGGATGGCTAGCTATCTGGGTAGGGTTGAGGATATATTTGAAAATGAAAGCTATTTTTAAAAGATATTAATGAAAATTAAAATGAGTAAATTGTTGTTTGTACTTTGTTTTTGAAGAGGACTAATGACATCAGGGGATGATGTCTTTACTTGCACGTAAATTGGATTTAGGTGAAGCAGAGTTGCACAAATTATCAGCCTCACTCCCTTTTCCAGATTCATCGAAGTCCAGTGGCAAGACACGAGTCAGGATGACTGGCGATGGCTCAGGATACAGTGGATGACCTCGGTGTCTTTGATGTCTGACCCAGCTCTAAGCACTCCACAGCACCTACTTCAGCAGCCTTCATGGCTGAACATATTTTCATCAGCCTATTCCTTGGTAGGGAAGTCTTCACATACTCAGAGTAGACATTCCCCTAACTCACCCATAGGTGAATCGGTAACTCTCAACCTGATTTAGCCCATCTGCTGAGACAGTTTTACTGGGGTGTGGCCACTGCAAATGCTACAGCTTCTTGGAGCTACAGGTGAGGTTGAGTGACCAGTTGTTACACCCAAGGTTTATGAGCAGCCCTAAAAAGGGCTCAGCAAGCCCTCACACCAGAGGTGCTGGTCTTCCCTTAAAATACCCCGTATACCCCAAAATGAATAAATAAAATTCTAGGGGAGCTTTAACAATCTCTGATCTATTGTTGAAAAAGGAAATAGTTTGATGTGACCTTGCTAAAGCCATACTACTTCTTGGCAAATCCTGTAACTTAAGATCTTAGAGAATCATCTGGGCATATTGAGAATTTAAGTGACTTACTCAGGGTCACACAGCAGTATGTGTTAAAGGCTGCACTAGAACCTAGATCTTACTGACTCCAAAATCAGCTTTCTAACTGCAATGTCATGCTATCTCTTGTTTGAATTGCTTTTCCCTGGTTATAGTTATTAGTTGTCTGTTGGTAAATGAAGACATTTTTACAATTCACAACTGTAAATTTGACAGATCTTTTTCTTTCACCTGGAGCTTAGCCAACACTTTTATGTGTAGTCATCAAGACATAAGGTTTTGTCTAAATAGTCTTAAGAATGAACAGACAAATAAAAAAATAACTTGTGAATTTGCTAAATATTCCTGATATACTGTGAATCATCTTATACTCTTTAGCTTATAGTTAAATAACTCACTGGCAATATTTCTGTTTCACTTGGATACTGAAACCATCTTGTCTGGTGTCCATAGGACTCATCCTATTTATGAAAATTAACTCAAATGCCATGGCAGGAGAAAATCTACTATGACATTGCTTTTCAGCCAGAAGCTGACCATTTTCAGTTAGAAGAGGAAAACAAAAAACAATTTTGTTTGTTTCGTTGTTTCTTTCAGGGAGATGGCATTGAAGGAAATAGGTAGCACATTGTGTATTTTCAAAGAAGTTTATATTCATGATAGTATGAATAGCATAATTATGGAAATTACATGCCTTTGTCATCAGATATTTATACATGAATGTTAGAAAATCCATGAACCTCTCTGTTACTACAGATAAAATCCTCATACACCAAGAAAGAGGCAGTATTGTACAGCAGTAAGCAAAATAATAGCTAGCATTAAATAGTTTTATATTATGTAAGTATATAATATATATTAAATGCTAAATATATATTATATGTGTGTATATAAATATTGTTGTTAAGTAGTTCCAGTCATGTCTGACTCTCCATGACCCCATCTGGGTTTTCTTGGCAAAGATAATGGAGTGATTTGCCATTTCCTTCTTCAGCTCATTTTCCAGATGAGGAACTGAGCAAACAGGATCAAGTGACTTGCTTAGGGTCACACAGCTAGTAAGTACCTAAGGCTGAATTTGAATTCATGGCCTTCTGACTTCAGGGTAGGTACTCTATCTACTGTACCACGTAGCTGCCCTATATATAAATATATTTATACTATATATAATATAGTTTTATTCATATATATATATATATATATTATATAGCATTTCTATAGCCTTACAAATATCTCATTTGATCTTCACAACAATCCTGGAAGGTATGTGCTCTTATTATCCCCATTTCCTAGATGAAGAAACTGAGGTAGACAAAGGTTAAAGGACTTGCCCAGCTCACACAGCTACTAAGGGTTTGAATTCAGGTTTTTCCTGATTCTACGTCCAGTGCTCTATCTACTGTGCCATCCAGCTATCTTAGGTACTGGATCAGAAGTCAAAGGATTAGGGTTCAGATCCTGCCTCTGCCACTTCTTAGCAGTGTTAGCTTAGGCTAACTAGTTAACGTTAGTTCATCTGTGAAATGAGCAAGTTGAACTAGATCTCAGTGGTCAAGCATGAGGCATAAAATCTGTAATCTGATGAACTCCAAGGGACAGGTACTTTTTTTTAGCCCTGGAATTCTAGAAGTACACTGTGTTGACTTTGGGGGCTCATAGAATGTTAGAGATGGAAGGAAAGTCAGAAATCAATTAGTTCTAACCTTTCATTTGATAGGTGAGGAAACTGAGATGAGAAGTGACTTTTCTAAAGTTACGTAATCCTACATAATTCTTGACCTCTCTACAGGCTTTGATGTTGTTGATCACCCTCTTCTCCTTGATGTCTTTTCCCTCAAAACATTCTCTCCTTCCTAACTTCCCAGTTATTGTTGAGAATACCATCATCTTCCCAGTCACCCAGGCTCCCCACCAAGGTGTCATCTTCTATTCCTCATTCTTTCATGCCCCACATCCAATTAGTTTCTAAGTCTTGTTGAATGGTTGATCTCCCCCTGCCACCCACCTCATCTCCCCAATCCAGATCTTCTTTAAAAGCAGTAATCAATAACTTGTGACCTCCTAGATTATCTCCTGGATCAAATAAAACCCCTTGTTTGGCTTTTAAACTCTTTTATAACTTCAACTCCTCCTATACTTTTCCAGTTTCCGTATACCTTACTCCTCTGCATATAATCTACAATACAATGACATTTGCCTTGCTGTTCTCTGAACAAGACTCTATCTCTTGGCTCTAGACATTTTCACTGGCTGCCCCTCATGCCTAGAATGCACTCCCTCCTCATCTCTGCCTCCTGGCCTCCCTGGTTTCCTTCAAGTCTCAGCCAAAATCCCACTTTCTGCAAAAAGCCTTTCCCAAACCCCTTTAATGTTAATGCCTTTCCTCTCAGGTTATCTCTAATTTATCATACATATATATCTTGTTTACACATAGTTGTTTGCAAGTTATCTCCTTCATTAGATTGTGAGCTCCTTGAGAGCAGGGAATATTTCTGCCTTTCTTTGTATCCTTGGTGCTTATCATAGTGCCCAGCACATAGTAGGTGCTCAATAAATGCTTGTTAGAGTGATCACAGTAAGAGAGACTTGACTTGAGGGAGGATAATAACTCAAGTTTTCTGACTCCTGGTCCAACATTTTTCTCACTGTACATTGCTCTCTTTGTTTATCCTTTATAAGCACAGAGAGTAATTACTGTGGGTAGCAGGAAAGTTTTTTTAGTAAGCAATTATGCTTTTATTTCTCAATGCTATAATTCAATTCATCAATGTTCTATTTTTGATTTGCCTTCTGTCATCCACACCAGGCCTCCAGAACAAGACCCAGGGAGCCATCACCTCATTTGGCAATTTCAAAATGTTCAGTGATAGCAGCTATATATGCGTAACATCTTAGGAAAGAGCTGGATCCCATGAACAAAAGTTGGCGGTATAACCAAGCAGACATAGGATATTACATGAAGCAGCTATGGCTAATTTTGAAAGTTCCTGATGTTGTTTGACAACTTGCATGTTAAAGGAAGAAGGAAGGAACTTTGTAAACTTGAAAGTTGTCATAGGTAGATTTGATATGAATACCTCTGGGGAAGCTGGCTGATTTTTTTTTCTAAAATGAGTGGGTAAATTGGCCAAGGTCCTTGGATAAACAAGACTTTATGGTTTGAGAGTGCATGATGTCCTCAAATGAAGATCCTATGTGAAAACAAGGGTGGAGTGAAAGAGGGAGTAGTCTTTGAAAAGAAGAAAAATGAACTTTTCAGGATAAACAATGAGATGAAAAATACTAGGGATCCAATGTGAACAAACTAGGGCACTTTTAATATGAGTTGGCGAAACCAAGAGTTGGCTGTTGACTTAAAATGTTCATTTCTCAAATAAGAATACCAAAAAGGTAGAGATGACACTATGTTAATGGAGATGGGAACAAGTAGGCAATAATGAGTTTTGGGGAAAAATAAGAAGACTGAGGGGAGGAAAAGTACATTGTGAAGTAGGGGAGAGGAGCAGGGACACAACTTGAATGAAAAGTAAAGGCTGATGGAAGATTTCCACCAAATAAATTAAGTACAAGAGAGGAAAGTCCAAAGTAGGTGGTGATTGTGAGCATTAGAAACAAGGGAAAAAATAACGCTAGGATATACTTTTTTTTTTAAGTCAGCTGCAGTCCAGTAGCCCTATTTTCTTCCACTAGAAAGTTACAGGGCTAGATTGACTTAACTTCTTCCTGTTTTTCACTGCCACCAGTCTCTCCTTATCTTGGGTTTGCTGGAATATCAGCACTGGAAGGCATCTAGGTTCACAGCTATTCAATCTAACCTGCATCTAAACAAGGAACCCCTCTACTACATACCTAATGAGTGTTTATCCTGCATTGGCTTGAATGTCTCTCCTGGGGAGAGCTCACTATTATCCAAGGCAGCCCATTGCACTTCTAGATGACACTTTTGGCTATGGAGTTTTTCCTGTATGGAGTAAAAATGTGCTTCCCTGAAACTCCCATCAATTACTTCTAATACTTTCCTCTGGGGTTAATCAGAAAAAATTTAATCTCCCAGATAATAGCCCCTCGAATACTTAAAGAAAGCTCACAGTGCCCCGCTAAGTCTGTTCTCCAGGTTCCCTACCTCTTAGGTTTGTCTGTAGAGAGGACATGACAAGTTTCTGATTCTCTTGTCCCTAAATGAATGCCCTTTGCCTCACAATCACCCTTAACCTTTTAAAGGGATATTTTTTTTGTGAGTATGATTAATCTTTCTTGGGAAATATAACTGTGCAATTTCATCAGTGTGGCACTCACTAAAATGATGGGGATTGCAGAGGGAGTACCAACCCAAAGTGAGAACCTGGAAAGACCTTATCTTAAAAGTGCCAAGGTCTCCCATCACATCCTGAGCCATCTCCAGTCATCCTGTTGATATCTGGCCACTGGACACAGATGGCTCTGGAGGAGAAAGTGAGGCTGGTGACTTTGCACAGCCCTCCCTCACTCAAATCAAAGTCAATTGCAAGTTATGTCATCATCTCCCTGATGTCATGTCCTCTTTGAGAACAAAGTTTTAGCCACAGCCACAACAATCAGGTATGGAGAACTGCACAGGTTCCCTGACGGGGCAGAGCTCATTGGAATGGAAAGAACAATTGTTAACAATTGACGGTTATGAAGTTTTTATGCTTTCTGGTTTTTGTTCAAATCTGGCCTCAGACACTTACTAGCTGTGTCACCTTGGGCAAGTCACTTAACCCTGTTTGCCTCAGTTTCCTCATCTGTCAAATGAGCTGGAGAAGGAAATGGCAAACCGCTCCAGTATCTCTGCCAAGAAAATCCCAAATGGGGTCACAGAGAGTCAGGCATGACTGAAACAACTCAGTAACAACAACATAATACAAAGATAGCCATGTTTTGCTCTGTTGGGTACTTCACATGCTAACTTTGTAACTGATGGGTTAAGGGTGATGAGGTTTCTTTGAATGACTTACTGTTATGGTCATATGAATGGCTTTGGTCAATACAAAGCTTGAGTTTACTAAAGAATTCAGACAAATTCTGTTCCCATGATTCCCTCTGGTTTTCTTAATTTCATCGACTTTACCTGTCTTTCCAAATGAAATTATGTCTTCCAAGCCTATACCTTATGCTGGGCCACAATATCTATGATTTATACTTACCCAAGAAATTGTCAATGCAAGGAAAACAGGAAGACGTATGTGTATATGCGGTGTTTTCTCACTGAAAAATGTTCCCCACTGGAATCATTTTTTCACATATATATTGAGTTTTCATTTTGTTCATAACACTGAATAACAGTGAATACTTTGCCCCTTCATTGCCCTCTGGGATCATTCAACAAAATCCAAGAGGCAGCTCCTAAGTTTTATTGACAGCTTTCTCAAGCAAAAGTCATTAAAACTGACTATAAGTATTCTACAGAGACACAGTTCTAGTTAAGCTCTTTTACTAGCTTGGGCCCACTGTTTGCTATAACATTTAAAGACTCTCAGATGGTCGACTGAAGGAAAATCAATGTTGGCCCAGTGATTCTGGTATATAAGTTCTATCAATACTACCTTAATGCCTTCTTCCCCTTCACCTGTTCATTGACTGTGATTACTAATAAACCACCTGTGGGTGAAGATTCTCTCACCCTCTTTGCCAAGCTTTTTCATTAGCTATTTAGTATAAAACACCTCGTCAGAAACCAGCAGATGTCTAAACATCAAAGAAAAGAGCAAGTTAACAGTTTCCTTAGAATTTTTCCTTAGTCATTTTATTGTTGACAAAAGACAATGTGATTTTTCTAGGATTTTTCTACACTTTTTTTTAATATCCTGATTACTGTCAAACACCAAAATGAAGAAACAAAGTCATTGTGCTCTTAGTGACATAACACATTTGGTCTTCCAACATCAGTAGTACGCAAACTTCAGTATTTATCGTAGGACACAGATGGTAGATACAAAGAAATGACAAGGTATCTTTCCCAAGGCTTACAAGGTATGATTCTCTGAACATGAACTGTGATATTGTGCGAAGCTACAGTTGTAGGGAAAGTAAATATGACTGCCTACTACAATATCACGATGTACAACTGTAAGGACAGGAAAAGATTTTAAGTCAGTTGCCATAGCAGTCCTTACTTAAATACCCAGGATAGAAATGAGCAAAACATATCTAATTTCACTGCTGGGTACACCAAGGGGTCTTCATGCTGCCAAGAAGCTACTTTTTAATTCCCTAACACCTGGAGATCAGAGTGGTGGAGTAGGTGGACTGCAGGGAGTGATAAGGTCCCTAAGCATGAGGGAAGGTACTGACAAGTTTCTCCTCATTAGACCAAGGGAAGGGGTGATGAGGCTGGAAAGCTACTGGTAGTTTCCCATCTACTGGGTGGAGACCCCTGAAGTATGTAAGTAAATGTCAAATGAAACCAATACCATTTTTGTTTATTGCCCTACTAGCCTATGCCAATAGTAACAATTAGTTTCTTAGGTAAAAGCTTTCTTTGTGCTGTTATCTGTGAAAACCTAGGTATGGCAGCATATGTTTAGAATTAAGTTTTATGTTTTGTTGTATCAAAAGTCCATAAAACCAAGTTCATAAATATATGGCAAAACTTAGAAATACTTTAAACACAAGTGAGAGAGATTATCAGCAAACCACTGCTCGCACTAAGCCAGGAATTTGTTTTTATAAAAAAGTGCCAATATATCTGCACAGCCAGAGTAGTTGACTTTAGGTTGTCTCAGGTCCAAATCTCAGGGTATGGGTTTAGGTAAACGGGGCTAAAGGACCCACACTGATTCTTCTGTCCCTCTAAATGACCTAAAATTCTGCATCCCATGTGGCAAAGCCATAATCACTGTATTTCCTCTGGTGTCTCAGACCCAGATGGATGTCAACATGTATTCATGTGGATAATCAGTTGTGTTAGAAGAAAACTATAGTCCAAACCTAAAGTATTTGGGGCTACTTCAGTCACCCCTGAAACTGAGTTTGGGAGATGGAGGGACACTTACACAGTGGGTGAACACTTAATTTGCCTCTACCCTGACCCTTGTAATATAAAGGTAAGCAAAGGACGGATGGTCAGATACCCCAAGGAGCCAGCTATTTGCTAGCCCTTGTTTAACTCTGCTAATGCAGTTAAGACTAGGAATCTGAACTCGAGACCTTGACATCTGGCTCAAAGAGCAAATAATTTTGTATCATTACACAAACAGCATTTTATCTCTGTATATATAAATAGTGTAAAGTTATGGCTACCACTTTTTTTTTTGCATAGCAAAAATATTCATCCATGATTTCTCCTTGGACTTTAAATTTCAATTATATCCAATTCAATGAACATTAAGTACCTAGTATGTGCAATGTATTGTACTACGTTCTGAAAATATAAAGATTTTTTAAAAATCATGTTCCTGTCTCTTCAGGAATTACAGTCTTCTTGGGAGTAGGAAATATACATGTGAGTAGAACACAGTGGAGAATGTAATAGGGAAAGAGGAGAGCTCTGAAGTGCTTCAGAAAAGCCTAAGGTTCCTACCTTAGGAACCACTAGCAGTTAAAGGATCAGGGCAAATTTCATTAAGGTGGAACCTGAACTGGATTTAGAGAAAAATGCTTACTAAATGCTACTATGTGCATAACACTGTGCTAGGAGACATTACAGGGGTTAACTAGAAGATAGTCTCTCTTCTCCTGGGGCAGGGTTTACAATTTAGGGACAGTACACAAACAATTATAATGCAAGAGCCCATAAAGTGAGAGTAAAGGGGAGAAAGATGGTTTCCAATCTAGGGAAAGTTCCAGTGAAGTGGTTACATTTGAAACGGGATTTAAATGGCTAGGCAAGATGGCTAACAAAGGTAACATTTTACACTTCTCTTCTGCATGCAGTTAGTATGATTATCTATGTATGGTATAGCCTCCCTACTATGTCTTACACTTCTGTGAAGGCAAGTGCTTGCATCATCATCATCATGTCATACATAGTAGGTGCTCAATGTTTGTTGAATTTAATGTTTAAACTTTACCCTGTCTCTGTAGCAATAAAGTGCAGGCTTTCAAATGTCAAAAAGGTCATGTAACAAAATTAAATTAAAATGCTTGTTTTTCTGTGAAGTTATTTCACTGTTTACTATGAAGAACTTGAAATGACTTGAAATGATTCTTACTGCAGCTGAGGACCATGTGTCAAAACACTGTTCTAAATACTGCAAATTTGGGAACTAGGAACAGACTTCTTGGCATTTTCTTTTCCTCAACTACAATTTAAAACAGACCAAAGGCACTTTACAAAAGGGCTAAATTTAATGTGCTATATTTAAAAGATTTACATTTTTATCTGGACATAAACAAAGTACTTGAAATTTCTTATTGCTAACATCTGATTTCTCCCATTCTTGATCAAAGGCACTGCTCAGTAAATGTCTGTAAAATATTATCTTGTAGCCTCAAAATACTCAGTTGTTAACCTTTGATTTGTAAAGAATATAATGAATGCCTTAAAATGGAATTCTCTCTTATTCTTAACCCAAGTTTTATAAAACACAGTCCTTCCTTAAAGGCAAAATAACCAAAGAAGTAAATAGAGAGGAAAAGGTCAACTCCTACTTATTTTTCAGTAGCTTTGGTGACTTCCTAGGCAAACCCTGGTGTTTCTCCCCTGGTACTGAGTGCCATACTTTGATTTTAAGTCTCTATGGTTGAGGAATAGGAGAGATCTAAAACTTCCTCCTTTACTGCATATACTACCAAGTTTCATGTAGGATGAACACTGGATTAGCCAAAATTAGCTTTGAATCCTAGAGCTTCTTCATACTAGCTGAGTGACCTTAAACAAGTGATTTAACCTATCTAGGCCTCTTTTGCTTCATCTGTAAAATAAGGAAGCCAATAATATAGGTAATCTTTAAGTCTCCCTCAATTTCTAGCAATCTATAATTCTCAAACTGTGCACACCTTTTAATCCAGCAATCTCACTACTAGGTCTGTATCCCAAAGAGATCTTAAAAAAGGGAAAAGGAAAAGGACTTACATGTGGAAAATTTACAGCAGCTCTTTTTGTAGTGGCAAAGAATTAGAAATTAAGGGGATGCCCATCAATTAGGGAATGGCTGAACAAGTTGTGGTACATGATTGTAATGAAATGTTACTGTGCTATAAGAAATGACAAGCAGGAAGATTTCACAAAAACCTGGAAAGATTTGCATGAACTGATGCAAAATGAAGTGAGCAGAACCAGAACATTGTATATAGTAAACAGCAATCTTGTGCAATGATCAACTATGAATAATTTGGCTCTTCTCAGCAACACAACGATCCAAGACAATTCCAAAGGACTCGTGATGGAAATTGCTATGGAGTCTGAATGCAGATCAAAACATACCATTATCAGTTTATCTTTTTCATGTTTTTTTTCCTTTTGGTCAATTTCTTCTTTCACAACATGACTAATATGGAAATATGTTTTGAATGATTGCACATATATATTCTATTTAAAATTCTTACCTTTTTAGAAAGGGGAGAGAGGAGAAAATTTGGAACTCAAAATTTTTAAAAAGTAAATGTTAAAAATTGGCTTTACAAGTAATTGGAAAAAATAAAATACCATTTTAAAAAAATCTATAATTCAAGGCAAAGTCTAAATGAGAACAACAGCCACCTTAGGCAAAGGGTAAATCTACTCAAGTACAGCTTAACTTCATTCTAATTCATGATGCTGTTTATCTGAAGCATGGTAGCATTGGGCAGCCTATAGAAGAGAGAACCTAGGCTTTTTCCCTTTGAGTTAGGTCTTCAATGCCATTTTGTTTTGTTGCAAATATAATGTATTCATAAAGAATTCATAAAGAAACATATTCACTATTCAAATTCAAAAGCAAATGGAGGAAGGATTTTTGGATCATCTGTGCATCGCCTCAACCCTCCCAGATAGTTGACTATTCCCTGACACACACCACCAACTCAACTCGATTATAATCATAATTAAGGGCATTAGCTATGTCTGAAATGTATTAATTCAAACAAAAACATTCTCCTATAGATTTGGAGTATCTCGTTGATTGCAACAAGTCAGCATGTGAAAAAGCTCTTGAACACAGTTTAAATATATATTTGCAACAGATTTACAACGAGCAGCTTCAATGTACTAGGTGCCACACAGAAAAGCATAGTTTTTGCATACCCTTCCCCCCAACTAAGGGTGAAGTGTGCTAAATATAAAAGGCAGCCAAACATTTATCTTTGAGAAACCCAGAGCTGCTTAGGGTTGGATCTGGGCAGATTTATGGAGATGCGATTTTTGTGGTGGAATTTAAATAAGGAGCATGAATCATAGAATAGATACGAAATGGAAGTTTAATCTAGGTACTAAAGAAGAAGAAATGTAATATGGACAGATGGCAAAAAGGAGACCCTTTAGAGTTCTGAGAAGTGACTAAATTAAAATGGTGGATGAGAAATATTTTCACAAAATCTCTTTGCTGACAAGGGCAAAGATGGAGTGAGCAAAGCACAGGAACACAGACAAGTAAGAGGCAGATGAAATATCGGGCTACATAAGCAAAGAAAACCCTCAAGAGCTTTGAAAGAGAAGTAGAGTGAGGAGTTAGGTAACTCATTCTGTATCAAGGGAAAGACTTTGGTGGAGAAGGGAATCAAAAGGGAGTATTTCTAGGTATGAGACGAAGTTACCCAAATGCCTTTGTGACTGTTTTCTCATCTTTAAAATGGGGATAACACTTGCACCATCTATCACATTTTTCAGTGCTCTAAAGAAAGCACACAGGAAACCATAAATTGCTATGTAAATGTAAGCTATTACTGGGAAAAGATAAGCTGAGGTATCATCAGGCTTAATTTGAACTGTAAGGCATACCCAGAGTAAGAAAATGAAGACAACTAAAAATAGAAAGAAATCAGAGAAGATTTCCAAAGACTTACAAAAAGTTGTCAGATATTTAAGAAAAGAAATGCTAAAAGTTGTATACAATGTCTTTTCAAGTTAATGTACCTTCCACATTCAGGGTAATAATCAGTAATGTCTGGTGCCACCAAAATGCACATTAAATGTCTACATTACCTTTTCCTCTATCAGATTTAACATCCTGATACTTTAAAAAAAATTCATTTACAAAAGAACACTATTCAGTTAGATGTGTTTAGTTGAGAAAAAGGTTAAATCGGCCTGAGCATTACTGTTACAATGAAGAACATGCTAATCAGTCTGTTATAAGCATAATGTTCCAGCAGGTTGTGTTTTCTACAAGTAGAGCGGAGGTCATGCTGCAGACCACGTGGTCATTCAGAGGAATCCCTGACTGCAGGGACCATTCGTAACCTCGCATTTGTAGAACTCTTAATTTTTTTCCTACTGATCCCCACTGTTCCTGAATATCCCTGATGGTAGTACTGAATGTCCACTATCATGTGCAGGACCGGCTGAGCTGCTGAATGAGAAAAAGGAGTGGCCGACAGAAGGAGTGGGGAAGCAACTCATCAGAACCACGCTGTTCTTCCTCCTTTTCTTTACTCTAAGATGGGATACGACTAGAAAATTATAACCATAAACATCACAAAATGTGCCATTTAAAAAACATAATGGGCAATCAAGAGCAGGGAAGTATGAATGATAAGATGTAAATTAACACCATTATAAAGTTTAGTGAGATTTAAAGATATTGAAATCCCTGGCACCAACCCTGCAATATTTGAAAGTGCAAAATATAACTACATTTTTAAACTCATAAATATTTCTTTTATTTTTTTTCAATAGCAATTTTTTTAAAAGTAGTAACATTCTCTCCACTGAAGTTAACAGTAAAAATTGCAGATCCTGGATGTAACTTGAAGTACTCTTTGCCTTTACTAATGTATGTAATGGACAGACCAAATTTCCACACAATTTACTGAAAACAGCCATGACATTTTGGTTCTAAGAGGTATCATCTGTTAGTTTTTTTCTACACAGTCAGGATTTGCAAATCCACTGAACGATGAACCCCCATCATTATTTTGCCCACTTAGTTATTATCATAGTGTTGGAAGGGACCTCTGAAGTCACTTACCTGAAACAGAAATCTCCTTTACGTTTCCAAGTTAACTACTGAGCCTTGGCTTAAGATTTCTAATGAAAGGAATTTGCCACCTCCCAAGATCCCATTCCTCTTTTGGATGCCTCTGTCAAGAAGTTATTCCTTACAATGAGTCAAAATTGGCCTAAATTGGTATTGCTGTTGTCTTGTACGGAGCCATTAGCTACTTTAGTAAAAATATTTAATTTCTTGCTTTTAAATCTAAAGGTAAAATTATTTTCTTTTGTCAGCAGAATCCCAATCCAAGTTTCTACCAGTTGATATCTTAAACAGATAAGGACGCCAGGGAACGTTCCATAGTACATAGACATTTATCTCTGGAATCAGAAATAGTTCTTTAAAATGCTATTAGCAAATTATAAAATATAGCAATCATATTTAGAATTTTCATCACTTGCAAGTGTCTTGAATGTCACTTAGTCTGCTCCCTCTCCATTCTAAACAGAAAAGCTCTTCTCAGTACTGACCCTATAGAGTCAAGTAAAACGAATTCTGTATTTCATATATTTTGTAGTAAAGAATTCCCTAAACAAGTAATTTATAAGCTCATTTTCTTTATTAAATATTACCACTTTCATCTCATAACTTACTTTATATTTGAAATTTGTGAAGATATGCCTTCTAGACATAAAGATGCATGGACAAAGCTGCTATAAAATCATTCAGTTTTCATTGTGGAACTTTGCCATGCTTTTAAATGGATTTTGTTATTTTCTTTTCAGCTTGCATGAAGAATACAGCTATGTTGGCACAACTTAGATTAGGCTTTTAAAAAAGAATCTCATAACCTGTCTTTATTTATTAAGTGAAAATAGGTCAAGAAAAACGTTAAACTTTCAACATTAGCCAGCATCTGATTTTTCAGGTACAGATGATCCCATCTGTGGATTACTCAGGCTCCTGGGGGCTTCTCCTAGGTCCTGCTCTTTGCTTTTTTGGCCATCTCATGGCAAATGAGCACTTCTACCAGAGAAGAGATGGTGAGCAGGGAATGGTGGTCAAAGTCAAAGCAACTGATTTTTGTTACTTGTTAGCAGCTCTGGAAAGAGGGTTTGTTGAGGGTATTAAAATACCAGAACAAATTGAGTATTCATGGATTTTTTTTACTCATCATCTCTTAATTTCTCTCCAATTATTACCGGAGAGAATGAAAATTGACTGTTTTTGATTGCAATGTGCCCATAAGTAGAAGCCATTATTCCCAAACACTCCACTGAGGCACTCCTTTCCTTCAATCTCATTTCCTGCCTTAATTGTGACAGACTGTGCTTTAAGATTGATCAGAATACACTACTATAGCCCCAAAGTAAAAAAAAAAAAGTTGTTACAAATTCTACATACGAGCAAAATAGGTTTACTGGAATGTCTTTAGTCACAGTTGAAAGTAGCAGTATTGAAAACATTAGTTTCTCCATAAATCTATGGAAACCATTTCCAAAACCTATTTTTTACATGAGAAAAATTATACATTCTGTAATCATTAACTGAATGGTTGCCATCCCTTTTTACATGTTTTACCTCTTATCTCCCACCCTATCCCTGAACTTGATGCAATAAATCCCCACCTCTCTAGTTTGCAGTAGGAAATTGTGTTAAATTATAAATATCATCATCAATGTTTAACTCTATATACAAATAATGTATTGGCAAGTATCTAGTTCCTATAACATGGCAAAGTAGATGTTTCTGTTTTAAAATAAATCAATGACAGCATATTTTGGTGAAGGGGAGGAGTCTAATCAGGAACTTGTCAATGCTCCAATTTGAACTGGACACTTGCCTTTTTACTTCTTGAGAAAAAACACTTGAAAGTTATATACACATTTCATTCAATTATGCAGCAATCTTCTTTTTTTTAATTGTCCCAGAACCGTTTTATTGGAGATCTCTGGTCACCGAATCAAGTCCGATATTTCAGGACAACAGGAACTATGAGAAAGAAAAGAAAAACCAACAGTATATCAGTCAGTTAAGGAGCATTTATTAAGTGCTTACTATGTGCCCAGCAAGTGCAATACAAAAATAAAAGTACAGAAGTTCCTGCTCTCACAGCGCTTACATTCAACTGGGGGAGACAACATATAAAACTGTAGATATCTACAAAATGTAGATATATACAGACATCCACAAAAAACATATACAACAAAAGGCACTGGGGGTGAAGTAGGGAGAAACAGTAGCAGCTAGGGGAAAAAGCAAAGTTTCATACAGAAAACAGCACTTGAGCTTAGTTTTGAAGGAAACTAGGGATTCTAAGAATAGGAGATGAGTAGGAAGGCATCCCAGGCAAGGGGATTAGCTAGTGCAAAGGCCCAGAGATCGGAAGCCAGTTTGGCTATGCCATAAGGTTCATGCAGGGGCTGGAAAGATACATTAGGGCCCAATTAAAAAGCACTTTAAATGGCAAATAGAGGAGTTTATTGTTGATCTTAGAAGTAAGAGGTTGTCACTTGAATTTAACGAGTAGAGGGGTAACATGGTCACAGCTATGCTTTAGGAAAATCCCTTTGGCAGCTGTGAGGATGGAATCGTGTAGGGGAATGCTTGAGGCAGGGAGACCAATCAGAGGGCTGCTTCAATTGTCCAGGCAAGAAGCCTGAACTGGGGAAGTTGCTGTGTAAGTGCAGAGAGGTATTCAAAGATGGTGTTGAAGTAGAAATGACATGATTTGGAAATTGATTAGCTACGAGGGGCAAGTCAGAGTGAATGAAATTTGACATGTAAATGCTACATCTGGCTGTCTACCTTTGGAAAGTGAATTAGAAGTTATGGCAAAGGTTTTTGGGTTGTTGTTTTTAACCTTATTTTATAAATGGAGATATATTTAACTTTCTTGGTCAATCTTCAAAAAGACAAAGTCTAAATAAATAAATAAATAAAGCCATCAAATACGTGTATCAACAACAACAATATTCAGTCCATTCTTGAATCAAAGAACATTATTTTCATCGAAGCTAAGCAGCAGCGTGGAGTTGATGCTTTGGTCTAGAGCACAAGGCCAGAAGTCATGTTTCTAACTAGATAAATGACGTGCTCTTATAGCATGTTATACTACATATATAGCAGTTATACTACATCAACTGGATAAAAATAAAAAGCAAATTAAAGTCAACTCCAATGGATATTCTTCAATATTCTCCCCCAAGAGCTATCAATACTTACTGATAATCACCAGCAAAAGGATAACAGCAACCAGAGCCATGATCGCCTTCATCTGCAACACAGCAAAAAGGATAGAAAAACCATTAATACTTGCTAATAATGAACAGGTAAGCTTTAAAAAAAAATCATAGTGAAATCTTGGCTAACCAGAATGCCCCAGGAATGGGTTGTTTTTACTAATTAAAATTTATTTCAACCCACGTTGTTGAAAACCTGTGTAAAATGTTTTAATTAGCAAGTATACTTTGCTGCCTTAATACAGTACTCTGCACAAGGCTGAATCCTGCAGGGCTGTAGATTCATTATTTTAAATCAAATCCTCCTTGCAGAGGATTGTGAAGATTGAAAATATGACTCAAAGGATGGGGAATCTTTGGCCCTCTGATGAATGAACTTAATCCAGTTCACAGGAAGTACTATGAGAAATGATATCTCCTTTTGTTCTCATGGTTGCAAAAATGCATCATGGTTTTAAGCTTTTAACCATAATATCTTAAAAGGCCCCAAGGATGCAGGGGGCAGGTGGGATAGCATAAAGGTCTATGTCTGTGAATCATTTTGTCTCCTCTCTGTGAGCACTGTTATCTCTCATTCTGAATCTCCACCTTTACCTCCATCTTAGTATTTTACCACTCTCTTCTTTAGGAAAAACTGAAGTGTATAATTTTATTATTTTTTGTCATTATTGATTAAAATGTTTTCTTTTTAAAAAATATTTTATTTTCTCCAATTGTGTGTAAAAACAGTATTATCATTTATTAACAATATTAAAATGTTTAAACTTTTTAAAGAGTAGCAGAAAATTAATTTTAATCTTTTTTCTTTTTTTTAACTCTCAAATTCTAAAACTAAATTAAGATTTTAAAAAATTTACATGACTTTAGATCAATTCTATTTTTACTCATTTCATTTAAAACACTTTGGATAAGTGGTCTTAGGCAGAAAAAAGGTTTCTTATCCGTGCTGGAAGAAATCAAGTGAAAGCCATGCTGACTTTAAAACATTCTGAGGAAACTGATTTTTTAAAAAAATAAATCTTTGATATGAGTGAGCTCTTTCTTCTAAAGGTGGAGTGACAAATATTTGGACTATAGGCATAGCCCCTAGATGGTTTCATGAAAACATGATTTTATAGGGTATGTTTAATGTCAATACAGTATAGGAATAATGTTATAAATAGGAGATGTATTACTGTACTGGTAGTACTAGGGCTGAATGTAATAGAGCAGAATAAGTGAAGAACACTGGAGGAGAAGAAGCACATTCCAGACTTAGTGGATGACCATTACAAAGGCATGGAAACAGCAGATGGAGTGTTGTGTGATAGGAAGATCCAGTTTACCTGGATCTTACCTAGAGGATATAGAGGAGAATTATATACAATGGGGCTGGAAAGGTAGCATAAGACCAGACTGTGAAGAGCTTTAAGTGCCAAAGACAGAGCTTTGTATTTGATCCTAGTAATAGGACAGAACCACTTGATATTGAGTAAGAGCATAACATAGTCAGACCTGCTTTAGGAAGACCATTTCTCCTAAATGATTTTGTATGGCGGATGGATAAGGGTGGGGAGAGACTTGAGGCAAGGAGACCAACCAGAAGACTACTGTAACCATCCAGGTGAGAGATGATGGAGGCCTGAACTAAAGGAGTGGCTGTGTGAGTGGGAAGAAAAGGAAATATTTGAGAAATGTTTCGGAGGTAGAATTAGCAAGATTTAGATGCTGACCAGATATGGGGCTGAGTGGGAATTGAGTTCAGGATGACACTAATGTTGCAAAGCAGGTAGATGGAAGGATGGTGGTACACTCAAGAGAACCAGAAGTGTAGAAGAGAGGTGGGAATGTTCACAGTAAGCCTAGTAAGTCACAGGGTGAGGTGAGACCAAGAGCCTCACCCCCTCTTTACATAAGCATTTCAAAATGTCCTACTGATTGCTAAATACTAAAAATGAATTGATAAACTGATTTTTTGACAACTTTAAATAGAAGTCCTTGGGTAAAAATTTCTATAATATTCAACTTCCTTCTCCATGCAACTTTTGAGAAAGGCTAACTTTTTTTTGTTGAAACCATTCTTGAGACCTGATTGACTCAGGAGAATAAGGTAGCTGACATCACTTCCTGGTTGCTGGAATGAGCTTCAGTCTAGACTGGAGGCTTGGCTAGCCCACTGCACTTGGAAGCAGAGAGGCAGGTGCCCTTCAGTCAGCTGAATCGACCTGTTGTGTCCTTGATGCACACACAGCCTTGTGGAATAGCCTTCTCCTGCTATGGGTTACTATAGCTCCTTTTGCTAACTGCTGAGTGTCTCACATTCCAGTATTTTTAAATAGTCTTTTATCTTTTCTAATTACATGTAAACACAATTTTTAACATTCATTTTTTAAAATAACATTTTGAGTTTCCAAATTTTCTAGCTCCTTCCTTTCCCTCTCTAAGATGGTAAGCAATTTGACATAGGTTATATATCACATTCCAACACTGAGCCTAAACTACCAGAGGGACCTGAGTCAGGCCCAGCCTGGGCCTCTTTATATGCACTTGAAAATGTCCCACTGACTACTTAGTACTGAAAAGTGCATTTATCAACCGATATTTCTTGATGACTCTAAATAGAGGTCTTTCAGCAAAAATGTCTGTAAACAATACAGAGTAGGGAGCAGCTAGGAGGCGCAGTGGAGAGAGCACCAGCCCTGGACTCAGGAGGACTTGAGTTCAAATCTGGCCTCAGACCAAACACTTGACACTTACTAGCTGTGTGACCCTGGGCAAGTCACTGAACCCCAACTGCCTAAAAACAAACAAATAAACAAACAAACAAAAAATACAGAGTAGTTCACACTGAACAGAATATACATGGCTACAATCAGACAAAACATTATTTTCGGTGCCACAAACTGTAATTACTCAGGACCTGACTGAATATCACTTAAAGACAAATCTGTAACATTTTAGTGGCAATACGTTCAACATTCTGTTGTATAAATACCCAAAACTAAAATGAACTAGAGGATGTCCTACAGATCTTTGATTTGGATGAATTATTATAACCAAGAAAAAAAAATGCAGAAAGCCAAGCCAGATGAAAACAACTGCCATATGGGGGAAGGGGGGTTTACACGTACTACCTTCAGTACTTGAATACTTTTCTGTCTGAACACTAAGTTGGTATGGAACAAAATTCTAAGAGTTTTATAACCTTACCCAAAAGACATGTCATAAAGTCCTGTCAAATTGTGCTAGGTTCAAAATTCATAAGATAGGAAAAGAAATTCTTACACAACTTTTAAAACACTTCAATGAATAGCGTTTTCTTCTTGGAATATACACCTCTGCCAAGGACTGCCTAAATGCTACAATAGTAGTACGGTATCTGTTGTGAGAAAGAAAGGGAAAGGGACCAATTTAAACTAAGAGTCAAAGTTCAGGGAAATGAAAAAAAAAAAGAAATTTAACTCTCCTAATTGTAATCACTTTCACTTATTTTGTAAAATTATTTCAGATTTATTTTTAAAAAATCTCTCTAGGTCCTTCCTATAATACAGTCCGGTGGAATTCAATACAGACTAACCTTGAACTCTGGGCAAAGGGTGTTTAATCACTAGTCCTCGATGGATAGACCTTGTAATAAAGTTTCAGTTAAGACAATCGGATATAAAGCTGGAAGATTAGAGATAAAAGAAAAAAGTTCCATTTTCCAGAAGAGAAAATGAAGACGGATACAAAGAGTTATGTGTAATCTTCAATGAAATCTTGCTCACTTGAAAAAGTCACCTCATTATAGATATAGAAGCAGTGGTGTAGCACAACATAAAGAGTTCTTGCAGTCAGAAAGAGATCAGGCTTATTGGCTCGCTCACTTCCTTTGTAACTTCCTTTCACTGAATCTCAGTGACATTAATATCTATAAAGCCTACTTTACAGAGTTGCGAGGCTTGAATAGGAGCATACATGAGACGTAACAAAGTGCTATATGAACATCACTGTAAAAAAACAAGTATTTTCATAAGGTCACAAAGTTCATAAGTGGCAGGTCCTGGATTTAAGCCTAAATCTTCTGGTTCTAAACCTCTTGATGTTCCTATGATATTATGCTGTCTTTTCTTTACACACATGCCTTGATGATTATATCAAGTGAGCCGTATTTCAGAGAATTAACTACATATAAAGATAAGCTTGCCAAATGTTTGTTTACAAGTTGCATGGTAAAAATAATGAAAAGGTCTAGTAGAATCATTCTATTGATTTTCTATGCTTTTTTGTTTTTTCATCCTGTATTTTAGGTCTTCATCTGGGTATGTGGAGGGTAGAAGAAACACAAATTTAACTCTCCTTTTCTATTGATAATCTTCAAACTGTTAACCTAACAAAAAAAAAAGTATACCTCAATAAATCTTCAAAATCAGAGTATGGTTTCCGAAGCCTCCTGTCTTCCTAAGAAGGCAGAACTTGTATATACTTAAATCTGGATTAGCTAAAATGCAGACTAACCACAGAAGCCAGAGCTCCTTGGGTCTGTAGGTCACATGTTGCCTTAGGTCGTAGGATTCTTTCCTCAGATGGATTATCCTCCCTACACCACCACTACAGTGGTTAGTCAAAAATGCAAGGACGGAGAGGCAGCTCTGGCTGAACATTGGCAAAGCAAAATGCCAGCCAGGGAAGCAATGGGCAGAGAAAGCAGAAAAATACTGCTAATCCCAAAAATGAGATTTGTGTCTGTAACACGTACTAACTACAAAGGGAATGAATCTCTAAAGTTCTCAAGAAAGCCAAGAATAACAAACAAGTCAAGGGGAGAAGTGAGGGATTTGCTATTGTGAAATTTCAAATTCATCATTTGAGCATAAAAGAAATATTTTTCCTCTAATGCTTGGTAGTCACACTAAATTAAAGAGGTATGAATGGTTCACATCAAAATTTCTGCAGGAATGTCTCTGTAAATATAGTTTTCCCTGTTAAAAATTTTTGTGAGACTAGTAGAATTGGCTGGAATGATGCTGGATACTTAGATTTTTGTTAAAAATGAATTTACCAAATAATTGATTTCAACATTGCCTACTATTTTTCTTCTCTTTTCTGTTTGTTCATTTAAAATAACGATATCATTTCTTCCCATACTTTAGTGGAATGTTGCATTTTTAGGTGGGGAACTACAGATGTACAATACTGCATATACTGCAAAAAAGATCAATGTGATGACTGATTTTGCTGAACTGGTTTTTTTTTCCTTTTTGATCACTGTTGTGAGAGTAGGAATGGATATATTCAGAAAGGAATGTGATACAAAAAGAAAAGGCATCAATTAAAAAATAGGGGGAAAGGATGAATGGACAAAGAATCCTGAAGAGGACTCACAGGGAGTGACTGAAAATTGTCATGCTATTTTATGTGCTGAAATTAATTTAAATATAACTAAACAAGTTCAGCTCACTGTGGGGCAGCTAGGTGGTGTAGTGGATAGATGCCAGGCCTGGAGTCAGGAAGACTGATCTGGGCAAGTCACTTAGCCTTGTTTGCCTCAGTTTCCTTATCTGTAAAATAAGCTAGAGAAGGAAATGGCAAACCACTCCAGTATCTTTGCCAAGAAAACCCCAAAAGAGGTCATGAAGAGTCAGCCATAACTGAAAAATGAACAAACAACTCAGTTCAATGTATTGACGTTCAATATTAAGGTTTTGGGGTTTTTTTGGTGAGGCAATCGGGGTTAAGTGACTTGCCCAGAGTCGCACAGCTAATGAGTGTTACATGTCGGAGGCCACATTTGAACTCAGATCCTCCTGACTGCAGGGCTGGTGCTCTATCCACTGTGCCACCTAGCTGCCCCCAATATTAAGTTTTCAATAAAACACTCCACTGTAAAAAGGAAGACCCATTCTTAAGACTGCCAATGGTCTACAGAGGGAAAGCACAACATAAACCACAAGGGCTACAGCTTTTCTAATATGATAAATCTATCTAGAGGGAATAAGCTATTGAAAAGATACTGTGAATTATGTCTTATAAAAGAACGATGCAGCTCAGCTTCTGGAAGTGTTTTTGAAATCTCTCTGCTTACCACTGCCTCAATAGGATTTATCACACCTTTCTTTACAACTTTACTTCACTATTCGATAATAACCCACCACCATCCCATATACTCACTTTGCATCCACGCCACCACATTTGTCTTCGAAGCTGTTTAGATCTGTTGCTAAAGGCTGTTGCATTATCTGATAAGCTTTCTAAATCACAGAGGAGATAGAGAATGATTAAAAGACACAGCAGATATCCTTATCAGGTCACACAAGGACAAGAAAATATCAATTTCTAGTTCTGCAAACTTACTCTTCTAATCATAAATGCAATACCATCCCCAAAGAAATGTTACAATATCTATTTCAAATGATAATGGTTTGATTATGTTGAACTAGGGCATAATTTTACAAATAGCAGGGGATTAATAAGTGATTGTCGAATAAATGATTATAAATCATTCCCCACAGGCACTAACTTCTGTGAGGAAATATTATTTAAAAGTTAAGTGGCTTAAGTGTTTAAGTGATTAGGGGTTTAGATAAGAAAATGATTTAATATACAAGCTAGAGAATGCCAGGAACTGAACTGAGCCAAACCAGTGAATTTTAAAAAAACAAACAAGTTTCTTGTTCAAACAAATCTACAAAGGACAGACTATAAATAACACAGGAGGGTCATCTGTGGGTAAATGAAGGTAACCAAACCAAGACTAGCAAAACAAAGAGCGTGAATAGTAGAAAAGCTTGACAAACTGTCTTGCTAAGAAGTAACTAGTGAGCAGAAGTAAGCAGAGGCCTCTGACTCCTTAGAAAGCCTATTAGAATTCTAGAAGAAAACAAATTCTTACTCAAAAGATAACTTTTCCCCTCAGTTTTAATCTCTATTTTTTAGGAAGTGATCAAGTAAATACTTGACAGCTGATTTATATGGAATAATGAAAAATTATTAGTAAAAATGTTTTACTTAAATGTACCAACTTTTTACTTATAAAAATGTTGGCAACATTTAATCATATAACCAATTCTTCATGTTGAGTTATTAATGCTAATATTGTTTATTAAATCTAAAACACCAAAGTAAGAATATAAGCAGTATTAGCTATAAAAAGAAAGTATTTGCACCTGATTTGTCTTGTAGCTCATCCAGTCTCTCTCCTCTTTCAATCACTTTTGTAATATTCTCTTGCATGACATCAATTACTTCATCCACCTGATTCTGTACACTAAATTTAAAAAAAGCAATCTATTCTTAGAGACACAGCAGCAGAAAGTACTACATTTTAGCTCTTTCACCTAAGTACCCATGGATCATATAAAGAATAGGCAATGACGCTTAAGATGCAGAAACTGGAAGTGGGGAAGGACCTGATTAAATATGTCACAGAAAAAAATTCCACATATAAGAACTGACCACAATTTTCTCTTCTTTACTATTCCCCAAGTCATGGGTACAGACTTTGTTTCCAATTCTTTGCTACTGTGGAGTGCTGTATACACTGGACCTTTGTTTCCCTTTTAAATATCCTTAAATTACATGCCACCAGTGGGATTTCTGAATGAGAATATGAACCATTTAATCCAAGTTCTCTCCCTCCAGCCCCTATTACACCTATTGTGAAGGTAAGCAATATGATACCCATCATACATGTGAAGTCATATAAAACATATTCCACATTAGCCATGTTGCAAAACAACAACAACAAAAAAACCCAAGAAAAATAAAGAAAGTGAAAACAATATGCTTTAATATGTTCCCAGAGTTCATCAGTTCTCTCTCTGGAGAGGGACAGCATTTTTCATCATAAGCCCTTTGGAATTGTTGTGGATTATTGTATTAATCAGAGTAGATAAGTCTTTCAAGTTGGTAATCACTGAATATTACTGTTACTGTGTACAGTGTTCTCCCAGTTCTACTCACTTCACTTTGTATCAGTTCATGTATGTTTTCCCAGGTCTTTTAGTCATTTTTTGATGATATAATTCCAAAATGCTTTCCAGAATGGTTAAACTAATTCAAAATTCTACCAATAACATCCAAGTGTGCCTTTCTTCCTATAGCCTCTCTAAAATTGATTAGCCCCATTTTTTTTTTGTTATCTTGTCCAATTTTCAGAGTTCGAGGTAAAACTTCAGGAAGACCTGAGTTCAAATTCTGCCTTAGACACTTACTAGCTGTGTGATCCTGGGCAAGTCACTAAACCTCTCTGTCTCAATTTCCTCAAAAATGTGGATGGTTGTACAGATAAAATGAAATATTACTGGTAATGCCTGTTCAAACCTTAAAGCATTATATAAATATTAGCTATTATTATCTATTGAAAACTCTTCATATATATGATTTAGTCACTTATAAAGTGGTCATACATTTTATGTTTCTTCTTTATTGATAATGAAGTGCTATTCCTCCTTCATTCTACCTATTAAAAAATTTCCCTTGACATCCAATGTTTTATTCCCCCAAATGATTTTTTAAGATGTCTGTTTCTATAAAGCATTCAGCTTTATTAACCTGACTGGTACTGAAATCTGTAGTTAATCTGAATGGAGAAGGAAATGGCAAACCACTCCAGTACCTTTGCCTAGAAAACCCCATGGACAGAAATCTGTAAATTAATGTAAACCAGTATTGTTATTTTTATTATACTAGCAGCAGCTAATCATTAGAACTGAATATCTCTAAATGTATTTGTTTTCTTTGGTTTCTGTAAAGAGTGTTTCGCAGTTGTATCTATGGGATCATAGACCTAGGACTAGAAAAAAGCTTCCAGGGATCATCTGGATCATCCCCTTAATTTTAGAAATGCAAAAACTGAGAACCAATGAGATTAAGTAATTTGCCCAAGGTCACACACAGAAGAACTGGGATTCGTACTCAGGTGCTCTGGCTCCAAAGCCAGTGCTTTTTTCATTTTGCATGTCTATTATTAATTTAGCACCCATATATTTTGAGTATTTTAGCCATTTCAAATGGAATTTCTATGAACATTTCTTTTAATCATCTTAATTGGTTTCATCTCTGAATCTGAGGTTTTCCAAGTACAGTGCTGTGTCATCTGTAAATAGGTTTAATTTTTGCCTACATTTTGCCAATATTTGCCTTTCATTTTGCTCTAGTCTTCTGATGTGGCTGGCATTTCTATAACTATGCCAAGTTACATTTGTATAACTATGCTAAACTAACTGTGGCGAGGAGAATGAATTCTTGATCCCCTCTTTGTACTAAGAAAGTTTCTAGTGTTTGTTACAAATAATGTCAGTCCTCGATTTTAGATTGTATGCTTTTTTTATCATAAAGCATTTCATTCCTGTGCCTTTAAGAATCTCTAACACAAATGAGTGCTATATTTTGTCAAAAGCCCTTTCTATACCTACTGAAGTAACCATGTGGTTATTATTTATATGATTATGTTAATTATTTTCCAAATTAGAACCAACCATGCTTACATCCCTGGCAAGACTCAAAATTTAGTTGCACTAAATTATTTTCTGATTATATTGCTGTGCTCTCAAAATCTTATTCTAAAATTTTGCATCAAGAGTCATTAGTGACAACTGGACCATTGATTGATGAAATTCCCTCTACCTAATGCAGAAAATTTTTATGACTAGAGATAGACAACTAGCCTTAGAGTTGACTGAAGTCAATGAGAAGTTCTCTTTTTCTGCTTTGTCTTCCTCTGATTTGGGTATCAGAATTGTGTTTGTCATATTAAAGGAGTAAAGAAAAATAAATTTTGTGAAGTAGGTATTGTTTTTTAAACAGCTGATGGGATTCGCTTGTAAATCTATTTGGTCCAAGCTCCCCACTTCCCCATCCCTTGGCAGTTCACTTATGGCTTACCTTAGTTCTTTTTCTAAGATTAGGTTAAGATCTCTATTTCTCAAGGCTACTAACCAAGATGATTGCCTGACTGCCCAACTGCCACACACCTACTCCAGCAAAACTCTGAATTTCACACCAGACCAAATAATGATCAAGAAATCCAATTGAGGAACTACTTCTTCTGCCCCAGAACTGCACAAGAGGACAGCCAGAAGCCAAAGGGAAGTAGAAAAGAGGGTCACATGTAATGCGACAAGTATAGCCTGCAAGCCTTCTGGCTCAGAGGCCATTCTTCTCTCCACTGTTCTGTATTGCTTTCAAAGTTGTGTCTCTCAAAGGCTTTACTAGAAAAGTACAATCTCCAAGCCAAGGAAGAGTAGCAGCACACAGAATCTGAAATGTGTCCTCCTTCCTAAGCTACTTTCAAAAGCCAGCCATGTAACCACTAGACTCAGTTCTTGGGTATAGCAAAGAAATATGCTCACTTTAAAAGCTAGAAATTGCAAAGTCATATAATAATTTACACAAAAATTCTGAGTTTTATGCTCTGTATGACTTAAAAGGGGCTCTATGGAATAACAAAGAAAAATCCAGTAGTTGTACTTCATAGTTTATGTAACTTTATGATGGTCATTACCCTCTCCCAAGCAAACTTATTTGTGGCCAATGAACTATTTTTCTTTTTCTTTTTCTTCTGGGTATATCTGGCAAGTTTCAAACTGGGGAAAAGAATATTCTTGCCTACCACAAGATCCAATAAAACTGACCTAAGAAGTGACTCTCACATTTCCACTGCAAATACTGAAGTATTTCTGGATAGTCAACTCAATCACTCATGCCAACAAGTGCTATAGAGAATCCACAGTGGGAAAAAGACCTAAGAAGGATCCTGAAGATTATCTGGCATGCCTACTTTGCTTGCTCATCCATGCTAGGTGGAAAAATGAATGAATGATGGAAACCTGGCATGCTACTTCTGAAAAGAGACCCTTCCCCAATCTAAACCCACAGCTATAACCAGTATTTCTAGAATTGACACAAGCACCACAAAATTGGGGGAGTGGAGACCTTGGGCCGTCACTGTTCAGGAGGTTGACACTGAGGGGAAGAAGCAGGGCAGGGAAAGATGGGGAGATTAAGATGGGATTGAAGAGCACAGTGGACAAGGATGGGGAACTCGACTCAGCTTTATATTTTAGTTTTCCTTAACTTCTCGTTGACCTCAGTTAGCTCTAAGGCTAGTTGTCTATCTCTAGTCATAGAAATTTTCTACATTAAGTAGAGGGAATTTCATCAATTAATCAATCAATAAATCTGATCTGTTGCCAAGACTTATTGATTTCACCTTTGTAACATCTCTCAACTATGCCCTCCTCTCATTTATCCACTAAAGTGATTTTCCAAAGGGACAGATTCCATCATGTCATTTGCCCCTCCTCAATAAATTCCAGTGGATCAAATACAAAATCCTTTGGCCACTACCCTGCACTAATGAAATCATGGGTCCATAAAGCAAACAGTGCTAACTTTAGTTGTTTCTACCTGCTGAAGGAATATATTTGCTTAATGTCCTTTAAATGTCAAACTAGTACAAGATCCATCACTTCACTCTAGTTAACAGCTCCAACAAGGCCCACAGTCAGCCAACAAGCATTTATTAAGTAGTTACTATATTCCAACTTGGGACTGTGCTAAATGCTGGGGATAAAAAAAAAAGGTAAAAACAGTCTCTGCCCTATTTGTAATTCATGAGACCTTTGTCAGTATCAGGGTGGATGGAGGGAAAAAATTATATGTATGTATACAAATATACATATATGGATAGAGGGCACAGGGTGAGTTGAGATGAAGGGGTAACAGCTGGAGAATAATATTAAGGGGTGAGAGGATTATTCTGGGGGAAGGAGAAAGGGAGAGGTAGAATGGGGTAAATTATCTCACATAAAACAGACAAGAACAGGCTCTTGCAGTAGAGGGGAAACCGGAGAAGGTGAGAAGGAATGAGTGAATCTTATTCTCGTCGGATTTGGCTTAAGGAGGGAATAACATACACACTCAACTGGATAAGGAAATCTGTGTTACCCTACAGGAAAATAGGTGGGGGAAGGGGACAAGAGAACAAGGGATGATAGAGGGGAGAGCAGAATGGGGGAGGGGGTAATCAGAAGCAAACACTCCTGAGGAGGGACAGGGTCAAAAGAGAGAACAGAATATATGGGGGGGGGTGATAGATTTAAGGGAAATGTAGTTAGTTTTTCACAACATGACTACTATGGAAGTGTTTTGCATAACTACACATGTATAACCTGTATTGAGTTGCTTGCCTTTTCAATGAGGGTGGTTGGGGAGGAAGGAAGGGAGAAAATCTGAAACCCAAAGTTTTAAAAACACATATTAAAAATTTTTTTTCACATGCAAAAAATAAATAAATAAATAAATCTACTATTAATGTGACATAAGAAGAGTCACTTAACTACTCAGTCTTTTAGGCATTCCTCTAAGTTAAACTTGCACAGAAGGAGTCAACCAAAATTGGTAAAGAGTTTCCTGATCTAGGAGCTCCACATACCAAATCATAGGTCTAGCTCTGGAATTAATTTTGGGAGTAGGACTCTATCTCACAAACCTCATTCACAGGAACAGTTTAATAACTGCTAAATGTTTCACAAATATTATCTCATTTGATCCTCACAATAACCCTGGGAGGCAGATACTATTATTATCCCCTTTTTATAGATAAGGAAACTGTTAAAGGCTGTGCATACTTTGGGCTTACAACCTTTTAAAAGAAAGACCCATGACGTCTTGTACTGAATACTAAATAAGTGTTCATAAACAAAACAAAATAACCAAAAAAACCCCTTATTTTATTGAGAATAAAATAGCTCTTTGAGTTCTTGCATTTAAAAAAACAAAAATAAAAACAACAACAAAAAAACCAAAACACCAGTCTCTGCCCCCAAGAAGTTTACATTCTAAGGGAGGAAAGAACATACAAACAACAATTTTTCAAATTCTCCACGGGACTTTTTTTAACCTTATTATGCCCTATAATTAATGTTGGTGTAGAAACTGAGGCCTCTTTGTAAACAAGTGTGACTGCAAAATGATATGATCGATTATTCTAACAAACTATGTTTCTTGTTGGCTTTGGCTGCACAACTCCTCTAATTTGCTTTTTCAAGCAACCCTGGGCCATCCCTCCATTTATCTGCAGGTTTCATCTGGAAAACTGCAGTGCTGATATGGTTCAGTTTGTCTATTGCCTTAATAGATGCCTTAAAATGGCATGCTTCTGTCTGCTTTTCTGCCACTTTTCCATTGTCACCTAAGAAATGGAAGATGCTGGGCATATAGGACTGAGGTCAACTTTGCACTCTTGTTTCATGGGTGGCCACAGCTACAGAATTACTTGCTGGCCAATCTCCTGGCAATGAGCCTCTCCATACTGAGGTTGACCTTCAGGACGAAAACAGTTTCTTACCAGGACTATACTTGAAAACTTTCCAGCTTGGTAGATCCTGGAATAGCCTTCAAGGTCTTCTAAATAGCCAAAGAGTTTACATTCATCAGAACAAAAACCTTAAGAGAACATACGATGTTGTTGTTCAGTCATTTCAGTCGTGTTTGACTTTTCAATCACCCCATTTGGGTTTTTTTGCCGAAGATACTAGAATGGTTTGCCATTCCCTTCTCCAGTCTGTTTGACAGATGAGGAAACTGAGGAAAACAGGGTTAAGTGATCTGTCCTAGGTCACACAGCTAGTAAATGTCTGATGCCAGACTTGAACTCAGGAAGATGAGTCTGCATGATTCCAAGTCCAGTGCTCTATCCACTAGGCCACCTAGCTGCCCCAACAATATTTAACAGTTTGTTATTTATGATATTTTCTTAATACATAAGGCCATTTCATAGAGTGATGTATCACCAGTACTAATTTTTCTCAATGGGTTCTACTGACTCTTTTTGAGTTAGATCGCAGTTCAGAGCAATTAGAGAGAAAACTGGTGTCTCCAGACACACTGAAGATCTCCTTATTTTCTTACTGTACCATAGTCTTATAGGAAATATCATATATGCCATAAAACTTTCATAGGATCATAGATTTATAGCTCAAAGAAACCTCAGGTGAGCTAGTCCAATCCTCTCATTACAAAGACTAGGAAATGGAAGTTTAGAGGTTAAATGTTTGCCCAAAGTTACATGGGTCATGTCAGTGGTGGGATTTGAACCTAGGTCCTTTCACTCTAGGGCCAGTGTTCTTTTCACTGTAACCCTTTGCCCTTTCAGTGTAGATCACTGTTCCCTGCGAGACTGAAGCAATCAGTATGGTAACTTCCCTAATTTTATCTGATTTTCTCTTTAATTAAGCATTAAACAGAATTTAATTGGCAAAGTGTTACTTTAGTATTATAAGGTAATAACAATCAAATTTCTTTCCATTCTATCAAAATTGCCTATGTAGTCTATTTTCTCTTTAGCACAATACCTGTGGGTATATACCTTAAAAAACCAAAACACTTCAAAATTGTAGCAATGCTTAATTAACTTCTCAAAATGGTATCTTCTTGGAATAGCAGTCAATAAGCATTTGTAAAAATTTATTGTAGTCTTAATCTAGACATAGCAGGGCTGCATAAGGGGAACAAGAGAGGAAGGGAATAAGCATTTAAACAGTGCCTGGCACTGTGCTAAACACTTTACGAATATTATCCCATTGCATCCTCACAACAACTCTAGGAGGTAGGTGCTGTTATTACCTTCATTTTACAGTTGAGGAAACTGAGGCAAACAAATCAAGTGACTTGCTCAGAGTCACACAGTTAGTAAGTGTCTGAGGCTGGATTTGAATTCAGGTCTTCATCTAGGCCCACCACTGTATCCATTAAGCCACTTAGCTGCCCTTAGAACTCCACAAATACAAGTGGTCTGACATCAGAAAGGGAGAAGTTACATAAAATGTAGACAGTTCTCATTAAACAACTAGCTGGCAAATTAATAACTAATACACTAACTGCTAAAACATCAAACATATGAAGGTAAATAAGGTTTGACCTTTGTGGGTCCTCTTGGCAGAAATTTGGTAAACATGACATCATGCCTTCATTGAAGTATTGATAAAAATGTTAAACAACACAAAGCCAAAAATATAATTCCTTCTTCCCTGGGACGCTCCACTGAAGGAGCCCTTCCAAGGTAACATCAAATTCCCTAATGGTTACTCTACAGGGATGGTAATTCAGCCAATTCATTTTATTGAACTATCATCTTTTCTACAAGAATAGCACAGGAGATTTCATCAAACATATTGCTAAAATCTACGTATCCTCTATCCTCTGTTCTTGTTGAATCAATAGGCTCTTTGTGAGTATTGTTTCCTTTTTAAGATGGTCACTAACCATCACTTCAATTATACATTTGGTTATTTCGCCAAGACCAGGCAATCTCATTGGTCTATAGCTGATGGATGTAATTTCTCTCCCCCCCGCCTTTTTTTTACTTGGCCAATGTTTACCAATAATAATGGCCTTTGTATAAATAAAATATCACAAAATAATAGAGAATGTGTAGCATTTTAGAGCTTGAAAGAACCCTAAAAATCATCTAGTCCAAGTCTATCACTTAGGAAAATGACACTGAAGTACCTAAATGACTTTCCATGGCATGAAGCAATGCGGCGACGCTAGGAAGCAAACAGATCCAGATTTTATTGATCTATTTTGTTTTTCCATGACTTTTGTTTTCCTGCTCCCAGAAAGTCATCCCTTGTATAACAAAGAATAAAAAAGAGAAAAAAAAGATACAATAAATGTATGAAAAACAACATACTGAAAACGTCTGACTTCACAGACAGTGTTCCACATCCAGGCCCCACTCTCTGCAAAGGAGCAAGGGGAAGTGCCTTCTCCTGTCTCTTTTTGGGGGTCAAGTTTGGTTCCCAATGCTCTTTACTTACAGTGCACTACCTGGTTTAGTACAATGCAGTGTCCATATAACTGCCTTTACATTTAAAAAAAAGAGACCTGCTTACTTCAATAATGTTTCTTCCTTTCCATTTGTTTCCCAGACTTCTACTCAATAATAGAAAATCACTTCTTTCCAGTATAACTTTTAAGTATATTACCATCCTTACTAAGACAGAAAGAACTTTGTCCTATTATTTAAAAGAAACAACATCCAAAGGGCTAAAAATTAACTGAGCTGGTGTTTGACCTTTTATTATGTAAATTTTAATCACACAAAAAAATCTGTAGTTGAGCTAAACCAAATGTTTAATGTTGCTGCAGTTAATATTTTTGAAATCTTTATCAGAGTTTATGCTGAATTTTCATATGATTTCTCAAATCCAAAATTCTGAAAATTACCAAAAGTTTAAAAAAAAGTATGAAATATGATCCTTGGTTTAAGACACAAACAGCAATTTTTAAATTTGTCACACTGTTGGTGAAATTTTAATTACCATGAGGTTACTAACGAAACACTACTTCTGAGCATTACGTGAGTCAATGTGTATCAAATAGTCCTAAGATAATAAATTCATTGAGAGTATGTAGTATAAGAACTGAAATATCACTGAGAAAATTCCATTATAGTAAATACAATGGAACAAAAGAATCATTTATCTACAGTGGGAAAAGTCTACTATGTATGTACCTTTTAAAATACAAAGGGTATTTAGAAACATTTCATTTATAAAGTAGGCCTGGCGATTGTAGAAGCCAAATTTGCTATTTCTATTTCCTAACTTTTTCCTTTGGCTCAGTGCACCCTTTTCAGTAAACTGTATTCTTTTGTACCCAGGAAGAAGTTGTTTGAAAACCAGCCTAATTTAAATGACTCTTAGGTAACCCTTAAGTTTATGCCTTCATGTATAATTCAGACACTGGAAAAATTTAGACTTGGCAGTTACACTGATCTCGAGTTGGTAAAAAACCACCTTGTAAAGATGGCAACTTTTCCCCAGTTAGTCAACTGCTTAATAAAAGTCTGGGAAAAAATTTTAATTCCACAACACAAATAAGTTTTAGAAATCACATAATCAACTTCCACTGGAAAATGTTGCATGTAATTTAGGTAATGATGCAATCACTGTGAGATATAAGAAGGTAACTTTCACTGAAGATAAAAGGGCAATATAAATTAATATTTTTTAAAAGTCCAACTACAGGGGAAAGATTTTCGTATGAGGATGTATTTAGTTAGTGCAACCTGGGATCAAATTATAATTTATATTTCTAGGAAAAAGACAAACTGCTGACTATATAGAGTCACAATTTTGCCTAAAGAGAGAACAAAAAATTTAGCAGTTGAATATCTACTTAGGACCATAAGACTCTCCTACAGCTGGAGCAAAAGACAAATCAATCAATAATCATTTACTAAGTATTAAGCACTTCCTATGAGCCAGGCCCTGGCCACAGTGCTGAAGATACAAAAAAAAATGGTAAAAACACAGCCTTTATTTATTTCCAAGGAGCTTAAGTTATAATGGGGAGATACCATGTAAATAATAACGTAAATGCAATCATATACAAAGAATGCATAGAAGGGACATATATTACAGAGGTATGTGGGTGGAGTTGTTGAGATAATGAAGAGGGTTTCCAATGTTTTCATTTGGTAAGGGTCCATGGATTGGTCATTTCAAACTTTTTATCTGACTCAAAACAATTAATTTGAAGGAGAAGAAGGGTGGAGTCAAAAAAGCATGAGACTTGTAGCACAAGACCTGGATTTGAGTGTGAAGTCCACCATGTACTAGTTTGTGCTTGGGTAAATCATTTAACCTCTGAACTCTGGTGTCCCCATCTATAAAATGGGAATAATGACACTCTCTCAAAGTATTCCTGTCAAGATCAAATGAAATACTGTTTGTAAAGTGGATTTTTATTAAACAGAAAAATGCTCTTTAACTATAAATAAAGTATTACCACTATCTCAATTGCCCATAAAAACTCGTACTGGTTCTCCTTCAATACTCTCTCCTTTGGGGACCTCTTCAGCTCCCTCCCATGGACTCAATCATCTCTATGTAGATAATACCCAAGTTGATAGCTATCCCTAATCTCTACCTAACCTCAAGTCCCACACTACCAAGTGCATGCTAGACATCTTCACTCACAAGTCCCATAGGCACCTCAAATTCAACATGTCCAAAACAAAACTCTTTCTCCCAGACCCAATTTTCCTCGAAATCTTCTCTATTTCTGTCTGTTGGGGATGATCATTTTTCCAGTCACACAAACTCACAACATAAGCATTAAGCCTTGATCCTCTCTTTTATCACCACCCTCACATCCAATCAAATGCCAAATCATGTGAAATCTACCTCTAAATTTCTTGTAATCATGTCCTTATCTTCACTCACATAAGGACAGTGATAAGGAAAAAATATTAAAAACATAGAATATTAACTTAACATTTTGTTCAATAAACTAGAAAACATAAATTACTTAGGAAAGAAGCCACTATCTGATTTTAAAAAAAAAAACTGCTGGTAAAGCTAGAAAGCAGTATGGCAGAAATTAAGCTCATATAAACATCATATGCCATATTCCACAATAAATTTAAAATAGATACGTGACCTTAACATTAAAGATCGTAATGCCATAAAGACATTCAGAAAAAAAGCAGACCATCTATTTTTCACAGCTATGGGCAGAAGATATGTTCTTAACCAAACAAAGGATAGAGGCAATAATAAAAAATATATAACTTTGATTAAATGAAACTGAAAAGCTTCTGCACAAACAAAATTAATGCATCTCAGATAAGAAGGAAAGCAGTCAAATAAGAAAAACATCTTTGTATCAAACTTCTCAGATAAAGGATTGGTATCCAAGATATACAGACAACTAATACACATATGCATGGAAGTATGTGTATGAATACATGAATGTTTATAATACATATACATATATACACATATATGACCAAAAGTAACTTTCCAAGAGATAAATGGTGTTCTTAAAATAAGAATTGCAAATTATTAACAACTACATGAAAGAATGTTCCAATTCACTACTAATAATAAGAGAAATGCAAATCAAAACAACCTTGAGATTTTTACCTTATACCCAACAAAATGACAAAGATAACAAAAGATAGGAATAGTTAGTCAGTATTGGAAAAGACATGGGAAGATGGGCACACTAGTGAACTGCTGGTGGAGCTATAAACCAATTCAATTATTCTGGAAAGCAATTTGGAATCACACAAATAAGATTGCTAAGATATTTATATCATTTTACCCATAGATTCCTCTACTAGGCTTACACCACAAAGAAGTCATTTGCTAAGAAGGAAGCTCCGACATACACCAAAATATTTACAGCAGCACTTTTATGTGGTCACATAGAATTAGATGCTCATCAGTTGGAGAATGGCTAAACAAATACAAAACAAACATTACCTGAATGTAATGGAACATTACTACGCTGTAAGAAATTAAGAATATGATGAATACAGAAAAGCACAGACTTACATGTTCTGATGCAAAGTGAAGGAAGCACAGTCAAGAAAACGATATTCATACAACATACACAATATTACACAACAGAATACACAGTACACAATAACTTCCACTATGTAAATGGAAAGAACAACCACAAAACAATCAAAAGTGAATACTGCAAAATTACAAAGAACAAGCATGGCCCCAAAGAGGAGATATGAGAACATACCCCTACCCTACTCCATGGGAGCATAATACTGAATATATTTTCTGACTATTTCTATGTATTGGTCAATTCTGCTGATTTTTTTTTCTCTTAAGATTTTTTTTGGTGATATAGGATGGCTCTCTGGGAACAGAAAGGGAAGAGATACTGGAAGAAGCTGTATTGATCTAAAAAAGTCAATTAAAAATTATTTTCAAGGACACAGAATATTAACTATGGCTAGAAGGGCCCTTAGAGATAGCCCAATTATTTCATTTCATAAATGAGGAAGATGAAGCTCAGAGAGAATCATTTACCCAAAGTCACAGAACTAGCTAGTGTAGAGAAATAACTGACTAAAAAAAAGAGACTTTAAATCATAAATCCAATAAATATCCTGTTAATGCAATTCTGAAAGGGGGGAACTAAGACCTCAGATTTTTAAAGGAATAATGTTTAAAATATCCAAGAAAGTTCTTAAGATGACTGCATTATCATAGTATGGAAGTAACTCTTGGGTTCTCAAATGCTATGCCAGTACAGTGTAAGCTCTAGTAAGCCCTTTCAAGTAGAAAGGCATTGAGTATAGACCCTAGTCCAAGAATTAGACTATCTAAATTTGGAAAGGCTTAATCACCAAAAGGTTGGCAATCAGATAAAGACTTTTTTAAAAATTAAGATGTAGCCTGTGTGCAGTTATACCAACAGAAGGAATAACCATACCAATGAAATCATGGATCTTTGATGTTTTAAAATACTGTTTAAAAGCAGACCTTTAACATATTTGTCTGAAAAAATCATTTGTCTAACCTAGTGATCTTTAAAAAAAAAAAAAGAAAATCACACACCTGGAATTTAATTTTTTCAACTCTGGTAAATTGATAATCAGACACAACTTTGTGAAAGTACTATTGATTAGGTTCTTATGACACAAGGATGATTTCAAGTTAACATGGATTCATCATAAACAAATCTACACCATCTCATGGATGAGTACTGCAGGAACTTACTGCCTAATTTTGTCATTCCGAGGTCCAAATTTTGGTCCAGTTGGGCCCCTTCTGAAATCAAAGTAAAGAGTAGACATTAACAATTATTAGTATTTTAAAAGACAAAAACCTATAAATGAAAGCCTTTTTTTAAGTATAGCTAAGTCATTTCATGTAGTGAAATAGCATTTTACTGGTACATCTGGAGTTATACCATACTTAATTTATTCTTGTACTTCATTCATATTCATTGCTAACCCAATCTTAGACAATTCATATTAATGTTATCATTTCTAGGGAATTAGATGCACATAATTATCATTAATTATTCACTGATGCTTCTAGTAAATGGATTTCCAAACATCACAAGGAATAAATCACAGAATATCAGAGACTGTAAAAAAGATAAGCTGAGCAACCAAAAATATGCCCCAGGAAAAGAAAAATTCACCACTCAATTTTTTTCAGTCAAAAAATGCTGGATGGCAGGACTGTGCAAAGAAATAATTCTTTTCAAAGATTCAAAATTTCAAAATATATTATATTTGATTACTAGTCAGCATGAAATTTACATGACAGTATGGGAGATACAAATATGGCAATACTTCCCAAGTTATCTCTTTAATACACGCATAATGTATTTCATCTTAGCTATTTCTTAACACTGTTCTAGACATTACAAGTAAATGTGGCAAATTCTAGTGAATATGTGGGATAGGACAGGTACTAAAAGGCTAAAAACACAGCCAAAGAGCTCACCTTCATATACCGAAATGATTTGTACTACCGAGAAAAAAAATCAGAAATAGCTTGGTGATGTTCATTGTACATACCTATATAACCTCAAAAAACATCCTCCATAGTGCCTTATCCATTTCCCTCAAACTTAAGACATAGTAGATCTATCTTTCTTTAAATCTCCTAGTAAGGTTTCTCTAAACCATACACTCCTTCCCAAAACAGTCTCCTCAATACAAAGACTTTCAGAAGATCACAGAATGAGAGTTGTAAGTGTGCACAGATCTTCATAACTCTCTCAAAAATAACTGAAGCAACAAGAAGCAAAACCGCTAAAAATCCAGACAAGAATATTTGAATATCCCCCAAAATGAGTAAATCAAAGAGTTCCAAAATAATACAAATAAGTTGCTCATTAATTGAAATAAAGGTCTTAAAGCACTTGAAGCAATGAATCTGGAAAAAGAAAACGACACACAATAATCTCAAGATCCTGAAATGGATATCACATTTCAGGAAGAATTAACATTGGCAGAAAATTACATGTGGAAATGAAATTGTATGGCAATTTTTTTTGAATCTTGGAAGGAACTGATGCTAGAATCAAATGGTTCTAAAGAAGATGAGAAGGAAATAATTTTAAAAGTCATTGATATGGGGGCAGCTAGGTGGCACAGTGGATAGAGCACCAGCCCTCAAGTCAGGAGGACTTGAGTTCAAATCCGTCCTCAGAAACATAATACTTCCTGGCTGTGTGACTATGGGCAAGTCACTTAACCCCAACTGCCTCACTTAAAAAAAAGTTATTGATAGGGAGAACAGAAAATTTGAAAGTATTAATAGATAAAATCATGAATTAATTGCAAAATATTAACCTTCATAAAAACCAAATGTTTTGAACCTAAGGCAACTTCCAAAAAAATGGGTAACTGAAAAGCATATAATGGTAAAAAAAAAAAGTTCCTGAAGGTGAGATTAGCAAAACTAAAAGAAGTAACTAGAATGTACTAAAATTAAACAATATCAGTTTGCCAATTACCCCTAAAATGGGATGGAACAAATTTCATTTCTATATAGCAAGAGAATTACAAAATACTTACAGGAAAAAATCCTCTTCTTCATCTGAATCTTCTTCCAAAAGATTTCTCTGCAAAATAAAGCATTTTATAAAATAACAGATGTGGTATAATCATCTTTCTAGAAAATATAACTTTATTCTTTAGCCTTCAAACTTTAATATGTCATGTATCACAGATGAGTCTAAACTTAAACTAATTCTCCTATAACTTCCTGCATTGAATTTTTTTTAAAAAATTAAACATGATCTTAGTAAGAAAATAGGTTTTAAAATATTTCTTTGCCAATAAGATTCATTTTTAAATGCCTGTTTGATTTCTATTGTCAATTATTAATTTATATGCAAGTATCACTTCTGAAGACTTCATAAAAAGCCTTCTCTCTAATTATCTGGCTAACATACTAGTTTGACATATTCCAGGAAATAAATTTTCTTCCCTTTTTTAGAACTCCTTGCCTTTGGAGCCTTCAATACATCTTTTAGAAAGAAGATCCTTAATGTTGAAAAACTTTTATCCTTTGAAGGTTCATTTGATATTTAGAAACAGCCAAGTTTTCTGAGACAAAATCCAGCGAATATGATGTATGAGCAAGTTGCACCTTTTTTCTTTTCTTTTTTTTTTTTGTAATCTCAAACAAGGTATGACCATAAAAATCACAAATCTGATTTTTTTAGTTCCCTAAACTTGCAAAGATAATGTTCCAAGGGAAGAGTTCATATGTTTTCTGAAGTGTGGGAGGAAGCAGTATTAGGATAAGTGTAAAGCCTCAAAAGATAACCTCTTTAAGGGACAACACTCTTTTTCATACAAGTTTTTTAAATGAGTCATACTTTTAAGTCACACTTCAAACAAAATAAATGACTTTTTTTAAAAAGGCAACTGTTAGACTATTTTCTTGGAATGCTATATATGTCACTTAGTGATTGAGTGACTTAAAGTTTATATCTGGACTCAGATTTAAAAAAAACCCCAAAACCAGACAATTTAGGTGGTAAGTGGTCACTCCTATGCAGAGTTTGGGATCACCAGCCTTTGCCCTTTAACAATAGATAAATTAAGAGTTTAAATGATAAAAACAGTAAATTGTGCACGCACACACTAAAAACTTCATTTTAATGTTTACTTGATAACAAAAATTACAAGGGCAGCACAAGTTTTGCTTTGTTGAGCTAAAGTCTTTGTATGATAAGGACTTCAATCAGCCAGCTGGATCAATAAAAAGAGATAAATGAATGCCTTCATTTCCTCAACAGGAATTTAAGTGCCTGATAAAAAAGTAATCTACTTAACAATCCATTTCAAAACGTCTACTTTTAAAATGCTTCATGATTTCCAGATATAAGTGCAATTTTCATGTACTATTCTCAAAATAGACTAGCAATTTAGGTATTATATAAGCTGCTTTTAAAAATTAGGTGATTATATACCTTTTAAAAAAACTAAAAAAATCTGTCAGTACGAAATTATGAAACATTATGATGGTTGCATCTCAGTTAAGGAATTAATTGCTCTTGGTAAAAATCTCTCTACATACATACCTTGTTATGTACACCAATAATAGATAAGAAATTAATTAGTATAGTCAAATACTTTTCATTTCGCTCCCTAGAGCAAATGACTTAGAAATGATAATAACTATTATTTTGATTTACTATTTTTAAAAGCTTCTTGCAAAGAACTTACCCTTTCACTTTTCACAGAACCAGTGACATCATCATCATTTAGGTGGCGCTTGAATTTAGGAGGCATCTTTATTACTCAAAAAAGTTGTTTTCCTTCTCTCAACTTTAAGAAGCAGATATATACCACCTTAAAGAGAAAAATCAATGTGTATTGATGAGTGCAACTGATATGAAACTTTTTAACTGCATCACAAATTTGATAGAGCAAAATGTGAAAGGTTTAACCTTCACAAGACATTTTAACATTCACTCAATTCTTCCCTTTTCTATACTTGAACACAATCTTATGAATAATTTTTTTTAATTATTCACCTTTCAAAAATTATCTGGTTTTCTCAGATTACACTTAATCCCAAATCCATATTCACCACCTCTCTGTCCCTCCATCTTATTCTATTGCTTCTCATATCACTAAAACAAAGGTTATCAAATTTTAGAGTTGAATGGGACCTTAGAGATCAGAAAACAAGGCAAAGTGAGCCTCTTTTCTGACATGGAACACGCGCGCGCGTGCGTGTGCGTGTGCGTGTGCGTGTGTGTGTGTGTGTGTGTGTGTGTGTGTGTATAAATCCAGCGCAAGAGAAAAGACCAGGCAGCACAGGAGGAGAAACGGCCAGAAGCTACAAGCACAATCAACCACATGGGGGTAGGGGATCAGGGACGGGCTGGTCAGGTTCACAGAAAGGAAGAGAACCAACTCCAGGTCTGGAATTATGCAAAATCCAGGAATTCCTGAAAAACATGTGAGATTAAGTCTTGGACACCACATTGAGAATGGGGCCTTCCCATATTGTTCAAGGATACAAGAGGAATCAGTATGACATAAGCACAAAATCCCAATCTAAAAACTAAGGCTGAAGATATGATTAATCAGAAGAAAATGCTGAGCAAAATGAAGTCCTATGGACTGAAGGAGAAGAGAGCAACTCCACGAGTCCTAGGGAAGCCTCAGAGAAAAGACTTTCCCAGCCAAAGGGATGATAAGAGTACCTCAAAAATATGAAAAAAAGATACAAAATAAAATGTTCAAGAAAACAACAGTTAGGTAAAATAGAATTAATACCTTAGAAGAGATGATGAAGAACTGAATTCAGTATATGTTAGAAGGGGCCAAGCAGAAAACCTGGCCCCAAGACAAAATGAAATAATGCAATAAAATCAAAAGACCAAAATAAGAGAATAAAATGTAGTAATGGTGGTGATGGTGATGGTGGTAGTAGTAGTAGTAGTAGTAGTAGTAGTAGTAGAAGAAGAAGAAGAAGAAACTAGCTAACATATATAGTATTTTAAGTTTTGCAAAGCACTTCATAAATATTATCTCATTTGATTCTCACAAAAACCCTGGGAGGTAGGTTATTTTCCTGAAAATTAAGGCAGAAAGAAATTAAGTGACTTGTCCTAGGTTACAAACCAGTAAGCACTTAAGGCAGGATTCAAACTCGGGCCTTCCTGTGTGGATGGAGTCCACGGCTCTATCCACTATACTACCATTTCTGTCTCACCTTCAGAGTTAGGGCCCTCCCCCCTCCCCATCCCCGACCCCAGCTGCTTCACCTTTAGGGGATGACTCCACCCAGAGGTCAACTCAGTGACTTCTCAGCTCCTGCCTAGCATTCACTTCTTTCTTCCTGGCTCACTCTTCAACCTTCTTAACCTCTATACTGGCTTCCTAGACCCCTGGGGATGACTCCACCCTAAGGCCAACTCAATAATTAGTGAATCCCTTCCTGGATCCTCCAGAGCCAGAGAAAGCCCAGATATGCAGCTCTTATTCTCTTCAACTCACTCTCCATTTTGCTCTACTTCCCTGCACTGGTACCTTCTGCCTCCTCGATTCCCCATCACTTTCCAATTCCCTATTAAGGCTGTGTTTCACAATTAGAATGTAAGTTCTTTGAGAGCAGGAAATGTCTTATTTTCATATTCCTAGCACTTAGCACACTGCCAGACACACAGTAAGTCTAAGTGCTTAAGAAATGTTTTTTAAATGACCTAGGAGAAAGGATCAAAGAGAAATAATCAAATCATCATCAGGCTCCCTGAAAATTATGCCCTTGAAACCCTAAAATGAAAACTCCCAGAACAATGTAGTGAAAATCCAAGGCTTCCAGGTCAAAAAATAGAAATGACAAGTAGTATAAAAGAAAAAATTCAAGTCCCCAAGAGTCAGAATTAAGATCACAGCAAATAGAGCAGCTGTCACTATAAAGGAGAAGGCAACTTGGAATTCAACACTGCAAAACACAAAAGATATAGGCTTACAAGAAAGAATAACCAATTTGGCAAAACTGAGCATAAATCCTACAAGGGAGAAAAAGATTTCCAGTCATTCCTGATGAAAAGGCTAGAACTAAGTGGAAACTGAAATGCAAACACTGGATCAAGGGAAACATCAAAAGGAAAATTCATTTGATCACTTCCAAGGTACATGATTATAAATTGTTTACATTTTAATAGAGAAAAAAGAAATGTGTCCTTTCACAATTCTAATGTCTTTGACTGTCATAATGAAAGGTAAATAGGCAGAACCTGGAGGTAGTTCTGTTCTGATGACCTTAGAAGAGGAAATAGGAGGGACAGGGATAGGGAAATATAGTGAGGAGAAAAGGAGGAAAAGGAACTTACTATCTCACATAACAGGGGTACGTGAAATGAGCACTATAAAAACATGGAGAAAAGGATGGGAGAAACAGGTGTCACATGAACTTCACTTTCTTCTTAACCACACAAAGGCTGAACACATCATACATAAAAAGAACATTAAGTTCAGTAGCAAAACAAGAAAGAAGATAGTCAGCATGATGTGGGGGTGGGGGGAAAAGATCACAAGCAAAACAAATTTCAACAGTGGAAGGCGGAGGGAGAAGAGGAGATTTAAAGTAAAGAAAGAGTAAAAACCTGTGATCAGGGACATGGCAAGGAGAAGGGAAGAAGTGCAATGGAGTGAAAACAAATGAAATTACAGATCACCAATGTTAAATATGTTCTTCTTTCACCACCGTCTTCTTTGAAAAGAGGGAAGTAAGATAAAGATAGGAAAAAGAACAAGGGGACAGGATACAGGGAAATACACAATCAACAATCAGAACTATGAAGATGAATGGGATGACCTCACCCATTAAATAGAAGATAGCAATATGGATTAGAAAGCAGAATCCAATGATACATCATTTACAAGAAACACTTGAAACACAAATTTCATGAAGACTTCAAAATTAAATGCTAGGAAAATAAAAAAAATCAGGGTAAGCAAACCATTAATTTCAAACAAGTAAAAATGGTATAAAAAGTAACATGCAGGAAACTACATTATGCATAAAGGAACCATAGATAAAGAATCAATACTAATACTTAATACATATGCACCAAATGGCATAGTTTCTAAATCCTTAAAGGAAAAGTTAATCAAATTTCAGGGAAAAATTGGTAGTGAAATAGTGGGGCACCTCAATGTACTCTTTTCAAGATCTAGACAATTCTAATATAAGATAAAAAAGAAAACAAGGACCTGAATAAAACTTCAGAAGTTTGAGATGACAAATCTCTTTAGTACTAGTTTAAAAAAAAAGAGCACAGTTAATCAGTGGAACAGATTAGATGCACAGCATACCAAAGCAAATCAACATATTTAGCATTGTGTTTAATAAAATCAACAACAGGCAAGGATTCACTATCTGACTTAAAACTATTGGGAAAACTGGAAAGGAGTTTCACAGAAACCAGGGATGGACCAACACCTCACACAATGTATCAGCATAAGCTCCAAACAGATGTATAATTTAGAGATAAAGGGCCCTTATATAGCAAAGCACAGGTATAAGGAAGATACTTCTTTTCAGATCTATGGATGAGGAAGAGTTTGTGATCAAATAAGGGATAGAGTGGATCACAGAAGATAAAGTGATTTTGATTATGTAAAATTTAAAATTTGTTGAACAAACTCAAATGCACTTGAAATTAAAGGGAAGAAATTAGCCAAGAAAATTTTCTTTGCAGCAACTTTCTCTGATAAAGGTCTCATAACTAATAATAGGTCCTAATTCAACTTGGTAAGAACAAAGCATTCCCTAACAGATAAACAGCTAAAGACTATGAACAAGCTGTCAAAGGAAGAACTTCAATCTATCAATGACCATGTGAAAAATGCTCCAAATCACTAATTAAATAATGACAATAATAATAATAATAGATAATATTTATAGAAAACTTAACTACGCTCTAGGCATGGCAAAGTGCTTCATGAGTATTATCTCATTTGATCCTCACAACAACCCTGGGAAGTAGGTGCTATTATTATCCCCATTTTACAAATAAAGAAACTGAGTCAAACAGAGATTAAGTAACTTACCCAGGGTCACACAGCTAGTAAGCGTCCGAGGTCAAATCTGAACTTAGGTCTTCCTGACTCTAGGCCCAGAGTTCTATCTACTGTCCCCCCAGCTGCCCAATACAATTCAAATTAAAGTAACTGAGATGTCACCTTACATCCATCAGATTACCAAAATTGACAAAATTTAAAATGGCAGTTGATAGAAGGACACTGGGAATATAGGAACAACAATGCACTGCTGGTGAAGCTACGAACTGCTGAAGCTATTCTGGGAAATGACTTGGATTTATGACCAAAAAGTTACCAAATTGTGCATACTCTTTGACCCAGAGATATAACTAATCTTAGGCTACAAAGAGATCAAACAAATAGGAAAAGGACCCATGTGTATATATGTATATATGTGTATCAGGGTTTTTTTGTTGTAGCAAAAAAAAAAAGTGTGCTCAACAGCTGGGGAATAATTGAACAAATTACGGCACATTAATATAATGGAATACTATTGTGCTATAAGAAACAACATAAGTGATGTTTTCAGAGGAACCTGGGAAGATCATACGAACTGATGACCTGTCAAACAATTTATATAATAACAAAAACATTACAAAGACAAACTTTGAAAGACCTGAGAATTCTAATCAAAACAATAACTAGCTCCAGAGGGCTGATGATGAACATGCTACCCACATCCTGACAGGAAATAGACTCCTAAGGTAAATCTTTCAGACACAGAATACTTAGAACAAGACATGCATTATCTATTACAGCCAAAGTGGGAATTTGTTTTGCTTGACTACACCTGTAAAGATAGGTTTTGGTTTTGGTTTTCAATTGTGAGTTTTCAACAGTGGACCTAGGGAGAAGGTACTGGAAAAGAAAGAAGATCACTGAAGCATTTTTTTAAATATACAGAAAAGAACAGATTGAAGGACAGTAAGACTCACAGACATGTAGGATGGCTTTGAAAGTTACATTTTCAATTTAACTTATATTTAAAAGAAAAAGAAGTTATACATAAGAGATTACTGTTTCTTGCACAATTCTCATTGTCGGTTCTGTTATATATACGGAAATATCCATTTCATTTGGTGTTTAAGTTCAGAATTTTTTAAAAAATTAAATACTTAAAAAAATCAAACTTGTGGTTAAGTAATTAATTTTGAATGATCTAGAGAATCTTTTCCTCGAAAGGGAGGCAGGAGTGTGATATATTAGAAAAAGCACTAGATTTAAATTGAGAAGCCCTGGGTACGAATGTTGTCACTGACACTTATTAGCTGTATACAACTCCCTTAACCTCAATTCAACAATCATTACTTAAATGCTTACTGTGTGTCAGGCAGTGTGCTAAGAGCTGGGGACAGCATGTGTATATAAGTGCAAGCATTTTGTAAACTGCAAAACTTTGTAAGGTATCACATGTAACAGAGGTGTGAATTATTGTAGGTTGAGGCCAACATGGCCTTGATTATAAATTATAAAGAAAAACAACAGACTATCAGCAAATCATGAAGTTTAGTCTATTCTATGTACATACATTTTAAAATAAAGATTCCCATTCTTGTTTAGTGTCCTGTATATAATTCTTTCACATGCAGGACTTCACTCCCACAAAAGGATCTTCTGTATGAATAAGCAATCCATAGAAGTCAGAAGAGGATGGGAATCAGGTTATATTCAAAGCCCTCAAATGCAAATCTGACTTAAATATGGAACAGATTAAAACATTTTAATCAAAGGCTGGGGGTTGGTTCAGGTTAAAAAAAGATTCAAAAACGTAAATTTCCAGAACTGTTTATCGGTCAATCTCCCTGCGATTCCATCTAATCCCCAAGTCACTCTTTAAATGAATATAATTAGTATCTGACTGACAAAGAAGAGTGAAGAGTTCTACTGAATGACCTAATGTCCTGCATCATCAATCAGATCACCACCACGAAACTCTTTGACTCACAGAGGGATTTGTGTGTTTCGTGGGAAGTTTTTTGTTGTCTAAATTAGACTTTTCTATTTCATGGAAGCTAGTATCTCAGTGTTCACGTGATTCCCAAGATTATGTGCCAGTGTAACTAGGAAACACTGAATATACCAACACCTTCATACTTCCCATTTTTTCATAGCCACAATACCTCCCCAAAGCACCATAAAATCCAACTATTATTACCATAAATTACATCAAAGCTCTTGGGGCAAAGATGAGAGCAGGATTAGACAAGGTAGGTTTATGCGGGGATGAGTAACTGGATACTACTCAAACTGGCCTTCTCTCCATTCCTAAGAGACAATGCTTCATTTCCCATCTCTGTGCCTTTGCAGTAGCCATCCACCAGGCCTGGAATGCATTCCTTCTCTTCCCCCCACCTCACAGAATCCCTGGCCTTTTAAAGATTCATTCAGTTCCACCTTCTACATGAAGCCTATTCTTGATCCTCCCAAATGCAATACCCTCCTTCCTTAACTACCTTGTGTTTATTCTGTACATACATACATACACACACACACACACACACACACACACACACACACGCATGCACGCGCATGTGTGTGTGTGTGTGTGTGTGTGTGTGTGTGTGTGTGTGTACTTACTGTGTCCTTGGTTAGATCATAAGCTACTTTAGCATTGGGATTATTTCATTCTTTGTATTTAATCTCTGGCACCTAGCACAGTTTCTGGTACACAGTGGGTACTTAATAAATGCTTGACTGACTAGTGGGCTGCTTAACCCAGTACAAACAGAAGTGGTTAAAAGGAATCAGTTCCATTAGTTTAAATGTTTAATACTAAGGGGATCTAATGAGGGAAATGATCTTTTATAAAACATTTGACCTGGGAACACAATGTTTAATGGGGGAAATCCTGCAGCATTCTCATTTCTCTTTCCTTACTTGAGACATAAATAGAAGGTAAATAGAAATATATACAAGTAAACAGAAAATAAATACAAAGTGATACACTAACAGCCGGGATAAGGGGAGGGGTAGGTAAAGGCCAAAGGCTAGAGATAGCCCTTGAGCTGAAAGCTGAAGAAATCCAGAGATTTTGAGAGGTAGAGAAAGCGCAGCAGGGAAAGGAAAGAGCAGACAGGATGTAATGTATTCCAGGGAGGATGGGCAGAGAACCTGTACAAAGGTAGAGCCTGATGGAATTTGGGAGGTGAGAAACAGAAAGTAGGCCAGTATGGTTGAAAGGTAAGGCAGTCAGTTCTGCTACTTAACCACATTTTGGCAAGTCAATCCCCTGGCCTGTTTCCTCATCCCTAACATGAAAGTACTGGTTTAGAAAGCCACTGAGCTTCCTCCTAGCACAGGATTTAAAATCCTATGCCATCTTCCCTGGGCTAAATACATTTTCATCCAACTTGTAATTTGTGTCAGTAGCATATCACTACTTTTTGGATAAAGCAATATAGATTAAAAAATCCAATATCTGAAGACTTCTTCAAAGGGCAGGACGGGAGAGGGGGGACTATTAGGCAAGGCTTACCAATTTATAAACATCCAACTTATCACTGTATCTTAAATAGGACAAAGAACCAGGTTACTATTCATTATGACCTCCAAAATTCCCTAGAACATAACCCCCTAACCCTATAACATTTTTATAAAATGTCACTCTTAATGAGCTAGACTAGGGGGCCGATCAGGGTATTGTACAAAGAACATTAGATAGGGAGTCAGATAGCCTGGGTTCAGACCCTGCCGCTGCCCTTCATCTCTTTGAGCCTTAACTTCCTCATCTGTAAAATAAGGAGCTGGGAATTGACCAGCTCCAATGTCCCTAAAATCTCTAAATTCTCCTCTAGGATAAGAGCTTGTATAAAATTACAGTCTTTCTTCTTTCTCTTCCTTTAAGATCTTTAGTTTCTGGTTCACAGAAATGCAATCAAGGAAAAAAGAGACAGGTGAGTTATTTACAAAGCCAGTCAGCTGGTGACATTCATACCACAGAGTAAGGTTGAATAAGGGCTGGCCCACAATGCCTAAGCCGTTTACTTTGCCTGGAGACCCTGGGCAAATCACTTAACTTCTTTCAGACAAGTAACCTTATCTGTAAAATAAGGATAATAATAGCACCCATCTCTGTGACTCTTGAATGAGATATCAGCAGTAAAGCACTTTGCAAAACTTAAAATGGCTATAAATGCTCGATATTAACCTTCCACAGCAGTCAATAAGACCTGGTGGCTTCAGAACCACCATGTGAGGGAACTTTCTCTATTCCCGGCAATTTAGAGAGCTGCCTGGAGCACCCACAGCCAGTAGAAAATCAGTTGGCCAGTCAACAAACATTTAAATGCCTACTGTGTGTAAGTGCTGGGGCAAAAGGAGCTCACTGTCTAATGGGGGAGACAACATGCAAACAACTATGTACAAAGAAGCTAGGGACAGGAAATAATCAGAGTGCCAGAATTCTTTAGTTCTTAGCAATAATTATAGCTTAAAGTTACGTAGTGTTTTGCTGTTAGCTAAGAGCTTTAGAGGCACCGTGTGTCCCAAAAGTCTTAATGCAGTTTAAAACTGCTAAAGCTTAAATCCTTTCTCATTTGTTTTACTTAAATGGAACTAAGAGGGACTGGGAAAAGCTTCCTGTAGAAGTTGGGATTTTAGATGGGACTTGAACCCAATTCTACCCTGGCTCCAGCGCTCTCCCCGCGTCGCCAGGCTGCCTCAGTCATTACCAGCCCATTTCATCCCCCAAAAGATGCTTTCATGTCAGGTAAGGCTGCAACCGCGCTTCCTACCCCCTCTTCCCTACCTAGCCAAGCCCCCCCCCCCCCCGGTCGTCCCTCCCAGATCCCCCCCACCCCAAGCCCTCCCGGCCGCCCGATCGCAGCCCCCGCGCCCGCCCCCCCCAGCCTGCTCCGTCTCCATCCCACCCCCGTGCCAGAAGACGGCCGGCGAGGGCTGGCCGGACTGGCCGTTGGGGCCGGCGGCTATTCCGTGCGCGGTGACCCCCCCGACCCCACCACCCGCGGATCGAGACTGGTGCTCCCCAGGTACCTGGGACTCCGCCGGAAGGCTTGGCTCGCCCCTCGGAACCAGGCCAGGCCGGGCCGGGCCCGACCGGGCTGAGCTGGGCCGGGGGAGGGAAGGGGAGGAGGGGGAGGGGGAAATGGCCGCGGGCGCGGACCCAGCGTCAGCCGCTCCGCTCCCCCGCCGCCCGCTCGGACCAGCGAGCATCCAGGCGCTCGGCGCTCCCCGCTCCTCTGCAGGGCGGGCTGGAGGAGGGGGCGGGGGGCGGGGGGCGGGGCTGCTGCGGCGCAGGCGGCCGCGATCGCCGAGTGGATCGATGACCCCAGGGTCCGGCGGAGGGAGGCAGCTGGAGCCGGGCCTCTGCGTCTCAGCCTGCACCGGCTTAAATGCCCAGGCTGGGGAGCTGAGCCCTGGCGGGGCACGCGGCCTAACTAGAGCCTGGCTGAGACGTGCTGGTGGTCCCTGCGACTCCACCCTCTCCGTGCACACATTATCTTCACTTAACTGCATCTGGGGGGACTGCAGTTTGTGGGAGATAAGCCATCTGGAAACACCTATCCGCAGGAGGATGTCCATCAGGGTCAGACAGAGGACGGTGCCCTCCTTCCCGCATCCCCATCGGATGCTTGTGAGCGATTGGGGATGATGATGATGTTGATACAGGTAGGAAATGGACAGAAAGAGAGGCATTTAAAGATCGGGAATTAGCGAGCAAAGGAGATTCCTTCCTCCTTCCACATCAGGTAGAAAAAAGAATGTTTGCATTAGGAGTTTCGGAGATTGTTTATAGAAAAAGAAAGCCCATCGGACGACTTTTGCCATGGTTCCTTTTTCCACCTCTTTGAAGACTCATCCCTGTTTTTATGTGGAGGTTAAGCCCTTCAGACCTATGCATCTGTAGTGTCTGGGTAGGGTATTCCCAACTACCTTTATCTTATGCCAGAATGCGTTAATTCTCAGTAATAATCAAAGCTTAAAATTATGTAGTGCTTTAATGTTAGCAAAGAGCTTTTATGTGTACCGTGTGCCTCAAAAGTCCTAATGCAGTTTTAAGCTATTAAAACTTAAATATTTCATTTGTGGTATTTCATTATCTCATTTATTTTACTTATCTATTTTTTTATTCTCTACCCTACCTACATTGGTATTATTCATTAATTTGTTTTGACTATATTCGTTGTTTTGTCTATTATTTTGCGTTCTTTCATTTTCACTTTTAGACGTTTGTTTTTATTTTATTACATTGAATCATCCTGTTCCCTGCCTCTGTCTGTGCAAGGTGTTTTATAAACATGTTACCAATGACTTTGACCAGGGTTCTTAACCTGGAGTCCATAAAAAAGTTCATAACTGTATTTCAGTATAACTGGTTTCCTTTTAAAAACAAAAAGTGGCACAGTAGGTACCACCTACTGTAAAAGCAGTTACACTATATCAGGTATAGGGTGAAGGAGGGATAGAATTTGGAACTCAAAACTTTCAATAAGAAGAATATTTAAAATTGTTTTTACATGGGAAAAATTTAAAAAAAAAAGAGCAGGTATAGTAAGTGCTGGGCCTAAAATCAGGAAGACCTGAATTCAAATCTAGCTTCAGTAACTTACTGTGTAACCCTGGGGGCAAGTCATCAAAACCCTGTCTGCTTCAGTTTCCTCAACTGTAAAATGGGAATAATAATAACACCTGTGTCCCAATGTTATCGTGATAATCAAATGAGATAATATTTGTAGAGTGTTTAGCACAGTGCCTGGCACAAAGTAGGCAATTGATAAATGCTTATTTTCTTATAATTCTGTATATTTTATTTTATGCATTTAAAAACATCATTCTGAGAAGGGTTCCACTGTATAGGCCTTACTAGACTGCCAAAGGGGATCTATGACAGGTGCAAAAAGGTTAAGATCTCCTGCTTTAAGAATACCTTACACAGGGGCAGCTAGTTGCTACAGTGGATAGAGCACTGGCCCAGGAGTCAGCATGACCCGAGTTCACTGAGACACTAGTTGTGTGACCCTGTCACTTAATCTTGATTACCTCCATTAAAAAAAAAATTATAATAATTAATTAAGGAATACCTTACACAACAATTTGGAATTTTCAAAGGACTTCCACATGAATCGTTTTATTTGATTGTGAAGTAAGTAGGACAGATGACAGGAATTATTAGCCCCACTTTATGGAGGGGTAACTGCATGTCTGTAAGGTTAAGTGACTTGATTGAGAGCTAATAAGAGATGAGACTTGGATTCCATCCACACTATGCACTATATCCATTATGCCATTTTTTTTTTCCTTTTGGTTAGGACCTGTGATTTCATTGATGCTGGGATCTTCTGGTCAGAAGCATCCCTCTACCACAGAGAGTTGCCCAGGGTCAACTAGAGGTTGAATGATTGGCCCATATTGCCAGTAGGAATCAGAGATTGTGCTGAACCCATGTCTTCCAACTCTAAGACCTACTCACTTTTCTGCAATGTCACGCTGCCTCTCATACCACAAAGTAAAGAAAAAAATAGAAATGAAAACATTAAATGTAGTTCAGACAGTAGGAAAGAGGAAAAACAGAAGAACAGCAGCCCCAAGAACAGCAAAGCATAAATAACAGTGGCAGCCTGTAAAAGTCCTAGTTTTACAGAGCCCCATACTTTGCCAATCACCTTTCTATATTTCAACACCATCACCAAACACCTAAATTGTTGTGCAATATGATTTATGTGATGTGTATGTGATGTAATATATAATAAGAAATTTTGTTCACCTGGAATATGCCCAGTTGTCTATTCTCCATATTTACATATAAATACACAACTATTCCTACTAACAGAAAAATATTGCTTATTTGTGAAACAGTAGAAAGATCTCTGACTTCTCACCTCCATTTGTTAGCGTTACCTTCTACATAAAGCCTTCTCTCATTGATCTAGCTCCCGACTCCCAAAATTAACATGGATTTGTTTTTTGTTTTGTATATGCTTACATATATTGTCTCTTGAGAAAATATAAGCTATTTTGTATCTACTAATACATGTCATCTCCCTCCATAGAAAATGAACTTAATAACATCAGTGACTGTTTCCCTTTTGTCTTTGTGTTTCTAGTGCCTAACACTGGGCCTGGCATGTAGAGGGTGCTTAATAAATTTGTTTTGATTGATTTTCTCCATAACCTCAAGTAAGTCTTTCAACCCCTTTGCAAACCTGTTTTATCATCGATAAAGTTGGGATACCTTGTCTAGTTTACAGGGCCGTTGAGTATGAAATAAGATAATGTATTTCTCTTTATGAAGACAAAGATATATATATATATCATATATAATTGGCAATTATTAAATGCTTGTTGATTAATTAGGTGAATATGTATTGTCATTACTAAAAAATGCATATAATAGGGCCTGGATTTTTCTCCTTGGAATCTTTCTCCAGAACTATATTTTTTGTTTTTATATGAATAACATTTTGTTTTTTCCCAATTACATGTAAAAATAGTTTTAACCCTCCCTTTTCTTTCCCCCTGCCTGAGACAGTAAGCAATTTGGTATAGGTTATACATGTGCAATCATGCAAAACATTTCCGTGTGAGTTATGTTCTGAAAGAAAACACAGACCAAAAAAAACCCAAACCAAAAACCCTCCACAGAAAAATAGTATGCTTTGATTTGCATTTGGACTCTATCAGTTCTATTGTCTTGGATCATTGTGTTGCTGAGAATAGCTAAGGCATTCACGGTTGATCATCATATAATATTGCTGTTACTGTGTACAACGTTTTCCTGGTTCTGCTCACTTCACTCAGCATCAGTCCATACAAGTCTTTCCAGTTTTTTTCTGAAATCTGCCTGCTCATCATTTCTTGTAGCACAATAGTATTCCATTGTAATCATATACCACAACTTGTTCAGCCATTCCCCAATTGATGGGTCTTCCCTTAATTTCCAGTTCTTTGCCACTTCTACAAGAGCTGCTATAAATATTTTTGTACAAATAGGTCCTTTTCCCTTTATAAATCTCTTTGGGATACAGATCTAGTATTGATATTGCTGGATCAAAGGCTATACACAGTTTTATAGCCCTCTGAGCATAGCAGATAGCTCTTTGGGCATAGCAGAACTGTATTTTAAAAGATACTTTGCTACTCTCTTATTTTTTGATGTATTGTTTACAAGAATTTTATCTTAGACCCATCAGAGAGCCCAAACTCATATTGCAACACCATCACCAAATGCCCAAATTGTTCAGCAATCTAATTTGTTAGTACCTCCTACTGAGATGTAGGAAAAACTCATAGTGGAGTCAAAGAACATACTTTCCACTACATTCATGTGTAATTATTCTCACATTAATTTGGACTTTCAGTATCTTTCCACACTAAACCTGTCCAGATGGGACTAATGATTTATTCTTCCAGAATAATGTCATTAGGTAAATCTTTAAGCCCTGTCAAACTCTACATATTGTTATCGATTAATAGTATGATTAATGAGATTTTAGGCAGAACAGGTACAAATTCTGTCTCTTTCCTGGCTGACCACAATATAGTATAGAGGCAGGGAATAGTATTAACCTCCAAGGGGACCTTGATCTCCTCCACTTTGGAGCCACTGCCAAGTGGCACATGGGTGCCTGGCTCTACTGTTGCTTCTCTCTGTTGTATCTGTCCATTCTCCTTGCTTTCAGTGAAGGAATATTGGAGCTAGCTATGACTTTGTGAACTCAGAAAGCTTAGAATGGTGAACCACCAGAGGTTAGGGAAGTAGGTTTCATGTTGGGCTTTGTAGCCATCCAGTCCACCAGCAAGTCCTTGAAGAATAACCTGACAGACACAGCCCAGAGATAGTTGAGATGAGAACTCATTCAGCAGCTGTGCTACATTTGGAAGTGAACTTGGCGTCACCAATCCTACGTAGACATTGCTTTAAATCTGAGCCCACTCTCCCCCAGGGACCATGATGACATAGAGGAGAGTATCTGTCATTCCCCCCTTTCAGGTCCTAGGGAATGGAATATTTGTAACTTCTGTTCTTGCTATGTCTTCTCAGTAAATATACTCTTGTAAAAGCTTCAGAAAGTCTTTGATTGTAATAATATTAACATAGGTTTGCCTTTGGTAATAATGTCAAAGACCAGAGATATTAGTGCTGGAAAGTTTGCATAATCAAGGCATGAATTTAGGGTAAAGATTATGTCTTATGTTGAGTGGAATGACAACAGGGAGCGTGGTTGATGATCAGCATCTACAAACTACCTTGGCCCAGCCCCACACATGATTTTTTTTGCGTAGAATCCCCATAATGGTTTGAGGGCATGTGGGCAGAGAATCAGAGTTTTGACTAGAATTAAAAAGAATTTTCTAACCCCAAATCAGAGAGTTGACTGGTGCAGACACCTTGGGGCTGGGGGTAGCAGGAGGAGGTCTGGAACAATCAGTCCTAGCCTGAGGACCTCTTCTGGCTTCTGCTGATTGCATGACTTGGTTTAGCCATCTTACCTACACAGACTAAAAGAAATTAACTCTACCTTGCAAGAGTAAGGCTTCCTAGCTGCTAGATTCCAAGTAGATTAGCTGAGAAAATACAGAAGCTAGTGACCAACAGAGACACAAAGCAGAGACAATATAATGCCCAGTGGTTAGTGTAGATGTAATGACCAACAGAAATATTATTCAGAGGAGAGCAGAGATACAATGCCTAGTCAGGAGGAGTAGGAAGCACTGTGATGAAAATGTGCCAGATGTGCCTGAGAATATGGGCAGCTATTCAGCATCAAAGATGTGAATTTCCCTAACCATGTATATTTCCTGGTACCACAGATTACTTATACATATATATATGCACACATATATATATCTGCTGTGGACATGTTTCCTCAGAGGTTCCCAAACTTATTTGGCCTACTGTTCCCTTTAAAAAAAAATTACTTAGTGCCACCCCCCCACTCCCAGAAATCTATTTTCTTTAACCCTTTAATGTTTTTTTTAAAATTTGCATTATTTAAAAAATATAATTTTTAAATGATGCATCTTAAATTTAATAATTTATCATAAATTTGTAGGGTTTTTTCTGCATTGAAATTTTGATGACACAATATTGAATCATGTAACATATAGTAGCGTATTGTCATTAAACGCACATATTCCTGCCTGTGCATGCTGGACTTCCCAACAATGCACAACATCCTTGCCTGCCAGCACTTATGTGTTAAGACCTATCAGCAGACTTGACCACTGATCAACTGTAACTTGTATTTTGTGTGTTTATTTGGAAAATAATGTAATAAGTATGATTTTAACTCTATTACACAAAGATGAGGTTTTTCAAAATTTTCTTATCTGTTCGTCTTTCCTTGTGCTTCCATCACCCCCTTATTTTTATTCAGTGCCCCCCAATTGCACCTGAGGTTTCTACTGCTCCCCACCTCCCGGGGGCATTATTGCCCACTTTGGGAACCTATGTGTTTCATGTATGTGTATCCCTGCATATGTGATTCCTATTAATTTGTATTCTCTGCCTGTGTGCACTGGACCCAAGTCTGGAGTAAGGAAGACCTGACTTTGAATCCTGCCTCAGACTCTTAATGTCTAAATCACTTAACTTCAGTTTGCCTCGATTTCCTCAGCTATAAAATGGGCATAATAATAGTACCTGCCTCAGCATTTTTGTAAGGATCAAATGAGATAATTTTTGTAAAGTGCTTAGCACAATGCCTAGCACATAGTAGGTGTTTAATAAAAGCTTGTTTAATTCCTTCCACTCACCCAACTGGTAGTGTTATAATAATCCATGGGAGAAAGTAACACTCTTAAGTACAGGGGTAAGGAATTCTTCAAGATATAGTAAAAGGAACATTGGCTCTGGAGTCAGAGAGAACATTGGTTCATATCTTGTCTTGGATACTTATTACCTGTGTAAACCTTAGGCAAGTTAGATAAGCTTCCCAGGCCTCAGTTTCCTTACATGTAAAATGAAGGGCTTGGATGAGATAGCTTCTGCAGTTCTGTCTAGCTATAGATTAGAGATCCTAAAAATTTAATCTGCTTTGATTTTTTGATAAATTTATTTTGCTTTGAACTAACGTGTATTTTCTGGTTAACTTAGTAAAAGTAAATACGTTGATGGGTGCCTGTGAGCTATGGTTTTGAGTGATGCTGACCTACAGAATATCTTGAACCTGAAGTAGCTTTTTGGGGAGCCCTTATGAGAGTGAAGGCTTAGGTACTATGTTGACATTTATTAGGAATCCTGACAAATTTCTCTAACTTTTTGTGACTTGGAGTTTCCAAGCTCTGTGGATGATATCCATCTTTAGAATAACTTTATAAATACCCACATGCCCATATGCTCCAGAAGATGTGGACAGGGTACATATGTAATCTAGTTCACTCTGATATGTAATATCCTTTTACACCGATTGAATGTTAAATTATTCCAGAGCTGCACCCAAAGATTAGGTGCTCAATAAATATATGTTGACTAGTGAATTCTAATTTGGGGGGGGGCAGGGAACAGCTAGGTGGTACACTGGATACAGTGCCAGGCCTGGAGTCAAGAAGACCTGAGTTTTAAATCTGGCCTCAGATACTCACTTACTAGCTGTGTGACCCTGGACAAGTCACTTACCCTTGTTTACCTCAGTTTCCTCATCTGTAAAATGAGCTAGAAAAAGAAATGACAAATCATTCCAATATCTTTGTCAAGAAAAGCTAAAATGGGATCACAAAGAATCAGACATGATTGAAACAATTGAATGATCAAACTTTTTTTTTAATTTTGTTTTTGAGAAGGGGGAACATTGATGAAAGAAATTTAAAATAAAGGAAATGGGGAGAGGAGATGAAGTGAGAAAGGGAAAACAGGAGAGGGAGAAAAAGAGGAGAGAAAATATATATAACATGAGCATGAGAGAAGGGCATATTCATTTGTTGTTGTTTTTTTTCTCCCCCCCCACCCTCCCCAAGACGGTGCACAATCTGACATAGGCTTTACATTTACATGCCCATTAAACATATTTTCACATTAGTGAAGGAGAAGGGCATAGTCATTCCTTGACTGGAGCTTAGCCTGAATTTTAGCCTTGTTCAATACTTGTTCCATTTCCGTGTCTGGGATATGTGAAAAATCATGAGAATGTGATATAAGGGATAGAGCCTTGGTCTGGGAGTCATGAGGTTGGGCTCTACCAGATGAGCATGTGACCTTGGACTAATTTTCACTTATTGAGAATTCAGAGTTTTCTCATCTGCATAAGAAGTGATTATACTAGATTACCTCCACTTTCCCCTTCATTTCTAAAATTCTGTGAATATAATTTCTGCCCATTATCTTCCAGAGTTACTATAGTGCTTAGTAAAAATGTTTGTTTTTGAAATGTCCCATTAACTCTCACATGAAAAGTTTTAGCTAAGTGTTTGAATGTCAATTTCATTTAAATAATAATTGATATTATTTTCTATATCACTGTTTTATTAGGTTAGAGGATAATTATAGGCTGTTACCATTGTTTTTCTTCTGACAAGACACAACTGAGTATCATTATTTTGGGAGGATGCAAAGGAATATTTGACCTTGCTAAAGGATAAAGGAGAGAGAGGTATTTTGACTTTTTTTTTTAAATCGTGAGCCTCATCAGATAACATAATGGGATAATTCCTAAATAAGATCCAATGCATTAATAATGTGCACTCATCTCACATACCCATTTATACCTTTGTAGTAGCATTTTAACTCAGGATTCTATATTTCTCAGAGGCTCTTGACTTCCCACATCCAAGAAAAGATGAAAGAGTCATTAATAACAATGAGCTCAAGTTCACCACTGAGAAACAAAGTGATGTTTATTGGAAAAGAGCTTTGTGCAACTCAGAAGTCCATTTCAAACAAAATAAATGTAGCTGAAATAAGAAGCTGACAATTGATTTAAAAAACTGCCTCATTTTATTTTTTATTTATTACAGATTTTCATTGGTGCTTCCAACGAGTGAATTCCTAATAAAGAAACTTCTTCAACCAATGTCACTGGCTGGTTTGCAAGTTATAATCTAAAGACGATTGCATCAAGAACTTGGATAAAAGTTTGATGTTCAAGATATATAGAGAATTGCCACAAAATATATAAGAACAAGAGCCATTCTCCAGGAGACAAATGACAGGAACAATTTTCATTTTTAGATAGATTTTTTGGCTATCTTTTATTTTTACATCGCCTACATTTCCTCTTATTTCTCTTCTCACTCCCAGAAAGCCATCTCTTATAATAATTCTTTAAAAAATAGATAATTTTAAGAGAAAAAATATAATCTCTCAACATATTTTTACACCTGCTCCAAATCATTAGTTACAAGAAAAATGAAAATTCCAGCTGAAGTTTTACCCCATACCCATCAAACAGACAGAGAAAATATTTGAACACCCAGTGTTGGAGAGATTCTGGAAATACCAGCACATTCACGTCCTGTTGGTGGGACTGAATGTATCTAACCCTTCTAGAAAATCATTAGAAATTATGTTTAAAAAAAAGTCATTAAAATCTTCATATTTTTTGACCCAGTTATCCCACTACAGGTGTGTCAAGGAGATCAAAAGCACAAATAAAGATATACATATATGTATACGTATATAATATGTATGTGTGTGTGTGTGTACACACACACACACACACACACACACGCCAGCATTTTGTGGTAGCAAAAAAACCCCTGGAAACAAAATGAGTCGATTGGGGAACGAAGGAATAAAATATGGCATGTGTGGATGAAATGGAATATTATTCTGTAAGAAATGAAAAATGTGAGCAATTCAGAGAAATGTGGGAAGACGTGTTTGACCTGATGCAAAGAGCCAGAAGAAAAACAGACACAATTACAATTACGTAAATGAACACAACATTAACAGGAAGCTGAACAGAGATTAATTGCAGTGACTCATCTTGGTACCAGAGAGCAGATGATGACACACCTTTTCCTCTTCTTGGTAGAGTGGTAGAGGGTTACAGGTACAAAATGTTGTATGGGCTATCAAATAGGGCTGCTTTATTAGTCACTTTTTCTTTGTTACAAGGATGGATTCAATGGGAAATAACTGTGAGATTAAAAAAAGTAAAAGCATAAATAATAGTAGTTCATTTCCATTCATTATTTTTATCTAGTAATATATTCAAACCTCCTCAGCTCTACTGTATTTCTTTTGAACCATTAGTAATTTTTTCCTTGCTGTGTCTTCAGTAAAGGTAGTTGGGCCATTTTTCTAGCCATTTTTGAAGGTTACTTCTAAGGCACTTTCCAAAAGGGACTTGATAACTTCCCAGTGTTTTTCCTAGGAAACAGAGAAGGCTTGTAGCTTACTGTTTTTGCAAGACCCTAGCTCAGATACTGGCATTATTAGAATGCCTTAAAGCATGTCATTTTGGCAGTGTCTATACTGTCTGATTTCCCCCATCAATAGTAGGATGATGATAAATTCGTCAACTTCATTGTACAGTGTGATGAGAATGATTTTTTTTAAGTTAGTGCTTTGAATTATTTTGAAAAATGACCCTTCAGAAGCACAAATGTTTTGAGCCTGTTTCCCCTACCATAGTGATGGTAAAAGTAGCCTCTTAAAAATCAATAGGAGGGGACATTTTCTGTCTGTGGGTTTACGATGAGGGTAGAAAAGCAGTCTTCCTACATACATGAAGTTCTGTGTGTGGTCACAGACCATGTGGTCTGTGGTTATGCATTATTTCAACGACAAAGCTGAAAATGGGAGTGTGATGGGGACAGGTCAGAAGGAAGCCAGCATTTTGTACCATAGTATGGTGGTTAGAGTGATGGAATTACAGTCAGAAAGATCTAATTTTGAATCCCACTAATGACATTTACTAGTTGTGTGGCCTTGAACAAGTCTCTTAAACTCTCTGATCTTCAGTTTCTCCATCTGTAAAATGGGCTAAATAATACCTGTAGTATCTATCACAGATCAGAGTTCTGTCTCAAAGGGTTAGGAGGATCACATGAGATCATAAGATGAGAAAAGTGAAGCATTTTGCAAACATGAATGTACCATATAAATTTCAGTTGTCATTATCTTTATTATTTTTAGCCTACATTATAGCTGCTGCTATAGAGCTTTATTTATTGTTTGTTTGTTCTGAACTTCACAGATATCAAGAAAAAAAATCAAACATTTCCTTACACCAAACAGAACAGAAAAAGAGTTATATGGGAAACTGAATTTCTCTTACGTACAGCTTCCTTTTTTAAAGTATACAATTTGACATTACTTTCAAAGCTGAGCCCTTGTCTCTGTTTCCTTCTGAACTTCTGTTCTCTTCTGCACGTTTTTACGTGCTTCAATGACTCTCATTTCTTTGGTTTCCTTTTCTTCTGTCAACACGATCTCAAGCTTTCCACTATCTCTTATGTAGAGTGGGGAAAAAAAAAAACAACAAAAGTCTATTGTTGTAACAAAGTTTAGCCAAGTGAAATAAATATATAGATATCTCATGTCCCAAAAGGTATGTCTCATTCTCCACCCTGAGTGCTCAGTAAGGCGGTGGGCAGTATGCTTCACCATTGGTCCTCTGCAATTAGGTTGTTTATTACGTTGATCAAGATTGTTTAATCTTTCGATGCTGTTTTTCTTTATAATGTTGCCGTCTCTGTATGTGTTTTTCTTGTGGTTCTGCTCACTTCACTTTGCTTCATTCATTTCATACAAGTGTTCCAGATTACTCTGAAATTACCTGGTTTTGTCATTTCTTACAGAACAGTAATGTTCCATTACATTTATACAATATGATTTGTTCAGTCAATTCACATGTGCTGGGTACCCCCTTAGTTTCCAGTTCTTTGCCACCAAGATAAGAAACTACATTTCCTCTTTCTCTGATCTCTTTGGGGTCTAGGCCTAGTAGTGGTTTCAGTGGGTCAAAGGGTATGCTCAATTTGGTGACTTTTTGTATGTGCATAATTCTGAAATGCTTTTCAGAATGAAAAAACATTCTGGTTTTCAAAATGAGTGGGCCAATTTATAGCTCCATCCATCCTGTTCCCCTGAAGCCTTTCCACAAATATTTTCGTTTTTTAAAAAAATCATTTTTGCCAATCTACAAAGTACAAGGGGGAACTTCAGAGCAGACCCTTATTTCTTCATTCTAAAGAAGAAAAAGGAAAAGAAAGAAGGAGGAGGAAGAGAAGGAGAAGAAGAGAGAAGGAAGGAAGAGGAGGAAGAAGAAGAAAAAGAAAAGAAAGGAAAGAAAAAGAAAGAGAAAGAAAGGAAAAAGAAAGAAAAAGGAAGGAAGGAAGACAGAAAGAAAAAGAAAGGAAGATAGAAGGAAAGAAAAAGGAAGACTCCCTTATAAAGCAACTAAATGCACTGCTGGAATTTGTGAAGAAAGAAAACAGGAATTATTCTGTTTATTCCCAAGAAAGTGATACCTAGGAATTTTTGTACCCAGAGTTAGTACCCCCCCCCAAAAAAGGCCTCACCTAAGAGAGTAAGACCAAGGATGGCAGAACTCACTGGAGTCACTTGAGGGAGGAAGATCTCCCACCCAGGAATGCCAGTTTGAGGTTGCAGCTGCGGAGACCTATATAAATGGCCATGGGGAGGAGGGACAGGACAAGGTGAGGGAAACAGCTCTCTAACTATAGCGTACTGTTGTTTCTACTATGCCAGAAGACTGCAAATGCTGTCAGCGCTCTCTAAACTTGGCACCATTAGGAAAGCCCTTCTCTGATTCCCTGGAAGGCATATTACAAACATCTTCCTAAATGTGAACCAGAGGACAGAGCCCATTATCATTTATATAATTCATGATAAGAAGTGAGCCAGAATGTCAACAGGGCCATAGTTTCTTTCAGTCAACTTTATTCACTGTGGTAATTTACTTCCTGGGTGATTTTCTTGAACCACAGGCTATGCTGCCAAAGAATGTTTAAATTTAATTTTGTCTACTTAATGAAAGGTGGAAAACAAAACCAATGCAGTCATCTCCATTTGTCACACATGTTGTCTATGCCCTCGACTTGCATACACATGTTTCCTTTGCTGGAACAATGACTATCCATCACTACTGGATTCACATATCCTCCTCCCAGGCTGTTTTTAAGACCACTGCATATGCTACAACCCATATACAGTTGTTGCCTCTCAAAGGGATCACCTCTGAGCTGGTTTCCCCTGGCTCTTATGACTTTACTGGTGAATGTATCCATTCTTTCCCTGGCAGTAGAATACAAGAAAAGTTCAATGTACCTCTGCTGCATGTAGGTTTTCTCCTTCACCATGGCGGCCACTGCATCCTCATGTGTCACAAAATCAACGTCGGCCTCTCCAGTTGCCTTTCCATCTTGCCCAATTTCAATGTATACTCTCAAGGGGCAGAGTGGTGAAAAGAAATGGTAAATATCATTCACTGTTGCTTTATAAGGCAATCCTCTCATGTGTACCCAGTGGTGGCAAGTTGCATTGTGAAAGATGAAATCTCCATATGTGTTATCAGGCATTCTCCTGGTACTGATGTTGAAATCAATGCCGTGATTATCATTGGATCTGTTCTTGCGATCATAGCTTCCATGTACCCTCTCATAGACTCTAGGTCTCATTGTCTTATCAGAACCTTCTCCCCTTATGGTTTTAAGCCTCAATCCAGGACCTTGCCTATCATAAGGGCCCAGTCTCTGCTTGACCATGAATGCCCGAAAGGGTCCCCAATGAGTGGGCATTTGCATTGAACCATCCTTGAGGTTTTCCACATAGCTAGGCTCTGGTCTTCCCTTGTGTTTCCTTATAGCTATTTCTGCTGCTTCCTGGGAAGCAAATTGCACCAAGGCAGTCCCTGTGCTCTTCCCCTGAAAGTCCACGGGAAGTATTATTCCACTGGGCACTGTTTCCAACCCTGAAAAGAAGTGCCTAATGCTTTCCTTATTACAACCAAAGGGGAGCCCTCGAATACAGAGAAGGCCACTATTAGCAATTAGGGAGCCATCGGGAGTGGCACGATTGAAAACTTGAATCATTTCAACATTATTCCAGGAAAATCCTTCATTGTACCCAGGTCCAATGCATTGACTCTGTTTCTTCATTTCCAGCTGAGGTTTATCATGTGATTTAAGATCTGCAAAGGCCTCACTTACTTAGTCTATATCCTTTTGGAGAGAAGTGAGTCTACACAAGTCTTCTTTGAACTTGGTCTTTGGAGAAGCTGCTTTCAATCCTGTTTGGATGGTCTCTGTATCTTCACCATGTTCCAGTTGCTGCTAAAATGGTCAGGAGCATTTAAACAAAAAGATTTGGGCTGGTGTGGTTAGACGATAAGAAAGTTCTCTTGATAATCTTCATTTACAAATACAGAGACCTACAAGATATCATTGGCATTTGTCATTGGAGTTTTGCTGTAGCAGAAGAATGAATTTTTATATCTTCATATTATTTTTAGATTTTTGTTTTATTCTGAATACTATTTTTTAAGGAAATGAAACACTACACCTTCTACTAACTCCTCAGTTTAAATGCCCAAACAAAACACAGGAAAGCCAAACCTTAGGTCTTGTTTCAATAAACCAAAAGCACTGTGTTTGGGTGCTATGGTTACAAGCAGGATAAGAAGAGTTAGGCTGGAATGATGTCACAAACATATTTTACTGGGTGGACTCATTTCACAACATCCTCCAGAGGAATAAAAGCAAAACATTAACTCCCTTGCTGCCTAACTATCAAGAAATTTGGTTGTTTGCCATGAGTGTTACATTTTATAACACATACTTTTCCCCTCCATCTCTTTCCAGGGCATGTGCCAGTTTGCTTAAGAGTTTCTTTTTTTTGTTTACTTTTTCTTTGTAGTATGATAAACATGGTTAACCATTGTATTGCTGGTATATGTACATCCCTGCTGAAATGCAGTAGAGAGGACCAAAGGAGAGTACCCATGATGGAAGAGGAAGGAAGGAAAGGACAGAAATAGAGATAGGGGGAAAGGGAGGGAGGAAGAAAGACAGAGAAGGAGGGAGGGAGATAATGAGACTTACTACTGTGGTATCTTTTTGTCATATAAGTTCTCTGGCTGGGGGCTCAGAACTGTAAGGAAAAAAAAATTGATTGATTTTAAAAAATAACTTCCAGGGCAGAGAGAGAAGACTTATACCAGGACTACTCAACATTTAGCACAGTGCCTGGCACATAGTAGATACTTTAAAAATGCATCGTTTGATGTATTGATAATTGACTGACCTCTGTAGGAAATGAATGAATCAGAAGTCTGATCAGAGTGAGTTGTGATTAGCTGGGGTAGTATTAGAGGTGGGATCTTCAGCATTTTTCTTCCCATTTTTTCCCTATGTCAGGCTTGAGAGGAAAATGACTCCTTGGGATAAACTGAAGGAATAGTTAGAAAGTCATGCACAAGGGAAGAAGCTAAAGGAGTGGCCGGCTAGGGAGGCATGTTGTTCAGTCATTTCAGACTCTTTGTGACCCTTTGTTGGGATTTTCTTGGCGACGATACTGGAGTAGTTTGCCATTTCCTTCTCCAGCTCATTTTACAGATGAGGAAACTGAAGCAAATGGGGTTAAGTGACTTGCCCAGGATCACACAGTTAGTATCTGAGGCTGAATTTGAACTCAAGCCTTCCTGACTCCCTGCCCAGCCACTGTACCATCTAACTGATCCACCCTAAGAGGAAGTGACAGACAGCTTTAACAGTGCAGCTCTCAAGCACAGTGGTACATTCCACGCCAGTGTAGCGGTTCTATGTTCCTTTCAATACGTCTCCTTCCTCTTACAACGTAGATCACAATCTATCCACGCCTCCCCAGCTGCATAGCTTTGGTTCATGTCATAAATTTGCCACATGAGGTCTTCCCAGCATTCTAGGGGCATTACCTCATTTTCTCTTGACATGATCATGATACCAATCGAGCAGGAGGCTCATGTGGTATCCTGACAGGAGTGAAGCATAACTCTCTTGTCATATGATCCACCTATCGCTTTCAGTCACACATTTCTTCGATGACATCTTTAGTATTGATTTCATCGTCATGTCTTTGTTAGTATGTCGTAGCCTACTATGAGCCTCTCCATCACCCTCGAAAAGCATCATAAAATATTTGGCCCATCAGGCTGCTCCCTTTCCACACATCCAGCCCTCTCACCTCAGAATCGGAAAGCTGGAGGAAGGCATGAACTTGGAGAAAAGTCAAAGATATGTGAAAGAGATATGCTTCATTCTTTAAATAAGAAACATTAGCAACCATGTGAAAAAATGTTCAAATACTTTAATAAAAAAAGAATTCAAATTAAAACGATTCTGACACCTTACAGGCATTCAATTAGCAAAGATGGTCAAAAACAATAAAACCTGGTGCTGAGGGTTGGGGGGCTCATGGAAAAATAGGCATAATATTAGATCGCTGGTAGAGCTGTGAACGGGTGCCAACTTTTTTTTTTTGGCTAGGAAGTGACTTGCCCAGGGTCACACAGCTAGTAAGTGTTATGTGCCTGAGACCGGATTCCTTTTCAGGAAAGCATTGTGGTGTACAAGATGAGCTAGAAAACCATTCATATCTTCACCCAGTGATCCCACTACTAAAACTAGACCCTAAGTAAGAATGTTATTGGCCAAGAGAAAGAAAAAATTAACTTCTTTACAAAAATATTCCTGGCAGCATTATTTGTAAAGAAAAAAAAACAGGAAATCAATCATGTGCCCGATACTTTGGGAATAGCTGAACAAATTTCAGTTTATGCGTGTCATATTAATTTCATGGTTTTTGAATTCAGAAATGTAGAGCTGGAAGGGAGCTTGGAGGTTATCTAGTTCAACTTGCTCATTTTACAGAAAAGGAAAATGAGGACTCAGAGAGAAGAAGTGGTAGATATGCTTTAGAACATATAGGAACAGAGCGACGATTTGATCTCAGATCCTCTGATTGCTGCTCTAGCACCCTTTCCCAGGTACCCATTGCCTCTGATATTGTGACATTAAGACATTACAAATGTGAAGCATGCACGTAAATCTGAAAAGACTTACATAAAATGAAGAAGAGTGAAGGTATACACAATATACATACACACTGATTGCAACAGTTTAACAAGATCTAGAAAATACAAAGGAAGGGGAAAAAACTTAGATTCAAACAGGACAATTGTGTCACTATGTTACTAAAGTTAATATAAACATTTGAAGATAAACCTTAAAGAATGCTCTTCTTCTTGCTTGAACATTTGGACATTGTTTTCATATTGTGTTTTTTGATCATTGCTTTATTTTCTAAAAAAGTTCTGATTCTTATCCGTAAGTTGGTATTGATTAAAAGAGGGGATCTGGTTCTGGTTACCGATGCCCCAGATGGGAAATGGTCTTTCCTTTTGGCAAAATTGCTGCATAGTTCACTAGAGTTAGTTAACTTAATGCTCATGGGTTATTCATTAATATGCAATTATTGAGTTTATGCATGTCATATTAATTTCATGGTTCGAGTTCAGAAATATGCCCAGGTTTAAATTCTGGGATGGCAAACCACATTTTACAAAGGATACTGTTTTCAGCCCATTCAGTTGCTCCAGAAATGCCCCAATCATGCACCTCAAGGGCTCCTTTCTTATGGGCACAGCAATCCTGCAGGGATTGTTCAAGGTTTGCAATGCCTCGGTGATAAATTGTCTCTTAATGATTGAGCATTAAGTACCATAGATAGTTCACAGATGAGGCAAAATAATCATAAAAATTTTGGATGCTATAACCTCTTAGGAAAATATCTAGTGCTACCCTGGCAAGAAAATAATTTTAGAGAAAGATTACATTTAACTTTCATTCATTTGTTGGACTAAAGGGAATTTAGTTCTCAGATTCCATTAACAAACTGACTTTGAAAAAATTTTTTTTAATGTCTTTAAAACCCTTTGGGGTTTTAAGCCAATCAAATGAGTGATTTCATTGTTTTTTATTTTATTTTTGAATCCTAGGCATGTGTGGTGGAAAAAGGATCTTATTTTAGTACTGAGACAAATCACATGTAATAAACTGGGATACCTGAGACGCTTGTAGTTGGACAGCAAGTAATGAGTTTTTCAAAGCAAGTCTGTTGGATGCCAGGATTTAGCGCAAAAACAACTGGGTTGTTTTTTTTTTATTCTCCCCCATCCCCCCAACTTTTTTCGGTAAAGAATATGTGGCTCAAAGGTTTAGAATGAAGTTATGGAGAAAACATTTCAACACCCTGTCTCTAATCCATTCCAATAAGAAGGCTGCAAAAACACATATGAGGTCCAGAGGAAGCATTGCCAACCTTGACATTTGGGGCTCAAGGAGACAGGCCTCTACCTTGGAACCGCTACTGAATCTGACTTTCCAGTTTTTAAAATGTCGCTTTCTGTTGATCTTAGGAGCAAAGCATTTATCATACATGATGGACTGGGACTGGTACCTGTGGTTTCATTGGTAGAAGGACTTCCTTCTAGCAATAGAGGTTGGTTGGTACCTGTTCTGTAACTCCGAGTCTCAGAAAATTGCCTTAGGCACTAAGAAGTTAAGTGATAATAAAAATAATAGCTAGGATTTATATAATGACATAAATTATCTCACTGAATTCTCACAATAATCCTGTGAAGTAGGTGTTATTGTTATTTCCATTTTACAGATGAGGAAACTGAGTCTCTGTCAGGTTAAGTGACTTGTCCAGGGTCACACAGCTAATAAATGTCTGAGGCAGGATTCAACTCGGGTCTTCCTTACTCCAAGTCCAGCATTTTCTCTGCTATTTCACTGAGCTGCCTTCAAGTGACTTGCCTAAGTGGGTAAGAGGCAGCACTTGATCCCAGATCTTCACTCTGTGATAGCTTGCTATCTACTACTCTACTCTGCCACTTAGCTTTATCTTTATGACCACATATGATGTATCCTTTCCTGCCTCCCTCCACCAGCTAAATAAATAGATCTCAACATTTCTGCATCTCATTCACCAATCATGTCAAGATTCTTGAAAACGGCAACAGTGACAGTTTTCAATAAACATTTATTAAGCTCTGTCAGGCACTATGCTAAAGTTCTGGGGATACAAAGAAAAACAAAAGATAGTTCCTACTCTCAAGGAGCTCCTAGTCCAACAGGAGAGAAACATGCAAACAATTACATACAATCTAGATACTGGATAAATTGGAGATAATCAACTGTGGGAAGATATTAGAATTAGGAAAGATTGGGAAAGGCTTCCTGTAGAAGGTGGGAATTGAGGGAAGCCAGGGAAGCCTGGAGATGGAGATCGTGGAATTTACACAAAGGACAGGAGATAGATCAAACTTCAGAATTATGCTAAAATATAATTACATAGATAAAAATGGTCAAATTTAGGTAGTTAATGAGTTGTAAAACAGTTCCCAGGATCATAGATGTAGAGCCAGAAAGGGCCTAAGAGGTGATCAAATTCAATCCCTTCATTTTACAGATGAGAAAACCTCAGCCCAGAGAGGGAAATGACTTGCCCAAAGTCTCACAAGTGGCAGAGTTGGGCTGCAAACCCATGTTCTTTGTCTCCAAATCCATTACATTTTTCACTGTGATATGTCATGCAGTCTCATTAGACTGACTTTAACACACTGCTTGCAGAGTAATTGGCTGTTTGATGGAATGTCCAACCTTAAAAACAACAATCCAACGTCTATGTACTCATAAACTTAGAGAACCATTGATGTACTAATCTTGCATAAAATACGAATGCTCATTCAATCAGACAGGTCAAGTGGGTGAGTAGCTATGAAGTTATGAAATTCCTCTATGGCCAGAAGTTTCCAAATTTTAGCTTGTAAATTGCTTTAACAAGCCACTTCTTAGGGCACTGAGGCATCTTGTCTCGGATGCCTCCCAGTTCTAGGGGTAAAATGGGAGTGTAATAATATTAAGAGCAGACATTAGGCTTCCTTCCCATCATTGTGAAGCACAGGAAAATACTCATTTCTTAACTTCCCAAATGTGAAAAACAAACACATTTGAAAAGCCAAGTTCCAACACTCAACAAACATTTCCAGCACTATGTGAGTCACTGAAATTGTAGCACTAGGAGAAAGTAAAGAATACATGTAATTTCAGAGTTCCTTTTTAACCATTTTCATGTGTCAGCCATGTAGTACTGCCTTATCATGGATAACTACCTCCAGTTATTTACCAAATGCAGGCTGTGACCAGTTTCAACTCAGTTTTGTTATTTCAAATAAAACTCAATTCCATAGAGACATTGGCTTTTAGATGGGGAAAAACTCCACACACAGACAGTTTACAGAAAAAGATACTGCTTATATTCATGATTTCTGTTAAAGGCAATACAATTCTCTTAGCCTCCGAAGTTTCAAACTTTGGAATCATTTTTTTACTCAACTCTCTCATTGATCCCCTATATTCCACCAGTCACTAAGACATGTTGGTTCTTCCTTTGAGAGAGTTTTCATATTTGTTCCTTTCTCTCTCTTATTATTACCCAGAGAGGTGCCTCCAACTTAGGTTAGAGTTCAGGGGTGGGAAACCTGTGGCCTCAAAGCCACATGTGGTCCTCTAGATCCTCAAGTGTGGCCTTTTGACTGAACCCAAACTTCACAGAACAAAGCACCTTAATAAAAGGATTTATTCTGCAAAACTGGACTCAGGCAAAAGGCTGCATCCAAGGACCTAGAAGGCCACATGTGGCTTTGAGGCTGCAGGTTCCCCACCGCTGGTTTAGACTTTCATCTGCTTGTACCTGGATGACTTTAGTAGGCTTTTAATCTCTCTGCTTCCAGTATGGGGAGGAATTCTCATCGTCCAGGAATGAATGAATAAAAAGGCACTTAGGATGTACAAGGCATAGTGCTAAGACCTGGGGATACCAATTAAAAAAACAGATTTCTTGGCCTCAAGGATCATGCATTCTATTATGGGAATATAACATATATAGGAGAGTATTGACCAAGTAAAGGAATTTTGATCTGGGGAGTGACAGGGATGGTGAATTGGCAGCCAGTGGACATGAAGCAATGGTACTATTTAATGGCTTGCTGTGCCCAGAGTAATAGGTGTAAAGTGGGAGTTGGGTTGGAAGAGAATGTGCATATGCCAGAAGACAAATAGAATGATAGCCTCAGTGGATAGCTTGATGTCGTGTGAAAGAGCGTAGGGCTAGGTAGATACAGCAGTACTAACTACAGCACTAACTACATCAGCTATTGTTGATTCAGTTGATTTATTTTTAGTTTGATTATAGGGGTAGGCTTCCTTCTTTAGAAAAAGCTAGTTCTAGCAGCTAAGCCAGACTAACATAAATAGTTTCTTAAGTCTAGGTTACCTACAGATTTAGTGAATAGATAGACTGAGAAGACTTTATGATTTAGTAGCAGAGAATTTAGAAGAATAAAATAACCATAAGATTATAGGGTTTTTGAAAGGGCTGAGTGCCCCTTTCTAGTAGAAAGAGGAGTTGACCAGAGGCTAAGTTCCCCTTTCTGGCAGCTGTAGAAAGGTTAGCCAGAGACTAAGTTAAGCATCCCCCCCCTTTTTTTCCCCTTAAAGCAGAGTTTAAATTAAGTAATATTCTAAAGAACATGGGGGGGAGGTGACTGCTAACCACTGACTGTAAGTTCCTCTTTCTCAGTATGCTTTCTTATTACAAAAGGTACCACCTGGAGGAAAGGATGTCTGGCATAGGATTAAAAAAGTCTGGGAGTAGCTAATAGTCTGGTGACCTGCCCAGGCTAACTGAATTATGTTCAAAACAAATTTCTGTCATTTTTGCAATTCTTTTTTGTTATAGAAACCATCTCTGTAAATCATCCCCTGTCTCTGACTTCTGAGGAGTCAGGTGACCTAGTTTAATATGCAAATGCTAGCCTTGCAAATCAAATCACAGATGGCTGGTAATTTTGTCCTCAGTTTCCTTTTTATTTCAGATAATCAATTTTTTTTTTAGGCAGTTTGGGTTAAGTGACTTGCCCAGGGTCACACAGCTAGTAAGTGTCAAGTGTTTGGTCTGAGACCAGATTTGAACTCAGGTCCTCCTGACATCAGGGCTGGTGCTCTATCCACTGAGCCATCTAGGTGCCCCTCAGATAATCAATTTTTAACATGCCTTGACTTGTGGGTGAATTGGATTTAAATCAGGTAAAGTTGCATGAAGTCGTCAGCTTCACTCTTTCTTCCTGAGACATTGAAGTCCAGTGGCAGGACATAAGTCAAGATAACTGGTGATGGCCCTAGATGCAGTGGATGACCTCGGCATCTTTAACTCCTGGCCAAGCTCTAAGCGCTCCACGGTGCCTGCTTCAGTCACCTTTGGTGGCTTTTGGAAAAAATTGTTCTCCTTTGTCCATTCTGCTAGGGGGGAAGTCTTCACGTGTTTGGGGTAGACATCCCCCTAACTCACCAACAGGTTTGAGGCCTGTAGGTGACCATTAACTTGGCCTATCCCATCTGCTGAGATAGTTTACCAAGGAGTGACTGCTGCTACAGCTCGTTAGAGCCACAGGTGAGAGTTGGGTGAATCAGATGGACACCAAAGGTGGATGAGCAGCCCTGAAAAGGGCTCGGCAGGTCCTCATACCAGAGGTGCTAGTCTTCCTGAGCACCCCATACACCCCTGTGGGAAGAATGGATGAGAACTTAGAGTACATTTACAGTGACGCATAAATGCAGGAATCATGTGTGCCCAAAGAAGTGCCGATCTCTGGTACTCCAGTGTGAGAGATGATCTCTCAGAAGTGAAGCCTCCTCAAAGGGTCAATAGTTCTTGTTAATAAGTCCTTGTATTGCTTTCAAAACCCTCCCTTGCTCAGACCCTGTTTCTAAGCAAGCAAAAATAATTGCCCTACCCCCAACCTGAACTGTTCGCTCTTGCAAAATTTCCCGCCTCTCCTTGTCTCCAGGCAAGTTTGTGAAACTGGTTTTTTGTTCTCTGTTGCTGGGTAGATTTCTAAGAATAGATTGTGCCCTCAAGGCTTGCAACAATGAGCTGAAAGGAAGGGGGTTGGGGAGGGGGAGTTGTGGTTCGGAGTCTATATAATATAATCTTTCTTGCTTGAGCACACCCTTGCACTCTTCCACCAGAGCCATTTTAGGTGGACGGAAAGTGCCTTTTCTTGAGAAAGCTAATAAAGAAATCTTTCTCTTTGCTACATCTGAGTCTCCAGAGTTTATTGGTAAGGGTCTTCACGTCCCACACACCAGGGTCCTGATGTCCTTTCTTTCCACCTGGAGTCCTTACACTGTTCTACTAGGCTCCATTTGCTGGAGTGGCAGGTGAAAGCATGCCACTTGTCCCTAGTATAGGCATAGCAAGCGTACTCCATAAAGCTGCTTCCGAACTGGACTCAGTGAAATTCTAAGATTATATTGATTTTTTAAAGGCTTAGCTATTAAAACCCCTCCAGAGGGTGGCCAAGCCCAGACTCCTGCTCTAATTCAGAGAATAATGTTCATGCTTCACAAAGAAAAGGTATTAACATCTCAACTTCCTTCTCATACTCATTATTTCCTGCCCCTTGTTAGGTGCATTCCAGCCCTTACCAAGGGCACATCACAACTCTATTTTAAGCCATGGTCCAGAAAGCCAAATTTCGATCCAAAACACCATTTTCTTAGCAAGCTGTTGACTTGTCAAATTTGTCTCCTTTTTCTGAAACCCTGATAGTCAATCCAACAACATGAGTGACAAAAAACACCAACCGTATCCTTAAGGTCTTCAGTTTCATTTCTTGGACATCACAATCATCAGTAATGCTCTTTAAGTTCCTTCTGGTGACATCATCCCTCTGTGAAGCAGAAAGTGTGGTTGTCAAGTTTGACACGTGTTGGGAGGCTTTCTGTAAGGTGCTAGATTATAAAGGCAATAAAAGTGATAGGAGTTTAGAAAATGGAGACACATCTTATACCCAGGGTGACCAGAGAGACTGGGGGGATGAAGAAATATTTGAGATGGGCCTTATGATTATAGATTTAGAGCTGATTAGTCTGACTACTGAATGTTTCAAATTGGATGTCCTATAGACATCTCATTCACAACTGATATTACTACAGCCCAGATTTGACCACATCACTCTCCTGATTAAAAAGCTTCAATGTTCTCTATTGCCTCCAGCATCAGATACAAATTCCTGTTTGGCCTTTAAGACGTTTATAATCTTACCCTATTTTACCTTTCTAAATCAATTTCATGTTACATCCCTCTGTGTATCCTCCATTCCAACCAAACTGGCTTACTTTTTGTTCCCTGATATGGTATTTTATCTCTTGCCTCTGGACTTTTTCATTGGCTGTCCATATGCTTAGAATATTAATCCTTCCTCCCCGTCTTTCTGCCTTTTAGAATTTCTAGCCACAGTCAAGGTTGACTTCAGAGATTTCCTACTATACAAGGGCTTTCTGATCCCCCCAGGTGTTAATCCTTCTGCTATCCCCAGCCAAAATCACTCTGTACTGATTTGTATTTATGTGGCATTTTCTTATCTCTGAACATTTTTATCCTCTCCCTTCTCCATAATTGTATTAATTTTTGTTTCTTTATTTCTAGGTCTAGCATAGAATAGTTGCTTAATGAATTCTAGTTGAATTGAACTGGTAGCATATAAACAAAGATTCTGGCAGGCCTCATCTCAATGCATGCATACTGACAAGTTTGGGTTCTAGAGTAAGGGTGGCTATGTCTCCCCGTAGTACTCAGAGAAGGGATAGTGTTTCTCTAAATACTTATGAGTCCCCATGAGTGTGTTTCCCACAATGGTTACAAGTTGGTATATCAATTAGTCACCCAGATTTAACTAGCTTTTGGAAAGGGGTGTTTTCTAAGGTGATGTAGTAAGACAGTTTGTATAAACATTCCCCAAAAGTCTGTGAAATATTCTTCCATTACACTGTGAGCTTCTTGAGAGCAGAAACTGCTTTTTATTTCTTTGTTTTTTGTTCATTTGTTTTGTTTTTGGTGTGTGTTTCTTTTATATACCCAACACTTAGCATATTATAGGTATTTAATAAAAGCTAGTGAGTTAGTTGACTGACTTCTCTGCAAAAGTGGAAAGCATTTGGGGCTGGAAAATATCTATTTTCATTGGCTCAAATGCTTCAAGTGGCTCATGACTCACTAGTAAAGCACTTTACCAACTTCCTCTCAGATATGAGCCACTCAAATCTCTTTCCTTTCTGGCTTTAATGAGTGGAGAGGGAAAACACACACAGATGACACAGGAAGACCAGTGGTACAAAGTGACCAGCTTCTTGAAGATAATGAGATTGTTGGTGATCACTTTATTCCTAGTTCTGAGAAAACAAAACAAAAACAAAAACCTTCAAAATGCAAATTGGATTCCTAAATTGCTTCTTCAAGCTCCCACCCCAAGCAATCTATCATTGTCTTTCAGAGATGGCGATCTCCCAGCCAGTTGAATTTAGCACACAGTTTTCCTTCCCTGTCTCACACTTTGGCAAAACACAAACTAAGGACTGCGCTAAAATTATCTTATTTTTATTGAACCTTGGTTGGAAAAAGTAAATTAGGAGGCAAAACATTTAAATTATCAGCGCAACCTTTAGAAATTGTTACCTTTTGCTTTGGGCAATAACAGAAGTGGAGAAACAGAAACACCATTCTTCCAATAGTTTCTCAGAGAAACTAGAACCCAGTCACACTCTGCTGGAGTCTTTTAGTAAGGAAAGCTCCTAGCCAAGGAAAGGAAAACACTCTAGACTAGGTTAAGGATTGTAAGTTACAGTCATACATCTTCTTATGCCTCACCCCCTTTTCTCCCTTCCCTCTCATCTTCCCTCTTTTCTCCTCACTTTTCCCCTCCAGCTTCTCCCTCTATTCCTGATCCTGAGATAAGAGTGCTTGCTGCTCAGCTGTAGGAAATATGCCACCACGGGGCATTTACATACTTCTGCCTGCTAGGAAGCAATTAGTCCAACCTTGCCAGAAGGGCTTGTTATCTATGCAAGCCACAAGATTTACTGTTGTCCTGAAATCAAATCTAAACGGATAGGATACATTTAAAGCAATTATCATCCATATCAGTCTGAATGTATGCTTTTCAGACAGTAAAATAGATAACAGATTTGTAAAGTATCCTGTATAATGTTAATGAAATATAAGGTGCATGACCTGAGAGGCAGCTATGGAAAGATTAATAAGGATTGCTAGGTATATTTATAGCATGTGATAAATAGGTTAATATATCAAACTATTCAGAACAAACAGACATCACTTTACTGAACAAGAGCAAAGGCTGAAAATAGGTTTTCACCATTGGATTTGCCAAATGTACCTGAAATTGGTTTATGAAAAGGCTAAGATCCAAGAGTAGCATCAAAAGGCCCTCTAAGGTCAACACCCACATCAGTTTAACTGACAGTATGTGTTGATCAAGTGGCTGAGTCCTGGGGATTTGTTTATAGAAATAAAGGTTTATGATGGCAATTAATCACCAGAAATTACTCAAAGGTTATTCTTAAAATGTTCAGACTTGTTGATCAGTAAAGACTGTGCAGGGAAATGGCAGAAACTGTGCAACATATCACTGTAAGTTATGGTTACAGTAAGTGAGAATAAAATAGGATTATTAAATTTAATTTGCATTTTAAAATTTAATTTAATTTGACTTAAATTTAAATTTATTAAATTTTAATTAGGAAAATTAAATTTATTGTTATATAATAAATCTTACAACTTTTTACATCTTTAAAGAAAGTTTTAATGTGCAATTTGTGTTCTTTTTGCTGTATTCTCTCATTTTACATGATTTAACTCACAGCATTTTGGACACATATCCTTTAATTCTTCATCATATATCACATCATGTATTAAGAATACCTTTGACCAAAAGTCCATTCTTCTAAGTCCAACCTTGAGTATAGTCCATGGATGGTTTTCTATTCTTTCCCCTCTTCTTCTACCTTTCCTCCTTCTTCCTTTATTTCCTCTCTCTTTCTTTTGCACTTTTCCTTGTAGTAATATACATTGTTTAAAAGCACAGAATTAAAAATGCAACACAAGAAAGCAATGAAACATGTGTATGGCAGAAAATCCTATACTCAGAAAAGTAACTAAAAGTAGAAAACTAAGTCAATCTAGTTCTATCTGGTCCAGGTCAGATGAAATTTAGTGATGAGTATAGTGTCAGTAGAAGGACAAACACATGACCACTGCTGGCACAAGATTATTGCTAGTTCCAAGTAATCTGCATACCACTGTAAAAGATATATTCAGGGGGCCAGAATTGTACACCATCCTTTACAAACCAACAGATGTCAAATACAGACTCCAAATGCAGGTTGGCACTTTTTCAGCTACTTCATAGTTTTAAAGAGTTGCATAGAGCACTGAGTGGTTATATGACTTGCCCAGAGTCACCCAGTTTGTGTCAGAGGCAGCACTTGAATCCAGGGCCTCTGGTCTCTGATTGCTGCTTTCTGTCTAACCGTTCAATCTGCAGAAAACTTAATATATAAAAAAAGATATCAGGATAGCCACTTGTCCCGAGACCATTTCTATCTGAACTACATTGATAAAGAGAATGAGATGATGATAATGATGTGATGATGATAATTGTAACAAAATCAACAACAATAACAAATGAGAAGCAATGTGGCAAGTGAATAGAGGACCCACTTTAGAGTCAGGAATGACTTGATTCAAGTCCTACTTCTGACACATCCCAGTTGTATGACCATGAGCAAATTACTCGATTTCTTAATGTCCCAACAACTCTCTAAGACTGCATTGATGGAAGAAGTCCCTGCACCGGGAGTTTCCTATGTATGAGAATTATAATCCAAACCCACCTTTCCCCTCCACATATTTATATGGCACTTCTCTGAGGAACTTTCTGTCTCTAATTATTTTTAGGCTCACATGTGTAGAATCTGAAGGGAGGTCATCAAGTCCAAACCGCTTATTTTGCAGATGAGGAAACAGCCCCAGAAAATTGACTGTGACTTGCTCCAGGCCACCTAGATAGTAAAGGACAGAGTTTGAGAGGAAGCATGGTATAGTGTATGTGGGCTTGGAGTCAGGAATACCTGGTCAAATTCTGCCTCAGATACTTAATGGCTGTGTAACCCTGGACAAATGACTTCACTTCTTTGGGACTCAGTTTCCTCCTATGTAAAATGTGAGGGTTGGATTCAATGGCCTGTAAGGTCCATTCCAGCTCTAAATTTATGATCCTATGATCTGGCCTCAGGCCTTGTGACTCTAAGTTCTGCTCTTTTCACCTGTACTGAACATTGACCTCATTAGAGAACTATAAATGAACTGGGTTTTATTTACCAACTTCTGCTGACTTTTCCCTTGCTCCTCACTTTTCTTTACTTCGTGTCTCCATTTTTCTCCCTCTTCCCTTAAGTCCACAAATTACACTCAGTGTGTTACTCAACTAAATTTGTCCTGTATTTGCATAAGGCAGCTAGGTGGCCCAGTGAAAAGAGCACTGGATCTGGAATTAGAAAAATCTGAGTTCAAATTCTACCTCAGACACTTAGCTGTGTGACTAAGGGCAAGTCACTAACTTCTGTCTGCCTTGGTTTCTGTAAAATGGGGATAATAACAGCACCTAAATCCCAGGTTTGTTGTGAGGCTCAGATGAGATAAAATTGTAAAATCTGAAATGAAATAAAAATTGTAAAGCGCTTGGCACTCTACAAATGTTAAGTTATTATAATTATTATTTTCAATTCAATAAACATTAAACTTCTACTATGCACAGGGGATACAAAAAACAGTGCCTGCCCTCAGGGGCTTACAATCTAATGGGGGAGACAACATGCAAACATATGCAAAGCAAGCTATATACAGGATGTATGGGAGATAATTATCAGAGGGAAGGGAATGGAATTAAGAGGGGTTTGGGAAAGTCTCCCCGTAAGATGGGAGATGGGATTTTAGTTGGGACTTGAAGGAAGCCAGGGTTATAAGTGCTGGATATTACTAGCGATCACTACTTTTGGGCGGGCTCCCCATCCCTGGGGGTTCAGGGCTTCCAGAAGCCGACTTACACGCAAGGCCAGCTCTTGTACAAGCCCCGCCCCCAGCCCAGCGGCTGTCAATCACTCACTTAACCAGCCCTCCCTAGACTGCCGCTAGGAGAGGTGAAGCCAATGAGGTGCCGGAAAAGGAAAACGTCTGGCCAATGAGAAGCCAGGATGGTCCGGTTAACAGACCAATCGCGACGCGGCGAACCCGGAAAGAGTTGCAATGTTCTAAAATCGAGTTGTGAGAAAGTGCGGCGAGGCTGGGGGAGGGAGGCTGGGGAACGTGGGTCCCCAGTGGTCGGTGATCCCGCCCTAGTCTGCCGCTCCACGCTGCGCGCGTGCGTGGTCGCTCCGCGTGGAAGGGAGCGTCCGGAGGAGAAAAATACCTCTGGGGAAAGCCAAGTCCCCCAGCCTCGCGCGGTGCCGGGGTCAGGCCGCGGTGCCCACGGAGAACCGCGGACCCTTCTTGTCCACAGAGGTGGCTGGTCCGGGACCATGAATCTGCTGCCCAGAAGCTCCAGGGAATTCGGGTCCGCGGATTACTGGGAGAAGTTCTTTCAGCAGCGGGGGAAGAAAGCCTTCGAGTGGTACGGGAGCTACCTGGACCTGTGCGGGGTGCTGCACAAGTACATCAAGGCCAAGGACAAGGTAAAGGAGGGCCGCCCCTCCCCCCTCTACGCGCGCCCACGTGGCCGCCGGCAGCCCCGCACGCGGAGCCTCGGGTGTCGGGCCTGGGCTCAGCTGTTACTGGGGGGATGGGGTGGGGGCAGGGAACCCGCAGCTTCTCTGCCTACCGCCCGGAGCCTGCGGTGGGGAGGCTCCCCCCCACCCCCCCCCCGTGACCCCAGGCTGGGACTGCCTTGGCATTGCATAGCAGGTGCTAAATAAATGCTCGTTCTCCTTTAGCACAGAGTCTGGTACTAGAAGGTGCTGAATAAATGCATTGTTCTCCCTTTTCCCCCTCAGTATGCAGTAGGCGCACAATAAATGTTTGTTCTCCATGTCTGCCGTATACTCGTTGCTTAATTAATGCCTATTGATTGTCTCCTTTCATTAGATTATGAGCTCCTGGAGAGCAGGGATTGACTGTCTTTTGCCTGTCTTTTGTATCCCTGGCCCTTAACAGAGTGTGACACCTAGTAGGTGCTGAATAAATGCTTGTTCACCTTTTCACCTAGTTCTTTGCACAGTGATGGCACATTGTAGGTGCTTACTTCATTTTACTCAGCAGTGTGATATGATAGAACGTTAGAGTCACATCTGAATTCAAATCTGCACTCAGATGCTTAATAGCTGTGTGACCCTGGACAAGTCACTTAACCTGTGCTTGCCTCAGTTTCCTCATCTGTAAAAATGGGATAACAATAGCGCCTACCTCCCAGCGTTATTGTGAGGATCAAATGAGATTATCTTTCTGTTCTCTGGAAGTAATCTCTAGTTTCTCTAATGTCACAGACAAAATGAAATCCCGATAATTTAAGAACCCTTGTAGATTTTCCCCACCATGATGTTAGCGCAGTTTGTCCCTCTCCTAGTCAACGGTTATTCACCTCCAGCTTGAAAAGCTTTCTCCTTTGCTAGGTCTTCTCTCAGAAGAGCCCTTTTTCCATCCTTTGTCTTTTTTAGGTGCTGGTGGTTGGATGTGGTAACTCAGAGTTGAGTGAACAGCTTTATGATGTGGGCTACCAGGATATTGTGAACATTGACATCAGTGAGGTAGTCATCAAGCAGATGAAAGAACGCAATGCTGGCAGGCGGCCTCAGATGAGTTTCCTGCAGATGGACATGACAAAAATGGAGTTGCCTGATGCCTCCTTTCAGGTGGTGTTGGACAAGGGTACCCTGGATGCCGTCCTGACAGATGAGGAAGAGAAAACCCTGGAAAAGGTGGACAGGATGCTGGCAGAGGTGGGCCGGGTGCTGCAGGTTGGAGGTCGATATCTGTGCATCTCCCTGGCCCAGACTCACATCTTGAAGAAAGTTGTGGGCCACTTCTCCAGGGAAGGGTGGATGGTAAGAGTGCACCAAGTAACCAACAGCCAGAACCAGTCATCAGAGACAGAGCCGCAGTTTTCCCTGCCTGTCTTTGCATTCATCATGACCAAATTCAGGCCAGTTTCTGGCTCTGCCTTTCAGATCCTTGAGCTTTGTGCTCAGGAACAAGGCAAGCCTGTACGGCTGGAGAACACCGAGCGGCTGGCAGAGGCGGTACGGGAACGGCAGCGGTATGCCTGGTTGCGGAGCCAGCTGAGCCGAAAGGCTGGACCTGGGAGTGTGTCCCTGGATTTATGTGATGGGAGCACCGGGGAGCCACGCTACACCCTGCATGTTGTGGACACCCCCACTGTGAAGCTGTCCAGAGACAATCATTTTGCCATTTTCATCAGTGAGTTGAGATCCTTTTCTGCTTTTCCTAATTGGGTTGGTTTTCAAGAAAATGGGGCTTGGTTTGTTGGGGTGTATGTATGTACGTTTACACTAAAGTAGGTCCTAATGAGGGTCAAACATAGAGCTCAGGCCGGATCACAAGGTCCCCTAGGTGCTGTAGTCAGAGGTGTATAACCATCATTGATGTATAGCCTGGTTTCCTTGGCTCAGAGATCTAGAGCTGGGACAAACCTTAAACACCATCTGGTCCATCTGCCTTATTTTACAGATGAGAAAACTAAGGCCTGCAAAGATTGAGTGACTTGTTGAAGGTCATACGAGGAGTAAACATCAGGAGGAAAGTCATTTAACAGAGGGAAAGCTCTAGTCACTTAAATTTTCTTTATTTGTTGTCAAACGAGTGACCCTCCATCCATTCATTCATTCATAGTTTGAGCAGACATTTATTAAGTACTTAATGAAGCAGAGTAAATACTAATAATACCTAGCATTTATATAGCTCTTTAAGGTTTGCAAGGCGCTTGACAGACATCTCATTTTATCAACACTGAGAGATTATTATCCCGATTTTAAAGATGAGGAACTTGAGGCTAAGGGCAGCCAAGTGACTTGCCCAGGGTCACACAGCTAATAAGGGCCTGAAGCTGGGTTGGAAATTAGGTCTTCCTGACCTGAGGCCCAGTGCTCCGTTTATTGCACCACCTGGCTTTCATTCATTCATTGTATTTCTTCAACAATATTTATTGAGTATTTAAGGGAGCTCGATGAATAGAAATAGGAATCCTGCTATGGAGGAAAGAGTGTTGGACATGAAGCAAGAGGGCCTAGATTCAAATCCTGGTTGTGCTGTTTGCTGCCTGGGTGACCTTAAACAAGGTCACTGACTCTCTGGGCCCCACTTCCTCATCAGTGAGATGGAGGCATTGGACAAGATGGCCTCTGAGGTCCTTTCCATCCAAATAGAGATCTTACCCTGGCCTGTTTGCCCCACACTGTGGTGCTCTGGGTAGGTGCAGTATCTCTTCCTTCAGGAAACTTGACCTGAAGGAGGATCAGACCAGTGTGTTAATTGATAGAATAATAATGACTGACATTTACATAGTGCTTTTGGAGGTTTTCAGAGTGTTTTCTTTACAGTAGCCCTGTGAGGTAAGTAGCAGGGTTGGAATTTGAGCCTCAGTTTCCTAACTCTTCATTCTGTGGTCTTTCCATTGTACCATGTTGCCAACAGAGAGGTTCAAACCAGGGTCCTGGGGGGCTAGAGGAGGGACCGTCTCCATCTGGGGATGAATGGGAATGGAATTTGAAGAATAGGTAAGATCTTGACAGGCAGGGGTGGAGGAAGGAAAATTCCAATCAGAAAGACCTCTGGGCTTTTGCTCTTGGTGAGTAATGGAATTTGACTTGAACATGAGGTATGTATAGAGAGATAACAGCAACAGATATTTATCGGGTGCTTACTGTGTTCAGAACATTCTACTAGGTATTGTACTGGTAAGGATGCAAAGTTGTGATAAACTACAGTCCCTGCCCTTATGGGGTTTAGTTTAGTTAGGAGAATAAAAAAAATTACAGTTAGCTTAGATGAACAATATTACGTTATAGCTAAGTGCAAGTTAGAAAACAAAATGTGGGAAATCTGAGGGGTCTGTTAGGGTTCTTATAAATAAAAGGATTTTTTAAATAAAAAGAAGAAAATCAGTAAAATTGATCCGTGCATCAGAAAAATAATTACATAGAGTATTCCACCAGTGGACCTCAGCCTCTGCAAGAGGTAGGGGGAGGTGTTTTCCCATTTCTCTGGGGTCGTGTTTGGCTTTTATAATTTTGGTTTCGATTATTTTGTGGTGGTTCTTTCCACTTACAATGTTGTAGTCATCGTGTATGTTGTTTTCCAGGCTCTGTTTATTTCATTTTGCATTAGGTTGCATAAGTCCTTGTTTCTCTGTATTCTTCATAGCCATTGTTTCTTACAGCATATTAATTAATCTATTAAGTTCATGTACCAGTTTGTTTAGCCATTCCCCAATTGGTGGGCGTCGATTTTGTTTCTAGTTCTTTGTCATCACAGAAAGTTCTACCGTATGTACATACAGGGTGTCTCAAAAGTCTTGGCTTAGTTTAAAAGCTTTCATGGCTTAAAAACTACTCGAAGACTTTGGGGAAACCCTTTTGGGGGGGGGAGGATATCTACACCTAGTAGAATCTTTGAGGTCAGGTGGTGTGAGCATTTTGGTCACTTTATTTTCATCATTCCAAATTGCTTTCCATGGTGGTTATATCAGTTCACATAGTTCTGTCAACAGCGCACCTGTATGCCTGCTCCCCAGTCCCTCCACCACTGATTGTTCCCTTGACATTTTGGCCAGTTTTCTGGGTGTGAAGTAGAACCTCAGAGTTTTTTATTAGTAGCAATTTGGAACGTTCTTTCAAATCGTTGCTTTTGTGGCTTTGTTCTTTTGGTTTTCTTCCTACGTGTTTGGCCACTTCTCCTTTTCTGGATCTTCATCTAGGTCACGTTCTGTTGATTGTGGTTGCTTCCCAAGGTTCTGTCCTGGATTTTCTTCTCTTTTCTCTGGTATCTTACTTGTTGATCTCATTAGTTCCTTTGGGTCCTATTACCACTATGCAGATGGTTCCCAGACCTATATAGCCAGTCTGGTCCTCCCTCTTGAGCTCTAGGCCTTTGTTATAAACTGCCTACTGGGCATTTCAATCTGGATATCCTGTAGGTATCTCAAACTCAACATAGCCAAAATAGAACTCATTGTCTTTCCCCCCAAAATGATCCTTCTTCTAGACTTCCCCCTTAACCTTGGAGGCACCACCATTCTGCCAGTCACCCAAGATCTCAAACTAGGTGTCACCTTTGACTTCTCACTCCCCCTTACCCCATATAACAGTCAGTTACAAAATATTATTGTTTCTTTCTCTATGGTCGCTCTTGGATATGTTCCCATTTCACGCCTCACACCACCTGCTATCAGCTCCTCCAGAACTATTGCAGTAGCCTCTTTATTTTGATCTCTGTGCCTCAAGTCTCTCTCCCTACAATGATCCATCTTCCATGCAGCAACCTAAGTGGTTTTACTAAGGCTTAAGGTTTGACTATATTATGATTCTGTTTAATAAACTCCACTGGCAGTTACCACTAGGATCCAGTATAAATCACTGGCGCTTGGAACTCTTCAATCTGACATCTTCCTATACTTTGTACACATTACTGCCCTCCATGTCCTCCATGGTCCAGCCCTACTGATTTACTTGCTATTTCTCACCAGGATCCTCCATCCCTTTCTATTTGTGGCAGGTGTCCCTCATGCCTGGAATGCTCTCCCTCCTCATCTCTGCCTCTTAGTATTTCTGGCTTCCTTCAAGTCTTCACTCAAATTCTGCCTTTGGCAAGGAGTTTTTTCTAGCCCCCTCAGCTATTAACGCCTTCCCCTTTTAATCAGTCTTCCTTCTACTCTGTTTGTATTTTGTGTATCCTGGTTTATTACAAGCTTTCTCCATCCATTAGGATGTATGCTCCTTGAGGGCAGAGACTCTTAGTTTGGACTTTGATTCCCCAGCACTTAACCCTTATACTAGGAACATAATATGTGCTTAATAAATGCTTATGATCGACTGATTATTACTAATAGCCTGCATTTCTTCTTTTGAAAACTATTTATATCCTTTGACTGTTTATCTATTGGGAAATGGTTTTATGTCATATATATTTTTGTTAGTTACTTATATACCCTGGATATCATAGCTGATACAAAGATTTTTCTTCCTAGTTGACCACTTCCCTTTTTATCCTATTTGCATTAATTTTATTTGTACAAAAACATTTTGATTTCATGTAATTGAAATTATTTGTCTTATCTTTTCTAATTATCTCTGTCACTTGTTTGCTTAAGGCTCTGCTTCTTAGCCATAGCTACAAAAACATCCTGGTCTGGTTCTCTTCCAGTTATTTTATGATATGACCTTTAATTTTCAAGTCATATCCATTTTTAGTTTTCAGTGGTATATCAAAATGTTGGCCTAACTCTGATCTATGACAGATTGCTTTCTGGTTTTCCCAGCAGTTCTTGGTGAATAGGGGATTCTTTCTTCAGTTGGGCTTTAAAAGCTTAGGTGAGCCTTCAGCAAGCAGAAAGAGGGAGGGATGGTATTCCTAACACAGACAGAAGACTGAGTGAATGTGTGCACTTACGAGAGCACAATTTCTGATTAGGTTTAGATAATGGCCCAAGAGTGTGGCAGCTGCATGAATGGTCAAGGCACTGGAGCACCAACTCTACCACCTGGTTGTTTTGACTTGTTCAGTGCATCGCATCCCAGAGAATGATAGCCCCTCTTATTGTGGTGTGGTGTAGAATCGATCTGGGCCCGGTCCAGAAGTGAGGGACAGCGGCAGAGTTTCTTGGGCCCCTTGCTTCCCCAAGGTAGGCTGCATTTTGGGCCGTGTCATTGGAGGTACGTCTTGGCTCTAAGTGTAAACGTTGTCCCTAGTACCCCTAACACCGAGCCTTTTCTTACAGTTCCCCAGGGCCGAGAGACAGAGTGGCTGTTTGGCATGGAGGAAGGTCGGAAGCAGCTGGCAGCCAGTGCGGGCTTCAGGCGACTGATCATAGTGGCCCTGCACAGGGACCAGCACTACCAAGGCATGGACAGCATCCAGGCTGAGCTGTCAGGGAAAGTCATGGAGCTGGCACCTCCAGGGCTGCCAGCCCAGCAGCAGGTAATGTTGCTGCCACAGCCACTGAGGCCCAGGAAGGGACCTTTCCCTTGCCCCTGGGAGATCCTGTTGCCCTCATTGAGAACTCAAATAACTTGTGTTTATATGATGCCTACCACCTGTCTTCTCAGAGGTGATGCTGTGGCAGTGTGACAGGAGAGTGAGAACACAACATGGAATCAGAGGATGTGGGTTCAAATCCAGACTTTATTATTTACTACCTGTGTGACCTTGGGCAAGTCACTTAGGGTCAAGTTACTTTGACTCTCAGTTTCCTCATTTTTCAAATGAAAGGACTGGACTAGATACTCTGAGGCCCTTTCTATCTTCACGTCTATCTATAATCTCATGATCCAATCTGTAGATCAGCCAGGCCCTACATTTTTCATTTTCTATTCTTTTCCTGGCCTTTTTGGGCTATTTTACGACTCAAGGGCACTTCTGCCTGAGGGTGTGGGAAGGGATATAAACAAAACTCAGCTTGGTCATATTTACTGCAGGTTAACATTCTGTACTAGTTGGGAAAAGCTTGACCTTTGTCCACAATTAGGATTTGAGCATTTTTGTTCCATCCTGGTCCATCTTCACTACAAGCAATGAATGAATATACAGGCGAGGATTTTTGTCTCTACGTCACCAGTGGGGAAACTGAGGCATCTTAAAGTTTAGTGTCATAGTGGCAAATCAGAAAGTAGAATCCCGGTATCCAGACTTCCAGTCTGTTTTGTAGACTGTCTTGTTTGACCAAACAACTCATTTGTCTTTCTTGGCCAGACCTTGGGATTAAGGTCTTTTAGTTGCCAATTAGAATTCTTCCTGGGAAGCTCTGGATGTTGTGGTTAGAGTGTAGCCTTTTCTCACTGAATGGGAACACAAAACCAGGGGTCATTTGGTGGGTTATTTTTTTAGCTTGGCAAACATGAATATTTCTGTATGTAAAAAGGAGAAAAAGAGGATTGTAAATGAAACCCTCCATCTCCATTACATACAGCATGCATTTCTTTTCAGAATTATACGTGGAATTCCACATGCTGGTTTCAGAGCTCTCCTGCTTGCCTGTGTCTACCTAACCCTGCGTCTGATCTCTTCTGTTCAGTTCTTTAAAAGCTATGAAAACCCTCTTTTCTTTCTCCCCCCCCACTGCCATTTTTATTTTCTTTTGCTGTCCCCAATCTTCCCACACCCAGGTTAAAAAACAAAATAGCAGCCTTTGTAACGAGTAAGTATACTCAAATAAAACAGATCTTTATTTTGGCTGTAGTTAGAGACATGTCTCATTCTCAATTTTGTGTCTATCACCTCTCTTGTCAGGAGATAGGAAACATGCTTTATTATTAGTCCTCTGAAATAGTGGTTGGCCATGGTGTTGATCAGGTGGTTAAGTCTTTCAAGACTGTACTTGCAGTGTTATTGTTATTATATAAATTGTTTTCCTGATTCTGATCGCTTTGCATTGCATCACTTCAGATTTCTCTGAAGCTGTCCCTTTCGTCGCTCCTTATGGCACAGTATTGTTCCGTTACATTCCTATGCCGTCAATTGTTTGGTTATTTCCCAATTGTTAGACACCCTCTTAGTTGCCAGTTCATTGTCACTACAAAAGGAGTTGCCATAAACATTTTTGTGTATATGGGACCTTTTCCTCCTTCTTTGATCTCTTTGGGTCTAGGCCTGTTTGTTGTCAGCGAGGTTGCATAGTAGGAAGAATACTGGACTTAGAGTTGGGAAGATCATATTCTGTTGTAAATGTTTCATGTCACTTAACCTCTGTCTGCCTCAGTTCCTTCATCTGCAAAATGGGGATAATAGCAGCTACATATCAGGGTTGTTATGAAGATAAAATGAGATAAGATATGTAAAGTACCTTGCAAACCTTAAATCGCTCTATTAGTATTAGCTTTCCAGACTGCTTTCTAGTTTTCCAAAATCCAGATCCAAACTGGATTCCAGTTTTCCTGGAAGTTTTTGTTGAGTACTGAGTCTTTAGCCCAGTAGCTAAAATCTTTAGGTTTATTAAATGCTATGCTACCATGGTCAGTTAATCAGTAAACATTGAGGAAGTGCCTGTAATGTGCCAGGCGCTGTGCTGGCTCTGAGGAGACAAAAGGCAGAAGGCAGTTCCTGATGTCAAGGAACTTCTGGTCAAGTGTGGGCAGACAGCAAGCCACAACTAGGTACAAACAAGCCATGTACAGAGTGAATAGGAAATAACAGAGCAAAAGCAGCAGAGCTGCGTGATTGAGAAAGGGTTCCTGTAGAAGCCGGGATTTTAGCTGGGACTAGAAGGAAGCCAGAAGGTGGAGATGAGGAGAGAGGATTTCGGGCATGGGAAATAGCCTGTGAAAATGCTCTGAGATGAGAGAAGGCATGTATTGTTGGAAGAGCAGCCAGGAGGCCGTTGTCACTGGATCTGGAGTGCAGGGGGGATGGAAGGCGTAAGAAGGCTGGGAATGTGTATCAAGGCTGGGTTATGAGGGGCTTTGAATGCCAGAGGATTTTGTATTTGATGCTGGAGGGGACAGGGACCCACTAGAGTTTTTTGAGGAGGGGTGTGACATGATTGGACCTTTACTTTAACAGAGGTGGGGACCCTGCGGTCTCGAGGCCACATGTAGTCTCTTTCATGAGACTCTGTCTGCAGCTTTTAGTCTCTCCCATCTGAATATACCTTGTATTTACTCCACATATATTGTGTATTACTTACATGTGTGTCATTCCCCTCATTGGAATGTAAGCTCCTTGAGGACGGGGCAGTTACATTTTTTTTTCTTTGTGTCCCCAGCACCTACTATAGTGACTGACACATAAGTAGGTGCTTAATAAATGCTTGCTTGATTCAGTACATCATAATTTGTTCATCCATTTCCCAGTTCTTGGACGTGTGGGTTGCATCCAGGTTTGTTTTTGTTTTTACTACTATATCTAAAGCTGATAGGAGCATTTGTTTAATAGCATCTTTGTGGTGTTGTCCTAATAATGTGATCCTTGAATCAAAGATTATGAAATTTCATATAGTTCTTATCATTTAATGCAGTATTACTTTCCAAGAAAGATCTTATCCAACAAGCAAATGTTAAACATCAACTCTATGAGGGCACTTAGAAGATTGGAGTGCAAAGGCACAGACAATGGCTCCTCTCCATACATTCTACTTGAAAGATCCTAACTGTAAAAAGATAACCCTTCTCTCACTCAAATGGGTCTTTGATCTCCCTGATCTGAGAGTTCCCTTCCATGGTGCAATTTGCAGTCTCTCTGGCTTGCCTATCCTATGCCACACTTGTCTGTGACCTCTTACCGGTTCACCATAGAAGATCCACGCAACGTGCTGGTGGTCTTCCTTGCTTTCTCCTGACATTCTAAGGGTACCTGTGGAGTAGTCTACCCTTCATCCTGTCATCCTTTACTCCTAGCATGGGACCAGCCTGTCAGCTAACTGTATACATGATAAATTGACAAGGGAGGAAGCACTAACAACCAGGGTGGGCATGAGGAGTTTCCTGAGGGGGTCACTTCTGATGAACTTTAAGGAACGTGGATTCTAAGGTTATGGTGTGAAGTTGGGAGTATGTACATTCCAGGCACAGTGGCAGGAGATAGAATGATGAATTCAGAGAATAACAAAATGGGTCAGTGCTGGAAGGGGAGTAATACATGTTAAAAGCCTGAAAAAATCAGCAGGAGTCAGATTGTGAAGGGCTTTAAATAAAGCCAGAGTGAGTTTGTATTTTTCTCCTGAAGGCAAGAAGCAGTCACTTGATTATGGGAAAAAACCCAAAAACTTGTACTTTAGGAAAATTACTTTGGCCAGAGAAATTGGAAGTTGGGAGACCAATAAGGAAGCTTTCACTGTAGTACAGGTGAGAGCTGATGGTACCTTAAGCCAGCAGTAGTGGCTGTGTGAGTAGACAGAAGATTGTACCAGTTCTCATCTCTTCCCTTATTGTAAAAATGTGTTAATAATAATGTTATTTCTCCATGATAATGGTATCTCCAAAAATAATAGTATTTCTTCATAATCCTGCTAACATTGAATTTTACCATTTCAAATTCTCTTTGGCCATTTAATAGTCCTTTACTGTATTTTCTTCTACTCTCTTTCCTCATTCACTATTCTCACATACACATACAAGAAGCAGTTATTGTCTCTGACTTTTTTGGGATAACTTGGTCTTGTGAACCACATTAATTCCTTTACCTGGTTTTACCTTCAGGTGCCTTTCTTGTCTGTTGGTGGGGACATTGGGGTCCGGACCATTCAGCACCGAGACTGTAGTTCCTTGAGTGGTGACTATGTCATTGAGGACGTCCAGGGGGATGACAAGCACTACTTCCGACGTCTAATCTTTCTCAGCAACAGGAATGTGGTGCAGTCAGAAGCCAGGCTGCTGACTGATACACCTCATCGAGGTAGGGGTCCTATGGCCAGGATAGTGGCATGAGGGTGGGCCTAGCATGTCTTTGGGCGTAGGGTGGGTTGGAGACAACTAGAAGTGGGATGGAACAAAAAGTAAAGCTTAAAGGTGGGGCCTGATGGCTCTAGGATTTTCTTCTTGTCAGTGGATCAAGGTGATAAAGGAACCAGGTGTTGGTGTTTGCCCTGACCTTGAATGAGGGACTTCTCAGCCATAATGAAAAGCAGGGATATTAGTTCACACAAAAAAAGATACTGCCTCACATTTTTTTCTGGGCAATTAGTCACTTTATTAATAATGCTAGTATTTTAATGAAATAGGTCAGTGACACTCTTGAATGCTAAAGACAATCAAGGTGGTGGATTCATGGAGTATATGCCCTTGGAAAAGTGAATGTTCCAGAGGGTGGCAGTCTACTCGGATTGTAGTAGTAATGAGAGAGTAAATATTACAGTGAGACTACCTCATGTTTTTTTATTATTATTATTAACTTATTTTGAGTTATCAGCGATCACTTCCATAAGCTTTTGAGTTTTAGATTTTTTGTCCCCCTCCCTCCCTACCTCTCACCCCAAGATGGTGTACAAATTGATACAGGCTATACATATACATTTATACTAAACATATTTCACATTAGTGATGTTGTAAGTAAGAATTAAAACCAATAGGAGGAACCACCAGAAAGAGGAAACAAAACACAACAGAAGAAAAAAAATAGCAAATAGTATGGTTCAATCTATGTTCAAACTCCATAGTTCTTTCTTTGGATGTGGATAGCATTTTCCATCACAAGGCCTTTGGAGATGTCTTACATCCTTGTGTTGCTGAGAAGAGCTAGGTCTATCAGAGTTAGTCATCGCATGGTGTGGCTGTTAACTGTGTGCAACATCCTGCTGGTTCTGCTCACTTCGCTGCTGCAGTTCATTCAAGTCTTTACAGGTTTTTCTGAAATCTGCCTGCTTATCATTTCTGATAGCACGCCTCATGTTTTAAAGAGCTTCTCCTCTTGGCAACTTCAGGTATTTTGTGTGCAGATCATCTCACTGACTACTGTGACTTGTATCCTTTCTCTCCTCTTCCCCTCCATCTACATTTTATTTATTTATTTGTTTGTTTTTCATCTTCATTTTATTGAAAGAGAAACTTAATCTCCAGTTTGCAGAATTGTTGATTTGAAAGGTAACCTATTCCGAAGTTACTCTAACACAGGATATTATTTTACAATATCTAGCCTCCTCTGCCTGAATACTTTATTCAATGAGCAGCTGACTACTTTTCTGAGTTAGTTATTTAGTAGCAGTCCCGGAAATGGAATTTAGTGTCCTGATTTTCTAGTCCAAAAAGTGTTCTTTCTGTTGTATCACACAGTCCTATATCCTGGTCATCCAAGGGGACTATGGGGGGAAAAAGTCTAAGAACTCTTTATAATTGTGTATTTGTGCTCTTGTTCTGATGTAAGTCTGCTTGTAACAAGTCTTGGGCCTTAACCCAGTCCAAATTCAAATATATTTTTCATATCCCCTGTTTAGCTATTTGGCAGCTTCCATAGAAGGGGCCCCTCTCTTTCAATTTTGTTGAAAAGCTCCCCTTCTGGTTCAGTTTCAGGCCTCAGTAGACAATTGTTTTTAAAAAGTCTTAGTTGAAAAACAAAACAACAAAAAGAACTTCTTTCTTTTTAGAACTTTTCAGCTTTTTCTGCCCCAGCCAAGTCACTGCACTCTAAATTGTTTGCATTTCATAATCTCTAAAATGAGATAAATGAGGCTGCTTCCTCCTGACTCACAGAGATGTTGGTAAGGACACATGAAACCTCATGGGAAAGTGATTTGAGGCCTTTGACTGAGTCAAAGTTTACAGAACAAATCCTTTTATTAAGAGGATTTGTTCTGTGAAGTTTGGATTCAGTCAAAGGGCTGCACTTGAGGACCTAGGGGGCCACATGTGGCCTCGAGGCTGCAGGTCCCCCACCCCTGGTCTGTGTACTGTCTACAGGCCTTGGCATTGGCTGTCTCCCATTGTAGGAATGCTGTTCCCTAATGCTTAATTCCCTAGCTTCATTCAAGACTAGGCTCAAATCCCACCTTCTGCAGGAGGCCTTTCCAGGTCTCCCCGCCTGTTAATGCCTTTCTTTGCATCACCACTGGTTGCCTGGCACATATTGAGTGCTTGGTAAAGACTTGTAGACTGACTGACTGACTGTTGCTCCCATCATGCCTTAGCCCAAAAGAAGCGGAAAAAGGATAAGAAGAAACTCCGGCCAGCTGATGCTCTAGAGAATCCTCCTGTGCCTGAGAGTCAGCCCATTGATAAGAGTTTTCTGTGCTGTGAACACCACAAGGCCATGGTTGCTGGGCTTGCCTTGCTGAAAAACCCAGGGATGCTTCCAGGTGAGAGAGAGAATGAATGAATGAAAGAATTTGGGACAGGGAGAGCTGCCTAAAACATTATATTTGTATGGGGAGTGGCCAAGTGAAGTGTCCTTGTGGGTAGAGGAATAGGCTTTTGGGTCAGGAAGCCCTGGATTGAAGGCTTGCTTCTGACATATGCCACTTAACCTCTCAGGGGCCAGGCAACTCTCCAAGAATAAAAGTTACAGAGAAGTTGTTGATTCTCATGAATGGAGGGAGTTTCCACACAGGGAGTTCCCCCAGGCCTTTTGCCCCTAAACGTACAGGTTGCTTCAATTAAATATGTATACACTTGATGAACCAATATGTTGCTATCTGGGCAGTTTTGGCACATACTGAGCAATGAAATGCTTTTTCATTCATTTCTTCATAAAGAAGATTATGATATTAGAATGTTATGTCATCTAGTTTAAGGAACAAATGTTCAGAATTATACCAATAGCTTCTGTGCCTTTTTGAGAATGACGTACGTAGTCTGGTGGACAGCTAGGTAGTTCAGTGGATAGAATAGAGTCCTAGGCCTGGAGTCAGGCAGCCTCCTCTTCTTGAGTTCAAATCTGGCTTCAAACACTGCCTAGCTTTGTGACTCTGGGCAAGTCACTTAACTCTGTTTGCCTCAGTTTCTTCATCTGTAAAAATGAGCTGGAGAAGGAAGTGGCAAACCACTCTAGTATCTAGTATGTGAAATTAAATCGGGTCATGAGGAGGTGGATGAGACTGAGAAAACTACTGAACAACAAAAATATATGGACTGACATAATTGTGTGTGTGTTTCTTTGAACACTATATCCAACTCCTCTTCAGATAAATGAGTGTCTGGATTAGTTTAGCCTCAAATTTATATAACCCTAAAATTGCTACACATACTAGTCGTTTATTTTTGAATTCCTGTCTCTCTTTGTTTACCTTACAAACGTTTTGAGCCCTTGAATATTGCAGAATTTCTCAAGTGAGCTCAATAATTACTCCAAAGAGTTTGGCCTATCTACACAGGAAAAACCAAGTGAATGAAGAATGCTTTTTGTCCAGACCAGGGGTGGGGAACCTGTGCCCTCAAGGCCACATGTGACCCTCTAGGTCCTCAAGTGTGGCCCTTTTATTAAGGAGATTTGTTCTGTGAAGTTTGAATTCAGTCAGAGGGCCACACTTGAGGATCTGAAGGGCTACATGTGACCTCGAGGCCACAGACCAGACTTGAATGGACCAGAGTTGAATGGATAATCCATAGAGCTGGTCTGTCAGTCTTTATACTTTGGGTAGACATTGTGCATGGATAATGAACTAGGCTAGATTTGAGCAGGAGGGAAGGGAGCAGCTTGGATTGCCTTTGGGAAACTGCAGTGCTTTATATGACCCAAGCTTCTTCACGAAGCAGAGGCATTTCTTATAGCACCAATATTCTTCCTGTTATGACTGCAAGCCATGGAATGCCACAGTCTCTGCAGTTTATCAGGGTCTGACCTGCTGGGATCTAAAAGCTTGTTAAAGTAATTAAGGGAAGAATTTGCATGAAAGGTATAGGAGAGTTCCCTAGGCAGTTCTCTTTGGGGGGATTGAGACTTTGGAAAGCCTTCGTGCCCTCTGTGACTTGGGCAGTTCTGCTTCTCCCCTTTGAGAGTGAGCTCAGGGTTGTTCTTCTTTACCAGGTGCATAGTTCTTCTGTCAGTTGCATGGGAAGAATGGTTTAAAGGACCTGACCAGAAAAATGGGTGACTGGAAAATAAGACATAGTGGCATTTGGCCAGAATGAAAGATAAATGGAGGACGGCTCTCAGGATCCCTAGGTATCCACATAAGAAGAATTAGAGGCGAGTCCCCCAAGGACATTGAGGGTACCCTCCTAGGGAGGAGTTTTTGGTAGACTAGAACAAGAATTATCCAGGATGAGAGGGCAAGGGTGGGTTACAATCTGCACTGTTGGTGGTTGTCCACACTCTGATGAGATCACAAATCCATCAAAATGTTAAGGTTTTGACATTTTTGTTTTCCAGTTACTCTTTTAGATATACTTACATTGCTTGCGTATTAGAAATGATTCTGTCACTATAAATCTCTACTTTTAAAAAATCCATCTGTTGAAATTTAGAACAGAAATTATGATCATATAGGCCAAGAAGGCAATAACAGCTCAAGTTCATGTCATGTTTTGTAGCTTACGAAGCGTTTTCCTCATGAAACCTTTTGCGTGATAGATCCCCCAGTCCCCATGTTCCCTAGGGTTGGGCTGAGACTCTCTGTGTAGGGGACAGCAGAGTGACGTTTCATTGTTTCACCTCAGAGGCCTCGCTGTCGTTCCTGGTGGTTGGTTTGGGTGGCGGTAGCCTGCCCCTCTTTATCCATGATCACTTCTTGAAGTCTCATGTGGATGCTGTGGAGATCGACCCTTCCATGCTGGAGGTAGCTACCCGCTGGTTTGGCTTCACCCAAAGTGACCGGATGAAAGTTCACATTGCAGATGGCCTGGACTACATCACCAACCTGGCCAGAGAAGGTATTGGCGTAAGAAAACTTTGAGGGGAGCATGTCTGAGCATTCCAGGACTAGGAGAGACCTTGAGGGTTAACCTTCTAGGAAAAGTGATGTGTCATTCATCCCACACTTGTAGGTCTTTACTTTGACCTGGAAATGAGCCCACCAACCCTAGTGCCCTGAAATCTACATAGCTAGATGAGTAGCCAGATGGATAAGATGTTGCTTGGCAGAGTGACAAAGGGATGGACCAAAGATATAGCAAAACCCCATTAGGTTGATCTCCTGTGAAGTGGAATTTGGAATAGGGGCAGGGTTAAGGTTCACCTTTGCTCTAGCAATGAAAAAAAAAATTCATTGCTGTGATAAAAAAAATATGCATTTGGCATTTCTGTACTCTGTAGTTGCCTGATTGTACTGGATCTCTTGATTGCCTCCCAGGAATCTTGGGGCTTAAAAAAAACAACCTTGAAAAAGGCAAAGAGAGTGTTTGTCCAGGTCACTGGGGTTACGTTCCCACGGGATGAAATGTACCTTTACTTCTTTTGCTTAGTATGGGAGTCCTCAGGTACATGCCACCTCCTTACTACATAAGCCCGTGTTCTCAGACTTCACTGAAGATGCGTTCACTGCTGTCTGATGTCGTCCTTGGCTTCAAATGAGTGGGTCAAGTAAATGGATTGGGTTGGAGGCATGGAGAATCTGTTTAGTACTAAGATGGTTAGGAAATATCTCAGACTTGGTCATCAACTCACTAATCAAGGGTTCATAGGGACTGGGTCTGTGCTTTTTTGGTTTAGTGACCTCCCAGGTAAGGAAGCTCCCCCTGCTAGTGGAGGTCAGCATCTTCTCATAGTGTTGGAGCTTTCGGTCATTCACTTTCCATTAACTTTTCAAGATATCCGCTATACCTGGAACGCTCTCCTCCCTCTGCTCTACCTACTGACCTCCCTGGCTTCAAGTCCCAACTGAAATTCAGCCTTCTACAGGAAGCTTTCCCACCCCCTTTTCATTTTAGTGCCTTCCCTCTGTCAATGATTTCCTGTTTATCCTGTATATACAGTCGATTCTCGACATGTGCATATTTAATTTTCGTGACTTAAAGCATTTGTGTGATTTATTAGTAACCTCATTTTCACTTTCACGTTGGCAACCGTGCACATTTGCAGTGCTGATGTTGCCAAGCGAGTATCCTGCCTTCCCGGCTGTCTGTGCTGCTGGGCTCCTGATGCTCAGAGGTGGTGGAAAGGGAGCTTAGAGATGACAGGTTCCCCCTTTTTACCTTGGGCTTCTTCTGACACTGCCACTCCCGCCCCTCCCCATCCCATCCAGTGTTGTCTCTCCTCTCCCCTGCATCTATGAGTTGTTTCATGGTTACTGTGTTAGGAAAAGTATGTATTATCAGAATTAATGTTTAGTTATAAAGAATTGTTTGCAGAAAAGTGTATTTTCAGCAATATCTAGTGATTAAATATTAGTGGTCTCGGGAACTTGACCTCCCTCCTATTTCCGATAGGCTTAATGTATCAACATTTGCATTTTTGGCTTTCACACTGTTTTCTAGGAATGTTACCCCTATGAAAGTAAATATTTGTTTGCATATTATTTCCCATATTAGATTATAAGCTCCTTGAGGGCACAGACTGTTTTTTGCCTCTTTTTGTGTTCCTAGTGCTTAGCACAGAGCCTGACATATAGTAGGCACTTAATCAGTGTTTATTGATTGATTGGTAACTATTGTTCAAGTAACCAAGTAGGATGTGTTGACTTAGATTTAAGAACATAATCCTACCCAAAGCTTCTTGATTTAAGTTTCCCCTTTCTGGTTGAGCATCTTTACTTAAAGTATAGACAGTTGTTCGTGTCTGCATGATGGTCTATTTCTGGGTGCCTTTCCCCAGTGGTTTCAGTTATGTTGTGGTCACATCATGTCCTACATGTGTTCCTATGAGATGCAACATAGCTAGTGGATAGAGAGATGGATTTGGAGTCTCTTACACCGACTGTGTGAAGCCCTAAGCAAGTTGTATAACATACCTCTCAGTGCCCTCCCCACCACTGTTCCCCAGATAAGTCATTAATACTTTAAGATCAGATATTGATGTACATTGGTTAAGTGAGTGAACTCCTTACCGGTAGTTCCCTTTCGTAGTGAAATGACTCATGATGATAGTTAATGTTATAACATTATATAATAATGCCTTATGGTTTTTAAGGCATTTTCTTATATTATCTCACTTGATAGCAACCCTGTGAGTTGGTGTTCTTCTTTACTATTTTCCAGGTAAGGAAGGTAACTGAGGCAAAAGAACTTAAGTTACTTTAACACTCAGAGGCACATAGTTAGTAAGTTACTATGGATGGATTTGAATTCAGATCTTCCTGTCTCTTAAGTTGAGTGCTTTGTTGACTACACCACCCAGCTGCCTCTAAAAACATAGGCTTATTTTAAAATGTATTCACGTAGTCCATCTGTAGCAGATACCTGTGACACCATCTCTTTCTACACATGACCTTGCACTCTCATTACTTCCTCATCCTTCACCTTCTCCCCAAGCCAGACACAAAGAATATTTGTTATAGGAATTCAGGGAATATTTTATTAGCCAGATATTTTCTGTTAATTGTGGGCCAATCTTTTCTTCTTCCCAGCACAAGCTCGCTATGATGTCATCATGTTTGATGTAGACAGCAAGGACCCAACGGTGGGAATGAGCTGCCCACCTCCAGCCTTTGTGGACCATGCTTTTCTGCAGAACGTCAAAGGGATCTTAACACAAGAAGGTATGGGTAGTGTAGAGGGGGAGCGGAGCTAAAGGAAGGGGCTCTTTTTTCCTCTGATGGAGTGGTTGTTGTTTTGCTTCTTACAATATTCCTTCTAGCCCTTTAGTTCACTAGAGAGGTAACTAGGCCTGGACTCAGGAAGACCTGAATTCAAATCAAGCCTCAGACACTAGCTGCCTCAGTTTCCTCAACTGTAAAATGGGGATAATAATAGCACCGACTTCTCAGGGTTATTGTAAGGATCAGTGTGATACATGTAAAGTGCTTCTATCCCTAGGCTGAAACCCCCCTGCCCACTTTCTCTCTTCTCTACCCTGAAGGTGTCTTCATTCTGAACTTGGTGTGTCGAGACTCAGGGCTGAAGGACTCAGTGCTGGCTGGACTCAAGAAGGTGTTCCCTCTGCTCTACGTACGGCAGATTGAGGGCGAGGTCAATGAGATCCTCTTCTGCCAGCTGCAGCCCGAGCATAAGCTGGCTACCCCTGAGCTCCTGGAGATGGCCCAGGCCTTGGAAAGGACACTTAGGAGACCAGGGAAGGGCTTCGATAGTACATATGTCCTATCGGACATGCTCAAGACTGTGAAGATCGTGTGATGACCGAGGGCAGGGGAATGGAGTGACATAATGGGTCTTTGGGGACAGAAACGAAGAGAAAAATAACAAAAATAATTTGAAAGCCTCTCGCCTCTCTCTCGTCTTCATAGATTTACTCTCTGTTAGCCTCTGCTATGTAATTGTTGGGCTTGCCCTGGGTTTGGGAGAAGAAAAGAGGATCTCTGCCTTCAATATCTCTTGGTATTTGGGTTCTGCCTCCCAGAATTCCCCACTGACCTCTCCTTCCTCCCTGGTTCTCGTCAACCTCATAACAGGCTACAAACCCTGGGTGTTAGGGAAACAGGATTCCAGGACCAGCATTTACTAAGTGCCTTAGAACCATTGAGGCTTAAATGGATCAGTTCCACTTAATGGGTTTTGGGTTCTGTCTGTTAGATCTTTAGGAAAATCTTGTGTCTATTGAATTCAACAAATGTTTCTCAAGTGCCTTACTTTGTGTACAGCACTGAACTGGGCAGTGATGGAGATACAAAGTTTTGATAAGATGTGTCCCCCTGCCCTCATGGAGTTTATGGTCTAGTTGGGCCCAGGGAACTATAGTGCATGCTCTTACTTACATGCATGTCTTTAATGCACATAAAATCTGAGGGGCACATTCAGTGAGAGCTTCATGAGGGAGTGGCCTTTGAACTGGATCTAAAGGAATGTGTAGGAATTTAACTGGCACAGAAGGAAAGGGAAGGGCATTCCAGATGCACAGGACAGCATGAGCAAGGGCATAGAGAGGAGAGAGTACAAGGCCTGCTTAGAGGGGCAAGAGGATAGAGTTTGGCTGGAGCAGGCAGGGATGGTGCCAGATTGTGGAGGGCCGCGAATGCAATGGAGTCATCTTCGATGTCTCATTTGCACTCACCTTAAATATCCAGTATGTTGTCAAATTTGTCTACCTTCTCAGTGTCTTTTGTGGACATCCCCTTTTCTCTAGGCGCATGGCTGCACCCCAGAACAGGCCCTCCTCACCTCTTTCCTGTACTGTGGCAGTCACCTCCTGATTGGTCTCCCTGCCTCATCTCTTGCTACTCCAATCTATCTTCCATTTAATTGCCAAAATGACCTTCCTAAAACACAGGTTTGATCATGTTTCCTGTCCTGCTTAATAAATTCTAGGGATTCCCTCTTACTTCCAGGATAAAATATAAAATATAAAAATATAACATCCTCTTGACATTTAAAGCCCTTTACAACTTGGTCCCTTCCTACTTTTCCAATATTCTTACACTTGACTCTCCTCTATCCACTCTTACCATCTAGCCCAACTGGCGTGTTTGCTATTCGTCACACACAGTACACCCCATCTCCATTCTCTGTGCTGTTTCCGTGGGCAAGCCTATTCCCAGCATGTTCTACTTCCTCACCCCTCACTTTTAGCTTTCCCAGGATCCTTCAAGACTCTACTCAAATCTCACCTTTGGCCAGAGGCCTTTCCCAGTTACCTTTGCTGCTAGTCCTTTCCCTCTGAGGAATACCTTCCATGATTATCCTCTGCATCTTCTATGTACATTGTTAGTTGAATGTTGTCTCCCCTGTTAGAATATGATCTTGAGCCTGGGGACATGTTTTTGCCTTTCTGTGTATTCCCAGTACACTTGCTGACACATAGTAGGTGCTTAATAAATGCTTACTGACTGACCTGGAAGGCAATGGAAGACAATTAGAATTTTTTGAACAGAAGAATGCCATAATGAAGCCTGTGTATCAGGAGGACTAGTTTGGCAAAGTACATGAGATGGATTATGAAGGTGAGGGATTAGGAAAGTATTTATAACAGTCTAAGGCTTTAATGAGAGCCTAAAGAGGTTGGTGATTGTGGGAATAGAAGACGTGACCCAGGCTGGCACTTAAAATACAGCTGTTTCAGTGGGATATCCACATTTCTGGAAGATTGTAGATAATCTGGGCTATTTCTCTTATTAGCCCAGTGCCTAGCACACAGTAGGTGCTTAATAAATGCTTCTTGTTGACTTGACTGTCTGTGGTCTGGCACTGAAGTGGTTTTTTAGAGATGAGAGTCAATACTGTTCTTAGATTTCATTTGGACCAGAACCTTCGAGATCTTCTGACCAGTCCAACCTCATTTTATAAAAGTTCACACAAGCAGAGCTGGCATTTGAATCCGATGTCCTTTTACTCTAAATCTAAGGCTCTTTCCATTGTACCATGTCAGCTTTGGAGCACAAAGAACTGGATCAAATCCTACCTCTTCTGACAGGAGGAGGTTTGTGACCATCACTGCCCTGGGTTTGTCTGAAATAGTAAGTGGACTGGGCTCAGTGGAAGACCTTTGTGAAATGAGTGCAATGGGCTCAATCACCCCTATATTTATGATGCCATGAAGAAGGATACCTAGTCCACAGCCCTTTTTTTACAAATAAGACCCAGAGGGTTTCAGTGTCTTACCTGGCAAGTAAAACAGTTGGGTTCTAAGTTTATTTATTTCATGCTTAGAACCTTCCACATTTTTAACCTTTGTTGTATGGCCTAAATTTCCCCTCTAGTGGTTTAAGGTCATTCCGGGTCGTGTGTTCAGTAGAGGTAACAATTCACGTATGTATAAGAGCTTTTCCATTCCCCAACCCCTTTCCATATATCATTCTTACTTTATCTTATCCCTGTTAGGTTAGAAAAGTAACGTCATAGTTTTACAAAGGATAAAACAGACTTCCGGGGGTGAAATAACTAGCCCAAAGTTAAACACATTGTTAGGTGGCAGAGAAAGAATCTGAACCCAGGGCTTTGGATTCTGAATCCAGACATTTCCACTGTACTGGCAGCTAGGTGGCATAACACATAAACCACTGGGCCTGGGGTTTATGAAGACCTTGGTTCAAATTTGGCTTCAGGCGCTTAATAGCTGTGTGACTCCGGGCAAATCACTTTCACCTGTCTGCCTCAGTTTCCCCATCTGTAAAATGAAGATAATAATAGTACCTACCTCCTAGGGCTGTTGTGAGAGTCGAATGACAATATTTGTAAAACACTAGTACAGTGCGTGGCACGTAGGAGGCACTTAATACATGCTTGTTTCCTTCCTGTACTAGGCTGTCTGGTCACAAGGATAGCCTAGTAATATATTTGTAAGCTGTTAATAGGGTCATTCTCTTGTTTTCTTCAGACTACATCCATCTCCTCCCAATGGAAGCAGTGGGGATCATACAGATAATCAACAATATGTTACTTAGTGTTTTTTTACCTTCTATTTTAAAAAAAATTTTGAGTTCTGAATTCTCTCTCTTCAGCCATTTCCCCACCGATTGAGAAGGCAAGTAATATGGTAATCAATTATGCATTGTGAAATCGTGGACATTTCCATATTAGACATACTGAAAAAAAAGTGAAAACGTTATGCTTCATTCTGCTCTCAGAGTTCATCAGTTCTGTCTCTTGAGGTAGATCGCATTTTTCATCACAAGTCCTTTGGAATATTGATCAGAGTCAGCTAGTGGTTTCAGTTTCTGCCACCAAAACTTTTTGGAGGAAACCAGAGCGGCTAAATAACAGTTTTATTTGAGTTTCTTCAGTCTTGTCTGCCCTCTGGTGGCTGATAGGCATTGATGGTGGGGGTGGAAGAGGGATGGGAAGGCAGTCGTGTCATCTCACAGCCCTCAAATATAAGTCTGGAAGGGACCTCGGAGGGCAGTTGATGCAACTACCTCATTTTGCAGATGACAGAACTGAGGTCTGGCATTGGGGGAGGGAGCTAACTAGGGTCATGTCCTGTAAAATGTCAGAGTTGGGGTTTGTACCCAGATGGGAATCTGGAGCAGTGGTCAGCGGGCTTGCGGAGAGAGTATTGGGATCCTCAGAGTGGGTTATAATTACAGATTACGGCATAGGATGTGTTAGTCTGTGACCTGGTATTTAGCCTTTTGCAGCTACGCATATTAATTACAACAAGTCATAAACCGTATTCATTAAAGAAGGAATCCTGGTATCAGGAAAAGATCATTGGCTTAGGACAACAAAGATCAAGGTCAGGCCATTCAGTAGCTATATGACCTCGGACAAGTAGCTCACCATCTCCAGCCTTCAGTTTCTTCATGGAAGGGCACTGGATTTGGAGTCGGGACTTATTCTACCCACCTACAGACTGGGCAAGTAATTTAATTCCTCTGGGCCTCATTTTCCTCATTTATAAAATGAAGAGTTTAGATCAAGTGATTGCTGTGGTTCCTTCTAGCTAAACCTATGATATGAGAGTGACACAGTGGACAGTGTTGAAGTTGAAGTCAGGAAGACTTGAGTCTGGATCTGTTTTTAGATATTTAATTAGCTGTGGGGTGCTGGGCAGAAGTCATTTATTAACCTCAGCCTCAGTCTCCTCACCTGTAAAATGAATGATAGCGTGCACCTCGGAGCGTTGTTGTGAGAATCAGTTGAGGGTGTGTGTGTGTGTGTGTGTGTGTGCGCTTATACGCACCCATACACATTTATATATATATATATATATATATATATATATATATATATATATATATATATATATTTACATTTATATGTAAGTTACATTCACCATCTCTCTAGTATTCTATCAATCTCCACCATCCCTCCATCTATCCATCTATTATCAGGGAAGGTAGGTGGTGAAGTAGGTAGAGTACTGGGCCTAGGGTCAGGAATACTCATCTTCTTGAGTTCTAATCTGACCTCAGACACTTATTAGCTAATAACCCTGGGAAAGACACTTGACCCTGTTGACCTTGGTTTCCTCATCTGTAAAATGAACTAGAGAAGGAAATGGCAAATCACTTTGGTGTCTCTGCCAAGCAAATTCTAAATGTGGACATGAAGAGTTGGATATGACTGAATAACAACAAAATAAATATAGCACTTTGCAAACCTTACGGTGTTACGTAAATGTTAGCTATTGTCATATAAAGAGTGAGAGGCCCGTGCCAGATGATCTTTAAGAGCTCGGTGCCTCATTTGCATTGTTAATATAAACTTATCCATATTAGTTGTACTTGTGGTTTCTAGAATCACAACATTTCTACCCCACATCATTTCTGCCACATAAGGTAACATCTAATCTCTGCTTGAATTCTTCCAGTGATGGGAAACTCGCCACCTATTGAGGTAAGCTCATTCCACTTTTGGATAGCTTTAATCATTGGGAAGTTTCGTCTTGTATTAAGCTTAAATCCATCTCTCTACAACTTCTCCTGGTCCTGGTTCCTGGTTTTGGCCTCTAGGCCGACAAGACTGTAATGTCTCTTCCAATAAAATAGCTCTTCAAATGCTAGCTCATTCACCTTAAGTTTTTGTGAGGCAGGTAGTGAAAGAATTATCTTCCCTATTTTAGCATAATAGGTATAGTCCTGGACTAGGAGTCAGCAACACCTGAGTTCAAATCCCACCCACAACATTTAATAGCAAATCACTGATCCTCTCTAAGCCTCAGTTTCCTCATCTCTAAAATGGGGCTGATATAAAACTCGTAGACTCTACCACACAAAGTTGTTGTGAGGCTTAAATGAAAGAATGTGTGTAAAGCGTGTTGGAACATTTTGTAAATGTCAGTTTTTGTGATTTTTTTTTTCTAATATGAGGAAAGAAAAGTTCAGAAAAGTTAATTAATTTGCCCAGAGTCACACAACTAGTAAGTAACAGAGAACAATAGCTAGAAGAGACCCCAGTGGTCATGTGGCCCAATGCCCATTTTACAGAGAGAGAAACTGAGTTCTAGCTAGGTGAAGTGATTTCTCTCAGGTCACACAGGTTGGTGTTAGAGCCAAGATTCAAACCCTGGTCTTTTGACTCAAGGTCCAGGGCTATTTTCACATGCTGCAGAAACAGACTTTAATATTTTAGGGAAGAGTGCTGGACTCTTGACTTAGGAGAGACAGATTCAAATCTCATCTCCACACAAACTATGGGAGATCATGGGACAAGCCATGTACCCCCTCTAAGCCTCAGTTTATGTATAAAGTCTCTGGAATCAGAGGACCTGGCTTCACATCTTCCTCTCTGTTGCTGTATGACCTTGGGCAAAATGGTTCGCTTTTCAGTTCCCTTATGTACAAAATGAGGGTATTGGGCCTGTGGTGGCCCTTTCAGCTCTAGACCAATGACTCTATGACCCTCTTTAAACTTAAGACTGGGTGTGTGTGTGTGTGTGTGTGTGTGTGTGTGTGTGTGTGCGTGCGTGCGTGCGCTTAGTGGTGGCGGGTAGGGGAAGGGAGATTACAATCCACTTTGTATAAAGCCGTATTTGTTATTCCCATCTCCAGTTTGGTACCATAATGGTTTATGAACGTTCCACAAGGGGGCGCTGGAAATCATATACTATCCACTGTGGCTTCAACACAACTCCAAATAGCATAATAATAATAATCCACATATTCTAGGATTCAGAGGTGGAAGGGGCCTTAGAAATCATCTAGTTTGATCCTCCCACTTTAGGAATGAGGAAGTGAGGGCCAGAGAGTTAAAGAGACTTCACCAAAGTCATACAGCTTGTTAAAAAAAAATCATGCAGCCAAACTTTGAACCCCAATCCTCTAACCCCAAAGCCACTGCTCCCCCCACATTACATGTCATTTATGTAGTGCTCTAAGAGTTTTCAAAATGGTAGGGTTCTTAGTGTCTTCTTTTTTTGCTCCCTGTCACTTAGGACAGTCACCCTACTCAGTTGCCTATTTTGTACCTTATCTTTTACCCCATTGCAGATTCCCAGGTGAATATCCATTGCACATGCAGTTCTCCCACACTGAAAAAGGATTCTCTGAATAGATGCAGTAGTAATGGGACAAGTAGATGGCTTATATTCTCCCTTCCCCACACTTCCCCTTGCTAGCTGGGAAATTCAAGTGGCTCCTGTGCTCATCTGTTTTTGTTTTTTTTTTTGCATTCAAATCAGTGTAAACTCCCCAGATTATTTTCCTTGGGGAGAGAGGGTCTCTAGTAGCCATAGTGTGGTTACAAGAAATCACCACTAATATTTCCAAAATGTCCCTTCCCTTCCAAAAGACACCGGTGACTTGAAAGATGGTGGATAGAATTAGAACTGAGGGGAGATCATGGCATCTGAGAGGTGGAAGGGACCCCAGAGTCACCTAGTCCAATCCATTTCTGAGGCAGACATTCCTTCTACCACTGGTCATCCAACCTCTGTAGAGATGAGAAACATTACTGTCCAAGGGCAGCCTTCTATTTTTGGATAGTTCTAATTGTTAAGACATTTTTTCTCACTCTGGGACAAAGTCTACTCCCTTTAATTTCCACCCACTGCTCCTGTATCTGTCTTTTGGGGGCCTAAGCAGAACACATTCTATCTAAGAGACAACCCTTCAAATGCTTAAAGTCAGCTCTTGTATCCCAACACATCTTCCCCTTCTCCATGTTAAACACTCCCAGTTTCTTTGACCAACAGTCACATATGCTATGGTTTTGAGCCCGGTTACCACTAAACATAGGGGCAGCTAGGTGACATAGTGGATAGAGTACCATTATGAACTGGAGTAGGGCTTGGGATGTATAATCTGGTACAGTCTAGCTTGGCAGTTTTATGTGAGAACTCACATTTACCTTTTATATCCAGGTTTGTATGAATGGATATGGTCAGGTAGATGGCACAGTGGCTAGAGCCTGGGCTTGGAATCAGAAGACTCATCTCCATGAGCTCAAATCCAGCCTCAGACACTTACTAGCCGCATGACCTTAGGCAAGTCACTTTGCTTCAGTTTCCTCATCTGTAATATGAACTGGAGAAAGAAATGGGAAACCACTTTGGTGTCTCTGCCAAGAAAACCCCAAATGAAGCCATGAAGAGTCAGACACAACTGAGCAACAGCAAAGCCACCGAACATGGTCTGGCTTATCAGTGTCTCTTCTAAACAACAAACATGTCATTTGGAAACAATTATATAAATTAGCACAGGACTAGGGCCTGGGAGAAATTAGGACATTCAGGGAGAAAAAAAAAATTCAAACTGGAAGCAAGTAGGAGTTTTAACAATTGATGATACATACAGTTCCATAAGCCTGGCACTGGGTTAGCACCATCTTCCTTTAGAGAGATACAGTTCCTGCCGAGAGGTAGAACTGAGTACTTCACTGCCAACCACAGAGAGGCAGCATGTTATAATGGACACAACGCGGTGGAGTCAGGAAGATTGGGGTTCTGCTCCCCATTTTCAGATCCTCTATCAGAATGTAAGCTTCTTGAGGGAAGCAACCATCTTTCTTTTTGCTTTGTGTTTGTATCCCTAGTGCTTAGCACAGTGCCTGGCATATAGTTAGTGCTTAATAAATGCATGTTGCCTTGCTTTACCTTCAAAATCTACTTGGGACACTAGCTGCGTGACCCACTTCTTGTGTGTCTGGAGAATGAGGTTAGACTTGCCAGCCTCAAAAGTCTCAGCTCAGAATCTGCGATTGTTATGATGGTGACAGGGAAGGTAAGAGGCTGGTGCTTAAGTGTGGGATATTGCAAAAATTATTTCAGAAAGTCTGATTTGAGATAAGAGATCTGCAATGTGAACTAAAAGGGCTTGAATAGGTTTTTAATTCTGCCATGAGGATTATGTTTCTATACCCTCTACCTTGTAGGTGCCCTGAGATTTCTCTATTCTAAACTGTGGTGCAGAAATCCCAGTATCAGTCCCAGATGCTATCATATCAACCAGCTTGCATATCCTCATCAATTAGTCAATCACCCTTTCTCTTTTGCTTTCATTGTTTTTGATGGGCAGTTGTGATGAAAATACCACCTGTACCTTGGTTATCATCAGTTTCTTTTCCAAGACTTCATAAGCATTGTAAATGCTTCTGGATTCCTCGTGCCCACATGGATCACCAGAAGTGAGCAGTAGTTATACACTTTGATAAATCATTCAATCAATGAGGATTTATTAAGTTCAGGTTTTGTATCAGGCACTTTGCTAGGCGCGAAGGATCCAAACGCAAATGTAGGACAGTGGGAAGCTTTTGCTATTCGGAGGGAATGCAACATCCTCACAGATATGCAAATACAGAATATGCGCACATATACACACATGTGCACACATACAAAGTAAATGCTTTTTTGTTTTTTGGCAGGGCACTAAATTGGGGAATTAGTAAATGCCTTTTGAAAGAGACAGTTCTTGAGCTGAGCCTTGAAGGAAGATAAGAATTCCGAGAAGTGAAAGTGAGGAAGGAAAGCATTGTAGGCATGGGGTAAATATAGACTCTGCAAAGACACCGAGGTGAGAGACAACATGTTGTGTATGGTAAATAGCAGGGAGACCTGTTTGGCTGGAATACAGGCTGTTTGAGAGGGAAGAATGAGTAATCAGCCTAGATGAATAGGCTGCAGCCAGATTGTAAAGGGTTTTAAATGCCAACCAGAGGTGCTTCTAGGATTATAGATATAATAGGACTAGCCAACAGTGGCTCAGTCCTTCATGCATGCTCTCTGCCAACTGCCAACCGACTGGGGAAAAGAGGTTGATGACCCTGCTTCTGGATGTGCATGACGGAGAGGTCTGCCCTCCACTTCAGAACAAGCCCGGGTGTTAAGTGACTGTTTCCTATTGGCTTACTATGTGACAACTGAAAAAACCTTTTAATTGACTGCTTTGCAAGAACTGATGAGTATACTTACAAAAATCTTCAACAGAAGGACTTTGACCTCTCTCCCTGTTGGCCTTTAAGTAAGGAAAAAGAAAAAAATGCTGTGGATCCCAGGGTGGAGAAGGGTCCTGTATTTTACCAGGTTGACATAAATCCATGAACATGTGGTACTCCTGCTTTGCTCTTCCTGTTCTACTTATTCTTCCCTAATTCTACATGAGTGAGTATTAGGGATGTAATGAAATTACCTGTGTGCTTCAGAATAGTAAAAGAGCCACTAGACGTTTAGAAACTAACATCCATAGCAGAGTCTGCCTGCAGCCAAACCTGGTAATAGACCTGAGGAGTGAGATGCCTGACCAGGTCCAGCAGTGAATTGACCTGGATGCTGAGACACCATACCCTGCAAGCAAGAGAAAAACTTGTCTGTCAGCTGTGAATTGGGTGTGAGAAATGTTACTTTAAGCTTGAGCCCACTTTGTCCAAGGACAGAGATGTAGAGGGAAGGAAGAGTGTGTCCTTGCTTGGGGGAATATTTTCCTGCTTTGGGTCTTGTTATATCTTCTCAGTAAATGTCCCTTTGTAAAAGAAATTGATATTATTTGGTTAGGAGTGATATTGAGGAGATATCAATTGGTCAAAATGTATTGAGATGCTAATCACTAGTTAGATAATATAAAGATGTTAATTGGTCACTTGATATTGGAAAGAATACACTGGATGGGGGTTTAAGAGCAATAGCATTAGAAGAGTGCTCCAGTGCCTTGGGGGTTTCCCCCAGCACTCTCAGGGAGAAGCAGCTGAACTCTAGGGACCTGACCTGTGAGTGCTGGTTCGATTTGGCATAACGACTCCTTGGAGCGAATATGGGATACACTGATTTAGAGCTGGAAGGGACCTTAGAAGTCAACTAATCCCAATTTCTTACTCACCCTTTACCCCTCCCTGCCATTTTACACATAAGTAACTGTGACCCAAAGAGGATAGTAAGTTGCTCATGGTTAACTGAGGTAACAGATGTCAGAGCCAAGACTTGAAGTGAGGTCACTGCACTGTGCTGTGTCTCACCCTCTGAGCAATGGCGGCATGGACATAGGGTGGAATGGGCACTGAAGTTTCTTGAGCAGGAAAGTGACATAGAGCAAGAGGAGAAAGTTGGCTCATTAAACTTTGGTTCAGTTGTGAACTGGGATAGGGCCTGGGATGTATACTCTGGAACAACCTAGCTTGGTTATTTTATGGAATATGGGGAAAGTATTTGCTGAAAGCATTGCTTAAAGAAAACGTATGCCACATCTAGCTATGGTTCTCTGCCAAATCCCAGTCAATCCAGAGCTCCACTTTTTTCTCGCCCTTAAAGAACTAGGACTAGAAGAATTTTTTTTTAATATTATGACTACTATGAAATCAGATTCAATAGCACCATCTTGAAATATAGGAGAATTATAGGAATCTGAGGTTGAAAGTCACCTGAGGGATCATCTAATTTCTTATTTTGTACAGTGAGGGAATTAGACTATTGAAAGTCTCTTCCATTTCTAAATTTTATGATAATATGATTTTAGTCCAAAATTCTCTTTTTACTAATAAGGAAATTGAGATCCAGGGAGGTGAAATGATTTGACCGAGGTCACGGAAATGAAGACCTCCTCCCCCAGTATAGTGGTGGAAAAGTTGGGGCTAAGAGTAATAACATATTTCTCTAGGGGAGTTGAACTTCGATTAAACCTCCCCATCCTAGAAAGTACTGAATATAATCACAAGGTATTAACTAGGTATTAAACTAACTGTAAAGATTCCTTGATCCCTTTAGGGCTTACTGTGCATTTTAGTAAAGTTTTGTTTTTGGTTTTTTGCTAGGCAATGGGGTTAAGTGACTTGCCCAAGGTCATATGGCTAGTAAGTGTTATGTGTCTGAGGCCGGATTTGAACTCAGATTCTTCTGACTCCAGGGCCCGTGCTCTATCCACTGTGCCACCTAGCTGCCCCTTCTGTGCATTTTAGTAAATGTCTGTGCTAAGAACAGATTATATCTACTGGATGATAGTAAATAGGAAACATGCTGGTGGGGACTCATGAACTACATAAGTATGAGTGGTCACCCACAGGATATTCTAGAAGCTGAGGTAGTTGTCCCTCTGGGGATGCAACCTGCAAATCTGTGAATAGGAGCTAGGGAGTATTTTTATAGCACTATAAGGTTTACAAAGCACTTCATTTACAACCACCTTGTGAAATTGGTTTTATATTATTAGCCCATTGTGCAGACAGGGAAACTGAAAATCAGAGACTTGCCTATGGTGACACGGCTAAGAAGTGTCAAAGCCAGGCCTGGAATTTATGTCTCGAGTCCCAAACACTACACCATGCTACCTCTTCAGCAATTGCTTTATATGACTGTCATCATTTATCTGCTCTTAGTTTAAGAGTGCTTTTTTTTTTTTTTTTGCTTTTTGGTGAAGCAGTCAGGGTTAAGTGACTTGCCCGGGGTCACACAGCTAGTAAATGTCAAGTGTCTGAGGCTGGATTTGAATTCAGATCCTCCTGACTCCAAGGCTGGAACTCTATCCACTGTGCCACCTAGCTCCCCTTTTTAACAGTACTTTTTAAAAATTACCATTATCTTTTTACTTTTACTAGAGTGAGAGCTCCCTGAGGGCAATGAGTCTCAATCATTGTAAATGGATGAATAAATTAAAAATATACTTAAATGCTTACTATGCACAAAACACTATGCTAAGTGCTGGGAACACAGATAACAAAATCAGGCAGTCCGTGCTCTCAAGGAGTTCACATTTTAATGGGGAAGCCACAGATAAAGGAGGTTTCAGCTGCAAATCAGATGGAAAAAGTTGCATGATCCTTAGGTTGCTGTGGGAAAGCAGATGGGAATGCTTTTTTCTTCACTCTCATTTCCACTGGTAAAATCATGTCACTTTCTTTCTCCCCCCCCCATTTTTTGAAAGGAAGATTTGTTTAACAAGTTTTCACTTTGTGGTGGGTTTTTTTTTGTGTCACTTTTGGAAGTTGAGCCATTTGATGGTGCCCGAGGACTTTGGTGACCATATAGTCTTCTCCAGGGTTATCTGTGGCTGTAGCCACTGCAGGTTACGTCTCCACGGGGTCTGCTGCCAAGGATGTTTTCTGAGGGCACTGAGTTGGAAGCCTTGCTACTCCCAAGGCTCTTGGGTTCAGAGTCCTGGGCTGTCCCCACCAGGGTCTGAGGGAACATGGTGGTCAAAGTGGTGGTGATGGTTGACTTGCCTGGCACATGCTGTCTCCTCTCTCTCCCTCAGGGTGCCTTGCTGGGTCAGTCAAGCTGGACTTGCTTACCCTGTGTGTGTGGCAGTTGGTAGGGATGGCTGGCACTTAATAGGAGGCACTTGATGGTTCCTTTTTGAATCGGTGAATATAAGTGTGCTCCATTAGTACAGCTACTATTGTCATATCTAATATCATTTGTTGTTGTTTAGTCATATCCAACTCTTCCTGTTCCCTTTTTGCAAACAGAGTTAAGTGACTTGTTCAGGGTCACACGGCTAATAAGTGTCTGAGGCAAGATTTGAACTCAGGAACGTGAGTCTTCCTGACTTGGAGCCCAGTGGTCTATCCACTGCACCCCCTAGCTGCTCTTATGTTATTTGTACTCAAAGGTCTAAGGGTTAGGCTTACTGGGACTTTCTCTGTGACCTTTCTGGGAACTTTCCTGTAACCCAGATACCAATGTAGACAAAAGTACCAATTTAAATACTATGAATTGTGCCATTTAAATTCTTCTGAGACCACCACTTCCTTTGCATAAAGGATGAATATTTTGGATTGCCTAAGGACCTGAGTCTCCCATGTGACAATTAGCAATTCTAGTAAGATACCAGGAGAGATGAGTGTTGCATCTTGTCCTGAGGTCTCCTGGTTAAGTTTGGTTATTCTGAGGCTGGGCTTCTGAAAGCCTGATGATGTCTTTATGCTAAGGGCCTACTCTTGTGGCACAATGGAGCCTTAGAACAGAAAGCTGAGCTGGAGTGACTCACTAGCTGAGAATGGCTTGGGTCTGGGTCATCTACCCAGCAGCCAGGGCAACCAAGTAAGAGTCTCTTTGTCTGCATTTACTCTGGCCATGACATCAATGGCCAATCAGGAAAAATTTCCTTTCCTAGCTTGGTCTGTCCACTGATACATACACAGAAATCCTGACACCAGGGTCAAGATTGAGTAGTATTTTAGAAGCTCTCTGATCTATGACTTATTTGAAGGGGAGTATGGCGGGTGAAGGAATGGGAAGTGTTGGGAAATGTTGCCTTAGCTTTGAAGAATCAATTAATCAACAAACATTTATTAATAACCTGTCTTTTGTCAGGGACTATGTTCAGTGTTGATGATATGAAGACGCAAATTAAATCATCCCTGTCCTCAGAAAGCCTACTTTCTATTGAGAGAAACAATATTTACTTAAGTAAATCTATGCAAAGTAAACAAAAGTTGTTTTTTTTTTTTAGGTGGGGAGGGGAAACACTAGCAGTTGAATGAAGAAACTACAGGAGGTTTCCTGTAGAAGCTGGCACCTAAGGGAAGGAAAGTAGGGATTCTAAAAGGTGGGAGGAGGTCATTCTTGGGAGACAGGATTGCCAGCAGAAAAGCATGGAGATGGGGCAGGTAGGTGGTGAAGTTAATAGACCACCAGTCCTGGAGTCAGGAGGACCTGAGTTCAAATGTGGTCTCAGACCAGACACTTGACATTTACTAGCTGTGTGACCCTGGGTAAGTCATGTAAGCCCAATTGTCTTGCCAAAAAAAAAAAAGAAAGAAAAGAGAAAAGCATGGGGATGGGAGAAGAAGAGCAGTTTGACTGGATGGTAGAGTACTTGCTGGAGTGTACTGTAAAACAAGACTCTAAGGGTGGCTTGGAGCCAGCTGTTTAAGGGATTTAAATGCCAAACAGAGAATACCGAAGGTTCCAGGAAGTCAGTGGAATTTACTGAATTGAAAAAAGACACAATCAGCCTGGGGCTCTAGGAAAAGCCCTTTGGAAGCTTTGTGGGCACTGTAACATAGGGTAAGAGTTGGAAAGGTCTTTAGGGGTTATCTAGCTCAGCCTCCCCATTTTAGAGATAAAAATACTGGAGCCTAGAGTGGTTGTGATTTGTAAGTTATCAGAGGCAGGATTCAAACCCAGGTCATCTGGTGACAAACCCAGCCTCAGGTGTTCCCATTACATGAAAAGCCTAAGACATGGTAACTGACATATCTTTAGAATCACTGATTTTTAGAGATGGAGAGGGCCTGAGAAAAATCTATCTAACTGTCTAACTAAAAATCTAACTATCTAAAATCCAATCTAACACCCCGCATTGCCTACATAAGGGGAAACTGACTCGCCCACCATCAAACAGCTGGTTACTGAAAATTCTGGGATCACAACCCAGGTTTCCTAGTTCTTCCCTCTACACTGCACTGTCCCTTTCCTTTGGGGGTGGAAAGGCTGTGTAGGGAACCTGGTATCTCTCCAGGGCCTTTAAAAATATCATTGTGGGTTGAGGTTAAGCCCACACAAGGTCTTTGTTCCTCCAATAGGGCTGTAAGAAAGCCCCAGCAGGCTTCAAGAAAGCTTCAGAAAGATGATGGAAGAGCAGGCCAAGGAACAGTAGTAATAGATTTCTTAAGAAAGGCTGAAGTGATCTGCCAGTCAGGTGGATGAGTCTGGCTGGTACTTACCTCTGGATAAAACGAATGGACTGTAGGTTGGTAAGATTGTGGTCTTCAAGGACTTTTCATTCTCCTCACTTAAAGCTCTTAAACCACTAGGATTTTTCCAGGGACACAAATGGATAGATGAAATGATCAGAAGGGTCACTGCTGAGCATATTTGCTTTGCCCGTAGAGGCTACATAGTCAATTTTGAGGCAATTTCAAGTTAACTATTGAGGACAGCAAAAGAAACATTTTTGTCACTGCCCCAGATTGTCTGGCAGAGACACCTGGGGGATGGGGAGCCTGGGAAAGCCAGGACTCAGAGGAAATGGGGAAAGAAATGTCAATTAATCAGTTAGCAAGCATTTATTAAGCATCTGCAATACGTCAGGTTGTATGCTAGGTTCTAGAATCAGTCACTGGTTACACCTTCTGGGTGCTCTATGACCCCTGAGTTCTGATCTTAGAAAATGATTCCAGAACTTTAGGGTAATTTTCCTTTATAATTAAAGGGAGGGGGAAGAAATTTATATAACTTTATTATATATTTAAAAGGAATAGCAAGTTGTACATAATAGATTTATAGTTTTATATGTAATTATCTTTTTATTATACTGTTATGGAAATGCCTGTTTTATCCCATAAATTAAAAAAAATAAAAAATTTAAAAATTATTCTAATTTTTCTAATTAGTTTCTAATTAATATTCTAATCTATTCATACTTTTGACTTTTTTTTTTAATGGAGAAAAGGGAGACCAAATCCACACAGGGATGCTACCATTACTAATAATAACCTACATTTCTATAGTGCTTTAAGGTTTGCAAAACATTTTACACTCCTTACTGAATCTGAGGGTGATAAGTTAACAAACTGAGCTGCCGCATGGGATGAAGGTCAGTCCTTAGCCTTGAAGGGCCCACGGCTGGCTTTCCTCCCTCTGCCTGGCTCTCTCAGATACTGCGGTTGCAGAGCTGCCAATCTCCCGCAATTTGAAAGAAGAAAAAGGCTGACTCCGCAGTTCAGTCTCAGGGATAGTGTCCTATGGTGCTCAGAGAACACAAAGCTATAAAGGCTGGGAGAAAGAGAATATGATCTTCTCTTTTAGAGCCAGAGTAGACTAGATGACCTTGGGAGGTAGAGAGTTCCACGCTGGAGGTCATCAAGCAGAAGCTGGATGATCATTTATTATGTTGCAATGAGAATTCTTTTTTGGGTATGGGTTTGACTAGGTTGTCACTGAAATCCTCTTTGATTCTAATATTCCATGAATCTATTAATATAAAAATAGCTTGTGTTTCTGTAGTACTTAGGTTTACAAAATCCTGTCAACAGCCCTGCAAGACAGGTGATGCGAGTATTATTGTACCCATTTTACAGATGTGGAAATGAGGCTCCCAAAGGCTAAAGCAACTTGCACAAGGTCCCATGGCTATTAAAGTGATATAGCTAGGACTCAAACCCAGGTCCTTTGGTTCCCAGTCAAGGTCCATTTCCATTACGTCACACCGATTCTCATAATCAAAATATTTGGTTCACAGGGTCTGCTGGAAAAATGTCTGTTCTAGAAGTCAGGGTACTTGGGGTTCTAGATCAGGGACTCTGTTCCTAATCCAGCTTTCTGACCTGGAGAAAATCCCATAACCTCTCTGTACCTCAGGTTTCTCCCATGTGAAATGATATGTAGGTGGCATTTTGAAAACCTAAACTGAATTTATCATTCTTATGGCTGCTGTTGGTATGTGTTTTCATTAGATTTTCAAAACCATTAATAGGGTATACGCTTCCTCCTCAGGGCCACCCTATTGGATGCACTTGGGATGCCTGCCCAGAAGAGACGATTATGCTGAGTGATTGGCTGGTAGCCGAGGACACTTGTGTTTTGTCATATTAGGAGCTACATTATTAGACGAACCTTCTCTCTCTGTGGAGTTCTAGGTGTGGATGCACTGCTCAGTTTCCTGGGAACTTATCTCTTGAGATCATGCCTTAGGAAGATCAGTTAAAGAAATGAATGTCTAATGTAGAGGACAGCAAACAACGCTCTTTCTCCACCTCCCTACCACTACCCCATTGGAGATCTTAAAGTGATAGATGGATGATCATTCACTGGGGAAAAACCACAAGAAAGAAAAAAACAGAAAAAGTGAAAATAGTATGCTTCGATCTGCATTCAGACTCCATAGTTCTTTCTCTGGATGTAAGACTGAGTAATTTCTTTTTTTTTTTTTTTTTGCTTTTAGGCAATTGGGGTTAAGTGACTTGCCCAGGGTCACACAGCTAGTAAGTGTCAAGTGTTTGGTCTGAGGCCGGATTTGAACTCAGGTCCTCCTGACTTTAGCGCCGGTGCTCTATCCACTGCGCCACCTAGCTGCCCCAAGACTGAGTAATTTCTACAGTTCTTCACAGCTTTATTTAGAACTGGTGCAGAGGTTCTAAATAACTTATATTATTCTCTACAGTCTTCCCTTCCTTTGAACTGACCCAAACTCTTAACTCTGACTTAGAAAAGACTCTTAATCTTACAATATTGCCTAAACCAAATTAACCTCCTGGGTGTTCTGTGGACTGGCAATGATTTGGGGGCCACACCCATAAACTGACCTTCTTTGCCCACGCCAATCCATGAATAATGATTTATCTGGACTAGACTCCCAAGCCCTGGGACTAGATTGTAGTAAGTGTGGTTATGGGCATGGTAGAGAAACATCTTGCCATGGGATGTCCCTTCCAACCATGGCTTCTGAAATGCCCGGAAAGGTTCCTGGGCCAGGGGATGCTGCTGGGGATTTGTAGGGTAAGTAGGCAGGTTATTCCTGCAGCTTACCAGGGTGGCAAGAGATAGCTTGCTATTTTTAGGATGGGAGAGAGGATAAATCTGCTTGTTTCCCCCCTAATTCCTTGTGTAACAGGAGACTGCCCAATGGGAGCCTAGTCATTCAAGTATGCCTGCTATGCTCTGCCTACATGGAGGTTAATGAGCCTAGTTTTGGCAATGAATAATGGAGGAGGGCCGTGCTCTCCTCTTCAGAGCATGCCAAGTATTGTGATCCTTTCCTATTTGTTTGCTATTGGATAATGGGAAGCTTTTTAATTGGTTGCTGAGCCAGAATTAAGTATACACATATAAGGCATGGACAGGCCAAATAGCATTCTCTTACTTTTTGAAGTTTGAGGAAGAAATGGCATAACTTTCTGGTGGGGAGAGAGAGCTTGGACCCAAATCTCCCTCTATTTTCATTTTGTTTATTCTATCCCCACCCTAGGTGAAGGAGTATAGGAGACAGCATGACCTTGTGAGCTTTGAAAGGTTGGAAGAGCTACCACCAGAAAGTCTAGTGATGGGATTTTCTGATAGAGTTTATTAGCCACTTGTTAGCTAGCTGCTTAGCACATTAGCTTAGCTGAATAAGAATCTAGACCAGCCCTGAGGGGCTACCTGCACAAGCCAGTTCAGCAGTGAATAATCTGGCAGCTGAAACACTGTGTCCTACAAGGTCCATTGGCTGTGCCACAGCTGACGGTGAGCATGACGGGGCAAAGATTTAGCAGCTACCACTTTAAGTTTGAATCTATTCTCCCTAGAATGGAGGTAGCAGAAGGGACAGTATGACTTGGTTCAGGATGGAGCATTGTTGTACTTCGGTTCTTACTATATTTTTTCAGTAAATATTCCTCTATAAAAAGCTAATTGATATCAATTGAATATTGATGATATCAAGGAGATATCAAGTGATTAAAAATGGTACTGGGGGGGATACTAACTTGTATTGGCAAATGATATTGGGGCCAGTAATTACTGGCTATCAGTATTGAGGATAAGGCAACTAAAATCAGATTGGGAACTTGAGTTGAGAGTATTGGAAAGATTTTGTCAAGTCTTCAGGGGTAGGTACCATTAGAACATGGGGGAAGATGTAACCAGCTGTGTTCTGGGGACCCAACCTGCCAATACACATTTGGGTTGAGAAAGTCAGTCAGGCAATAAGCGTTTATTAAGTATCAACTATGTGCCGTGTTAAGCACTGGGGATACAAAGAAAGGCAAAAGCCGGTCCCCTGACCTCAAGGAACTCATAGTTGAATGGAGGAAAGACAACATGCAAACAACTATATAGAAATAAAATACACCCAGAAGAAAGGCTTTTTTTTTTTAAGGTGTGGTATTTTAGCTGGGACTTGAAGGAAGTCAGGAGGCAGAGATGAGGAAGGAGAGAATTCCAGGCATTGAGGACAGCCAGTGAAAATGCAGAGTTGTGCCTTTTGTGAGGAACAGCAAGGAGGTCAGTGTTATTGGATGATAGAGCACCTAAGGGTGAGTAAAATGTAAGAAGATGAAAAGGTAGGAGGGAGAGCAGATTATAAAGGGCTCTTAACACCAAAGAGAAGATTTTATATTTAATCCCGAAGGCAACAGAAAGGACTGGAGTTTATTGATTAGGCAATGACAGGGTCAGACCTGCACCTTAGGAAGATCAATTTCACAGCTGAGTGGAGGATGGAGCGGGATGAGGAAAGAGTTGCAGCAAAGAGGACCAACCAGCAGATTATTGTAGTTGTTCAGTCCTGAAGTGATGAAGGCCTTAATCAGAGTGGAAGCAGTGTCTTAGGTGAGAAGGGGGTATATATAAGAAATGTTAAGAAGGTAAAATCAGAGGAAATGGCAACAGATTGGATAAGGTGGGTGAGAATGAGGAACTGAAGGTGACATCTAAAAAGAAAAAGAAAAAAGAAGGGGGCAGCTAGGTGGCACAGTGGACAGAGCTCTGGCCTTGGAATCAGGAGGAACTGAGTTCAAATCCAGCCTCAGAAAACTGACACAAGCTGTGTGACCCTGGGCAAATCACTTAACCCCAATTGCCTCACCAAAAAAAAAAAGGTGACATCTAGGTTGTGAGCCTGTATGATTAATAGTGGTACTCTCATTAGAAATGAGGAAATTCAGAAGAGGAGGGGATTTGGGGGAAAGATAATTAGTTCAGTTTTGGACATATTGGGTTCAATATATCCAAGTTCAAGATGTCTGATTGTTAGTCGGACATACAAGGCTGGAGGTCATTAGAGAGGTCAGGGCTGGATAAGTATACTTGAGAATCGTTAGCAAGAAGATGATAATTGAATCCATGGGAACTGAGGAGCTCACCAAGTGAGATAGGGCCCAGGTCAGAACCCTGGGGACACCCATCATTGTCAGGCAGGAGATCCAGCAAAGAGGACAAAGAAGGAGCGGTCAGATAGGTTGGGGAAGAACCAGGAGAGAGGAGTATCATGGAAACCTCAAGGAAGAGAGAGCAAGGGAAAGGAGGGTGTTTGTTAGTGTCAAAGACTGCAAACGATAAGAAGACTGAGAAAAGGCCATCATATTCGGCAACTAAGAGGTGACTGGTAATTTTGGAGAGAGCAGTTTCAGTTAAATAATGAGATTGGAAGTCAGACTAAAAAGAGTTAAGAAAAGAGTGAGAAGAAAGGAAGTGGATGCATAGATTGTAGACATTCTTCTCAAGGAGTTTAGCCACAGAAGAGAGAAGAGATATATGGGATAAAAGCTAGTGCAGATGGCTAGATCAAGTGAGGGGTTTTTAAAAAAATTATTTTATTCTGAATTTAAGAAATAATACAAACATTTCTATAACATATTGGAATAGAAAAAAGATGATTGTACACTAAACTACAAATCTATTATGTACAACTTGCTATTCCTTTTAAATATATAATAAAGTTATCATGTAACTTTCTTTTTTTCCCTTTTTTTCTCCCCTCCTTTATCACTCATATAAAGGCAACAAGAAATATTTCATGAGGCATTTAGTTATCTCTTACTGTAGTTCTCAAGACAAATATTTGCAAAAATACCACAACAAAAATAATTTCAGCTTATGTACCATCATTTATTTTAGAGCATGAAGAGCAAGAACTCTATGAAAAGCTCAATAAGACCTTCCAAATTAAATCAATATACTGTATACTTTTGTAAAGCTGTATGGGGGTGTGTGTCCCTTTTAGGAGTAGATAGTTTTTATAACTGAAAACAGCAGAAACAAGGACAGTTGTAAGAAAAACACTGAGAAAGCAGCCCACAGAAAAGGTGCTTATTGGGAGTAAAAAATGACCACAGAGTTTGATTTCCAAGCATCTAATTTGCATATGGTGGACATGAGGATTTTGAAGTTAACTTCTGAAGAAACCCTAATGAACTGGAAGCTGGAGTTCAAATGTATATTGCCTAATGATGGCTTAGCTGGCAGAAATGTGGATTTTGGTTTATCATGATAAATAGAAATGAGGTATCTCACTGAACAGATCTTGCTTTGGGTTTTTTTCTTTTTCTTTTGGGTGAGGCAGTCTGGGGTTAAGTGGCTTGCCCAGGGTCACACAGCTAGCACACCATGCTTTGGACAGGTAGGGTAGTTTAGAGGGCTGGAAGCCCTGGGAGCAGACTTTAGAGCTGAGATCGTTGGATGAACTCACTTGGAGAACTAACCTTTTTCACTGCTGTCATCTGTTGCTTGCTTAATTGATAGAAGAGACATGGGAAAGCACTGCAGATCCTTGGCTTGGGGCTTCTTGGTTAAAAAAATTAAAAAAAAAACCACAAAAAAGCATGGCACTACCTTGACAGCCCAGAAGAGAAGAGGTCTAAGAGCAGCAGTCCTGGAGAAACAGTTGTGCCAAGCAGTGACTTGTGAAGCTGGTTCCTGGGGAAAACAAAAGACATCAAGGCCTGAAGTGCAGACTTGTGAGTTGCCCCAGGGTACGTGTTGGCCAAGCATGTTTTCCTGCTATGGTTTTGTAAGTTTTCGGCCACTCTACCCCACAGACGCTGTGTGCATCAGTAGGAGACAATGTCCATAGCTTAGGAGTGGAATGTTGTGTTACTCTGGCTTTGGCATTCTGTTCAGTACATTCTTCTGAATAAGAGTTAATGGAGTTCAGCTGGCTGATTGGTTAAATGGGAAGCATTAGTAACGAGAATAGAGTAGAAACTTACCAAGGTTATCCCTAGAACCTTGAGAATTACTCGTACTCATCTGGGAACCCCCAAATAGTTAGGGATCAAGTATAGCTTGGATGAAGAAGCCAACTCAGAGAAAAAGACAATTATTTGAATTATTCTTCCAGCAATCTCTGGTTTTATGCCCATGGGCAAGTTGTAAAAACTTGCTCTCAGTTTCCCTGTTTTACAAGTGCGGATGACTGCCTATGATACCTACTTCACAAGGTGGTTGTGAGAGTCAAGTGAGATGACAGATGAGCTTTGTAAATCCTAAAGCACCATCAAATGCCAGCTATTGGTGTTTTTGATGCTATTTTATCATTCTTATCTTTTTTTTTTTTGGATGGGATTCAGAAAGAGTCCTGGCATAACTTACTACTTTGCTAATCTTTTTTATATTTATATTTACTTTATTTATAATATATATAAACAATATATAAATATTAATTTGTATTTATATATTTTATATTTAGTATGCTATAGATTATTTGTATGGGTGGATAAACTAAATGCTCTTTGTAGTTAAATAAAAGTATTATTGTTGTTATTTGTCCGGGTTGAGCAGACTGAGAGCGTCATGCTTCAGGGAACAGGAGTATAAAGAAGAACTTATACAAAAGAGAAATTTAGCTAAGGAATATTATCCCAAGCACAGTAAGATATCACAATAATAATATTATAACATAATAATTATTAATATATAATAATACCTTTGGAAGAAAACTCCCATTTTTGATTATCCTGATGTAATCAATAGCTGAGAACTGTTCAATTCAAGGGAGGGGTAAGAGCCACTTCCCTGTGTTTCTACAGCTCTCAGAAAAAGGCTAATAGCAACGCCTTCGCCTGGCCTGGCTCGTGTTTCCTATGACTCCTTCAATAACTCATTCCCAGAAGAAGCCGAGATGTTTCAATTAATCAAGTATTTATTGAGCTCAGCACTGTGGGGACCCATCCTATAGATATCTTTAGTCCCTTGTTGCCCCTCCCTTCAAAGGGTTCATGATCTAGTTAGTTGAGTCGAGACTAGCGCACCCAGAGCAATTAAAGTACAAGACTGGCAGACGGTTTGTAAAATTCCCCAAGCTTTAGGGATCGGTTACATAAAGGGAACCGGTGCTCTATTTTGCTGGGAGCGTGTGTTCCTAACTTTCTCTGTATATGCTCTCTCCACACAGAGAGAAATAGGCAATATCAAAACAAATCCTGGCCTTGAAATCATTGAGATCCTGAGATCCGGCCTCTGATGCTTACTAGCTGTGTGACCATGGGTGAGCCTCAATCTCCTCATCTGTGATATGGGTCTAATAGCACTGACTTGCCAGGACTCTATTAAAGCTCAAATGAAATAGGTATGAAAAGCACTTTGCAAACTTTAAGCTATTTTTAATTTAAAACTGCACTGAGTATTTTGGGACACTACACAAATGTCTGATGTTATCAGATTTTCTTAGAATAACAGATGCCAGGATGGAGCAATAGAGTTCTGGATAAAGAGTCTGGATTAAGATTTGGGTCCTACTTCTGCCCCTGTTTACTCAGATTATTCTAAGTATCTGCCCCCAAAACCTTGGATACATCCCCCTCTCTGGACCTCAGTTTCCTCAATCTGTTACATGAAAGGTCTCTTCCAGCTTTGAGTGCTAAGATTTTACAACTAAACTGGAGTTTTTTGTTTGAGGGTTGCCCCAAGGATACCACTGTCTCTTCAGAGATATAGGTATTGAGTATTTTAAGTCTAGCCTCCTCTTTCTGGATTAAAATTTAGTGGAAGAACATAAGCAAAATTTCCTCCAAATCCCAAAGGTCTTCTGGTACGTGACTTTGCTTCTGCCTTCATGCTGATTGTTAATTCATTGTGACAGTTCAGAGGAACAAGATAGAACCAAAGTAGAAAAGAAGGTTTGGGGGAAAAATATGGTGAAAGGGAGCCTTGTTTCTACAGGAAGGGCTCCTAGATTATTTAGAAAAGATCCATGGCCCTCGTAAATCCACCTTCTCCTTTCTCTCAAGTTTCAGAAGACAGATGCTTTCTGGCATTAACGGGTATTAAAGCCTTGTATCTATATATCAGATTATGCCATACTATGAAATGATGTTATTACTGAGGATCCCAGCCCCTAGAACAACTACTCTGGTGGAGTAAGGATAGCTTTCTCATGAGTATCAGGCAAGAGAATTAACTTCACTTTACAAAGATAACAGAGCCAGGCCCAAGACAAAACTATAGTACAGGCATAACTCATTTTATTGCAATTCACCTTATTGAGCTTTGCAGATATTTTGGTTTTTACAAGTTGAAGGTTTGTGACAACTCTATGGGCGCCATTTTTCCAATGTGTGTGCTCACATTTTGTCTCTATCTCACATTTTGGTAATTCTCACAATATTTCAAACTTTTTCATTATTATTATGTCTATTATGGTGATCTGTGATCAGTGATCTTTGAGGTTACTATAGTAATTATTTTAGCTCCCTGAACCATGCACCTATAAGATGGTGAACTTTGTTGATAAATATTGTGTGTCTTCTCCTTGCTCCACCAACAGCTGTTCCCCATCTCTCTCCCTCTCCTCAAGCTCCTCTATTCCCTGAGACACAACAATATTGAAATTAGGCCGGTTAATAGTGTTCAAGTGAAAAGAAGAATCAATCAATGGGGCACACTTCATTGTTGTCTTATTTTCAGAAATTGACACAGCTACCCCAGCCTTTAGCAACTACTACCCTGATCAGTCAGCAGCCATCAACATCAAGGCAAGACCCTCTGCCAGCAAAAGATCATGACTCGCTGAAGGCTTGGATGATGGCTAGCCCTTTGTTTTTTAGCAATAGAGTATTTTTAAATAAAGGTATGTACATTGTTTAGACGCAATACTATTGTACTCTTAATAGACTATGGTATAGTATACACATAACTTTTATGTGTATTGGGAAACCAAAAAATTCATGTGACTCGCTTTATTGTGGTGGTCTGGAACTGAACCCACAATATCTCTGAGGTACGTCTGTATTGGAAAAATTGGTCTTTGATGCCTGTCGCTGAGCTGCTCACCAACCCACTTGTGTCCCTGGCATTCAACATCTTTTGTTACCCCGTGGCTACTCAGGGCTATTCTTTCCTCCTCTCTCACTTTCCCCTCTACATGTTTACACTGGGACTGGATATACTCTTTCCTCTAGACCTTTCTGTTCCCTTTCCTTCCCCTCCTTGCCTAAATACGTGTGTGTGCATGCGTACACATATGCACACACACGCATGCATGCACACGTATACATGCCTATAAATACAGGCATGTACATGTAAACACATGCATATTATACTACAACACATGTGCACATGTATGTATATGCATGTAAACATATTTGTATGTACACACACTTAGGGAAGAGAATATGTACACGTAAAGGTGTGTGTTTGCATATGTGAATGCAAATGTGTATGTGTGTTTGTACATATAATATAAATACACATGTGTGTATGTATAACACACATGCATTTATGTATAATGTACATACGTGTCTGTGTATAGAAAGCATATGTGTGATTTACCCAGTTAAAAATCCATTTTTCCAGAAAGTCCTTTAGTCAGTGATGCTAATGTTGGCAATTGCACTTCCTGTGACTGATTGAAGAGATCATTTTTGTCAGGAAGGCCCCAAATGCATTTTAAAATCACACTTCCCAGGGAGCCACCTACACTGAATAATTTAGTCCTTCCTCACCCTGCCCCCACCCCTACCCTCAGGTCAGGCTGTTGAATAGAAAGCAGAGATCCGTGGGTTGTGGATTTTACTCAGTGTCAGGCCAAATAAGCAGTGTTCCACATTCCCAGGGCATAAAGGAACTTAGACCTGGCAGAGAACCTAGAGCTCATAAGCCCTCTTACAACAGCAGTGTGGTAGAGCAGAAAGACAAAGGCTTGGAGTCACAGTGGGGCTGAGAGGACTTCCTGCCTCTCATACTTGCTAACTGTGTGACAGTAGCTGAGTAATTTGCTGTCTCTTAGCCTGTTTCCTCATCTGTGAAGGCGCAGAGAGGTTAAGCCATTAGTCCATAAGTAGAGATTCACAGGATGAAGAAGATTCAACCCATTCCTCCAAACCTAGAGTTACTCAGTTTTCCTCAGCCCACTGGTTGCCTCTCTCCTGGGAGTCATATAACGAGGAGCTGCATACACTTTGCCTCTCCTAGACCCATTTTAGTTTTTATAGAAACTATTTGCTGTTTTTGTTGCTGTTCAGCTGTTTCAGTCACGTCTGACACTTCGTGACCTCATTTGGGGTTTTCTTGGCAAAGATATGGGAGTGGTTTGACATTTCCTTCTCTAGCTCATTTTATAAATGAGAGAACTGAGGCAAACAGGGTTAAGTGACTTGCCCAGGGTCTCCAAGCTAGTAAGTGTCTGAGGCCAGATTTAAACTTAGGAAGATGAATCTACCTGACTCCAGGCTCAGTGCTCTATCCACTCCACTACCTAGCTGCCCTTATAGAAGCCATAGGTAGTGCGGAAGAGCTCTCTAAAATGATTTGTTCCAAGTGAACACACTTAACCAAGAGCCATAAGCTAGTAATACCCCATTTGGGGATACCCAGGCTCCAGTTTTTCCTTCTCTCCCACAATAGCTTTCCTTCCTCATTACTTATATTTTCATATGTCCCATGAACAACTATTTCTGGGGTCCCTTATTCCAAGTATAGGACTTTGTTCTTAGCCTAATGCTAGGAAACAAGAATGGAATGGGGGTGGGGGTGGAGGAGGAGAAGAACTGCTGTGAAAAGAGGAACGAGCTCTCAAAAACATTAAGAACTAAATGGAAATTTTTTTGAGAGCCCAATGATTTTTAAAACCCATTTGCCAGGCTCCTCTAATGGTACAGGTGTTATTTTTACAAAAGCATCTGAGGATGTCTCAGCTGGGAGTAAGGTTGGAGAGAGAGAGTGATTTGATTTGCAGCCAGTTGAATATGGGCACCCTGCCTCCCAATATGAGTCCCCTGCTAGTGCCAAAGGTACAGAACAAGAAAAGCCAGGGCCTTGGCACTGTGACTATGAAACACGCCATCGTGATTAAAGCAAAATGCACTGTTGGCTGGGGCCATCTTCTTGGTTATCTCAGAAATGCAGCCTTCATCTATAATCATCCAATTCACTGATTCAAACAATGAATTTTTAAAGGGGTGGGGGTGGCATATAGAGAGGGTGGGGGAGGACAGATGGAGGAAGAAGGGGAGTCATTTTAGTGCCTTGCTTAATTCTTTTATCCTTTAAAAGTTAGGTCAGGTGCATCATCAATTTCTTCTGCTTAGGGTCCTGCTGAAAAAAAAAAGAAAAAGTACATTTGCATCACAGGGGATCAAGAGACTGTGGCTCTTAGGATGAGTCACTGTCTCCATTGATGCCCCAGGCAGCTGAAGTCAACTAGGCAGACTTGTTGACAAAAAAGAAAACTGCAGCTAGCTGCAGTTAGAGGTTCCTGGGCTATAATAATTTCCCATCTGAGCCAGCAGAGCAGGGTTCAGCTAGGTCAAGATTTGGGGGACAGAGCAGCTTGCAGAAAATGCTGGTGGTGCAGAGCCATGATGGTGGAGTAAAAGCAGTGACTTGCTTGAGCTCTCCCCCAAACCCCTCCAAATACCTATAAAAAATGGCTCTAAACAAATTCTAGAGCAGCAGAACCCACGAAAGACAGAGCGAAACAAGTTTCTAGCCCAAGACAGCCTGGAAAGGAGACTCTGGGCATCTCAAGAAGTCTCTTTGGGTTGATGTCAGAGCTAATCAAAATTTGGACTTGAAACCCAGAACTCAGACCTAGGATTTGGAAGACTTGGGGCCTACTCCAAACTGCGCTGATTATTAGCTGTGTGACCTTCAGCGAGTCACTTAATTTAGAGCCTCAGTTAATTTATGTGTTAGTCATTCATGTGCCAGAGATAGCCGGATCACAAAAGATCCAACTTACCTTCTGTCTATAGGGTTTGTCTGATTTCTTTTGGCTTGAGCTGCTATCCAGAAAACTTGGAAGCACATCATGATGGACAATTTGATGGTCTGTGTTTGCAAGTGCTCACATCTCCAGTCACTAAAGAACTTTTAATAATGATGATTACCATCGTTAGATTTGCTTTTCATGGGCTGGTTGGACTCCCTATCCTATTCAGAAAGCACCTCCCGCCAAGATCACCAACTGCTCATGAGCCATTGACTCCAATGCAGTACCTTTTCTTTGATATTTATTCATTGTTAGTAGGGACGTATTCCTTATGGCCTAGTGTTCTCTCTGCACCTTTGGGAGGCTTCAGATTCTCCCCTCACCCTTCTAATGACCAGCCTGCCTCCTTTTCTGATCATACATTTTCTTTTTTTTATAAATTAATTAATTTATTTTTAGTTTTCAACATTCACTTCCATAAGATCCTCTCTCCTCTTTCCCCTCCCCAAGATGGCATGCAATCTGATATTGGCTCTCTATATGCATTTGTATTATAACATATTTTCACATTAGTCAAATTGTACGTTTTCTTAATGATATCCCTTTTTGAGCATAGGTCAAATTTAATTTATTCAATCTTGACCCCCAACTCATAGTTCATCTTCAATACCTGTCCCAAATATATAGATTGATTATCCAACTGCATGTCAATATTTGGAAAATAGACATCTTTTCATCCCTTTGCTTTTTCCTGTATAGATTGTTAGGTTTTTCTTTTTCTTTTGAATAATCATATATCTCAGTGAAGAGGCCTAGTAATGTTCTGGGGCTTTGGTCCATTCAGCACAATGTCATCTGCAAACAAAAGTGTCTGGAAGAACTCCAGGCATACATTCCATATTGATTATTTAAGTGTTGAGGCAGAGTGGATAGGTGAGGATAGTGTCAGGCTGGAGTCAGAAAGACTCTTCTTCTGAGTTCAAATCCAGCCTGGACAAGTCACCTCAGTTCTATATCTATAAAATGAGTTGGCGTGTCTCAGCCAAGAAAACCCCAAATGAGATCACAAAGGACGTGACTGAAAAACAACTAAACAACAACAAGAGCAAAGGAATGGTTGAAATTGGGGTAAGTTAATCAAGGAGGGCCTCCTGGAGTAGGTGAGTTTTGAGGCTACTAGTTGGTGCTATGTTTTGAATCTTAAATACCTTTGAATTTCAGTATCATGAGGTCTCCAGAAAAGGCAACATGACAGCCATGGAAAACAAAAATCACATAAATGGATCAACCTGCATACAAGAGAGTACTCTTGAAAACAAAACCTACTCAGAAGAAAGAAGAAAGGAAATAAGTGTTTATTAAGTGAGTGCTGTGTGCCAGCCGCTGCTAATTGTACCATAAAAAGACAATCCTTGCCCTTGAGGAGCTTACATTCTAAGGATGATACACTAAAGTGAGCTGAAAATTGGAGGGAGAGTTGGAAAGGAGGGGGAGATGAAGGTCATTGACTGGAATCATGGTTTTTTAAGTCCAGAAGTCAGGAACAGGGCTATGGGTAAGAATGAAGGTTGGCTTGGACCTCTTCACAAAATGGAGGCCCCCATGGCAACTAACCAGTGGCAAAAGGGGGTGGCCATATGGAGCAATATTCCAGGTTGAGAAGGCACTGGGGACAGTTAAATGTCCCAGGGCAAGAAGGCCCCAGGTGTGGAGGGAAGTGCCAAGATGAGACAGAAGCGGAGGCCTGGTTTTGAAGGCTTGGGGTCAGGAATAGAGTCAGAAAGAGCAATGGAATCAAGGTGCATACAAGAAAGTACTCTTTGTTTGTTGGTTTGTTTGTTTTTTGGCTAGGCAGTGGGGTTAAGTGACTTGCCCAGGGTCACACAGCTAGTTATTGTTGTTATATGTCTGGGGCTGGATTTGAACTCAGGTCCTCCTGAATCCAGGGCCTGTACTCTATCTACTGTGCCACCTAGCTGCCCCAAGAAAGTACTCTTGAAAACAAAACCTAATCAAAAAGGTAGAGTGGAGTAGATAGGGAACTAGATTTGGAGTCAGACCTGGATTCAATCCCTACCTCCTTCATTTGCCAGCTAAGCAATCATGGGCGCATCAGGTAACCTCTCGAAGCCCCAATTTCCTCTTCTGAAATATGGAGTTATAATATTTATACAATCTATCTCACACAATTGTGAGGCCTAATAATAATGAAAATAATAATAACAAATTTATTTAACATTTATATAGTGCTATAAGCTTGCAAAACACTTTACATATATTATCTCATTTGATCTTCACAACAACCCTGGGAAGTAGTTGCAATTATTATCTCCATTCTACAGAGGAGGAAACTGAGGCAAGAAAGGTTAAGTGACTTGCCCAGGGTAATAAAACTAGTAAATGTTTGAGTCAGGATTCAAACTCAGGTCTTCCCTACTCCAAGTCTAACACTATCCAGTGTGCTTCTACAGTTATCCTTTCCACATCGTGGGGGTTACAGGTTCGGTGCCTCCGCAATCTGGAAAATTCACAAATTCTTTTAGCCCTCCCTTTGTACCAGAGAAGAAGTCTGAATTATTATGGTATTAAAAGATAAAATATGTTGATATTATATAATACTATACATCTATTTTATGCATTTCTGAGTTTCTAAACTTTTTTTGTGTGTCATCTGCTGGCCTTGTGTGACATTTGCAGCTTCCCAAAACTCCTCCCAAATTCTTATTTCATTCCTTATGTCAACCCTCGATAGATCAGAACCACCATGGGGAAAGCTGAAATGTGGAAGGGATAATTATAATGAGATAATGTATGTAAAGTACTTTGAAAAAAGCCTGCAAATGATACCTAGATATCAGTTAGAGCACTAAGCTGGTCGCGTAGTGAGCGTGAGGAATAAGTGAAGGACAGCCTGTGTGCTCTGTTGTTCAGAACTATAACTATCATTTTAGGTACCTGAGGCAACTTTCATAAAACATGACCCAGATCTGCCGCCAGAAAGGTGCCATCATATAAATTAAGACAAATCCAACTGGCAGCAGATGAGAGGCCTAGGACAGGGGCCCTAAGATGCTATAAGGATGCTCCAAGGAAGATTATTGTAGTTAAGTAGGGGAAAGTATACACTCTGGTAGCTTCTGATTTTAATGAATTCTTGCTAATTAGATCGTAAGCTTTGTTGTTTCTGAGTTGCTAAGGGAGTGTAAATGCTGTCAGTACCTGTCTAAATTTAGGGAAAAGTTCCAAGTTATACCTCTACTGTTTGTGTTTATGGAATGTCAAGAGATATAGGAAAAGATGTGGCACGTGAGGAGGACATCGACAAGAGAAATTCAGGATAAGGTGTGAATGGGTTTGTGCCATTGGTACTATTGATAGAACAGCTACATTGATGAGATCACAGGATCTTTGAAGCAACAAAGCATTAGAGCAGTGGGCTTCACTACAAGTCTCTCCAGAGCGTATGTCTAAGTCACAGTGTTGATCATGGAAGCCAATGATCAGTTTGGTTGTAGGATACCGCACCTCACATGGACACTGTCTGTGCTGAAAGGAGACAGATCTTCTGACTGGTTCTCACTAACTGGGGTTGTTTTTAAGATCATTAATGGCTGAGAGTAAGTGGGGCACAGACTCTTGTCAGAAGGCTTGACCTTCTCTCCTGGTTTGTGAGCTGGTCATACTTTTATTTTTCTCTTTCTCTAGGTCTTTGAGGTTGAAGATTATCCTTCCCTGAGGGAAGAGAAGAGGGAAGGAGATTACTTCCCCTGTTTTCATGAGCAAGAGATGGCAGTTTGTGGCAGAAGCATATGTCAGGGATAGGCATGTATTTGTATATGGTCTAGGTCTCTGAAAAGTTCAAGGATACGTTTCCTGAACCTTAACTTCTTGTGTGGATGAGGGGAGATTTTACATTCCCTCAGCAGGATGACCTCAGGCTCAAGACTTTTAGCCAGAGAAGGGAGATTTTGCAGGTAGTATACTTTGTCTCATGAGTAATCCCAAATTTGAGAGTTCCTTTATTTGAATGTTTGGGCAAGAGAGGGCTTCTTAGAGGAGTTGTTGTTGGTGGTACTTTCTTCTTGAAGAGGAGGACCATGCCATCAGGGAGGTGATGCCATGACTTACAAGTAAAGTGGATTTAAGTGAGGCAGGGCTGTGCAAAGTCACCAGCCTCACTTTCTCCTCCGGAGCCATCTGGGTCCAGTGGCAAGACATAGATCAAGACGACTGGAGATGGTCCCCTTAGCATAAGCACATCACGACGAAGTGTGAGAATGTTCATCACAAAGTGGAATGTGTCATTCTTCTTCCCAAAGGAGACTGCAGATTTGATTGGAGACAGGTGCCATATGAAGTAGGAGGCGCAGCTTCAGATTCCTCTTGAGGTAGGAAGAGTTGGCATGTTATCTGAGCTTTGAAGGAAAAGAAAGATTCTAAAGAGGCAGAGGTGAAGAGGGAATGCGTTCTAGGCATGAGTGACAGCCTTTGCAAAAGAATGTAAAAGGGAAATGAAGTGTCACATGTGAAAAAAGAGAAGGCCAATTTGTGTGGATCATAAAGTACCTGAAAGGGAATATTATATATGATGGAAGACTAGAAAGGTAGAGTGACAAAAACAAGAAGCCGTATATGATCCTTGGGGTGTTTCAGGGTCAATTGAATAGAGGATTGACGTGAGCAGATGTGGGGTGTTGAAATCTCTGTAGAGCTGAATGGATGAAAGATTGGATGAGAAGGATAAGGGACTAGAGAGACATTGTGCAGGTAGGTCATTGAGAAGGTTACTGCAATTGTCCAGGTGAGAGAAGATGAGATTTCATGACTCAGTGAGTCAATAAGCATTTATTAACCATGGTAGGCACTCTGCTAAGCACTGGGAACATAAAAAAAAATTGAAATAAAGAGCGCCCCTGCCTTCAAGGAGCTGACTTTAAAATGGGAGAAGACAGTGTATAAGAAGTTGAAAAGCCGTGGTGAGTTGGGATTGGTGTGGTAGAAAAATTCTGGAGTGCTGCTTAGGGAAGAATGATATATCTGGCTGCCCTGGCCCTGGGAGGAGCCATCCCTAGAGAAAGAGTAGCATTCCTATGAAAGAATTGTCTTACAGTTGACAAACTAAACCCATGCCATGGTAGTGGGGTAGGAGAGAAAGATTTTTGCCAGCTTTGTTACTGTCATGAGTTGCTTAGACAATGCATGTCCATGGGAAGGGAATTTCTTGTCCAGAAGTCTCCCCTTAATCCCCCACCGAAGTGTGTTTCCCTGTGTGGAAATCTAATGAGCTATTTGAGTGTGTTGCACATTTCTCTATTTGTTCATGGGCTCCTGTGAGTCCTTTGCATTTTCCGTGGGAGTGAGTTAAAAGTTGTCTCTCACCTGACATCCATATTGTATATCGACTGGTTGTGTGGAATTTGTCTATCTTGTTAACCACATTTGGGGAAACCCAGACATGATGTATACCACAAGGAAATTTAGAAAATTTCCTGGAGTGTTCCAGGTGAGGTCAGACTCCTAGATTGGATCAGGATTGGAACATTGGACCAGGTTTGGAACACTCTAGCCTTTTGGGTTACATGGATCATAGATTACAAGTTGGAGGCTCATCCAGATCTAGGGAGCTTATTTCCAATCACATGCTTGGGGTAAACATCCTCCATCTCACTGATGGGTTTGAGGCCTGTCAGTTACTCTGAACCTGTTTTAGCCTGTCTGCCGAGATGATTTTACCACGGTGTGGCCGTTGTGCATGCTACAGCTTCTTGAAGCCACAGGCAAGAGGTGGGTAACAGGTGGACACCAAAAGTGGATAAGTATCCCTGAAAAGGGCTTGGCAAGCCCTCATACCAGAGGTACTAGGCCTCCCTGAACACCCTATACATTGCTGATTTAGGGGGGTATCTACTCCAAACGTGAAGATTTCCTCTGGCAGAATGGGCAGATGAGAATAATTTATTCTAACAGACATGAAGGCAGCTGAAGCAGGTGCCATGGAACTCTTAGAGCTTGCTCAGACTTCGAAGATGCCAAGGTCACCTACTGCATCCCAGGCCATCTCAAGTCATGTTGACTTTTGTTGTGCCACTGGACTTTGATGACTCTGGAAGAGAGAATGAGGCTGACAACTCTGTGCACCTCAGTACATTTAAATCCAATTCACTTTAAAGTCAAGACATCACCCTGTGACGCCATTGCTCATCTATGAAAACAAAGGAGGACGAACGACAACAATTTTCAATCAATCCCAAATGCTAAATTCTTTTTTTGGTAGTCCCACATATCTCAGGATCTTGTCGAAGTTTGTTTTATTTGTGGGAAGTTGTTGACAAGATGAGTTTCTGTTCAATTTCAATTACATGTGAAAAAGGAATTCCTCATGGGGGCTTTGCAAATTGCTTATGTAATATGATGTGTTACAATCTCAGGAAACAGTGATGTGATAAAAAGAGTGCTGAATTTCGGATCAGGACACCTGTTTAGGAATTAGGTTTGTTATACTAGCTTTATTCCATTATTGAATGAGATTCATAACCTTGGACAAATAGGGTTGTCTTTCTAGGCCTCAGTTTCTGTGATCAGTGTCAATAATTGCAGGTAAGAGAAACATTACTGAGAAGGGAAAAATCAAAACATAGCCATCTTTAGGGTAAGAAGCATCATATGTAAAATGAAGGGGTTGGTGCAATAGTAAAACACGTTTCTTTCCTTCCATATAACACTTTAAGGTAGGTCATGAAATTATCATCATCCCTGTTTTGGAGATTAGGTGAAAAGAAATGAAATGACTTGACCAGGATCGCTCAACTCATAAAGGTTAGATCCGAGACTTGAACCTAGGTCACTCTGATTCAGAGTCCTGGGTTCTTTCCACCACTCTAAATGAGCTCTGGTTCAAATTTCAAGTGACCAGATGATGCCTGTTTCCTCTGAAGATGGCTCAGTTTTGATTTTTCTCTTCTCAGTAACTTTTCTTGTCTACTGTTATTGACACTGATCCCACAAAAGCCATGACAAGTCAGAGAAATAGGCACAATGAAGGGTGAATAGAGATGTTGAAGACCACCCAAAATCTTTGCTAGGTAGCTGCAGAGCCTAGTGCATTTGTAGGTACATAGTAGGCTTGCAATGAATCCTGTGAACAAATGGCTTGTTAAATTAACTCTGCAAATCAGGTATGCAGGAAATGCCCACTGAAGTTTATGAGTGGATAATGTGGCCTTATATAAACTTTTTTCCCCTTGTGAATAGCTATAAAATGATATTATTCTGAAACATTGCCATGAATACAAAATACATAGTTCTGGCCCTGGGCGCACAAGACACTGTTTGTCGAGCAGTGCCCTGGAACTAAGCCAAGACATTGGAGGATTAAGGATGAATCTGAAGACATTCAGAGCTATCAGAATAGGCTAAAACCTAGGGAGAAGCACAGAGTGTACCTTCTATCTCCCTACCAGGGAGGAGACAGAGTATGACGGCATCTCAGAAGTGGCCGCGGACACAGAGAATGTTTGTTCCATTCCCTGACCTTCCTTTGGTTTGGTGTCCTTTTCCCAATGATCTCAAATCAGAGATCATGAGATCTAGTGCTGGAAGTGACCTTACAGAGTAGCTAGTTCAATTTCTTAATTTTATAGAGAAGGGAACTGAATTCCACAGAGGTAAATTCAATCTGATTCAACACATATATATTAAGTACCTGTTAAGTGAGGAACAGGGGTAGGTGTTATAGTGGATAGAGGGCAAGTCATAGAATCAAGAAGATATTTACTAACTGTGTGACCATAGGTAAGTCACCTAACCACTTAATGGCCCAGACAACTCTCTTTGACCTTAAAAATAATAAGAGTTATCATAGGCAGCTGGTGTGAAGAATTTCCACATCAGGATTCTCTTCACTGATGAAAAGCACAAGTATGGCCAAATACAGAAGAAAGAAAGAAAGAAAGAAAGAAAGAAAGAAAGAAAGAAAGAAAGAAAGAAAGAAAGAAAGAAAGAAAGAAAGAAAGAAAGAAAGAAAGAAAGGAAGGAAAAAAGGAAGAAAGGAAGGAAGAAAGGAAGGAAGGAAGGAAGGAAGAAAAAGAAAAAAAAGTCAAGACACTATTCTGGGGATTTTAAATAGTCCCCGACCTCAAGGAGAGTACAATCTATTTGGGAAATATAGTGTATACAAGGATAAGTATTTGTTTTGAGGAGAGAGAAAATATTAACAACTGAGAGAAACAGGAAAGGCTTTGGAGAATTCAGAGATGAGATTGTACCTGAGCAAAGCCTTGAGGGAAGTGACTTGCCCAAGGTCACACAGTGGTAAGTAGTAGCATTAAGTGGCAAAGTCGGTGCTTTTCATCGTACACTAGTGTAGCTCATGGAAATTTCCCCAGCCTGCTTTGCTGAAGTCCTCTGCACCTAGATGTGAGATTCTGAATTTCTTACAGGCTCTGGGAAGAGCAGATAAGGAATTTATAGAGTTTTGCAGTGGTTCAGGGAATATCACAGATATCTCCCTTTTACTGCTCCATCCTACCATGTAGGACTTGGGTGAAACACCTTCTATCCCTACCCTCCACCTCCCCCCCCCCAGGTGTTTTCTCTTTGGAAAATGAGCTAATAGGAAGGGAGTCAAATGCCTGCTTTCCCTCCTTAGCTATGGAGTCCTACTTCAATTCAAAGTAAGGTCAATGGCCAGTCACAGCCTTATGAGGGTGGGGTCAGGGCAAGTCAAGGTTAGTACGCAGTGCTTTAGCAACTGGGGAATCCAGTAACATGGAGGAGGTTAAGATGCCATAGCAGAGAGAACAGACAGGAATAGATACGAAGATTTCGGCTGTGTGGAAATGAGACAAAGAGGAGGAGCCAAGATGCAGACCAAGGAAACCAGGACAGGCAGGAAACCAAGGAGTCAATTAAATGATTTCATTTTTCTTGATCTCAGGTTTCCTCATCATTCCTCAAACAAATGAAGGGATGTCTGAAGACCCTTCTCATACTAAATCTTGATCCTAGGTCTGCCACTCAGATACCCCAGGACCATTGGCGGACAAAGGAATCAGCCAGTTAATCAAGCGCCTGACATTTTTTAAATGCTTGCTATGTTCCGGGTGCTTTACCAGGTATTAGGTTTACAAATCCTGCCTTAAAGCAACTTGCATTTTATCACAGATTACAACGTGTAATGTTGTTTCTTAGTCATGTCCAATTCTTCGTGACCCTATTAAGGTTTTCTTGGCAAAGATGCTGGAGAGTAAATTTATAGGTATGTAGGAAATAGATGCAAAATAAACATAAAGGTGATTTTATAGCATAGAAAAGAAGAGGCACTAGAAGCTGGGGAAAGATCAGGAAAGACTTCATGTAGAAGGTAGAGACTGAACTGAGTTCTAAAGGAAATTAGGGGTTTTATGAGGCAGCTAGATGGCTCTGTGGATAGAGCTCTGGGCCTAGAGTCATGAAGAGCTGCGTACAAATCTGGTCTTAGACACTTACTAGCTGTGTGACCGTGAGCAAGTCACTTAACCTCTGTTTGCCTTAATCCACAGGAGAAGGAAATTACAAAACAGTATGTCTGCCAAGAAAACAAAGAATCGGACATGATTGAACTACTGAACAACAACAAAAAGAAATCCTATGAAGTAGAAGTGAGGAGAGCATTCAGTTCCAAGCACAACCAGTGAAAAGACATGGAGAGAAAGGTGGAGTGATACAGTAAGAAGGCTAGTTTAGCTGGACTGGGAGTACCCAAAAGAGAGTAATGTGTAAGAAAGCTGGAAACATAGATTGGCAACAGGTTTGAAGGGTTTGATCCCAGAAGTAATCCTAGAACTTATTGAATAGATGTATGACATGGTCAGACATACCCTTCAAGAAAATTGCTTTGGCAGCTATAAAGAGAATGTATTTGAATGGGGAGAGATGTAAGTAAGGGAGATAAATTAGGAAGCTATTGCAATACCTCAGTCTAGTGGTGATGAGGGCTTGAATGAAGGTGGTGACTCAGGGAGTTGAGAGAAATAGACTGATGTGAGAGATGTCATGGAAGCAGAAACAAGATTTGACAATGGTTTAGATATGTAGGATGAATGAGAATTCAGAGTCTGAGGATGGCAAAGAGGTTGTGAACATGGATTAAAAAAAAAAGATAGGTTGGGACAGGGCAGTGTCATGATGCTCTGGGCATGATCCCTTCTTGTACTTCTCAGGAAAAGAGGGTTCCTAATGACCCGCTGCTATCAATAGAGAGAAGTGAATTCCAAGAGCTTGGAGGACCCCAAAGGGCCACAGAAATACATCAAGAAGGGGCATCATCAGGAGGGAGCCAGGTAGCTCCAACTTTGTGCTCTGCTGGCACCCACTAAGTTCTTATTCAACCCTCACCTTTGTAAATGGAGATGTCCGGGTATATTGGTGAGTAAACAGCCTCATAGTTCTTATGTACTCTTCTCTAAAATGAATTTGGGAGGCTTTATGTGACGCTCTTTCTCATAGTCCAGACTGGAAAATATGGACACCAATTCCTGGTATCATGGATTTATAGATACGGAGTTCAAAGTGACTTAAGAAGCAATTTAGTCTACCCTCCTTATTTTATAGATGAGAAAACTGAAGCCTTAATGAGGTTAAGTGACTTGGTATATGGCTATGATGTTGAATTATTAACTATACTTGGGTTTGGTTCTTACTGTTCTTTTGTGAAGGTCTACAGCCTACACTGAATTTGAATAGGAACAAGACAGTTGCTAAAGGACAATGGCATGATGCTTTGTGTATTTCCCTTCTTCATCCCTTATGATCAGAGATTCTCCACCGTGAGTCTCTGTAGAAATCTGTGTTGCTATCCATAAACAATATGGTGTCTTTCAGCTGTAGGCTATGGGGCCTAGATGGTAAGTTTCCACAGGGTGCAAGTTAAGTCAGTTTGACTTGCTTTGTGCATTCTTAATACAGTGCCATATATCTGTACCCCAAGGGTCCAGGGGCCCTACAAGGGAACTCTGGGCTTATACATGCCTAGATTTGATCCTGAGAACATGGCCCTCCCATAAAAATACTCACTGAACAATACACATATGAGATACAATATAGATATGAGACAACTTTTTGTTTACTTCACCACAAAAAAAATACGCAAAATGCCAAGGACTCACACATTCACATGAACAAATTCAGAAACAAAAAACAAAATGAAACACAAAAACAAATATCTTGATTGACTGTTACACTCCTCATATTCTTCTTAGAAGGTAAAAATCCTTTCTGGGGTCTTGAACTGATACTGCATGTTTCTTCAGTTCTGCCATGTCTGAGAAATTCACAGCAACTGTCATGGAAAGTTGGTAAGGTCCAGATCTCCTGCCTGGTCATGGCATAGCATTGGTTCCTCAGCTATAGAATGATCCTGTTAGCAGTCTGATTCTCCTTGGGGACGCACGTGGTTTAGGAAATCTTCCTGTGGGCATCTAAATCAGGAACTCAGGGACTCATATTCAGGATGATCCAAGAAGTAGCCTCCAAAGCTAGAAACATTCATTTCTCAAGATTGTTAGCTGCTGATCTACGTGCATAAGATGAGACAGAAGGGCAGAAGGCAGCCAAAACTGTGGGGTTTAGAGCTTGTAGCCTTAGCATGTGTATATCATTTGTTTTGAAATAATGTAATAGTATTATTTATGTTAAGTAATATGTAATTACAGTGCTATTATAATAATAATTATGAACATCACAACACTTACACAAAAGTAGAAATTAAAAACAGATGAGATAAAGGTGAAATGATCTTTTGAAATAATAATTTATTTATTAATAGTGCAAAACCCTTTTTGATTTCATGATTTCATTAAATGATATAGCTAGTGAGAATGATAAATGGAATATACTTCATTATTTTTGAAAATCTTGGTTTAACCTTGTGACAGTGATTCAAAGGTCTGGTTTTAAGTTCAATTTATTTCAATATTATATTTTCATGATTGTCATAGTTGAAAAAGATACATATCCAAATCCAATTTGAAAAATGCAACATTGGCTTCACCAGCTAAAACATAGTATTCCTTTTTAGTCCCATCCACCAATTATGCACAGGTTTTTATTGAAATTCTGCTAATAAATTTCCACCCTCCTTGAGGTCAATCGATTATCTTACAAACTAATCAGAAGGTGCTGCATTTTTATATTTTTAACAAATGGATTCAAACCCCACAAAAACTCAATCTGGAAGATTTAAAAATAGGCCAGAAAATTCTGTTAGCACGCTTCAAAAGTGGTCCAGATCTGAGTTTTTCTAGGTGACACACTGACATTGTTTTCAGTAACCCAGAGAAGAGAGAGTCAAGTATTCATGAGAGGGAGGTCCCTCGTGCTAAATGTTACAGAGAGGTCAATAGTTCATTGCAGAGAAAATAGTCCATCAGATTTGGCAATGAAGAGTTCATTAGTAACAATGAAGAGAGATGCTTCCATTGAGTGAGGAGGCAAGGTTAACAAGGAGTTTGTGAATGAGGGAGACTGGAAGGATTGTCATGCCCTTGATGGAAACGGGGAAGTTTGGAAGAGCAGTGGGTTTGGGGAGCAATGCCGTGAACTCTCCAAAGCAGATCACGATATGTCCAAACCTAGACCTCCTGTGTTGTAGCCCTCATTCATTGAAAAAGTGTGTGTGTGGGGGGGGGGGCGGAGGGGCAGTGTTACTCATGGTCAGTGTTACTCATGGTCAGTGTTCCAGAAGTTACAGTCCACTGCCTGTTTTAACCATGAGGTGATTTGAGAAGCATCTGCAGATCTAGGAGAGGGGAGATGAGATAGCGATTTTGCCTGTTTTCCAGTGCTGGAGTCAAATTAGGTTGTAACTGCCCTGAGGCCAGGCCAGTGGTGGGAGGGAGTAGAGTGGGTGAGTGTTAAGCTGTTATTAAAGGGGGTGCTATTGTTGCTTTGGAGACAAGTGTGTGTGCAGATGAGGAGAGGGCATCTTCCCACGGGCCCCTCAGTGGGCTGTGGTCCCACTGTGGAAACCACTGGTCTTAGGCTTATCTGAGCAAGCACATGTATCCTAACTCTCACGTACTTCAGCAAGTACATTCCTGCTGGATGGGGGATGGGGGAGATCCCTTTTCCCTAGCTGGAGGGGTTGGGAAGGGAAGGGGAGAAAAGGGAAGGGGAGGGGATGAGAGATGAGGGGAAGGGAAAGGGAGGGAAGGAGAGCAGAAGGGAAAGGAAGATGAGGAAATGGAAGGGAAGGGAGAGGAAAAGAAAGGAAGATGAGGAAATGGAAGAGAAGGGAGAGGAAAAGAAAGGAATGGGGTATAAGCATTAATAAAGTGCCTTCTTCGTGCTAAGCACTTTTACAAATATTATCTCATTTGATCCTCACAACACTCCTTCAAGGCAGGTACTATTATTATCTCCATTTTACAATTGAGGAAACTGAGGCAGACAAAGACTAAGTGACTTGCCCAGGGTCACACGGCCCATTAGTGCCTGAGGCAGAATTTGAACTCAGGTCTTTGTGACTCCAGGCCCAGCTAATAATCCTTTGCAACATCCAGCTATTTCAAAGGGAGAGAAAGCCTGTGAAAAGGAAGAGCAATTCCCCACTCCACCCCCCAAAAAGGCAGAACTACCCTATTTTTTTAAAAGCTTTTTAGTAACCCACTCTTATAGACTACAGAGTTACTCTAAGAGACTCTTTTAGACCACAGCGTGAGAGGGTTCCTTAGATAAGAATCTGGCACTCCTGACTTGCAGTGACCAATCACCAGGAAGCAGCCCGGGTCAGACTCAAGAGTTCACTGGGCCCTCCCTCCCAGCAACGTGCATGACCCTCAGCTTGGGGCCATAGAGAGTAGGCTGTTCCAGGCCAGCAAATCAATTTGGGGTTCCCCTGGTTACCCCCTGCTCCAGGCAGTTGTCAAAGGAGACCATATAAAGGCCTTTCCTTCAAAGATAGCCATGTAAAAGTTAGCTACAAATTGGTGACCTTTTCTGCTCCAGTTTTTTTTTTAAGTTCTATCCCATTTACCAAATATAAAAGTAAAAATGCATGGCTTATACCTCATAGATCTGAATACTTCATAGAGTAAGGTGATCAGAACTTGAGTTCCAATCCTAGTATTGCTGATGTCATTTTCTTTGCCAAACTATTGCGCAAATCTGTCTCTTATTTTTCATTTTCCCCAATGTGGGTATGATGATTGACTTTTAGATAATGTTAGCAAATTTTTTGAGATTCTCCAAAGGGAGGTGTCAGGAAAATACACGATGCATTGCTTAGGACGATATGCCCAAATGACCCATCTGTTTCAACAGACACTGTGTTGGACACTGGAAAAACCTGTCTTGTTTTCTCTATAGAACAAGGGCTGTTGATTCCCTCTGATGCCATCTGCTTTAAGCAAGGGAATGTGATAAAATGTGTCCTTTTAGAAAATGATAATGGAGCTTCCTTGGAATATTCACATATCAGTTGGGGGCTTATCATATATAAAAATAGATTTGCATTAAAACACAGAAACGGAACCAGAATAGAAACCATATTGCATGGTACCTTTTTTTGATAAGTAGGTTAGTTCTCCTAGAATTCTTAAGCTGTGGAAGAGCAGTCAGGAAATTAAATAACCCAGCTCCAGAGGCCTCAGTTGTGTTTCATAATTGGTCCAGGCTTAGAGAGAAAGAGATGGGGGTGGGGTTGAACATGGAAAGATCTTTGGTCAGGCCCATACTTAGGTTTTTCTGAGCCTCTAACAGGATAATATTCCTGACCCCTGCTCAGGAAGGGTCCCTTCCCATACCCAATACTCAGTTTCTCACCCCGTTCTTTCCAGGATTGGAGAACTTTTGAAAATGCTTTCATAGGAGAATTGAGAATACGTCTAGGTATACATTTTTAAAAGTCCTCAGATCCAAGGGTAGCTGTTTTCTCCTATTCTAATATGTGCACCTGTGTACACACACACACACACACACAGACACATAGACACACATTATCTTATCATTTTGGCCACAGTGGCCAGCCTGAGCACAGTCTTGTAGGGAGACACTGAGGGCGGCCCTAGTTTGAAGCAGTTTGTGATCTGGTTGGTGTATGATAGAGAGCTGGTATGGCCCAGTGGAAAGAGCAATAGATTTAGAGATAAATCCCACATGTTCTACTTACTGTATGACCTTAGCTAAGTCACTTAACTTTTCTGAGTTTCCCTTTCTTAGTATGTGAAATGAAAGGGTTGGATTAGATGGATTGTGATATCAATCTGTGAAATTGCTATGGCAGGTTGAACCCCATCATTTGTGCCTGAACAGTATGCTACTGTTGGTGTTGATGGTCTCAGACTGAAGTTCATTGTCTTGAAGTCCTCATAGTAATCTCAAAGTTGGAAGGGCCTTAGAAATTTTCTGGTCCAACACATCCTGGGGGGGAATGAATGACTTGGTTAGGAGGCAGTCTCAGCCTATCTCTTCATGTGGAATGGGCAGGGTTTGCTGGTGGGCCTGTGTATTTGCAGTCAGCTCCTCTTTTTAGGTACTTGCTTTTAAATACACGTTCACCTCCAGGCATTGTGTCTGGAAAAATGCTTGATGGTTAGGGTTGTCTCAAATGGAGGCAGACTGAGACTTTGATGGGGATGGAGGTGGGGAGGCTGCCCTACCATCATCTCTTGTTTTAAGTTGTGCTGGGTGGTTGGAGGGGCACTGGTGGTGGTCAATGCTATATGACTACTGACCCGAAGGGTGGAAGAACGTAGCCTAGTGAGGCATTTGTGGGGTAGCGTGCAAAGAGCACCTCTTCGGGAAGAGTAAGGACATCTGAACTCCAGTTTGAGGCATAAGTTCCTGGCCCATCAAAGGAAGGAGTTGGAAGAGATGATTTCTAAGGTCAACCTTATTTATTAAGCACCTATTATATTCCAGATACTGTGTCAGGCACTAAAAGAGAAAAAGTAAACAGTTCCTGTCCTTAGGGAGCTTACATTCTATTGGGGAAAACAACATGAAAAAAAATACAAATTATAACCTCAGGAAACACAAAGTAGTATGGTGCAGTGAGGTCCAGAAAGGCCTCCTATAAGGAGGTGGCACATGAGTTGAGCTTTTAAGGGAGCTAGACGTTCTAAGAGGTGGAAGCAAATGGAGACAGTCTAACCAAAGGAATATGCTTTATATTCAGAATAACATTTAGGTCACTTTGGCTGGACAGCCACTTCCATGGTCATTAACTCCAAAATTCCTTTATCTGATCATAACCTTCTCTTGTTCCATCTTTGCCTTATGACCTCTAACAATGTTCTTCATCCTCACTGTGACCTCCAGTCTCTCTGGCTCTCAGTTCTTTATAGGCTATCACCCCTGCATTGGCTAGCCTGTCCCCTCTTTCTTATCTCCATTTCTTGGTAAAGTCAGTTCAAATGTGCAGTCTTCCACCCTGCCCCCTTGTCCTGTTGCTGATCACCGCTTGCCAAACTCCAAACTGAGATTAGTTCCACCATTCATCCCTTCCCTCCTACTCACGTGAGGTTAAACCCTGGCTGAAGGAAATCATGAAACATCTTGACTGGATCCACTGTAAATTTACATTTCATGGTCTTAACTATATGCTTTCAATGGATGCAGCAAGGTGGTCTTTCTACACTTCCCTGATCTGTTCACTACTCATCACAGTGGTTGTTCTAGACATTCTCATTCTTCCTTAAAGCCCCTACAAGACCCTTACAAGACCATCCTCTCAGCTGATGACCTTGCCTCCTACTTCAATGAAAAACTGAGATTTGCTGAGAACTCCCTCTTCTTCCCTAATCCTCATCTCCCATTATTCAGAAGTTTTCCACAATGATCTTCTCCTTCAACACTTGTCTCATCAATGTATACCCTTGATCCCAGCCAGTCCTCTGCAGTGGATTTCCCCCTCTATTATCCCCACTCTTTTTGTATTCCTAGAACTTAGCACAGTGCCTAGTACATAGTACATACTTAATAAAGTGTATTGACTGATCCTCTCTTGAATCTCCAGTTTTTCTCTATCTACTGGCTCCTTTCCTACTGCCTACTGACGTGCCTGTGTCTTCCCCTATCCTTAAAAAAAAACAGCCCATTAGACCGTTCCTGTTCCCAGCTATCCTTCATCTCTCCTCTCAGGTGATTCCTATACTAGGAGCCTCCACTTTGTCTCCTCTCACTTCTAATATCTCTGCAGTCTAGCTTTTGACTGAAAACGGTTCTTTTCAAAGTTATCAGTGATCTCTTAATTGCAGGGTCTAATGGTCTTTTCTCAATCGCCCTCCTTCTTTGCCTTTCTTTAGCCTTTGATGCTGTGGATCACCCTCTCCTACTTGGCATTCTCTTCTCCTTAGGTTTTTTTTGACACTGTTTTCTCCTGGATCTCCCACCACCTGTTTCACTGCTCCTCAGTCTCCTTTGTTGGATCTTCATCCAGGTTGCATCCACTAACTATGTGAGGGCCATCTCCAGTCATCCTGATCTGTGTCTTGCCACTGGACCCACATGGCTCTAGAAGAGAAAGTGAGGCTGGTCGTTCTGCACAGCCCTGCCTCACTTAAATCCAATTCACTTGCATGTCACGGCATCACCTCCCTGATTTCGTGATCCTTTTCAAGAATGAAGGACAAACAACAACTATGTGAGTCAAACAAAGTTTTGTCCTAGGCCCTCTTCTGTTTTCTATTCATACTATCTTACTTAGTGATCTCATCAGGTTTCATAAGTTCGATTATTATTTCTCTGCAGATTATTCCCAGATATGCTAATCTAGCCGTAACCTCTCTTCTCAGCTATAGCCAACCATCTTGAACTACCTTGTGATCCTTTCAAACTGTATGTCTCATAGCTATAAACAACAAATTCAACAAGTCCGAAACAGAAGTCATCATCTTTTTCCCCAAACCCTAATTTCCCCTTTATGCTTAAGGGCAATAGGATTTCCCCAGTCACCTAGGTGGGAGCCTTGACTCCTTGCTTCTATTAACCTCAGATAACCAATGAATCGTCAAATCTTGTCTTTTTTACTTTCGCATCATCCCCTGTACTCTTTCCTTTCTCTCCACTCATATAAACCCCACTCTAGCACAGGCATTCATTCCCTCATGCCTAGACTATTGCAATAGTTTTCTGACAGGTCTCCCTGTCTTGTCTTGCCTCACTCCAATATGTCTTCTACTCAGCTGCCAAAGTGAATGTCCTAAAGTGCAGGTTTGACCATGTCACCTTCCCACTCAGTAAACTCCAATTATTCCCTATTACCTCTATGATCACGTATTGAATGGTCTGTTTGTCATTTCAGAACTTGGCTGTGATACGCTTATAGATTTAATCTGTGCTGTTCACATTTTCTCCCTCACTTTCTTAAGTCTAGACAATCACCAAAACAATAATTCAAGCCCTGATTTGTACTATTTGCTGATTTCCAAGGTCTAAGTACTCACATTGAAAATGTAATCAACCTCTTTCTTAAGTGAGTTCCAGCTGGCTTCAGCACATCCTTGGCCTTTCCTACTTTTCCAGCTTTCTTATAGTTTACTCCTTTTCATCTACTCTGTGGTCCAGGTGCGCTGGCCTACTTTTGGTTCCTCCCATATGACAATACATCTCATCACTCACTCCACATCTTTTCACTGTGTCTCCCTTCTCACTTCTACCTCTTGACTTTTCTGGCTTCCTTCAAGACTCCACCTAAATCCCACCTTCTGCAAGGGGCCTTTCCTGGACTCCCCTTCCCCCACTGCTAGTGCCTACAAAATCAGAATCTTTGTCTACCCTTAATAATTTAATAGCTTTGTGTTCTCACTGATTTGGGTATTTCCCATTGGGCACAGGTCGTGACCTGTTCACGTAGCCTTATCCTATGAGATTCCATGCTCTCCACAGAGGAGCCACCCAACGGGACTGAGGCCTTCCTCTTAATGCCCCATTAAGTTGGGAAGGTGGCATTGGGATTATGAAGTTATAGCAGAGGGGCACAAAATTCGGGGACATTCCATTGTTCTTTGAAGACTAGACCCAGGAGGCTCTTCACCAGTTGATTGATGCCTAAGTGCTAAGTTGATTGTGACAGTCATGAAGTAAACCAACAAGACTGTGGCCCTCAGGCCTTCTATTTCTGCAGTGACAGTAGTGGAGTTGCAGAAAAGGGGACAGAGGAGCTGGGGTAGGAGTCACCCAGTTTTTGGATTGTCTGTTTACAAAAACTTTGTCAGAGGAACATGTTAGGTTGATTGCTTGGGTTTGTGATAAATCTATTTTGGCTGCTAATTAAAACTACTCTAGGCAGTTTTAAATAATAAACACCCCCCCCCCCACCACCCAACTGATTAGTTAACAGGATTTTTCCAGGTGTGGACATTATCATAAATAGTTGTTCATCCCAGGCACCTCCTTATTTCTCTTTTATGTTTAGTTACAGCATTTGCCTTTTTGCTGCTGTCTGGGATCTTACCATTCCTCCGTGAGTCTTCAAGTACAATTATTACCAATCCCAAGATTTCGGCAGCCAGTTCCTAGAACATTTTAAGATAACCTGTTTCTCCAAAAACTGTCTTTTTTTTTTTTTAAAGGCAGCTAGGTAGCATGGGGAATAGAGCATTAGGGGTTGGGGTCAAGATGACTCGAGGTCAAATGTGGCTAGCCTTAGCTATTTTCTAGCTGTGTGACCCTGGGCAAGCCACTTAGTCTCTATTTTCTTTGGTTTTCTTGTCTGTAAAATGGGGATAGTAATAGCATACCTTTCGTGGAGTCCCTTGAATTTGTCTTTTTGAGTTGCCGTATTTTCCCAGAAACACTGGACCCAGATCGTGCAGGAGGCCTTGACTGTATCAACGACGAAGCTTCCCCTGAGCTGACATAATTTGTTGTTGCATCCCAAGCTGGACTTCCTGTGTGTCCTTGGGAGGCAAGACAGTCTGTGCCAGGCTGGGATAATGCCTGTGCGGCTGGGGTCCTTTGCAGATGATCAGACCCTCCTATCTTTGTAGTCTAGCAATTCCCAAGGGAAAAGAATGAGACTTTTGCCATCACCTTGATCCTCCCTGTGGGGAGTGGTCTTGTCTTTTCTCCCACCTTTGCTGCACTGTTCCCCCTGCCATGTCACGCTCCTTCCTGGTATCCCCTCTTCGCTTTGTCCTGTTATTATAAAAATGTAGAACTTCTGTAAAGCCTGGGAACCCTTTGGGCTGCACGTGCATTTTCCTTTCTTTGGTAATAAACCTGGCTTTCCCGTAAGTCTCCTGACTCATGTGACTGCCTGTTGACATGCCTTACAGGACTGTGAGGATCTAATGAAATAATATCTGTAAGAAGTGCTTAGTGTGATGCCTGACACACAAGAGGCGCTTGATAGATGCTCGTTCTTCCCTTCCCCTTTAAGAGAGGAAGCAGAAATCCATCATACTATGCCTTCATTGCACAAATTTTACTATAGACTCACCCCTTGTGGGGCAGATCATACTGCTTCCCAAATTAGCCACTAGATAGAGAAAAAATTGCACCCTGATAACTAGAACACTTAGTTCACAGTTCTTTAAGCATTTATTAAGTGCCTACTATGTTCAGGACACTGTGTAGGACCTCATGATCTCGCACTTGGATTATTGCAGGAGTCTTCTGATTGCTCGCTGTTCTTTTTTTAAAAAATGGATAATAATCCTGTCTGCCAAAATTAATATTATAAAAAGATTCACTGTAAGGTGAGGGTGATCATGTGAAAGTTTTAATCCTCAGGGATTGCCTTTTTCCATGCTGCTCAAGGCACTTTATGAGAAGTTAAAAAGGAGGAGGGGAGATGGAAGAATCACTTCATCTCTCTCTGGGTCTCAGTTTCTTCATCTGTAAAACTTGCGGTTGGAGAAGATGATCTTCAAGGTCCTTTCTCATTCTAACATTCTGAGATTTCTGTAGGCCATGACAGTATTCTCCTAGACAGGCATTCTTTTTCTTTTTTTTTTTTTATGAGGCAGTTGGGGTTAAGTGACTTGCTCAGGGTCACACAGCTAGTAAGTGTCAAGTGTCTGAGGATGAATTTGAGGATGGACTCCAAGGCCAGAGCTCTGTCTACCGTGCCACCTAGCTGCCCTGACAGGCATTCTTAATCTGGGTATATGTATTAAAATTTTTTTTATAACTGTATTTCAATATAATTTGCTTCCTTTGTAACCTTAAGTATTTTATTTTATGCATTTAATAACATTATTCTGAGGGGGGAATTCTGGCTTCACCAGATTGCCAAAAGGTTCCATGACTCAAATAAGGTTAAGAATCCCTGTCCTAGGAGGAAATAGAGACCACTTTCTACCCAGTCAGTCACTAAACATTTATTAATCATTTACTGTGTGCCAAGCATTGGGCTAACTGCTGGGGGTACAAAGAAAGGCAAAAGGTAATTCCTGCCCCTGAGTAGCTCACAGTCTACTGGGTGAAACAAATGCAAAGAAAGGTATATGTACAAACAAGCTGTATACAGAATAAATAGGAAATAATCAACAGAGAGCAGGCACTAGAATTAAGAGGGACTGGGAAAGGCTTCTGTAGCAGATAGACTTGTAGTGGGGACTTGAAGGAAGCCAGGAGGCAGAGCTAAGGAAGGACCTCCGGACAAATTGCCCAGAGCTGAGAGATGGAGTCTAGCGTATGAGTGCTGGCAATGGCAAAGACACTCCTGGTTTCACTCTCTGCTGATAGGGTTTTCTTTAGTCTAACGAGACTAAACCAAACAGAAAATCAACAACATAGGGAAAGCAATAGAATGAAAAGGGAGAGTTTGCTCACTAGGTTTACGCTTGCTCAAAACTTTTCTAGGATCAGCAATGGGTTCCCCAATCCTTTGAAGAGACGTGAGGAATCTAAACTTACTTTACCGACACCTGCAGCCACAGTCTAGAGAGGACACAAATGTGGGGGGCCTCTCATGTCACCCCTTCTGTCGCTCATTCTTTGAGTTGTTGTCTTACAAGCTGGTAGCAAGACTACATAGCTCCTGGCACTTTACTGAGCACCCTTGGATGGGAATTCTAAAGGCCACCTCTTGACTTACTTGGGCAAGCAGAAGAATAGGTCTTGCTGCACCTAACTTGTGAAACCTAAACCAGAAACTTATTTAGATGGTTCAGCTCCTCTGTGGAGGCTAGACGTCTCACTGCACAGTTCAGTTCTTGTTTGGTACCTGATATGTACCCCACAAGGTTCCAGAAGTGGCGGCCAGTGCCATGCTCTGACACATTAATTTACATGTAGTAATCCAGTCCAATCCAATCTAATCTAATCCAAGCCAAGTTCTCCCTGCAAGCATTCATTAAGTACTTTCTATGTGCAAGGATTAAGGGAGACAAAAACTGAAACAAAAATAGTCCCGTCCCCCCCCCACTAACATCATAGGGGAAGTGCTGGGGAACATGTGATCAGATAAGTGTAGGCACAGATTATTTGAAAGTGTGATCACTGACAACTAGCTGTAGTGGGAGAGTCTTCCTGTAGGATGTGGCACATCAAATACCCCTTGAAGGAAATCAGAGAGTCTGAAAGTTGAAGATGAGAAGGGAGTCCATTCTAGGCATGGGGGAAGAGTGGGGGAGGGGAGAGAGGGAACAAACAAACTAGGTGCCAGGCTAAACGCTTTATAAATGTTTCATTTGATCCTCACAATAGCCCTTTGAAGTGCGTGCTGTTACTACCCCCATTTTACAGATGAGGTGGGAGATAGCGTACTGCTTTCAGAAACAGCAAGTAGGACAGTTTGTTTGGGACAGACGGTATGTCAAGGGAAATAATTTGAAAGAAGCCTAGAAAGTAGGCTGGAGCAGGAGGGAAAGGGACTCTTAACAGCAAGCTTAAAAATGTAGTTTATGTATTATTCATTAGTATATGGATTTCAATATTGACCACTAACACTTATATAGTACTCTCCAACATTTTTGTTTTGCTGAAGGGAAGTTAGGTAGCAGAGTGGATAGATTATTGTACCTAGAATCAGGAAAAATCCAAGTTCAAATCTAGCCTCAGACATTTAGGAGCTGTGTGACCCTGGGCAAGTCACTTAACCTCTGTCTGCCTTAGTTTCTTCAACTGCAAACAGCACCTACCTCCCAGGGTTGTTGTGAACCTTAAATGAGATAATATTTGTACAGCACTTAGTATATACAGTGCCTGGTACAGGGTAGGTACTTAATATTTGTTTCGCTTCCTTTGTTCCCTTCTTCCTCATTATCTATTTCTTTGCTTTGCTTCAGGGATCAGCTCTGTTTCTTAGGGGAGAAAATTGAACCCTCTTTCCAATGGTACCACGTAGTGCTAGGGCAGCATCCTCCCTCCCCCTGAGCCAAACTGAGACAGCTGCTTATACCTTCCAAACTAGTTCAGCGTACTGGGTTCCAACACCGAGGCCTTGTCTAATGCCTCCAATGCTGGCCTGGCAAGGAAAGGGATGGGAAGGGATATAATCAAGGGACATTTTCAGGGAGCTTCCTGGTCCTCCGGCTATGGTGGGAGGGAGAAATATGTGAGGTTTAGTAAGAGGCTTTACAACAAGTTCTCACTAGGACTCCTTGGTTCATCTTTACTCCTTGACCTAATGCAGCTCTGGGTCAGGGCAGGTCAAGTGTTTTAATAGGAAGGGTCAGGTCCTGCTCCAACAGGTCTGATTTGTATCCCATTTTGGTGGTCATAGGTGAGGAAAAGCCAGTCTGGTAGGAAATGTGAATTTTGGAAGCTTTGAAAGTTCCAAGCAAAGAAGATTCCAGGTTTCAGGGGAAGGGCTGCAGAAATAGGATAGGATAAGAAGAAGGTGGGATAAAGCAGGAAGAAGGGATGTGGCTAGTGGGTCTTTTGGATAGAGAAATCCTAGGGTCCTATAAGTTAATAATGAAATTTTCTTATATTGTATCTAAGGCCTTTTGGGACAGGAAAGGTAAGGATAATCTTCTTGCCTAAATTGGATGAATGTTTGTCAGTGAGTTCTCCTTTCCAAGTGTGGTTGCTGACCCTCACATGTGGGAAAGGGCTAGTGTCAGTGGATAGGTGATTAGCAGGCTGCCAGACAGGCCCTTTTCTAATGAGCCACTACAGGAGAGGCCTGGTTTTTCCTGATGTTCTGACAGGGAAATTAATTTGTGCTTGGAGAGCTGATTCATTAGAAAAGAGATACATACTCATTCATGAGAGACAGATCCCGATCATACTTACTGCAGTGATGGCATCTGGAAACAGACTTCTTATTTGGGAGCCACATCTGTCATCGTACAGATGTGAATGACCTAGATGGAGGAATGCTTCTCAGGACTCTGAGCCTGGGTGTCCTTTTCTTGCAGACTCATTTCTGCAGCCGGGTGTAAGCCGAGTGTGCCCTAACTAAATCAATGGCATTGTGTCATTGGGTTTGAAGCTCAGCCCTCCCAGTTGACCTTGTGTTTGTAAAGAATGTAATCCTTCTTCAAACGTGTGTGTGTGTGTGTGTGTGTGTGTGTGTGTGTGTCTTGTGAGAAAGATGAATAAATTATGGAAGAGGGAAAATCAGTTGAACTTGCCACTTTCTCTCTTTCCATCTTACCAATACATATTTATCAACTTTTATCAGCCTTTAAGTAGGCACATTTGGGCATGGGGGAAATGGAAATTCCATTTCTCAATTCAACAAATATTTATTAAGTACCTACTAAGTATAAAACACGTAGTAGGCAGTTGGGGTGGGGTGCAGTGGATAGAGTGAGGGACTTGGAGTCAGGATAAATGAGAATTTGAATTCTGTCTCAGACACTAACTGTATGATGCTGGCCAAGTCACACTCTTGGCCTTATTTTCCTCATCTATAAAATGAGGATAATAAGAAAATATGTGGATAATAAAGATAATAAAATGAAGATAATGTAAGATAATTTTTTGCGGATCATAAGAATACCTACCTCTCAGGGTGGTTGTGAAGATCGAATGAGACAACATTTTAAAAGTGCTTAGCCAAATTTAAAGCACTATATAAATTCTGGCTATTATTATTAAGACATTCTGCTAAGTCCAGGGGCATACAGAGACAAAAATGAAATAATCCCTGCTCTGGAGGCATTTACATTTTTAAGGGAGTGGGTGGGTAATATAACATCTACAAAAGGAAGTAAATACTAAGTATAAAGAAATAGCTTGATATTGGAAGAGGGAGAGCTTCCTTTAGGACTCAGCTCAGCTTCGATCTTTAATAAGAAGCCTTTCCCATCCCTCCCATTCCATTGCTAGTGCCCACTGCATCTGTTTTATATGTACATAGTGTGTTTTATTATCTTCCCCATTAGGATGTGAGCTCCTTGAGAACAGGGATTGTGTTTTTCCTTTTTTTTTTTTTTTTCGTATCCTCAGAGCTTAGCACACTGCCTGGCACATAGTAAGCACTTGACAATCAATATTAACTGACTGATAATTATGGGATCAGGAAAGGTCTCATGGAGGAGGTGTCACTTAGCCTAGCTCTGAAGGAAGCTAAGGATTTTAAGGGTATCCCAGTCAGAGGGGACCATTTGGCAAAAGCATTTAGGCCAAAGTTGGATTATCGGTACAGAACATAGAGCAGACCATTGGAACCGGAATGGAGAGTAGAAGAAGGGGAAGACCACACAGTAAGGCTGAAAAGGTAACATGAGAGCCAGGTTGTGGAGGACTTTACATAGTAGGCTGTGGAGGTTGTATTTTATCCTAAATGCAATAGAGACCGATTTTAGATTTTTGAGTAGGAAGGGTGACAAGATCTATGATTTAGAACCATCAAGTTTTTCTGGGCTGAAGACTGTCAAGGGTCAAGACAGGAAGTGAGCAAAGGTGAACTGCATATGGTGGTGTTTTCTGATGGTAAAATCAAGGCTTGGGAACTTTGGGCCTCTGTTCCTGTTTCATTTTTATAACCTTAAGTTGCTTAACTTCTCACCATCATCTCATTCCGCTTATTTACAAGATTTGAAATGTGCCAGATACTCAGGTCAAAAAACACTTTCCTAAGTCAGGTGAACCCTGTAGCCAAGATTAAGGGTGACAGAGAGCAAAGCTGGATAAAAGCAATGTTTGTATTCTTGGGAGCCTCTGGAAGGAAGGATGGGTAGATTACAAGGTAGGATTTGGCAGGAGACAGAAAATTATATTACATATTTATCTAATATATAATTATAAATGACATATTCTATTTATAATTATATAATCATAATATCATAATTTTATATTATTTATAATTTATATATGACAATTATATATAAATCACACATAAGTATAAAGCAACATAATTATAATATGATACTTATATAGTCATGATATAATACATATACATTATATCATATAAATATGTTTAATATAATTATATATAAAATGCTTTTATAATTTTGGGGGGGGATTCTTGAAATTAAACATGTCACTTGCTATCTTAATCCTATTTTAAGCTCTTCCTATCTGTACCATGAAGATAACAAGATAGAGGCGAAAATTTAACCTAATCTCACTTTTTCCATGAAAAGAAATAATTTCTCCTCTTGTTCTCTTACTGCCCTTTGAATGTTCACACATATATGTTAAAGAACCTCTTAACTTTCCTTACTGTATAATATGAAGATTTATGGCAGTTTGCAGCTTTCTGTAACATTCTCTAGTTATCTCTCCACTTCCTCTAAGAGAATATGGTCCTACTATTATGATTTACCAGATAGAGAAGAACTGAAATCGATCAGGCAGATAATAGCCAACTGTGTCATTATTTTCAGTCTCATATATCTTTATTACATAAAGCATTTGTTAATTATAATTAATCCACAAGGGAGGGAATGTATCTGTGTACAACTGAGATTTCATCAAAGAGCCCTGCTGGAGACATCCAGTCTCTGGATGATATTGACTGTAAACCAGGCTTACTAATTAGCTGTGTCACCTCAGCAAAGGCACTTAAGCACCTCTGTGACTCAGCTATAAAATCAAAGAGTCCAGACTGGATGATTTCTAAAGTGTCCAAGGGTCGTTACAGCTCTAAAATTCAATAGGTGTATGATTCATTAAGTGCATATGAAGCAAGGATGACTGGGTAATGTTTGTAGGCATGCCTGTTGTGATTACTGGTGAATTTCCATCTATGGGATTTCAAATTGGCTGCCTGAACAGGGATAAAAGATGTAAGTGGTTCTAAGGATATTTTGTTTTGTTTTTTGCTTTCTGTTCATAGCTGATGAGGCAGATTAAAATTTACTTATGCAAAGACAAATGTGTCCTTGTTTTAAAAACATGTTTTACGGCTTCAGGATACAAGGTGTTTTCCTGTCTCAATATCAAGTTTGCAAATGTAGTTGTTTCAAAAAAAAGAAAGAAAACTGTAATGATCTGTTTGAAGTCTCATTGTCATTCTTGTAGGAGATAATGCAAAAAAAATATAAAGTAATCATTGGGATAATCTTTCTCACCTTGGAAGAAGCAGAGGACCAGGAAGAACTGGACAAGCTCTCCAGATCAGTTCTGCCCTGGACAGATTCTTTGATCTGAAGAAACTGATTAATTTCATCATTGTTCACATTACCCCTCTGTAAAGTAAAAAACAAGAGAGAAGACCTTGGAAAAATTGGAAAGTAGGCCAGCTTTGTCTTAGGTTCCTTATCCATGGTATCCTTGAACCCCATCTCCCTGAGATTTTTACCCTTTCAGACTTTGCTGCTTCAGCTATCTGTCATTATTGGAAATGCAGTATCTCCGAAGGGGTTGGTTGATAAAGTGTTGACTCTCCCAGTCATTTTAATAGGGAATTCTTGACAACTCAAAGGAATGAATCTCTAATGGTGGTTTTTGGCCACCATGATAAGTAGTAGGGGAGATATTTTTGGTCAGGGGGACCTTCCTAAGCTCCTCAAGTCAGACAGAGGTAGATGATTCCTCTGGCCTTACCATCTGATGATAATTTTATTATTATGTAATTAGAGGTCAGCTGCAATCCTGAGAGTGGGTGGGAAACAGATTAAAATGTAATTGGGAAATCTTTAACTTAATAAAAATGCAATAGAATGTAGATAATGTTAATATGTGATTTTCTAAGTCAATATGCAATCCAAAGGGATCATTATGTAAAGTTTAGTGTCCCTATTTGTATTTGAGCTTGACACCACTTTTTTTTTTTGGGTAATTGGGGTTAAGTGACTTGCCCAGGGTCAAACAGCTAGTAAGTGTCAAGTGTTTGGTCTGAGGCTGGATTTGAACTGAGGTCCTCCTGTCTTCGGGGCCAGTGCTCTATCCACATTTATAGAGGGAATTATAACACTGGGAGTTCCCTATACCACTGAAATCAAAAGTTCAGACATACGTACATGTATGCACATAATTACAGTATAAGTGTATATGGATAGATGTGTCTATTTCACACATTTATGTACGTTTTGTGTGTGGTGCTATAGGTACTGACATATGGTGTTCTGTTAGAGTCAATAAAGTCACATATTTATACTTTGTATGGCCTGCACATCTGCAGAGAGACTGCAGGCTGATGTATTACACGTAGATTAAGAGCAGTCCACAAACTGTTACTGAGTTCTGCTGTGGTCCTCAGACTGTTTGGACAGTCTGGACACATGAGTCCGAAAACAAATCCCTTTAATGATCAGCCACCAGCTGCTAATGAGAGGGGAAAAGGGCTAGCTGTGTCTCAAATTATATATAGGTATACTAACTTTATAACATACTGGTGTTCCTAAAGACCTATAAAAATAAATTACATTTTTATAATGGTATTGCACAGATTTTTATAACAGTATTGTACCAGAGGACCTTTCCTTTTAAAGGAAACCTATGTTTTTAGTTCCTTGCTATTGTAAAAAGTGCTGCTACAGGTATTTTTGATATGTATGGGACCTTTCTATTTATCACTGACTTCCTTGAGGCATAGGTTTAACAGTGGGATCTCTGGACCAAGGTATAGGAACATTTTAGTCACTTAGAATAATTCCAAATTGCTTTCCAGAGTGGTTGGACCAATTTGCAGTTCTATCAATAGTTTACTTGTCTTTTAAATATGATTAATGCAAAGATGCGTGGGAAACTAATATGAACAGTTATAAATCAAAACCGGGAAAATACTATATATAATAACTATAGCAATATATATGTGGAAAGCACAACAACGAAATAATCAAAATGGAATGCTGTAAAACTACAATGACCAAGCTTGGTCCCAGAGAGGAAAAATGTGACTGCACCCCCTTCTCTTCTTTGTAGAACACCCTACTGCCGGAGGACTGGGCAGTTCTCTGAAGGACAGACAGCTCTTTGACACTGAATGCTCTGCATTGTATATGTGCCGAGATAGGACTCATGAGTGGCTGAGAAACATCTGAGCCCATGACTTTGTGTGTAGAGAGACTTTAGAGAAGAGGGAAGTGTAGTTTGAGAGAGAGTGAGAGACAAGGCTCAAAACTTTTGAGTGGCTAACAGGAGTCTCTGAAACCACAGACATTTATTTTCATGGATTCTGTTGTCTGCACTGGTCTGTATTAACTTGCTTGTCCTGCCCATTTATATTTTTGCTACTTGAGTGATAAATATCATTGCTTGTTATCTATAATTGTCTTTTCGTGTAATGTGTCTGTTTCCCTATTTCCTACCATTCACAATAGAAACAGGGGTCACTAAACCATACATAAAGATCCTTGCAGGCTTCGTAATTGACTCCCAAAATCACATATTAATATTATTTAAGTTTTATTACATTTTTACTTATTTTCTTAAACATTTCCCAGTTATTGAAATCTGGTTCCCTTCTCTAGGAAGTATTTATGAGCCATGTACTTCATACTTTTGACTTACAAAATAACCAATAGTTCCTTTTAAAAATTGCATTTAATTGCTGGTAGGCTTTCAGTAGGCAGCTAGGTGGCGCAGTGAACAGAGTGCCCAGCCAGGAGTAATGAAGACTCATTGTCCTCAGTTCAAATGTGACCTCAGACATTTACTAGCTGTGTGACCTTAGACAAGTTTCTTAACCCTGTTTGCCTCAGTTTCCTCATTTGTCAAATGAGCTGGAGAAGGAAATGGCAAACCACTCTAGTATCTGTGGCAAGAAAACCCCAAATGGGGTCACAAAGAGTCAGATACAACTGAAAAGGACCTAACAACAATAGGCTTTCAGTGTGCTGCGTTCAGGAAACACATCACATTTCTGTCTTGTATAGGTGTCCTATTTGTCAACCATTCTGTGTGATTACTGGTGAGTTCCCATCTGCTGGCTCTTATATTGACTCACCGGGAGAGGAACAGAAGAGTCAAGTTGTTTTAAGGGAAGGTTTTGCTTTCTACTGACAGCTGGTGAAGGAGATGGGAGATAAAAATGAGCAGGCTTCTCATTGATAGTAATATCTGATATTTCTATAGTACTTTAAAGTTTGCTAAGGCTTTTATATATGTTATTTCATTTGAGCCTCACAGTGGTCTGGGAAAAAGGTAGTAGAGGTTTTATCATCCCCATTTTCCAGATGAAGAAACTGAAGCTAAAAGTGGTCTGAGTGACTTTCACAATGTTGAAATAAAGCTGATGACTCCAAGGCCATTGTGATATGCATATTCTGACTTATGCCGATAGTCTTACCTGGGGAAGTACTGGACACAGTGCTAAAGGGCAAGAGGTGCTGGACTAAGATTCAGAAATCTGGGGTTCATCTTTCACTTGCTAGTTGTGAGGTCATGGGCACTTCAACCTTTTTGTAGCCTGAATTTTATGCCTCATGTGTAAAATGGAGATAATAACACTTGCAATATGTACCTCACAGGACTGTAGTGAGGAGAGTGATTTAAAATCTAATAGTAGTAACCCAAATGTAAATTCTGTAAATTTTTATATCTGATGTGCTCAAAAATTGTCAGAGGTCTATTTGTAACAGGATCTAAGGTCTCCGGGGCAAAAACCAGGGAAAAGTTAATATTTTAACATGAGAAAGATATGGGAATTTAAACATCTAAAAGAGCTTCCCCCCCACTTCAAACTAGTCACCTTGGTAGCCCACACACTTATTCCAACATTGTTATTGCTTGAAACGTTTCTGGAGGACCTCTTTTGGAACTGCCTTAAGAGCACATTTTTTGAACATCTTCATCCTTTGAAGGTAGATTGGAGTTTTAAAAACAACCAAAGGTCATATCAAACCAAATCTGGTGAATAAGGTGCAAGGTGACAAAGATGGCTAATACCATTTTTGGGCCTGAATGAAGTGTGATTGTCAAGTAATGGTACTCAATGACTTGTCAAGAGGCTCTGAAAGTGAACCCAAAGTGGAATTCTGTAAGTGCTTTGAGTAATGTCAGTACTGCTGGAAGATGTGGTAGCCTCACAGATTCAAAGTCCACAGTCAAGTATGTTTGTTTAAAGAAAAAGCCGTAATAGATCTTATTATTTTATGGTCACAGCTTAAAGAAATCCTTCACCTTGAGGAATGAACAATTATTTTGAATATATAGTCCATCTAGGCCAGTGGTTCTTAACCTTTTGTGGGTGTGTGTGTGTTGAGGACCCCTTTGGCAGTCTGGTGAAGCCAACCCTTCTCAGAATAACGTTTTTAAATGCATAAAATAAAATATATATGATTGCAATGGAAACCAACTTATCAATATATGGAATACAGTTATCAAAATATATTTTTAAAAAGTTCAAAGACACCAGGTTAAGAACCCCTGGTTTTGTCCAAGTCCTTCATTTTATAGATGAGAAAAAGACAGAACAGTAAAATGGAAAGAGCCTTCCTTGCCTCTGGAGTCAAAAGGCCTGGGTTCAAATCCCACTTTTGACAATTACTATTTGAGGAAAGGCCTCAGCCATGTTTTACTTCATTCACACCTCAACTCACTCTCTGGACTTCTCTTCTTCCTCAGCAGCCCCTTTCCTATTCTGGAAAAACCTCTATCCTGAAGCCCTGAATCTCTTGAGACACAGCCAGGTTAAATGCACAGGGTCATGCAACTAGTAAGAGCTGAAGCAGGATTCAAACTCAGGTCTTTCTTTCAAATTCTGTACTCTATCCATTGCTGCATTTAGTTGCCCAATCTGCCTAGCTGCATGCCATCTTATATGGTACTCCCCTCTATTCCCTGTATAATCAAGCCATACTTGCCTTCCTCAAACTTGGCACTCCATCTCCTTTTTTACTAACTGTTCCTCATGCCTAGAATGCTTTCTCTCTCACCTTTGAAGTTTCAGCATCCCTGGCTTTCTTTAAGACTCAGTTCAAATGCCAATCAATTAATCAATAAACATTTATTAAGCACTTACCATGTGCAAGGCACTGTGCTAAATGCTGGGGGCCTTCCTTGGTCCCCTCTTCCCCCCATCTCTCATCACTCAATCTCCTACTAACACTGTCCCTTCTAAGGTTACTTCCCACATTCTCTGTATTAATCTTGTACATTCTGTTTTATATATGCTGTCTCCCCCTCTGGAATGAAAGCTCTTTGAGGGAAGGAATTGCTTTTTGTATTTGTATCCCTAATACTTATCATGATACCTGCACAGAGAAAGCACAATAAATACATGTGGATTGATTGATTGTGGGTATGAGTGGTTGGGAAAAATCTTTACAGAGTAGCTGGCACTTGAATAATAATAGAAAGATAGAATAAACATTCTTCCAGCCCACAGTGATCCCTGTACTGGCATAATGGAAATAGTGTTGAATTTGAGTTAAAGAACCTTTCCATCCCCTTCTTTCTCCTCAGTGATTTCTAGATATCATCCCTTCTCAAATCTCATACATCTTTCCATTTAGCTTACAAACATACTCAGTTTCCTATCCTAAAAAAAAGGAAAAACCCAAACTTTCTTTGACCCTACCACTTTTCTAAGCTTTCTTCTTGTCTGCTTTCCTTCACAGTCTTTATTTATTCACTTTTTATTCATTTTTTAGGTTCCCTCCCTATTATTAAACTGAAGGTCTCTCTCTATGGTCCCTGATGACCTCCTTATTAAGAAATCCAATGGTCCTTTTTTTTTTCCTGTCCTCATCTACCTTGACTTCTTTGTGATGTATAATATGGACCACTCCTCCAATTGGTGAATTGCACTCATTTTTTTTTCATCTAGCTCTCTGACTACTCCTCTATTTCCTTTGCTGGCTCTTCCTCCACCTCCCTTTCATAGCAGATTCCTCCAATTTCTGTTCTAAGCTTTTTTCCCTTTCTCTCCATATTCTATCTTGTTGACTTTGAACGTTTCCACTACTTTAATAATCACTTTTATGCGGATGACTCCAAATTCTATGCCCCCATGCTCTAGGCATCCTCTGAACTCATCTTTTATTTCCAATTGCCTGCTAGTCATATCCTTATAACTTATATCCTATAACCTTTCAGAATTTTAAACACATCATATATTAAACCAAACTCATTATCTTCCATCCTAGAATTCCTTCTTCTTCTAATTTTTCTCTTCTTATTAACCACTATTTTGGATTTTCCCCTGTTCCTCAACCCTACATATTCAGTCAGTTACCATGCTCTGTTATTTCTTCTTTCAGTATTTATCAAGAGTGGTCCCTCCCCTCCACTCATGCTACAACCACCAAATGAAAGTTCAGGCTTTTAGTTCTTCTCTTCTTATAATAACCTCCAAACTTGGGTTGCCTCGAGCTTGCCTAAGTGGTTTTGACACGAATTGCATTCATTTGAATGAAGTATGTCTGATGTGAAGAGCTCTGTTTCCTTGAATTTACTTTACATTTTACCCCCTTTCCCATCCATTCTCCACACTGCTGCCCAAGCAATCTTCCTATATCTGCTATAATCAAGGCTCTCCTATACCCAGTGGCTTCATATTGCCTAGAGAATAAAGCATACATTTCTGATTCTGGCATTCAATTCCTCTACTGTCTGGGTCCAACATTCTGGCCTGGGGACCATTTCCAGTCATTTCTGATCTATGTCTTGCCACTGAACCCAGATGGCTCTGGAGGAGACAGTGAGGCTGGTGACTTTGTACAGCCCTGTCTCACTTAAATCCAATTCTCTTGCAAGTCATGGCATCACCTTTCTGATGTCATGGTCCCCTTTAAGAACGAAGGACAAACAAAAGCCAACACATTGGCCTAAATTTGTTATTCCTTTTTGCATAGTCTACCTTCTGGTCAAATTGGAGTATTCTTTTCCCCCTTTCTCATTCTGCCTGGCTCTTTCCTGTTACTATGCTTTTGACCATGTTGTATTTCATACCTGGAATGGACTCTCAGCTCCATTTGTTGATGTCTTTCCTTCCCTCAAGACTCAGTTCAGATGCCTCCTCTTCTATATAATCCATGTCTTGCTTTCACCCCTCAACCCCTTGGTTTTGAGAAAGTGATCTTACCCTCTTCAGTTTCTTGCAGTATTTTGCCTTGTCTCTATTTAGACTTTCTCTTGTAACATAGTTACTTCTCTTGAATTTGGACTGAGATAAAAGACTTTGGTGTTAGTCATGGATTTAGAGCTGTGAGGACATTTAGTCCAATTTCTTCATTTGCAGATGAGGAAACTGAGACCCAGAGAGGGAAAGTGATTTGAGTTGCACAAATTAGGAGCAGCAGAGGCAGCATTGGAACATGGGTCTTTCACCTCTGCCTCTCCAGAACTTTCTCACCACTACACTGCCTCTCTTAGCTCTAATACTTGTACTAGTGTGACCTTGGATAAGTCACTTAATTGCCCTGGGCTGTAAAAATGTTGTAATCCTATCTGCATTATCTGCTTCCCAGGGTGGTTGTGAGGTAAGCACTTGGTAAACCTTAAAATATTATAGGAACGTGAGCTTATTGTGCAGTTGCTTTTACATTGCTTAATCCGTTGACTTGTCTTCCCAACCGAATTGTAAACTCTTGGAGAGCAGAAACAATGTTGTAGAATTCTTTTATCCCTCATGCCCTGAACAATACTTAGAATTCTGCAGGGAAGCAGTTCAGGCAGGGGGACGTCAGGGTGTGAAGGACATTGAGGATACTAGTCTAATCAGAGCAGAGGGGAGGAGAAAAGTGGGGCCAATTTGTGGAGATCTAGAACGAATCATGGAATGGAGTTTATTTAAATAACAGGATGAAGTGTTGGGAATCAATTCTGTGGGCATTGGGGAGCCATTAGAGATTCAGGAGCAGGGGAGTGGCGTTGATTAATCTGGCAACAGTGTACGGAATGAGTGGGAGATTGGAGCGGGGAGGGAGAGTCCCCCTTGTTATTGCCTGGACCACTGCTGCGGCAAAGAGGAGCACAGGGTGGTGCGGGAAGACAATACTTTTTATGTCATTGCCTAACCCAAACACTTTTACCTTCGCAACAGAAAGGAGAAGACTCTTCTCTTTCTGGGGGCCTTAACATCTGTCTGCAACTGGGAGGGAAGGGGGAAAATGGCAGGGGGCGACAACAAGAGGAAGCAACGGGATGTCGTGTTCTGAACCTTGGGGGCAGAGCAGCTGAAAACGGGGTGTGTGTGAGTGTGTGTATAGATAGATGTGTTTGCGAGTGTGCGTGTGTATGTGGGGAGTGGGGATGGGGGAGGGGAAGAAAGAGGGGGAGGGAGGGCTGAGCTGAGCGCCGACCCCGCCCCCTCGGCTGCGCACGCGTGGTGCGGACCCTTAGCTGTCAGAGGAGCCCACAGGCTGCCGTGGGGCAAAGAGCCGGGGCGTCGGGTGGGCAGCACCCGGGATACAGCGGACCGGGACCCCGAGGGCAGCGGCGGCTGCTGGGAGCAGAGCTTGGGGAGGGTGGGGGCTCTGGACAGCCAGCCGGGGCCGGCCGGACGGGCAGGCAGGCAGGCAGGCAGACAGGATGGGGAACCGGGAGATGGAGGAGCTGATCCCGCTGGTGAACCGGCTGCAGGACGCCTTCTCGGCGCTGGGGCAGAGCTGCCTGCTAGAGCTGCCGCAGATCGCCGTGGTGGGCGGCCAGAGTGCGGGCAAGAGCTCCGTGCTCGAGAACTTCGTGGGCAGGTGAGGGGGGCCGGCCTGAGGGGAGTCGGGCGCGCGGGGTGGGGGTGGGGCGCCCCCGCTGGGGGGGGTCGGGGGGAGGGCAGCACAGCGGTCCCACTCTGGGCGGTTGGAGTGTGGCCGAGGCACGCGGAGCCAGAGCGAGGCTGGGGTGGGGGGCTGGGGAGGTGGTCGCGAGCTCAAGACTGGTGGGGGGGGGAGGCGGCGCGAGAGTAGCGCGAGCCGGAGTGATGGGGACACTCTGGACCTCAGGACTCAGCGGGCGGGGCTGGGGCTGGGATGTCTCACCCTGGTTGTGTGTGCGCGCGTGTGTTCGTGTATATGTGTGTGTGTGTGTGTGTGTGTGTGTGTGTGTGTGTGTGTGTGTGTGTGTAGAGGGGAGGAGGGGCATCTCCTTGCCCCAGCACTCCCTGCCCCACGCTGGCTGAAGTGTGTATGTGGTGTATGTCTCTGTGTGTGTGTGTGTGGGGGAGATCCTCCTGGCTGCCTCTCATCCCGTCATACAAAGCCATTTCCTCCCCTTCCTCCTGCCGGGATCGAGTCCTGGCGTGGCGTGGGGTGGGGTGGGTCGGGCAGTGGAGGGAGCGCCTCCTTCACCTCCCCAGTGGTGCCCACGCCGGCCCTTCTCCCCGCTGTCTAATCCGGACACCACCTGGTCGGGCCGCCCGCTAGAGCTCTGCTCTGGGCTGCCTTTTTCCGTTATCTCTTCTCCGTTAGCTCTCCATCCGCCCGGCAAAGAGGTCCTCCGTCAGAATCTGGGGGTGTTGTGCAGTCCAGAGAGCAGCATTTCCTTTGCTTCCCCTTTTCGTTCTTTCCTCTCTCGGCTCGGCTGTCTACTATTTCAGACATTTGTTGTGTCTCTCTCCCCCCTCCCTTTTGTTTGGGGCTTGGGTTGAGAGGAGCAGAGCATGGAGGAATAAAGAAATTTTTTAACGTGTAGCTTAACCCCTCTTGGATCCCTCTTTCTTTCTTGTCCCAGGAGTTGAAGGATAAAAGGTGGCGTTTGCATCTATTCACAATTAGATGCATCACAGAAATCTAAGCTCTGTTTATGTACGTGGACTTTTGTCATCTGGGGGTGCTATGTCATTCAGTGCATCACATCAGCCTGTGAATTTTGACTGGTACCTTTCTAGCACTCTCTCTCGCTCTTTTCCTCTCAAACCTCTCCACTTTCATCTTTTCCTTCCCTTCATTCGGCTATTATTTTGCTGCAGGTCCCAAAGATGACATTCTGTCCTGTTCAATTTGAATCTGAAAGACACTTGTGGTTTCTGCCATGACTCCTATTAGGGAATGAGAGAAGAGCTGAAAGAACTATTTAAATAGGAACAAGACTTTCTGCCTCTGTGTAGTTACAGAAAGAGCAAATAAACCTCAGTGGCCTTGCTTGAATAGTCAAGACATTTGCTAGCAATAGCCCAGTTAAAAACTTAACGACGACCTAGAAGTCTGTTAGCTGTCTATAAGCTAGTCAGAAATGTATATTAGTAGAGAAGTATGTGGGGGTATCCAGAAATTTCAAATCTTTTTTCTTGTTTAATGGTTTATGATTCAATTTTTTTGGAAGGGTCTAATTTATTAATCCTCAAAATTTACAGAAAGTTGTATATATGTATCTAGTCTGAGGATGCGTTTAAAAAGTGGGTTTTTTTCTGTTTCTCCAAAAGATGCTTCAGTCATTTTAGAAGTTTTTTTTTAAATGATTATTTTCTTTGTGGATTTGGAGGTATTATGGTTAGCAACAGAACAGGAGCTATGTGCTGTTCAATTGCCTAATCACTAAGCTGAAGTGTGCTGACAGCTGCGTAGTCTACTTCCATTTATTCATTTGTTTCGAGGAATACTAAATAATAATGAAATCATAAAATTAATGATGGGGCATTTTGCTAACATCATCTTAGAAGGGGACTGAGAAAAAGTGAACCAAAAATAAGTGCATTGTAATAATTCTGTGCTTTAGGATTGTCCTTCTTTTGGTTTTGTGAAAAAGGAAATACTGTGGGTTTAAAGTGACACCATTATCAAGATCTGGGACTTTGACAATTTTACTTGGCTTTATAGAGAACAAGATACTTTTCATTCCAGCATTTCAAAAGCTTAATCGTGTTAAATCAAGGTGCTTTAATAGTGATTTAAATTATGTTTTGTTACTTATATAGACAATTAAGGATTGAGAATTTAAATGTGAATATACAAGGCTGTATTTTATTAAATTTTTAATATTCTCAATTGGGAGAACTGGTAGTTCACATGAATTCTTTATTTGGAGAGACCTCTTTAACTGGCTTTGTCAATTGCTATCCTCAATATTTGAACCCTACTGTTCTTTGTAATGCAGTAATAAGATATTTTCCCTTCAGAGTCAACCTTGCTTTGACTTTGACAAGTCACGCTTGCCTTGACAAACAAGTATTTTTTGAGCAAAAGAATATATTTATTTTTGTATTAAAGAATGGAAAATAAACTCATAGATTTCATGCAAATTCCTGCATTACCTCAAGTTCATAAATAATTTGTTCTCTTGTGAGTTTTGTTAATAATTAATATTGTGATATTGACAAAAAGGATGATTTTAAGGAAAATTCATTTGACAGATGAATTATAGCACTTGATATTTATTTATAGAGAGGACACCTCTGTCTAGCAAAGCATGTATATTAGAAACTTACTTAAAGAACCATTAAAGAACAGATTTTTTAATTGTATGTAAGAGAGTGATCTGTTTTGACCATTGACTCAGACCAAAAAAACAAAAGCATTTATTCCAACCACAATATTTTAGCCTATAGATTTAATTTCAAATTTTTTGAGTTAGTGGAAAAAGAAAAGAACCCCTTTCATCCTTATAGTTTCCCCGTTTTATGTATAACCATTTAAAACCTCAACTTAGGGTAAACCCACTGTGTATAGTAATAACAAGAGGTCATTACCGCTCTTTGTAAATTGCTTAGTATTCTAGAAGACTTACACAGAAAATGATGTGATTCCTCCTTGATAATTTATAGACATCATAATTTCTTTTGCAATGGATTAATACTATTGCCTTCTTCCCAAATTGTCTGTATACATTGTTTTGTCACCACTGAATGAGTTCATATGTGGATTTCTTTAAGCTGCAACTGTAAATTCAGTGATGGGATCTTTGATTTGTTATGAATAAGCTGTTATAAATGATATGTTTAGTGTTGATTTTTTCTTAAATAATAAGTATGGTAGAATATTGATGAAATGATGAAGTTCAGGAAGTACCCCAAAATGTTGGAGTGCAAGGTTGTCCCAGATGAATTCCCTCAGGCTATCTCTAAGTCAAGTATAGATGTTTATTGGAGGTAACACACAACACAACACAACACAACACACCAAGTAGGCTCCTTTACCGCTGGAGGGAAACCCCAGCTTCAGGGGAATGCTCTCTGCTTAAGGAGGATGCCTACTAAGGGGGACACTCTCCCATTAAGGAATCCTCCCCCAGCCAGGAGAGGCTAGGGATTCTTACAGAGTAAAACCTGCCTTAGGTGGGGAGATGAGGTGACCAGTGACTTGTAGGCCAGGGAGTGGAGAGGTGAGGTAATCAGGGACTGTAGTTTCAGAGTTTGGGGCATTATCTATTCCATAATTCACCCCAGGAAAAGGGGCAGGGAAAGGGAGGGCCCCTCTTTAGTTACCAGCCTACTTGAATCTCATTGTCTCCTAAAGTGGCTTTAAGTGGTACTTGAGATAATGGACTTCTCCTTGACCACTCCATAAGTATCCCTAGCCTCTCCCGGCTAAGGGGAGTATTTCTTTCTTTTTTTTTTCCTTTTTTCTTTTTTTCAGTGAGGCAGTTGGGGTTAAGTGACCCACCCAGAGTCAGACAGCTAGTGAGGGTTATGTGTCTGAGGTCGGATTTGAAGTCAGGTCCTCCTGACTTCAGGACCAGTGCTTTATCCACTGTGCCACCTAGCTGCCCTGGGAGTATTTCTTGATTGGAGGGTGTCCCCTTTAGCAGGCATCCTCCTTAAGCAGAGAGCACCCCCCTTAAGCTAGGGATTCCCTTCAGAGGCAAAGGAGCCTGTTTGGTGTGCTGTGTTGTATTGTGTGTTACCCCCAATAAACATCTATACTTGCTTTGGGGACAGCCTGAGTGAATTCCTTCTGGACAACCCAACATTTTGGGGTGTACCCTGAACTTCATCAGTATGAATAATAAAACTTATCAAGAAGGTGACTTTATGTGGTACTTAAGAAAAATAGCATGGTGTTAATGGAAAGAACACTAGATTCACAGTTCTTGAGATCTGGGCTTAGTAACTTATATTGAACTCTGCCAAGTAGTTTCCTTTAAGTAACCAAGAAGTCAGTTTTGCTTTCCATCTTTAGTTTGTTATGAGGCATTGTGGTGGAATGGAACAGGCATTGGATTTCTAGTCGTCAGGGGCTTGTATTCAAGTATTGGCACTGAATAGTTATGAGACCATGGGCAAGTCACTTATAACCCCTCTGAGTCTCATTTTCCTCATCTGTAAAATGGGTATATAAACCACACGCAGTACTTAGCTATATGTTGCTGTGAGGCTTAAATGAGATACTATGTGTATAAAGTGCTTCACAAACTTTAAAGTGATATATAAATGGCAGTTATTTATCAGCAATAAGCTGATTAAGCTTATTAATTGTGATTAAGCAGCTATTAAGCTAGCATTTGTATAGTGCTCTAAAAACTTACAAAATACTTTACATATACAATCTCATTTGTTCCTCACAACAGCCTTGTGAGGTAGGTGCTATTATTTTCCCCATTTGACAGATGAGAAAACTGAGGCTGAATGTGGCTGAGTGACTTACCCAGTGTCATGCAGCTATTGATTGTCTGAGGCAGAATTCAAATTTGGTCTTTCAGATTCAAGAAGCTGGTGTTGGCCATATTTTTTTTCCTCATGGTAGTAATGTGAGAACTAACTCTTTGGCCACTTAAGACAAGATTATATAACGTTGTCAAATAGTATTAAAGTCACCTTAGATTAAAAATAAATATTTTCCCTTACTGGCATATACTTCTTTGTGAAGATCTCAAATATAATTTGTTGTTTAGAGGAACTATATGTTTATAACTTGTTTATAGATGTGTTAAGTGAAAACTGTACTAGTTGCTAATGTGTAGATGTTTTTAATGATACACTTGTAAACTGCTTCATAAGGTTCTTTGTGTAGAGATGTGATTCCATCTCTTTTGATTCCAGCCTGAAGTAGTAAACAAATCTACTCAACATATATGAATTTGGTTTGTGACTAATGGGGAACAACTAACAGAGCTTTTTAGAAGCTAGAGTATTTTTTTTTTAAAGCAAGCTAGGAGAAAGGGGAAACATTGATGTGTCACTTTGAAGTAACCTACTTTTACTTCAGGATTCTAGAATTTTAACATTAGCTGTTTTTAGATGGATAAGTTGAATATAGCTAAGTAATTTTTTTGGTTGTTTTGTTAGGATATTTCTATTTAGTTGTCCAATGCTAATACAGAATGGTTGTGGCAAATAATTTTCTAAAAATTACATATATAATATTAATAATTACAATAATAATCCTTTACTTTTCTGAAACTGATGTAGATTCTTCTCCATCTTAATGTTCTTTAGCCAGTTTCAAGAAGAAGTCACTTTTGGAGTACCTAGAAGTTTGTCTTAATCCTCCTATAGAAACTTAGAATGATTACTTTAGGGATTTAAATGTAAATGTTATTATAGAAAATCCCACTAATTCAGAATATTGTGTTTGGGTAGGAGGTGAGGGGCCAAAGGTGGCTATGAGGTAGAGAAGAAAGGTATTTATAGTTTCATCAAAATAAAATGTGAGTTGTTGGAATATTTTTAGAGAAATACAATTCTAGTATTTTCAAGTACTGTGTATATTACAGATTAAGATAAATGTTCACCAATAAAATGTAGTCACTTCATAAAGCACAATTCTGAAGGTAATTTACTTAATGTCATATAAAACATTCCCAAGTTATCTAAAATTCTGGACTTGTGGTACATGATGTAATTATTTGTATTAATAGTATTTGTTAGTCAATGTTTATTTTAATAATAATTCACATTAAATATAAAAGTTATTTATGTATCAACTGTGGTCTGTCTTACAGTACATAACAGGGCATATCTCCTCTCCAAAGAGCATACATATGGTTAAATACATTGAACACTGTAATATCTTCTTACTTTTTCTAATTTAATCAAGTTGGTGGGCAGTTAGCTACTATGAAGATGTAGAAACTATTTATTTAGCTTAATCAGTAATTAACCTATGGTGTCCTGTGTTGCCTGAACCTTTGTACTATATTCTGTGATAGTTTCACCTTTGGGTTAGCTAGCCTACATGGGAGAAATTAGTGGCCCTGCATTCTGACAGAGAAACAAACAATCAGGTAGAAATGGATATTTAATTTCACAAAGTAAACTGAGTACAGCACCAGTGTTTTGCCATATATGTATACATATATATATAAACATATGTACAATTTAGGGACAACCTCAATTCAACATATAGGTTGAATATATATATCCCCTGATCTCAATTATAGTTTTAGTTTTAGCCTCTCACAAAGTCTCTTGACCAACTTTTGGCATTTTTAGCATTTAATCTTATCTAGGAGGGTCTATAATAAATATATTAAAAAGTTTCTGGAAAGGGACAAATATTTATTGGGCACCTATTACATTCAAAATACTGCACTAGATCCCTGAGGATGATGCAAAGAAGTATAAAACTATCTCTATTCTAAAAGAACTTACAATTGAGTTTATCATAGAATCTTAGGATTTAGATAGAGTCTGAAGGAACTTAAGAGTTTCTGGGAACCTAAGAGTGTCGGTCTAGTTCAACTTCCTCATTTAATTGATAAGGCAGGAAACTGAGGTCCAGAGAGGAGAGATGAGTTGTCCAAATTTACATAGCCAGTAGCAGAGCTGGGAGTCAAACCCAGATCCTTTGGTTATTTTTTCTTTTTGCTGTGTTATGGGTAACTGAGAGAATATTAACAACTTTAGATCTCTATACCAACTTTCCCTTATATACAAAATATGTGATTCCTTTATACATGAACTGAGGGCATCCTTGACAAGAATTTTTGGTTGGAATAAGCAGGCTTTCAAAAGTGCTATCCTACAATAGGTCACATCTGTGCTCTTTTTCAATTGGCTGAAACATGTAGAGGATGTATCACACTGTGCTTATTGTTTATTGATTACGAAAAAGCATTTGATTTAGTAGAGAAAAATACTGCCTTAAAGGTCTCTTCCAAAAAAGCATCTTTCATTCATGTGTTAAAGTCACTCAAGATTTCTAGAAAGAAAATAATAACATAAAATAGATCATAATAACAGAAATAATCCTGCTCAGTGACCTTCATTAGAGACATCAGGTGAAGCATTAAATGTCTGCTAGCTAAAGGTGTTTGCCACTGTCATAGAGAAGATTTAGAGCAGAATCCAAGGTTAAGAGGATGGTGAGGTTCCTCAGGTACTTGTCTTTTCAGATATTTTGATGATGATATTGTGTATCAAACTCCAGAACACTGAAGAGCCTTCTGAAAGAGATCTGTAACCACTCAAAAATTGAACTGACCGTCTACTTAGGAAAGGCCAAGTAGAAGAATGTCTGTTATCCAGATTATCACATATAGTTGGATGGACAAACTACAGAGCTTGTCCATCAGTATGTATATCTGAGACGGGTTTACAAATGAACAGGTGTTTGGGCTCAGAGCTGAGCAGGAATAGGAAAGGAGACTGAACTGCTTCAAGGAAATTGTGGGGTTTCTTCAGTGTTTCCAACATCTTAACAGAAACCAAAGTTCACCTTTTTAATGCCAACACTGTACTGGTGTTGCTGTCTGGCAATGAGATACAGATTACATGGTGCTTGAAGAATTGACAATAAACATCCCATAGAAGGCAATGGAGAATTACATGGAATATTTAAGCAGGTGTGACATTTTACTAATGAGGAACTTCAAAGTAGAAGTAAAAGATATCAGGGAAATGTGTGATAGGAAGAAGAGATGGACTAGTCACCTGGCTAGGATAAGAGGGTAACAGGTGAACAACTCATGTGCTCCATGGTTTTCCTCCTTATATCGGGAGAAAGCAGATAAGACTTCAGCCCTTTGGGTGAATATCTTGTGATGAACTTATGTGAGGACATGGACAATAATCATTTTGAATGGGTAGGCATGGATATGACAGGCGTAGTTGGAGTGAACATCCAGAAAGATGAGATCACACATCCATTTGAGTGGTTGAATAGTTGGGGTCAAAAGGAGAGAAAGGATGCATGTTTGGGTTGAGCAAAGTGATAATGGATGCTGAGGAAGAGGTTGAATCCCTCAACTCTTATTATGCTTCTATTTTCTTTTAAGGGGAATGCTTTTTTAAACTGAGAAGGCTAAAACAAATATAATTTGTAGGTAATGGAAACCCTCCAGAAATGAGGAGATGGTCAGATAACATCTAGCTTTCCTCACTGAGTTTGTCACCAGGTCATACAAACGAATTCCTATGATGCTTAAACAACCGGCAATGAATGAATGGTGAGCTACTTACCAACAGTCATCTTTGAAAAGGGATTGGTGAAAGGGAGAGATGTTGCAGAACTAAAGAAGGAAAATGTAACTCTTTTTTTTTTAAAAAGAAGGTAGAGGTTACAAACTCTAGATTTATAGCAAGCAACTTCTATTCCTGGAAAAACTGTAGAAAATATTGTTATGAAATCAGTGAGAACATTTAGAAAGGGAAGCAATATCAAGGAAAAGCTAGCATGTTCTCATTAAGAACAGGTCATACCATTTTTTTCCCCTTCTGCGCCCTCCCTCCCCCATAGCTTAGACTGCTTGATCAGAGGAATGCTGTAGACATATTCTGTAAGATTCTTTCTGAAATCTATCTTTTTCTTTGTAGACAAGATGAAGAGATAAAATCTAATGATAGTATAATAAAATATTTTTGGACCTTATTTAATGACTGGACTCTTGATGTCAAGTTGGACAGATGTCTTTAGTGGAATGCCCCAAGGATCTGCCCTTAACTCTGTGCTGTTTAAAATTTTCGTTATTTCTTGGATAAAGATATAAATGCCATTCTTGTTAAGTGTGCAGATGTCATAAAGCTTGAAGTGTTAACTAATATGGATAATAGAGTCTATATCCCCTAAAATCTTGGCAGACACTATAATAATGGGCTGAAATGAGTAAGATATAATTTATCAGGAGCAAATGTAAAATTCTACACTTGGGTCCAAATATACAATGGAATGAAGTGGGATGTAACTGTAAGAGTTTACACATGAGCAAGAGTTCAAGTGAAAACAAATCTGGACCTTTTATGGACTGTGTGCTTAATATGTGTTAGCAGTTTGACACGATAGCCAAAATACCTAATCTTTTCTTAAAGTTTCATTAAGAAAGGTATAGTGTTCAGAGGGAGGCCCTAGTTATGCTATACTTTGCCATGGTGAGATCACATCTAGAGCCTGTTATGGTGCTCGGTTCTAGGCAGTACATTTTAGGAAAGATTATATACAGGCTGGATCACTTCCATTTGAAGGTGACCAAGGTGGTGAGATAACTAGAGAATTGCCATGTGAAAACAGAGTGTTGCCTCTGAGGATCTTTAGGCCAGAGAAGAGTAGACTTAAGGAAGATAGGGTTGTAATATAGAAGAGGGATTTGGTGGTGGAAAAAATGCTGGATTCAGTCAGAGGATCTGGTTTCTAATTGTTTTTCCTATCATTTAATGAGTGACCCTGGACAAGTTACTTTTCTCTGGATCTAAATATATTTCTACACTTTCCATGCATTGCTCCTAGTTCTGTTGTTATGGGGAGAAGGGTAATGAACAAGAGTTATAGGTTTTAGAGCTGGAAAAGGCCTTCAAGATCATCTATTGTATTACAAATATATTTATACTTATATTCTAAATGAAAAAAACTAAGACCCAGAGATGGTATTAGCTGTATCTTGTACGTCTTGGCATATTGTCTCATTGTTGTCACATTCTTTGGTGAATTTTCTATGATCTGTTCTTTGATCCACCAGTTTCTTAGGTTTAAATCATTTAGTCTCCAATTACTGTCAATCATTTCTTTAAAAGTCATTTATTAAATATAACTTTATTATATTGTATTCAGGACAGGATATATTTAATACTTTTGCATTTATACATTTGGTTGTGATAGTTTTATATTCAATATATGGTCAGTTTTTATGAAAGTCCTATGCACAGCTAAGAAATATAATGGTCTTTCTGTTCCCATTCATAAATCACTACAGACCTGTAATGTCTAACTTAAAAAAATTTTTATTCAGGTCTTTAAATTCATTTTCCTTTGTTGTTAGATTTGTAAACGTAAATGTAAATCTCAAAGGGGTACTTTGGCATCCTCCAATATTATAGTTTTACTGTCTATTTCTCCCTTCAATTTGACTAACTTTTCCTTTCAGTATTTAGGTGTCATGCAGTACAGTGGTTCTCAGATCTCTCTCCTTGACCTGTTTTCCAGGTCAGTTGTTCTTGTTGGCAGTTAGTTTGCATTTTCATCTGTTTTTTTTTTTCAATCTTTTGATTTTGCTGCAGTATTTCTTATTGTCTCATGATATCATTGATTTCTATATGGTCCATTCTAATTTTCAGAAAGTTCAGTTCTTGGGCAATGTTTAGCACCTCCCCCCTTCTAAACTATCAATTTTCTTTCTCATTTTTTCCTCCCTATCTTTTTTTCCCTCTTTAACATTACATTTTGTGTCTCTTGTTTAATTTTTGCCAGGTACTTTGTAGTCAGGAAATTCTTTTCTCTGAGACTCTACTTGGACTTGTGGAATTATTCCATTATTCTGGGTTTACCTTTGGTCTTCACGTCTTTCAGTCCAATAGGTTTCTTCCATTGTTCTCAGCATTTTCTTCTGCTCACTCATATTTCCAGCTATGCCTGAGTGAGGTTTTGTGCTTGGACTGTACTCTGCTCTCTCCTATATTCTTGTGTGGTATGTGTATGTCTTGCGTGGTCCTAGGTGTTGTGGCTAACAACAAAGATATTTTTGGACTTTGACTTGCTCCTGGTGGAGCAAGGTTTTAACCTTCTCTCCTTTGTCTCCAGCTTCAAACCCAGAATCAGCTCTGTCCCTTGCTGTAAAGGGAGCCCTGCCAGGCCTCACCCAGATGTAGTTGATTGTGTTATTTTGTTTCCCAAGTGCTCAGCCTTTCCTAAATGCTGTCACCCTTTTAGGTTCTCTATTTGCTGTTTGCCTACTGTGACCTTTGCTCAGCTTCTTGAGGATCCTGGGAGGTTTTGTGCCATTGGAGACTAGATAAAAGAGTTTGGGTTTGTTTATGATTGTTCTGGTGCATTTTAGAGCTTTATTGCAATATTTATGGGGGATTTGGACTCCTTTAGATCCTGACACTGCCACCTTCTCCCCAATTTTCCCATATTCATTTCCTTTTATCTCACAACAATATTTTATTACCTTTATCTATCCCAACTTGTTTAGCCATTCCCCAATTGATGGGCATCTATTTACTTTTTTCCTATTATATTTTGGGCTACATGGGATGCTTCTTTGTCTTTGACCTCCTTGGGGCATAAGCTGAGTAAAAGGATCTCTGAGTCAAGGAATTGCTTTGCAGAATGGTTGGATACAAACACACCAACAGTGTATTAGTGTGACTTTCTGTAGCACCTCTAGTATTGACTACTTCTATCTTTTGTCATCTTTGCTAATCTGTAGTGTATGAGGTGAAACCTTGTCGATTTGCATTTCTCTTATTAGTGATTTGAAGCACACAGCTGTATTTTTCATCTGGTACAAAACTCAGCAACACTGAGTTCTGGTTTCAGACCCAGGGATACCTAACCTTTCACAAGTCTTTTGGTTTCTCTGTACCCTAATTAGCACTAGAATATTGGCAAAGATTAAATGAGGGACCATGCCTGTGAAAATCTAGTCTCTTTTCCTTTTATTATTTCTGGAGTGCCTCTCTCTCAGACTTACCCTCTTCCTATACCCCTTCCCTTTGATCTCTTTTTCTCTTTCTTCTTTTCTCTTCATTGTTCCTCCTGTCCCCTTTTCTCCTTCCTCTGAGTAGATCATCAAAGAGACGTTGGTAGAAGATTTTTTTTCGCTTTCTGACAGAATGGAATAGGTAGAAGGAAAGGAGCAGTTTCAATATGCATTATCTACTTATGAACTAGAAAGTTTCTAGTCCACTAATTTATTTCTTTTGTTAAATTTAATATCTTTTACATCAGGCAGGTATTTTTAGAATAGAGCTCACCAGCAATTCATAGAAACAATTTTAAAGAGAAATTGCAACATGAAAAACTTTGAATGTTCAATTGATTAGAAAAACAGTATGACTTTTTAAAGAGGACAGTATACTTAATTCCTGAATTGTGTGACAAACAGTGTATTCTACTTAGGTCTCTAATTCTGTAATTTATTTGCTGTATGTTCTAAGTAAAATTCTGCTAAGTTTTAAATGTTTCTATCTGAATCTGTCACATTGTAAGTTCCTTATTACTTTTAGGTAGTCATGTTAGCATGAATACTACATACAAATGCATCTAGGAAGTAGATAGAACTTCCTCAGTCTTATTGTCCATTGTGTCATTGGTCTGGAAGAGGGAAGTAAATTGGAAAACCATAATCAATTTGCATAAACAATTTGATAGACTAGAACTAATCAAGTTTTAGAATGTTCTTTTAAATACTCATAAGGCAAGACTTCCGAAAGTGATGAAACCTAGTAAGTATTTTCTGGCTGGTTAGAAATAAAAACAGGCAAAAAGATGCTCCACTAAAATGCTGCCCTAGATGTGGGGGTGACTGAGTTCTAGAAGGCTTTGCCACCAGATTGCAAGTTTGGGCACATTCTCTTAAACCAGAAGAGCTTCAAATTCAGGCCCAGCAATGAATCATGTCTTATATCTTAGATTTAGCCTTAGAGAAGCCTGTTAGAAGGTTGGACACCAGATGAGTACTTTTTTTGGTTATGGCAGCTCATGATGGTGTCCATTAAGAGAATTAGTTTTGGAGGAGGGATTACCTACGCTGTTGAAATCACTGATAGTTTGAAGTATATAAAATGTAGTTAGAAGTATTTGAAAGATCTTTGGATAAAAATCAGGAAACTGAAAATTTTATTTCTGGATCATGATTTTTAATTTAGATCAGTCCAATGTGTTTTAAATGATATTTAAGATTTCTTTAAGGGAAGATTTTCCTACTTTGGGGATAGCTAATTTTTCTGACCTTTTTCACAATAGATACTTAGATATTTATTGAATGAATATGTATAATATTTGAATTGAGTTTAACACTAGTTTAGTATAATATTTGCATTAAAGAACATTAAAATTATTTAGTCAATATCGAAGTATTAAAGAGAATATCTATATAAGCACCTACAGACACTCTTTTCTTCCAAGAAACACAAAGTTATTTTCCATTCATTGTTTCATGAATCCTTATTTCTGGAATTATTATAAAGGGCATACATATAATTAATAGCAACAATTTTAAATAAGAAATTACACATGTGATAAAACTTTAATGATCAATTGACAAGAAAAGTAATAGTAAAAACTGTTTGAGAAGTGGTCTAGTGGAGGGAACACTGGCTTTGGAGACAGCTGCATTGGCATATTGACTCTATTATTTACTATCTTTTTGACCTGTCAAATTACTCCGTGTCTCTGGGCCTCAGTTTCTTCATCTGTAATATGAGACAGTCAGACCAGATGACCTCGAAGGTTCTAACTCAGCGTCATTGATCTCGTGTGACAAATGTAGCATGCCACTTAGGTCATCTAATTCTATAAAACTTTTACTGACTCTTTTAAAAATCATTAGTTTAGAAATGAAGAAAGCCTACTTTAGGGGTCATAGTGAGTGACGGAGATAATGAAATTAATAACAGCAGAGATAATGATTTAAACTGAGATTTTTTTCAATGCTCTGCTCCACAGGCTGTATTGTTGAGAAAAGTATTTGATTCTATGACATGGGATAAACCAATATTAGCCTGTCTAAGAAGGCAGTTATTTTTTTTTCTATTTTTGAAAAAGTAGATGAGGCCTTAGGAAAAAGGAAGGGAAGAGAGGAGAGAGCTACTGTCATAGCCAGATTGTAGAAGCAGATCACTTTGCAAGGTAGGTAATAAGCTGAGGAAACAGAACAAATTTGTTGCCAAGGGAGCTCCTGTTTTCCCCTTATAGCATTTTCTTCAGATATGCTGAGCAGACCATGTATAAATGGAGAGAAAAATAAAGCTGTGGCATCTGATGTTATTAGTTCTTAAGAGAAATACAAACACTCTAGTAGTTGATGTTGTCATAGTAACATTTTGTATTTGCAGAGGAAAGAAACATTTATTACTCTTTATCATAAGTTTCAACTTGAGTAGCATTTACAGGACTTATTAAGTATTCATTTTAGCTCTAAGTTATATATCTGTTTCTATTGAACGGAGCACATTATCTTTGGACAACCCCAGAATGTTTGCAGATGTGTGGGAATAACTTTGTATGTTTTTTCCTTTGCCTAATAAGTGCTACAATACCTGTAGTTATGTTCTTGGGCAACGGAGACAAAGTAAGAGCAGCTCCTTTGAGTGGACTTTGCAATACAAAAAAAACTCTGGTTCTTTTTCTTAGAGCTAGCAGGTGGTGGATTTGCAAGTTCTTCATGTGTCTACCAGAAAAGAAAAACTGCGGTCGACTTAAGAGTTCTGTAATATCCTTTGTGTCTTAGGCTGGGCCTTTAACTGTCAATGCTGACATAGGTATTCAGAGACCTAGAATACTGAATTAGACTTAATAAGGTAAAATTTAATAGGTATATACGTATGTGTTAAAAATAAGCTTCAAAAGCACAAGGTAGGAGAAATAGGACTCGACAGTTATTTGTTTGAAAAAAAAGACTGCATATTTTAGAGGGCTAGAGGCTCAATTCTAGTTAATCTGGTGGCCACAAAAGGTAATGTAGCTCCATGAGGAAGGGCAGAATACCCAGTGCCAGGGAGATTACAGTTTTGCTGACTGTCCTGGTCAAATGACATCAGGAAAACTGTGTTTAGTTCTGGGTAACATTTGGTTTTGGATGGGGCATTGATGAATTGGGGAACATCTAGAGGAGGGTAGCCATATTGGAGGGCCTTGAGCTGATACTATATGAGGATTTTTCAAAAGAAGTAGAGATATTTCCCCCTTGGAAGGGGAAAGTTTTTTCTGAGAGAGAGAGAGAGAGAGAGAGAGAGATAGATAGGTAGATAGAGAGAGAGAGAGAGAGAGAGAGAGAGAGAGAGAGAGAGAGAGAGAGAGAGAGAGAGAGAGGAGAGAGAAAGAGAGTGAGTTTGTGTGTGTTTGACAAGCTGACATGTGGAATAGGGATTAGACTTGTTCTGTGTGACCCCAGAGCAGCTCTTGGAGCACTGGAGGAAGTAGCAAAGAGACTGCTCTAAGCTTCAAGTAAGGAGGCTCTCCAGAGGTAGGACAGGCTTCTTTAAGAAGTGATGGGCACTCTCTCATTGAGATCTTCAAGCACATTCCAGATGATTGACTGCCTGTGTGATATGTGCTAGAGGGAGCTCTTATTCAGGCATGGTTGGACTCGATGAGCTCTGAGATCCTTTCCAACTCTGTCATTCTGAGTACTGACTTCATCCTCTAATGATTCTATTTATGAAATTTAAAAGGTGAATACCTAGAGAAAGGGGCAGAAACAAACACTTCTATGGGACCAGCTCTTAAAACAGAGGCAGGAACATTTGTGAATCAATTCAGTTTGCTGTGCCTGACTAATAAAGGGGATGATATGCATTATTTAGTTTAACAAATATTTATTGGGTGTCTAATGTATTAGCTATGATAGCTATCTTTACTTGTTGTTGTTCAGTAATTTTTAGTTGTGTCCAACTCTGTGACTCCATTTGGGGTTTTCTTGGTGGAGACACTGGAGTGGTTTGCCATTTTCTTCTCCACCTCATTTTATAGATGAGGAAACTGAGACCAACAGTGTTAAGTGACTTGCCCAGGGTCACATAGCAGCTAGTAAGTGTCTAAAGCCAGATTTGAACTCAGGAAGATGAGTCTTCCTGACTCGAGGCCCAGCACTCACCTCACCACCTAGCTGTTCTTAATTACCCTTAAGGGGTTTACAATCTGGGGGAGAGACAAAACATGTTTATGAAACAGAAAACATTGTGTGTACAGAAAAGTTAAATTGAACATAATCAAATGGCTATATATGGTACATATTAGTAGCAGTCAGAGAGGAGAGAGAAATCAAGTTTTGCAGGAGTTGCGATTGAAGATTTTTTTTGGAGGGAGGATAATCATTCACATTTTTTACTCTCCCTAAGTAGTTTACATGTAAAAGTAAAATGATCTAGAGGAAAGAGCCATAGACAAATAGTCAGGAGACTGGTTCTTATTGCATCTCTGCTACCATGAGCAAATTACTGTTTCTTCCTTAAAATAAGATGGTTAGAGCATTCTATTTCATTATTTATTGAGTTTGCATCCTCACTACCTAATACAGCCTGGTTTACAGTTGATGCTTAATAAGTGTTTGTTGGTTAATTGATTAAGTCATCTACCCTGCCATCTATCTTTAACACTCTCTACTCTAGTAGTAGGACAGTCCAGTTTCTAAAAAAATAGTTGAATCAGCTGCTTTGTGTCTTTCACTGAAAAATGTTGAGCAGTGGATGTATGACCTCAGGGATGTTATAAGAGAGTCTAGCACTTGTGGGTGGTTGGTCTGTGTTATCTTTAAGTACCTTTCCACATCTAAGAGACTGAATTCTGGGCAGATTTCTTAGATACTTTTCCCTGTCAAGTATGTTAGGAGAGAATTCTTGTTTAGCTATGGGTTGGACTGTAGAGTTCTGAGGTCCTTTCTAACTCTGGCCATTCCTTTTGTTTTTGATTTGTTAACATTCTTGGTAACAGGGAGAAGCCAGCCTTGATTTTAAAAATGTCCTGTGATAATTCACAAAATACATTAAACCACTGGTCAATCAAAGGTAGATTTATATTAAATTTAAGAAAAACCCGTTACAATGTGTTAAAATAGTCACTAGTGTGCTTCTGGCTAATACAGATTGGCTTTGTGGTATAATACAGAGATTGCTAGACTTGAAAGTTAGGAGAGACCTGACTTCAGATCCTTCCTTTGACACTTAACACTTCTGTGGTCAATCACCCCAAGGATCTCAGAGCCATGGTTCCCTCATCTGTAAAATGAAGGGGTTAGACTGAATAGCCTCCAAGATCCCTTTTAGTTCTCAATCTATGATTCTATGTATTTATCTGAAGCTCAGTTTCCTCATCTGTAATACTTTATAGGATTGTTGTGAGGAGGTGATGAAAATGTATACAGCATATTGCAAATCCTAAAGCACCTTATCAATGTCTGCTCTTACTATTATTTGTTACTATGAAATATTAAAGACAAGCACGAGCCCCTCCCTTCTCTTTTCCTGACTTGACATACCCAGTTTTTCTACCAGTTTCGCATGTCATGAACTGGAGGCCCTCGACTGCCCTGGCGGTAGTGTGGTACATTGGAAAAGGTAAGAGGTCTAGCATTGGAGTTGTGGTTCTACCACTTAACTAACTAATGGTACCTTGGGCAAGTCACTTAACTTCTCTGTGCCTCAGCATCCTCACCATAAAATGAAGAGGTTGAACTAGATCAGTGGTGTTGAAAATACAGCCCTCTCTAGCATGACCTGAATTGGGTTAAAATATAATTGGAAAATATTTAACAAAATAAATAGAAATACAATAAAACCTAGATAATGTTACATTTAATATGTGACCCACAGATGTCCTCCCTTTCTGTTTGAGTTTGACAGCACTGGACTAAATGACCTCTAAAATCCCTACCAGCACCAAATATATAGTTTTATCCTCTAGGTATTCTCTGGCTAACTAATGTCCTTCCTAAAAATATGGCACCCAGAATTTGATGCGATACTCTGAATAGCCAGGATACTGCATGCTGGGAGTATCAACTTCCTGTTCATGAATTCTGACTTTTAATATAGCTGAATATTATATTATTTTCTCAGCTGACATATATATATATACACACATGCATATATATATATATATATATATATATATATATATATAATATGTGTACGTACATATCACGTTGTTGACTCACATTGAGCTTGTAGTTCACTAAAACTCCCAGATCCTTTTCAAACTAATGTCTATGCATACCTCCCCTTTCTTGTACTTATAATTATTGGTAAAGACTTTGTGGAACAGAACTCTTCTGTTCAGTCATTCCCCTGGTCTTCAAGGTGAACTATGTCCATTCCCCAAATATTTGAGTGCATACAGAGCCTCAGGGTGCACTCTACATAAACCGCTATAGAATCATTTTCTTTCCCAAAGATTCATTTCTTAGGTTAGACTCTTTAGTCATCTTTGACTCTTTCCTCTCCATTCTATTTAGTCCTGTTATTTCTTCTTTAGAAAAGGAATGCAAACAGTAACCTCTTAATGAATGTTTGTTGACTTGACTTGAAATACCTCTTGGATTATTTACTGTTTCTTCATTACTACTTGCATTACTTTGGTCTGGGCCCTTCTTAATTTACACCTTAGTTACAATTAACTTTCTCCTAGCTGGTGTTGATACCTACAATGCCAGGATTTTCTAAAATTCAAAATTTTTTTTTTTATTCAACTTGTGATTTCACTGGAGTAAGGGAGCATCTGGTGGGGAATAACTCCCTCTGCCCATGCAGATTAATGACTTCTGCGATTTGTAGTTTCAATGAGTTGCCTGATGTGACTTGCTCCTTCTTGGTCATATGGTCAATAGTATCAGAGATAGAACATGAACCCAGATCATCTAGCCTCTGTCCTCTGTGCCATTTTTGTTTTTAGCTGCAAGATTAATCTTTCAAAAATAACACTTCCATCAGGTTTATCTCTTGTTCTAGAACCTGTGATGTACCTCTCATGACAAATCTAAACTTCTCTGCCTGATTTTCAAGGTTCTCTGTAATTTGGTCTCTTGTTTTCTAACAAATTCCATTTTCCATTAATCCCCAAGGTAGACCACTCCTTCAAGATTGGAAAGTCTCTTCACTATTGTTTGACTGTAGCATGCTTGTTCCTTTTTCTCTGTGCCCCCTTTCTTGTTGTCCATCCCCATCTCTCCCACGCCTGTACCTTATAGAATGCTCTTGCTTCTATTACCGTCTCTCTTATTGGTTTATATTTCTCAGTGAAGTTTTCTTTTGATTATTTTGTCTATAGCCATCCCTGCCTTCTCTGATATATTGTATTTACGCTACCTACCATATGTGTAACATTTAAATTTTTTTTCTAATTCTTGTATGTGTTTTGGTTTTGGTCTTTCCAACTAGGCTGTTAGTTCCTAAGAAGAGAGACTATGCCTTTATTAACCATTGCATTCCCTATAGTGTTTTAGCACACTTCAGGTCATATATGTGTCTTCAGAAAATACTTTTTGACTTTGTGATTTGCTTTAAGATTGATTAGCTTTAGTAATGTTGTTCATAATTTTTAGTGATGATTTTATTATTTGGATAACTAATTCAGGTGGGGGGCTAGTCTTATGTTCATGATAGAGATAGAAACAAGACCTTTGATTTCACTGGCTTAAAGAGCTCCCAGTGGAGAACTCCTTCTACTAGTTGTAGCTCAACAACTTCTCTTTCTTTTATAGTTTAGCTGCCTAAAGCACCGAGAGGTTATTACTTGTCCAGAGTCACGCAGGCAGTATGTGTCAGGGATAGAATTTGAACACAGGTCTTTCTGATTCTGAGGCCAGTTCTTTATCCACTATGCTGAGATGTATAATTATGATACAGCTGAAAGCCATGATAAATGACTTGCCCAAAGTCACACAGCTAGGAAGTATTATGAGTCTGAGGCTGGATTTGAACTCAGGTCCTCCTGACTCCACTGCGCCTAGCTGCCCCCAAGAAATAGTATTCTTAACCCAAGTTAGTTAGGACTACGGGCTCCTGGAGACCCATTTGAATAATTGAAGTTGCTTAGGAAAAGAAGATTTAAATATATCCAAAGGAAACATTCAAAGATTTCTGTTAAGTATCTATAGTCTACCTAATTGTATATCCTAGGTCCTGGGAATACAAAGGCAAAAATGAAGCAGTTCTTGCCTTCCATGAATTTATGTTGTGCTGAAGATAGGGCACGCACAGATAGAATAGTACGGGGCAGGGCGTGATTATGGCAAAGGAGAGATCAGGCAAGATAACCTATGAATACTTTTTCTCCCCACAGGCAGAGACCTGATGGTATCTGGATACAGATTGAAGAATACTTTTTAATTTTATTTTTGTTGAAGTTTCCTCCCTCTCCCTGCTTTGGTCTATGTTTTCTTTCATAACATGAGTATTATGGAAATGTTTTACATGGCTAGGCAAGTGTAACCTATATTGAATTGCTTGCCTTCTTAATGGGGGGGGAGGGAGAAAGGGAGAGAATTTGGAACAGAAAGTTTTAAAAACAATGTTAAAATTGCCTTTCATGTAACTGGGAAAAATAAAATATGAAATAAATAAAAAAAGGAAAAAGAATACTTTTATTTCAGGTATTTACATTTTTTTTATTAATTATTTTAACATTAAAAAAAATTTTTGAGTTTCAAATTTCCCCCTCTCTGCTCTCCTATCATTTGTGAAGGTAAGAAATGTGATATCAATTATATGTGTGAAATCATGCAAAACATATTTCCATATTATCCATGTTGCAAAAAAGGCAAGAAAAATAAAGCAAAAAATTATACTTCAATCTGCATTCAGACTCTTATCAGTTCTTTCTCTGGAGGTAGATAGCATTTTTCAATATAAATCCTTTGGAATTATCTTGGATCATTGTATTGTTGAGAATTGCTAAGTCATTCACAGTATAATATTGTTATAACTGTGTATAATATTCTCCTGGTTTTACCCACTTCCCTCTGCATCAGTTCATATAAGTCTTCCTGGGTTTTTCAGAAATCATCTCCCTTGTCATTTCTTATAGCATAATAGTATTCCATCACAATTATATACCATAACTTGTTCAGCCATTCCCCAATGGATGGGCTTTCCCTCAATTTTTAATGCTTTGCCACCACAAAAAGAGCTGCTATAAATATTTTTGTACCTATAAATTCTTTTCCTTTTATCTCTTTGGGATTTGTTGTTTGTTCAGTTTCATCAAACTCTTCGTGACCCATGGATGTTGTCTATGGGTTTTTTGGGCAAAGATGTTGGACTGGGTTGCCATTTCTTTCTCCACTGTGTCCACATTTTGATGAGGAACTAAGGCAAAAAGGGGTCAAGTGACTGACCCAGGGTCATATAGCTAGTGTCTGAGGCCAGATTTGAACTCAGAGCTTCCTGATTCCAAGCCTGGTGCTCTGTCCTACTGTACCACCTAGCTGCCTTTTTTCTTTGGGATGCAGACCTAGTAGTGGTATTGCTGGGTCAAAGGGTATGCACAGTTTGATAGCCTTTTGGACACAGTTCCAAATTGCTCTCCAGAATGTTGGATCAGTTCACAACTTCACCAACAGTGTATTAATGTCCCAATTTTTTCCATATCTCTTCTAACATTTGTTATTTTCCTTTTCTGTCATATTAGACATTCTGATAAGTGTGAGGTGGTACCTCAGAGTTGTTTTAATGTGTGTTTCTCTAATCAATAATTTAGAGCATTTTTCATAGGACTATAGCTAGCTTTGATTTCTTCTTCTGAAAACCGCCCATTTATATCCTTTGACCATTTATCAATTTAGGGAATGATTTATATTCTTATAAATTTGGCTCAGTTCTCTACATATTTGAAAAATGAGGCCTTTATCAGAGAAAGTTGCTGTTTAAAGTCCTGGCCCCTCCCCCCATTTCCTGCTTTCCTTCTAATCTTGGCTGTATTGGTTTTGTTTGTGCAAGACCTTTTTAATTTAATGTAATCAAAATTATCCATTTTACATCCCACAATCCTCTCTATCTTTTGTTTAGGCATAGCTATTTCTCTTATCCATAGATTGGACAGTTAAATTTTTCATACTCCCTTAATTTGCTTATGATATCACCCTTTATGTCTAAATTATGTACTCATTTTGACCTTATCTTCATAAATGTTGTGAAACGTTGGTCTATACCTAGTCTCTGCAAAACAGCTTTCCCAGTTTTCCCAACAATTTTTGTCAAAATGTGATTTCTTGAACCAAAAGCTTGGATCTTTGGGTTTATCAAACGCTTAGGTTACTGTAGTCGTTTACTACTGTGTATTCCATTGATCCACCATTCAAATTCTTAGTCAGTACCAAATTATTTTGATGATTATCTCTTTGTAATATGGTTTGAGATCTGGTACTGCTAGGCCACCTTCCTTCACATTCTTTTTCCATTGATTCCCAATAGATGTTCTTGATCTACTGTTCTTCCAGATGAATTTTGTTATTATTTCTTCTAGCTCTGTAAATTTTTTTTTGGTCAATTTGATTGGTATGGTACTGAATAAGTAAATTAATTTAGGTGGAATTGTCATTTTTTATTATATTGGCTCAGCCTGTCCATGAGCAATGAATATTTTCCCAATTGTTCAGATCTTTCTTTATTTTTGTGAAATGTGTTTTGTAATTATAGTTCCTGGGTTTGTCTTGAAAAGTAGACTGTGTAGTTATTTTAAATAAAATTTCTCTTTCTATCTCTTGCTGCTGGACTTTGTTGGTAATATATAGATGCTGATGATTTATGTGGGTTTATTTTATATCCTAGAACTTTGCTAAAGTTGTTAAATATTTCAACAATTTTTTTAGCTGATTCTCTAAGATTTTCTAAGTGCATGATGTATATTGTATTGTCTGCAAATAGTGATAGTCTTAAATCAGGCATTTTTCAGTATTCACAAGGTATGTGTTAGAGAAAAGGAAGCACAAAAGGAAAAGTAGGGAAGATTTGAGTCTCCAGTATAAACTTGGTCAGTTGAGTCTGTGTTCTACACTCCAGAGCCTGGAGGGCCCTGCCTTTACGATGAGATAGTGAAAGACCTTTCCTTCCTCTACCCCCTAATTGGAGTCACTGTTGTCTCCTTGAGAGCTGCCTCCAAGAGTTCCATCTGCCAACTGGAAGCTGCCCCTTCCTCCTGTTGTAGCTTCCTGCATCATCAGCTTTTTCTGTTTTTTAGGCAATTGGGGTTAAGTGACTTGCCCAGGGTCACACAGCTAGTAAGTGTCAAGTGTTTGGTCTGAGGCCAGATTTGAACTCAGGTACTGCTGACTTCAGGGCCAGTGCTCTATCCACTGCACCACCTAGCTACCCCTATCATCAGCTTTTCTGAATCAGCAGTCAGGGAGGGAGACCACTCAGTGATGAGTCACATGTAGCTGGAAGCAGGCAGAAGATATCTCTGTATTCTCCCATTTCCACGTGGCCCCACTAGTAGGCAGAGAATATCTGTGCATATTCCAGGCGGGAGAACTCCTTGGTTTGCCCAGGTGTCTCTCAGAGCACAGTATTTCTTCGTGGAGTTTGGATTTTCCTCAGTTTGTTCCCGGGGGGGGGGCTGGCTGCCATTGGGGCAAGCTCCCCAATTAGATGGTATGGGCAGGTGTTGCTGGGTCTTCTTTAAGGGCCTCTGGTGCTGCTCTGCCTGGGGCTCCCATCACCCTTCTGAATTCCCGAGGCTCTGTCTGAGGGATTCCCCCCTGCCTCTGGACTCAGGCTGCTCTCATACTGAACTCCCACCCAGACTTCTGGGACTCTAAACTCTTATCCTAAGAATACTTGAGGAGGAAAATAAATCTTTTTAGGAGATTACCTCATTTGGAAGGGCATATACTTAAATTGAAAGGCTGAATTTTCTTGACATGAACTTTTATTTCATATGAAGAATCTGAATTTGAAGAAGTACTTTCTCCTTTTTAGAAGGGATACACAAAGTTTGAAGATTAAAACCCCAAAGACATTTTTTCTTTAGAGTCGCACGTGACATTGAAGTGTATTTCATTGTATGCATCAGGAGGGAGGGCAGAGGAGAGAATCACATTTGACTAAACATTAGAAGATAAGGTGTCCAGTTCTATCGCCATCATTTTCTAGTAGAGGCCTCCAGCTGCCTGACCTTTCAGGACTTGTGCCAGCTCAAAGAAGACCTAAGAGTGGTCAATTCCTGCCTGATTAGAACGGATTAATGGAGTTTCCAATAAATCTTGCCAGTGTCTAGGACAAGCTCCCAGCTGTCTGCAGAACAGATAGGCCTTGTGAGAGTAGAGTGGGTTTGTAGAGGCCCCAGAGCCGGAGGAAAAGGGCTTCGATATTAGCTGAAACCAAAAGGAGAACAAAGAAAGCACAGTTTGTACACGTCAATGGGACAAACTTTATTTAAAAAAGTGCTAGAAATACTAAAAGAAAGAGGCTTTTCCCAAAAAATATTGTATGTTAATTAAGCTAAAATAATATTTCCCTATTAACTTATAATACCACTTCAGAGATAATTTATCTTTATTTTCATTTGATATTTGGCAGTAGCTGCTAATACTCTTACTTAAATTTGCTGGGCTGCTCTTTATTTAGAGCATGAACCTTTTTGTGAAGTACAGAATTTTTTTTGTAATGTGGTCATTTTTTAATTTGTCTTTAAGTTTATATTTTCATATATGAAATTTTCTTAATAAGGGGAATTAAGATTAAAAGATGGATGACTACATTATTGATTTCTGTGTTGAACACTCTGCTTTGACCACAGATGTGTTGTTCATAATTAGTGGAATGTAAACTCCTTCAGGAGATGGGCCTTTTTCCTTCTGTGTTTGTTTCTGTAACATTTAGCATAATGCTTTATACATAGTAAACATACAAGTGCTTTTTTCGTTCATTTAACAATTTATTGTTTACCATTTAACAACTTGTTTCTAGACATGACTTATTTTGCACCATCATCAAACTTGCTTATTGATTTGTACTGAAGAACATTTATTATTTGTGACTTGATAGCATGCAGTATATAGTTATTGTTAGAGATATGGCCATAGAATTCTAAGTAGAACAACTGTTTTGTTGCTCTGTTGTCAAGTTCTCGGTTGTATTGTAATACTCGGTTGCTGTTTGGCTCCTGTAATTTAAAAAATTTACTTTGGATGCTGGTAGGATTCTAATAAAAGCCGAGTATTTCTGTTTTCTTTTAAAACATGAAGCTATGTATGTAATTGCATATCAACATTGTCTTTGAAATTAGCAAGTGCTCAGGGCATACAGAGAAGAGGAAAGGGTGGGCTAGATTGGGTTTGGAATCAGAACTTTAGGGCAGGCCTAATGAAGGAAAAACATTTAAGTTGAGGTTGAATTTGAAGCAAACTTGTGCCAAAGTGAGAGAGCAGTTATGTCAAAGCCATTTGAAATCTGAGAGTAGTCTGGGATAGCCTGCTATGAAATTTATTACTGATTGTATCTGAAGAAATACTAATTAAGATGATGATGATAGAGTTAGAGCTTGGAAGGGACCTTAGAAGTTATCTAGTCCAATTCCTTCTTTTTACATACAAGGAAACTAAGGCTTAGAGAAGTTAATTGACTTGCCCAAAGTCACATAAGCAAGTAACAAGCATTTTATTGCATACCTATTATGTGCCTGGCACTATGCTAAGTAGTATGTGGCAAATCTGTGATTCAAATTCAGGTCCTCTGGATCCAAATCCAGTTTTTCTCTTACTATTCTGTACTGCCTCCCAATTTTTCTCAGTGGTTCAATGTGTTTTATCCCATAAAAAACCATTATATTAATTTAACATTTCTGCACCTAAATATTAGGGATATGGAAACATAGTGTCCTACTCAGTCAACATTTATCTAGCTTATTACTGTATAGGTGTCAGAGGTTCCAAAGTACATGCTGAGGCAGAGTCAGCATAGTTGTCACTTTCAGCTTTTGGGACCAGAGGGGGTTAATGGAAAAGATAATAAAGTTGGACATTTAAAGAAAGGAACTTCAAAAGATGGAGATAGGTTGGGGAGAGAAATCCAGCTTTGCTGGAACATGAATACATAATTTTGCTGGTTGGCAGCATATAGTTGTTTCTTAACTTCTTGTAAAATTTTCTTTTTTTTACACTTAATAGTATTTTATTCCAATTACATATAAAGATAGTTTTTGATGTTCATTTTGTGAGATTTTTGAGTTCCAAATTTTTCCCCCTCCCTCTCTTCCTTCCTCCCTCCCCAAGACAGCAAGCAATCTGATATAGCTTACACATGTATGATCATGTTAAACATATTTCCATATTAGTCATGTTGTGTGGAAGAAGAATCAGAACAAAAAAGAAAAAACAGCAGAAAGAAAAAACAAAAACCAAAAAAAGCGAAAACAGTTTGCTTCAATCTGCATTCAGACTCCATAGGTCTTTCTTTGGATGTGGGTAGCATTTTTCATCATGAGTCTTTTGTAATTGTCTTGGATCACTGCATTGCTGAAAAGAGGTAAGCCTATTATAGTTGATCATTGCACAATGTTGCTGTTACTGTATACAATGTTCTCTTAACTTCACTCAGCATCAGTTCATGTAAGTCTTTCCAGGTTTTTCTGAAATCCACCTGCTCATCATTCCTTATAGAACAGTAGTATTCCATTACATTCATATACTGCAACTTGTTCAGCCATTCCCCAATTGATGGGCATCACCTCAATTTCTAATTCTTTGCCATTATAAAGAGAGCTGCTATAAATATTTTTGTATATGTGGGTCATTTTCCTTTTTTATGATCTCTTTGAGATGCAGACCTAGTAGTGGTATTACTGGATCAAAGGGTATGCACAGTTTTACAACCTTTTGACATAGTTCCAAATTGTTGTTCAGAATAGTTGGATCAATTCACAACTCCACCAATAATGCATTAGTGTTTTAGTTTTCCCATATCTTCTCCAACATTTATCATTTTCCTTTTCTGTCATGTTAGTCAATCTGATAGGTATGAAATGGTACCTCAGAGTTGTTTTAATGTGCATTTCTCAAATCAATAGTGATTTAGAACATTTTTTCATGACTATAGATAGCTTTAATTTCTTCATCCAAAAACTGCCTGTTAATATCCTTTGACCATTTGTCAATTGGGGAATGACTTGTGTTTTTATAAATTTGACTCAGTTCTGTATGTATTTTAGAAATGAGGCCTTTATCAGAAATACTAGCTGTAACAATAGTTTCCTAGCTTTCTGCTTTCCTTCTAATCTTGGTTGCTTTGATTTTGTTTGTGCAAAACCTTTTTAATTTAATGTAATCAAAATTATCCATTTTGCATTTCATAATATTCTCTGTCTCTTGTCTGGTCATAAATTCTTCCAATCTCGATAAATCTTACAGGTAAACTACTTCTTGCTCTCCTAATTTGCTTATGGTATCACCCTTTATGTCTAAATCATGTACTCATTCGACTTTATCTTGATAAACGGTGTGAGATGCTGGTTGGTCTATAACTAGTTTTTGCCATATTATTTTCCAGTTTTCCTATCAGTTTTTGTCATATAGTGAGTTCTTATCCCAGAAGCTGGAATTTTTGGGTTTATCAAGCAGAAGATTATTATAGTCATTAACTACTGTGTTTTGTGTACCTGACGTATTCCACTGATCTACCACTCTATTTCTTAGCCAGTACCAAATAGTTTCGATGATTGCCACTTTATAATATAGTTTTAGATCTGGTATGGCTAGGCTGCCCTCCTTTGCATTTTTTTCCATTAACTTCTTATAAAATTTTCTAAAGTAGTAGTATCTAAAAATGGAATAACAGGTTTTCCTTACCAGTCTGATCACCAACATACTTGGTAAATGTAAGCAGTAGAAAAAAAAAGAGAGTGGCAGTTAGTCAACAAACATTTTTAAGTTGCCTGCTGTGTGCTAGGGACTGTGCCAGAGATCCAAAGAAATCTGAAAGTCAGTCCCTGATCTTAAGGAGTTCACAGTTTAATGAAGGATACAACATTTAACGAACTATGTACGAACAAATTATATACAGGCTAAATTGGAGGTAAAAAAACAGAGGGAGGGGTCTGGAAAGGATTCTTATAAAAGGTGGGATTTTAGTTGGGACTTTAAGGAAGCCTGGGAATTCAGGAGAATGGAAAAGAGGGAATTCCAGACTTGAGGGACAGTTAGTAAAAATGCCTAGAATTGGGAGATGGAACATCATGTATGAAAGAATAGCAAAGAGGCCCATATCACTGGATCACACAGTATATGAGGAGAGTAAAGCACACATTCTTTGGTGTATCTTTTTCTAAGCAGATTCAGTATTGCTTTCCTATAACTATATCAGAAGTAATTGACCTAGATTCATTTTAGCAATTCTGTTAACTCATTTATGCACTGATTGGGTTGGCTTGGAGTAAAGTTGAAGTTCTAACCATCTGAGTTACAGTTTAGTTTTTCTACTTGTCACTTTTTAGTGACCAAAATGTTTTAATCTGTTATGTTTTTGAATTAGTTTGCAGATGTGATAGACTTCAGGATGAGTAAATCACAGAATTTCCATATTATGGGGAAAATCACATTTTGTTACATCATTTTTTATTTACACCCAAGAGTCTGGATTAGGACTCATTGGAAAATACCCCAATATTGGGAAGGATTGAAGGCAAAAAGAAAAGGTAATGGTAGAGGATGAGATGTATAGATCATTTCATGGAAGCAATGAACATGAACTTGGACAGACTTTGAGAGATAGTGGAGGAGATAGAAAGGTCTCATGTGCTGGGGCCTGTGGGGTCATGAAGGATTGGCTACAACTGAACGACTGAATAACAACAGCAAAAGTTCCTTTCAACTTTAAATCCTATCATTACCTCTGAAAGTATACAGAGCTTATATTGTGGTTTCTCAAACTTTGTGCCTCAGTTTCATTATTGGAAAAAAGAGAGGGCTTAGTTTAGATGATATTTGAGACCCTTTTCAGTTTTGACTTTCTGTTATTTTGGTACATACAAAGAGATAGTTCTTACTTTCATAGAGTTTATGGTATAACATGCGGTATGAGTTTTACCTGTTTTTAATCCTTACATGTACTTTGCAAATGACTTATATTAGTAGAAATGACTGTTAGAATTAGCTTTATGCCAGCTAGCTTTGAAATGTACACATCCCATCTATTCAGTAGCACTTTCTTACTACTCAGTCAGGAATGCCCTAATGGTCTACTTGCGGATACTTAAATAAAAGAATTGCCTCTAGTTTCTCAGCTATTTAAATTACTTCATTACATGTTGAGTAGTCTCAACAGAAACAACATCATTTCCTTACTTCTCTCTTTCATGGGTAGTTGGAGAATAATTTCGGAATGAGTAGGGGTGAAAGAAACCTTTTGTCTTTCTTTGTGCAATTTCCTATAACCATTGTCCCAGGTCTACTCTAGTTTTAAACATGGCCTTTATTCCAGCAGTTCAGTACAGAGAAATTGAAATTGAATTGAATTGAATTGAAGAATTTGAAATTCAATTGAAGAGGCAGAATTTAGTCTGATGTTTGGAAATAATTTCTAACAATTAAGATTGTGCAAAAGTTGAATGGATTGCCTTAGGAGGCTGTATGTCTCTCTTCACTGGAGATCTTCAAAAATGGTTGAGGCCATTCTCTGCCTCATTTTTTACCCAGCCTTCACAGTCAAACTGAGGCCTTTTAAAGACCTTAGCTTAAAAAGGCCGAGATCTCCCATTACATCCAGAACCATTTCCAGTCATCCTGGTCTATATCTTGTCACTAGACTCAGATGGCTCCAGAGGAGAAAGTGAGACTGATGACTTTGCACAGTCTTCCCTCACACAAATCCAACTTGCTTGCATGTTATGGCATCATCTTCATGATATCATGGTCCTCTTTGAGAATGAAGGAGGAATAGTAACACTTAAGAATGTTAGATGGCCAAGTTGTCAGCAATGGTGTATGTAGAGGTTTAGTATAGGTTGGATTAGGTGGCCTCTGAGGACCCATCCAATTATGTGATTCTGAATCATGAGACAGAAGCAAAAATTTTGTGCCTAGCTCTCTGGAAAATGCTGACACTTTCTTGACTTGTGCTGTCTTCTCTCTTTTTTCAACCATTTGCTGGCTACTTGTTAGCAAATAAGTTTTAGGAGAAATTAAATTTCCCAGAATTAGTATATTTCTGGAACTTTGCTCTTCTCTATTTTCACCTTTGATTGTGAATGAGCCATTACAAAGGCTTTTTCATCTAAAGGAAACTAATTGTTTCATCTGTCTTTTAATTTACAGTAAGACTGTGCTGACTTGCTATAAAATTCCTTCTTTCTAGATACCCAAGATTCATTTCTTTGGTCTTTCTCAATCTTTCTTCTATTCCCCATCTGATAAATAACATATCATTGCTGTTTGTTTTGCCTTGTTCTCCATTTGTAGAGTCCCACAGAAAGTCATCATGATAAATGCTTTCTTTCTTATTGAGGAAGATTGTTGCATTATTACTGCTATAATATTTCACAGCATGTCATTATTGTCAAAGGCCTCAGGCACCATCTAGCCTGACCCATATGTGGTCATATAGCTTGGAAGCCTCCAGGGAGGTCGAGCCCACTGTCTCAGGAATCAGCTCATTCAATATTTTGATAGCCCTTCATTATGAGGAAGCATTTTTTTTGCACTGCCTGGAAATCGATCTCTCTGAATCTTCTACCTATTGCTTCTGATTCTGTCCTCTGGCACCTCTGGGGTCAAGAAGAATACATTTCATCTTTCTTTCACGTGACAATTCTTTAAATACTTGAAGAGAGTTATCATTTATCCTTCCCTACTACTGAGTGTTTTGTCAGAATAAACATCTTTAGTTTTTTCAACATATTTTTGATGGCATAATCTCTAGGCCCTACACCATTCTGGTTACACTCCTTTGTATAGGCTTCCATTTGTCAATGTCATGCCTAAAACGTGGCACCTACAACTGGACATGATACTCTAGGTATAGCATAAGCATTGCACAGTGTAGTGGAATTAATATTGTCTTCACTCTGGATGCTGCCTCTGTTTGGAAAATGTAAGATTATGCTAGGTTTTTTTTTTAATCTGCCATGCCACACTATCGAATGAATTTTGATATTGAAGTCCATCAAAACCCTCAGATTTTTTTTCACAGAAATCATGTTGTATATTTATGCCTCCTTCATCCTTCATTTATGCAGTTGAGATTGTGAACCCAAGTGTAGAACTTTAATTTGTCCTTTGACAATTTGACCTTAATGGATTGAGTCCATCTTTCTAGCTTATTGAAATCATTTTATAATTTCTTTATTTTGTCATCTATCTCATTTACTCTCCTTCCAAGATTTGTATTATCTATCTACAAATTTGATAAACATGTCATCTTTAACTTCATTTAAGTCACCAATAAAAATGTTGAATAGCACAGGGCCAATGATGTATGCTTGAGATAATGTACTAGAGGCATCTGTCCAGGTTGACATGGATCTATTAATTACAGTTCTTTGGATCCAGTCAGTCTTATCAGTCCCAAATCTAGCAACCTCTTTCACATGACATCTTATAACAAGTTAAAATTGGGTTAAATACATTTTGACTTAAGTTAATTTTTAAAGCTTAACACTCACCTATAGTGAAGATTTTTATTTATTCTCTCTATGCCTTCCTCTCATTTATATGAATACATAGGAAACTTGGCCAGTAGGGCCACAAAATTATATTTAGGTGCCATTGTTCATTTGGTAGCAACTCTTCCAGTTGTAGACATAATAACCAAGAGAAAGTAAAACAAACTTTTTAAGATTGGTTTTGCATATCCAGATGCATAGAATATTAACAAACTTTATACTGTTTCTCAGGTGTTGATACATCTACCTAAAAGTGAGTTTGCTTACTCTTTTTTTTTATTGATTTCTTTATTTTCATATCCTGTTCTCAATTAAATGCAACAAATATTTATTAAGTTTTTGCTCTGTTGGGTATTGGCTATGTCCTGTATACAAAGATGGGAGGTAAATGATAAATGTTGGAGAAGATGTGGAACACTAATGCATTGTTGGTGGAGTTGTGAACTGATCCAAACATTTTGGAGAGCAATTTGAAACTATTCCCAATGGGCTATAAACATGTGCATACTCTTTGACCCAGCAATAGCACTTCTAGGGCTGTATCCCAAAGAGATCATACAAATGGGAAAAGGACCCACATGTACAAAAATATTTATAGCAGCTCTCTTTGTAATGGTAAAGAATTGGAAATTGAGGTGATGCCTATCAATTGGGGAATGGCTGAACAAGTTTTGGTATATGAATGTAATGGAATACTATTGTGCTATAAGAAATGATGAGCAGGTGAATTTCAGAAAAACCTGGGAAGACTTGTATGGACTGATGCTGAGTGAAGTGAGCAGAGCCAGGAGAACGTTGTACACGGTAACATGTTGTGTGATGACTAACATTGATAGACTTAGCCCTTCTCAACAATGCAAAGATCTAAGACATCCCCAAAGGTCTCATGATGGAAAACACTATCCACATCCAAAGAAAGAACTATGGAGTTTGAATGCAGATTGAAGCATACTATTTGCTATTTTTTTCTCTGTTTTGTTTTGTTTTCTCTTTCTTGTGGTTCCTCCTATTGGTTCTAATTCTTCCTTACAACATCACTAATATGAAAATGTGTTTAATAGGAATGTATATGTATAGCCTATATCAGATTGCGTGCTGTCTTATGGAGGGAGTGGGAGAAAAATTTAAAACTCAAAAGCTTATGGAAGTTATTGTTAATAAAGTAATAAAAATTTCATTGCAAGAAAAGAAAAAAAAAGAATGGGACAGTTTTTGCCTTCAAAATACTTATAGTCTAAGAGGGAGGATAGGACATGTTGTTGTGGGCCAGAGAAATATTGAATTAATATTAAGCTCTCACCCAGCCCCTTCCAATGACAGCTCTTGTAATTTAAGATTCTCCAGAGCAGATTTGGGGGAGTTTGAGTTAACTTAATCACCAGGTGAATTAACCTGAATCTCAACTGTGGGGCCATTGCCATGTAATAAACAGTAGGCTATGATGACCTCTCAGGACCTCCTTGGTCTGGGACTGCTTTTGTCTGTGGGCCATCAAGTACCTTTTTAATTTTATTTGAACCCTTGGATACTAAGTGGTCCATTGTACTGCATTTGGAACTCTTCCTAGGACATGTGTACAAATAAGTATGATACAATGTAGTATATGACGAAGAATTCATCTCTATGTATCATATATCTGACCAACATTTAATGATCCACTCCCCAACCCCTCCACTGGAGCCAGGATCACAGATTAAGCCCCTAGTGCATTTCACTAGGCCCGCAGCACCAGGTTGTCTAGGACTGATCTCTGGAAAAATGGGTAAGCAAAAAGATAAAAAATTATGATTCCAGGGATGTAGAAGACACAAACCTGAAATAGGAGACTAAGTCCCAAACACCTTTAAACAAAGCCTCAAAGGCAAACAGTTTACTAAGTTAATTCTCAACATATTTGAAAGAAGGAAAGATACCAAACACGTTGAAAAATAATGTAGCTTATTATTACAAACAGGCCCAGAGAAAATACTATCAACTATAAGCCCCAGTGCCTACTTTCTCATCTATACAAATGGAAATTATCTACATATGCATGAAGGGCATGAATTTTGAGAATAGAACAGGAAGACTTTCACAAATGATGTTCTGTAGGGGACCATGCCTCTATGGTCACACAATTGACAGAAAGGTATGGAGGATACGAGATCCCACTGTGTGTATTGTTTGTTGACTATGAAAAACAAATCAATCAATATGCATTTATTAAGTGCCATCTGTGTGCAAAGCACTATGGTAGGTGCTGAGGATAGAAAGACAAAAGTGAAAGAGTTCCTCCCTTTCTCCTGCCTCTAAAGGCATGAGAATTGGTAGACCGTAACATTTGCTTACACGATCAGGTCCGATGAGGTGTCTACCCAGCATATGTCAGAATAATAAAAGATTTCTTGAAAGTTGTAAAAAGATAATTTTGATAAACCTCTGATTTTTTAATATCAAGCAAGGTACATAATAGGGAGATATATATATATATATATATATATATATATATATATATATATATATATACACACACTCATTTGCTCTTTAATCTTCTTATTTGTTTAAGTTGTGTTTATAACTTGTCTCTCCAGTGAGGCTATAAATTTAGAGGTAGGAACACTCTTATACTTTTTTTTTTGTATCTCCTACCATGTCTTTTGCATGCTAACCATTAAAGAAATTTTTTTTTTGATTTGAGTTGAGATTTTAATGTAAGCTGTGGATGGATGAAATACTTTTCCTTCTTGGTGAATGCTTCCACTAGTTAGTATAGCATTAAGTAGATGCAAAGCAGTCATCAGCAGGTAAGTATGTTAAAAATACCTTCCAGATATTTTCTTGGCATTTAAGCTATGACCAGATTATTCCATGTCTGGATTTATAGAATAAAATCTTTTTTTTTAATCTATTGCTCTTCTTTTGGCTGCAGAGAAAGCATAAGCAAACCACCTCTCCTAGAAGTAATAGAAATACCATTTCTTTTCTAGACTTCTCTGCAGCATTTGACACTTGGTCACTCTTTCTTCCTAGACACTGTCATTTTCTTAGGTTTTTCCAACACAATTATTTTTTCTTGTTCTTTTCTTTTTTCATGCCAAGTTGATTTTATTACTTCTTTTGACTGAGTTACTGAAGAGGCGTATCAAGGGGAACCCAGTGGACATAGTTTATTTAGATTTCAACAAAGCATTTTTTAAAAGTATCTCAAGTTATTCTTGTGGCTAGACATCTGTAGATGCCTAAATGCCTAAATTCAAAAAATAGTCATTAATGTTTCAATGTCATCTTGGAAGGAAGAGAAGGCTCTAGGAATCTGTATTTGTACTCAAGTTGTTTTAGATTTTATCAATATCTTTGATAAAGACATAAGCGCACAGATATCAAATTGCAGGTGGCACAGAGTTAGCTAAGACATTGGATGACAGGGTCAGAATTAAAAAGGATCTTGTGTCAGGCTAGAATATTGAGCAGAAAAGAATAAGGTGAAATTGAACAGAGATAATCACAGTATCTTACGTTTGTGTTAAGAAAATAATCAACCTCCCAAGTACAAGATGGAGGTGGCATGAATAGAGGGTAGGTGGTCTGAAAAAGAAAAAGATCTTCATAGACAGCAAACTCAATATGAGTCAGCAAAAACGTTCATTCAGCATTGGGAGCTGCATCAAGAAGTGGTCATCCTACTGTATTCAGCCTTATTCATATCACATCTGAGATGCTGTGTTCAGGTCTGGGCACCATATGTTAGGAGTGGCATTGACAAACTGAGGAGCCTCCAGGGGAGGATTGCCTGAAGGGCATGTTAGAACTGTCCCAAAGTGGAATGGGCTGTCTTGGGACTTAATTGGTCTCCCCCTCAACTTCATGCAGAGGTTGGACGCCCACTTATCAAACATGCCACAGAGAATATTCTTGACTAGGGAAAGGTTAGATTAGATGTTCCTTCTAATCTGGAGGTTCTATGTATCTGTGAAATAATTAGATTTTGTGATTTTCACAAATGTGTGAAAAATCACCACATCTCAAAGTTGTAAGGGTTTTCAGAGGTCATCTTAACTTTCCTGGGTCAATCCATACCTCTAAAAAATTTCATACCACTTCTAGTGGTCCAACCCATACTTTTAAAACATTAATTAATTAATTTATTCTTAGTTTTCAACATTTACTTCCACAAGATTTCGAGTTCCAAATTTTCTCCCCATCTCTCCCCTCCACTAACCGCAAGATTGTGTGCATTCTGAATACTTCTTCCCCCAATTTGCCCTCTCTTCTATCACTGCTCTTATTTCCTTCCTCTTCTACTTTCGTGTAGGGCAGGATATATTTATATATCTCATTGCCTGTATATCTAATTTCCTAGTTGCATGTAAAAACATTTTTTAACATTCATTTTTAAAACTTTGAGTTCCAAATTCTCTCCCTTCCTCACTCCTCCCCTCTCCTGCTCATTGAGAAGGCAAGCAATTCGAAACAGGTTATACATGTGTAGTCATGCAAAACACTTCCATAATAGTCATGTTGTGAAAGACTATATTTCCCTCCATCTTATCCTGCTTCCCATTTATTCTATTCTCTCCTTTGACCCTGTCCCCCTTCAAAAGTGTTTGCTTCTGATTATCCTCTCCCCTAATCTGCCCTCCATTCTATTATCCCCACCCCCTTTTTTTCCCTTCTCCTCTGTTTTCATGTGAGGTAAGATAGGTTTCCATGCCCAGTTGAGTGTGTATGTTATTCCCTCCTTAAGCCAAATCTGATGAGAGTAAGATTCAGTCATTCCCTCTCACTTCCTTCCTCTTCCCTTCTGTTGTAAAAGCTTTTATATGAGATAATTTACTCCATTCTACTTCTCCCTTTCTCCTTCTCTGAGTACAATCCTCTCTCACCCCTTAATTTTATTTTTTAGATAGCATCCCTTCATATTCAACTCACCCTATGCCCTCTGCCTCTATCTATCTGTCTATCTATCTATCTATCTATCTATCTATCTATCTATCTATCCATCTATCTATCTATCTATCTTTCTGTCTGCCTTGTCTGTCTGTCCATCCATCCATCTGTCTATTCTCTCTAACTACTCTAATATTGAGAAAGGTCTCATGAGATACAAATATCATCTTTCCATCGAGCAATGTAAACAGTTCAATTTGATAGTCCATTATGTTTTCTCTTTCCTGCTTACCTTTTCATGTTTCTCTTGAGTCTTGTATATGAAAATCAAATTTTCTATTCAGCTCTGGTCTTTTCATCAAGAATGCTTGAAAGGCCTCTATTTCATTGAATGTCCATTTCCCCTCCCAAAGGATTATACTCAGTTTTGCTGAGTAGTAATTCTTGGTTTTAATCCTAGCTCCTTTGACCTCCAGAATATCATATTCCAAGCCCTCTGATCCCTTAATGTAGAAGCTGCTAAATCTTGTGTTATCCTGATTGTGTTTTTACAATACTTAAATTGTTTCTGGCTGCTTGCAATATTTTCTCTTGACCTGCAAACTCTGGAATTTGGCTATAATATTCCTAAGAGTTTTCCTTTTGGAATCTCTTTCAGGAGGTGATCAGTGGATTCTTTCAATTTCCATTTTATCTTCTGGTTATAGAATATCAGGGCAGTTTCCCTTGATAATTTCTTGAAAGATGATGTTGAGGCTCTTTTTTTGATCGTGGTTTTCGGGTAGTCCAATAATTTTAAAATTATCTCTCCTGGATCTATTTTCCATGTTAGTTGTGTTTCCAATGAAATATTTCACATTGTCTTCTATTTTTTCATTCTTTTGGTTTTGCTTTATAATTTCTTGATTTCTTTCTTTCTTTTTTTTTTTTTTGGCTAGGCAATGGGGTTAAGTGACTTGCCCATGGTCACACAGCTAGTGAGTGTTATGTGTCTGAGGCCGGATTTGAGCTTGGGTCCTCCTGACTCTAGGGCCGGTGCTCTATCCACTGTGCCACCTACCTGCCCCCAATTTCTTGATTTCTCAAAGAGTCATTAGCTTCCATTTGCTCCACTCTAATTTTTAAGGAAGTATTTTCTTCAGTGAGCTTTTGGACTTCCTTTTCCATTTGGCCAGTTCTGCTTTTTAAGGCATTCTTCTCCTCATTGGCTTTTTGGACCTCTTTTGCCATTTGAGTTAGTCTATTTTTTAAGGTATTATTTTCTTCAGTATTTTTTTGGGTCTCCTTTAGCAAGCTGTTGACTTGTTTTTCATGATTTTCTGGCATCACTTTTGTTTCTCTTCCCAATTTTTCCTCTGCTTCTCTTACTGGCTTTTCAAAATCCTTTTTGAGCTCTTCCATGGCCTGAGACCAATTCATATTTTTCTTGGAGGCTTTGGATGTAGGAGCTTTGATTTTGTTGTCTTCTTCTGGTTGTATGTTTTGATCTTTTTTGTCACCAAAGTAAGATTCTATAGTCTGAGGTTTTTTTTGTGCTGTTTGCTCATGTTCCCAGCCAATTACTTGACTTTTTAACTCTTTGTTAAAGTAGGGCTTTGCTTCCAGTGTGGTGGGTATACTGTCCCAAGCTTCAGGGGTTTTGTGCAATTGTTTTCAGAGATACTTCTAGGGACCTGTAAATTCTCAGTTCTTCCAAGGTGGCATGATAAAAAATGAGATGTTTACTCCTTTCCTGGCCTGTGCTCTGGTCTATGAGTCACTAAAAGCACTCTTTTCTGCCTTGGAACTGTGAGGAGGATTCCCTGTTCACCACTGCCACAAACTCCATCGCACCAACATTCCTCCTTGCCCCAAGACTACTACCCAGGACTGTGATCCGGATCCAAGTGCAGGCAAAGCAAGAGAATCCTGCCTCAGTGTCAGCAAAGAGATCCCTGCAATCCCGCTGTGATCAGCTGCTCAATCCCTGTACTGTCTGTGGGCTGAGAGCTCCGGAAGCAGCAACCACCATCCTGGGGCTGCACCAGGGCTGAGGCCAGATTGTGCTTCTCTTTCAACTAGGTATGACAGACCTTTCCTACTGACTTTCTAAGTTGTCTTTGGCATTTGTGGGTTGAAAAGTCTGGAAACTGCCACAGCTGCCCATGATTCAGCCTCTTAAGGCCCACTGGAGGTTCTCTGGGGGCCACATCCTTGCCTGTATCATTCATACTGAACTATGCTCCTCTCCCAGTCTGGTGCAACAGACCCTTCCCATTACCATCCAGGTTGTCGTGGGTTGGAAATTTGTTTCACTCTGTTTTTTTGTGGGTTCTGTTGCTCTAGAGTTTGTTTAGAGTCATTGTTTATAGGTATTTGGAGGAGTTTGGGGGAGAGCTCAAGCAAGTCAACTGCTTTTACTCTGCCATCTTGGCTTCACCCCCCCCTTGTTCTTTTCTTACCTGTTTGGCCATTCATTCTTAGTCTCCTTTGCTAGATCATCATCCTTATCCTATTCTCTGATGTGGGGGCTTTATCCTTGGACCCTTTTCTCTTGCCTCTCATCTCTGTCTTTTTCTCTGAGAGATCTTGTCAACTTCTATGGGTTCAACTATCATCTCTTTGTGGAGTGCTCACAGCTCTATATATCCAGCCCCAGCCACTCTCATCACCAACTGCCTATTAGCTACCTCTCAAACTCAAAATATCTAAAATAGAAGTCATTTTCTTTCTTCTCAAACTCTCTTCTCTTCCTAACTTCCTTATTTTTTAGTAAGGGCATCAGTGTCCTTTCAGTCACCCAGATTCATTACTTTGGAGTCATCCTTGATTTTTCTTTCCCCCTCATCCATCACATATAAGCAGTTGCCAATTCTTACCCATTTTATACCTTCAAAATATATCTTGATTCTGTTCCCTTCTCTCTATTCCCACAACCATTACCATAGTTTAATTCTCACACAGACTATTTCAATAGCCTCCAAATTGGACTGCCAACCCATACTCCTTCTCTTTCCAATTTATCTTCAACTAGAATGATATTCTTTTTTTTTTTTTAGCTAGGCAATGGGGTTAAGTGACTTGCCCAGTGGAATGATATTCTTAACAGCACAGATCTAACTATGTCACGTTCCAGCCCAAGAAGGTCTTGTGGCTCCCTTTTGCATCCAAGATAAAATTTTTAAAAATTGCTCTTTTTGGTTTTTAAAACCCTTCATAAGTTGGCTTTAGCCTGCCTTTCCAAACTTATTGCACATTTCTTTTTTTCATGTACTTTTTTCCACTACCAAACTGTCCCACTTGCTATTCCCCATCCACAAGCTTCCATTTCTCATCTCACATCTCTGTACTTGTTATTCTGCATGCCTGAAATACACTTCTTCAAATTCCCTTAGAGAAGCTTTAGCTTTCTTCAAAGTGCAATTCAACACAGCACTCAACACATAGTAAATGCTTAATAAATGTTTGTCATCTTGACTTGATTTGAAAGCTATCTTGATTCCACAATTTGCTAGTGCCCTCTACCTGAAAATTACTTTTCCTAGGGAGACCTGGAGAGATTAGAGGAAAACACTTTCAAAGTGTTTTCTAGTGCTGAATCCTATGACCCTGAGATCCATATGATGTGAAAATGGTCTGATAGTTTAAATTACTGAAAATCAAATCATGTGGAAATTTACCTAATTTTCCCTTTTTATGTTTGAGACTGAAAGGAAATTCTATTCACTAGTCTCATTACGATTGAATAAGCACTCCTAATAATAGTATTCTAGAATCTTTTAGGAGAGTAATTTCCTTTAGATTCTAATGGGTTTGTATCTGAGGGAAACCAGGAGCAGTTAGGTTGGTTCTTGTTTGACTTTAACACTGAGTTTGTTTTCAAATGTTAGAATGTATCACTTGACCTCAGAAAAGGAATGTGAGAGTCACTTAGACTCAATCCTGCTATAGCATTTAAAGAACTATTCAAATTTAGCAAATGGTAGAGGTTTCTGCTCCAACTATTATCTGACTTGAAACATTCATTGCGTTATGAACTGTGCACTTTCTAAGTACCTATACAGGGAGATTAATTTTTTTTTTTAGTGTTAAAAACTGGATGCCATTTAAAATGTAATATTACAGCAGCATATGAATTATATAATCTTAAGAGGTGAGAGGGCTGTCAGAGTCCAATCTCTACTTGAATCATGAAAACAAGATTAATTAAATTTTCTATTTGACCTATCTTTGAAAGAATTATCTAAAATTGGATAAGGCAGGCAAACAATTGATCATTAAAGTTAAAACCTGCCCTCAGAGAGTAGATTTGACAGTGCAAATAGAATCATTTGATGAACATTTCAGCAGTTGAAATGTTTCAGTTTTTTTAAAAAGTGGCAAAAAGGTAGAAAATAAGAATAAGTGAAACAGAAAACAATGACTTAATGAGACAGTCAATCACTTAATATTTATTAAGTGCTTACTATGTGCCAGGTACTTTGCTAAATGCTGGGCAAGAAATAATAAAATAAAATCACAAAGTTAAAAAAAGAAGAAAATACAAGAAATATTTTATCAAATACCTGATCCAAAGAAGTGGTCAAGATGAGATAATCTAAGATTTATTAGGTGATTTAAACATCATAACCCAAAATTTAATACTATGTTTCAAGAAATCATAAATGGAAACTGCTCAGAATTCTTAGTAGCAGAGAGAAAAGTAAAAATAGGTAAGAAAATAGCAACCTCCTGAAAGAAACTTTACAATGAAAACTCACAGGAACATCAAAACCCAAATCGAAAGATTCCAGTCAAAGAAAAAATACTCCAAGAAGCCAAAAAGAAAGAGTTCAAATCCTACTGATTTGGCAGTTGCCACTCTAAAGAAGAGGAGAGCTTGGGATATTCCAAAAATCAAAAAAGATAAAGGCTTATAACCAAGAATAACATATCTGGGAGAAATAAGCGTCCTCCTATAGAGGAAAAATGGGCCATTAGTGAAAGAGGAGATTTCTAAGCATTCCTTTAAGAATGCCTAGCAAAAAAAAAGCAAGAGCTGAGTAGATATTTTGAAATAGAAATCAAGAGTCAAGAGAAACATGAAAAAAATATACACGTTTATTTAATTGGGAAAAGATACGACAAGATGAATTTGTCCATGCTAATCTGGGGATAATAAACAAATGTCTCCTCAGAACCCTAATATCTTTAAGGGTCATGAGAGAGGTAAAAATGACAGAGTGTATGTAGGTTGTTTTTTCTTCTATTTTGATGACTTCAGGAGAAGACAGAAAAGGAATGAACAGGGGATTACCTTGGGAAAGGAAATGAGAATGAGAGTGTTGGCATCACTATCACGTAATAGAGATGCATAAAATGAAGACTACATTATCATGAAGGAAAGAGCAGGGTGGGGAATGTGTATCCCATGAATGTCACTTTCATTTCAATGGGATGAAAATTGAACATTATTTCACTTAGATTTCAGTACAGAAATATATTAAACTCAAAAGTTAAATAAGAGGGTACAGGGAGAAGTGAGGAGGAAAGAGCAATTTAAGAGGGAGGGTAGAATAGGTAAGAGAGAAGATAAGCAAGACAAATCAAATGTTACAGAAGGGAATGTGAATGTGGGATCAAAAGGAAAGAAAAAAGAGTAAAAATTTGGGATTAAGGCTAGGACAAGAGGAAAAGAAAGCTACAACAGAGATGAAGCAGGTCAGTTCAATTGTGTACCACATGTCAGACAAACTTCTCTATTACCACTATCTTATTTGTAAAGTGGGGTTGGAAGTAAAGAGGGAAAATTACAAGAGAACAGGATGGAGGGAAATAAATAATTAACAATCATTAACAGTCATAATGAACATAAATAAATGAATTTGCTCATAGAATTCTACAGAATAGCAAAATATATTTAAGAAATAAAATATAACAATATGTTGCTTATAACAAACACATTTAGAATACAGCACATTCACATACAGTTAAATTGAGGGACTGGAACAAAATCTATTATGCTTTAGCTAAATGTCTTTTTTTAGAAACAGGGATACCAATTATGACTTTAGATAAAGCTACAGTAAAGATAGGCCTGATAGAGGTAAGCAGTAAAATTATATGAAATTATATTATGCTTAAAGATAATAAATCAGTATCTAAGTTTAATATGCCAAATAGCACCAAGTAGCATAGCATATAAATACTAAAAGGAAAAGTTAATTGAACCAGAGGGAGAAATACATAGCAAAATTATAATAGTTGGTGGCACCAATGTATCACTTTGAGACATAGGAAGAGCTAACCAAAAGATAAACAAGAAAAAAGCTAAAGACCTGAACAGAACTTTAGAAAAATTAGAGATAATAGATCTCTGATGACTACAGAGTGATAATAGACAGGAATTTACATGCCTCTCATCTCTAGCCAACACCTTTACAAAAACTGACTAAGTATTGGAGCATAAAGACCTCATAAAAATGAAAAAAAAAATAGGAATACAAAACATCATTTACTGACCACAATGCAATAAAATGTATATTCAATAAAGAGCCTTTGAGGAAAGAAGTAAAAAAGTAATTGTAAACTACATAATATAATTTCAAAGAAGTGGGGGTCAAAGAACAAATTGTGAAACAATAGAAAATTTCATCAACGAATGATACCTTTGACAGTGAGACTATCTACCAAAACTCATGGGGATGTGGTTAAAGCAGTTATTCAGTGAAAATGTATATCTCTAAATGTTTCATTAGAAGAAGGATAAAACATAAATTAGGCATGAAACTTAAAAATAGCTTGAATAACATTGAATAAAAAACACCCAAATAAGCGACAAAGTAGACATTTTGAAAATCAAAGAAGGGCTGAATAAATCTGAAAGCAAAAACTCCATTTAACTGGTCAATCTAGGAGGAAAGAGGTCATCTAGTCCAACACAATCTTCATTTTATAGATGAGGACACTAAGCCTTGAAAAAATAAAGTATAAGGCTATAAAAATGTGCATACCCTTTGACCCAGCAATAGCATTTCTAGGGCTATATCCCAAAGAGATCTTAAAAATGGAAAAGGACCCACATGTACAAAAATATTTACAGCAGCTCTTTCTGTGGTGGCCAAGGATTAGGAATTGAGGTGATGCCCATCAACTGGAGAATGGCTAAACAAGTTGGAGTATATGAATGTAATGGAATACTACTGTTCTATAAGAAATGATGAGCAGGTGGATTTCAGAAAAAACCTGGAAAGACTTGTATGGACTGATGCTGAGTGAAGTGAGCAGAACTGGGAGGATGTTGTACACAATAACAGCCACATTGTGTGATGACTAATGTTGATAGACTTAGCCCTTCTCAGCAATGCAAGGACCTAAGACATCTCCAAAAGCCTCATGATGGAAAATGCTATCCACATCCAAAGAGAGAACTGTGGTGTTTGAATGCAGATCGAAGCATACTATTTGCTATTTTTTTTCTTTGTTTTGTTTTGTTTCTTCTTTCTGGTGGTTCCTCCTATTGTTTGTAATTCTTCTTTACCACATGACTAATGTGAAAATATGTTTAATAGGAATGTATATGTATAGCCCATATCAGATTGAGCTCCATCTTGGGGAGGAGGGGGGAAGACGGGGGAGAAAAATTTAAAACTCGAAAGCTTTTATGGAAGTTATTGTTGAGAAATCACAATAAATTAATAAAAAAGTTAAAAAAATTAAAGTATACTTAGAATGGACAGTGCTTTTCAGTCATCTCTTCTTCAAATGCAATTGGGAGAAAAAAATTTTACTTTGATTCTTTCCATTCCATAATCTATATCTACCCTATTTGTATGCTCTGAGTTATCCACTTCTTGACCTTTAACTGTTGGTTAGCATTTAAATGCATGAGAAGTGAGTTACCTTATTCAGATCTGCAAGGTCAGAATCCTGATTAAATTTGAGGATGGGGTGTATCAGATTCTGAATAATTAGAAAATTAGTGTGAGTATTTTTCTGTGAGGATACTATGTTTTCTAAGCTTTGAATCCATTCATTGTAGCTTTCCTTTAGCTCTCAGGATAGTGATTCCTAGACTTTATGTTATGACTCACCAGAGTATCTTCAGTTATACCAAGTACTCTAAAAACATTTACAAATAAAATTAATTTTAAATCACCTTAAAGTTATACATAACACTGCACTTTTCAATCAAGGACATTGAAAAATCAAATAAATGATAACAGTGTCCAACTCACAAAATTTAGGAGACATGGATAGCTCTAAAAATTTTAATTTAACTTTTATTGATCTATATTTCTCTTCACATATAACTGTCTTTTACCTACTTCTTACACCATAATTTCTTTGTTGGTAGGAACTTAATTCACTGTTTCCATTGTATCTCCACACAGCAAATGGTAAAGTACATTGTACAAAGTGCTCACCCTAAATCTGTCATCTCTATTATGCTTCCATGATTCCATGCAATGATTTGATTACTTCCACCTCTGACACAGATCACAACCCATCCATGCCTTTTTGTCCTGTGTAATTCTTGGCCATGTTCTCTTAGAAATTCTCCATAGAGAGGATGTGGGAAAACTGGTACACTAATGCAGTGTTAATAGAATTGTGAATTGATCCAACCTTTCTGGAAAGCAATTTGGAACTATGCCCAAAGGGCTAAAAAACGGCATACACTTGATCCAGCAATACCACTGCTAGGCCCAAGGAGATTGAGAAAAAAGGGAAAAGGATCTATTTGTACAAAAATATTCATAGAAGCTCTTTTTGTAGTAGCTAAGAATTGGAAATTGAGGGGATGCTCATCAATTGGGAATGGCTGAATAAGCTGAGTTATGTGATTGTAATGGAATATTATTGTGCTATAAGAAATGACAAGCAGGATGATTTTAGAAAAACTTGGAAAGAGTTACATGAACTGGTGAAGAGTGAAGTGAGAAGAACCAGGAGAACATTGTACACAGTAACATCAATATTGTATGATGAAGAACTGTGAATAACTTGGTTATTCTCAGTAATACAATGATCTAAGACAATTCCAATGGACTCATGATGAAAAATGATATCCACCTCCAGAGAAAGAACTGGACTGAATACTACCTGAAACATACTATTTTCTCCTCCCTTCATTCCTCCTTTTCCTTCCCTCCTTCCCTCCTTCCTTCCTTTCCTTCCTTCCTTTCCTTCCTTCCCTTCCTTTCCTTCCTTTTTCTTTTTTTTATACAAAATTGCTAATATGGAAATGTTTTACATGGTTGGACATGTAAAACCTATATCAGATTGCTTACCGTCTCAGGGAGGGTTGAGGAGAGGGAGGGAGAGAGGGATAGAATTTGGAACTAAAAACTAAAAAAAAAACCCAATGGATGTTAAAATTATTTTTGCATATAATTAGGGGAAATATTATTTGATAAAACAGAAATTCTCCATAGATGATTTATTAAGTGCCCTGGAAGCCTCAATTTAGGTCTTTTAACATTCTTTGGGTACCAGTAAAGTATTCAGGATGTCCATTTCTTATCCCTCATTTCTGGTATATAACCAGCTTCCCTCCTTTTTCCTTAGATAATATATGACATATCATTTCTTGTGCATGTGTGTATGCATGCATGTGTGCATGTGCGCACGTGCGCGCACGTGTGTGTGTGTGTGTGTATAGGGCTGATGCTTAGGATCATTGAAAGTACTGGACATTTTTTCAAATATAATTTAATCTACTCTTTTCCTTCTGTTTCTAAAAAAAAATAGCATCCTTTTTTAAGCTTAAGGCTGAGAAGTTCTCAGTTGGTTCTGTTGATTACCACTGACTCTTGGTCTTTTGATCTTATGCTTTGATACACAGATTCACTGATGTAAGAACTTCCTCCATTAGTACAGGCTACAACTCATTTATAGCTTCTTGTCCTGTGTGATTTGTATTCACATCTTATTTCATTCATTCATTCATATCATATTTATCATCTACTCTAATCTTGTTATTTTACAGAAGAGGAAACTGAGGCTTAAGGAGGTTAAATGACTCACCCAAAGTCATGCAGTAAGCAGCTGAACCAGGACTCAAATCTAGTTACTCTGACTCATATCCAGTTCTCTTGTTACTGCATCATCTCATCTCCCAGCATATTAAGGTCCTTCCTTGAGGTCTTTATATCTTGTGGGTACCAATGAAGTATTCAGACTATCTGTTATTCCTCGTTTTTGTTACATAAATAGTCCATATCCTTGATTTCAACTTCTTCTTCTTCTTCTTCTTCTTCTTCTTCTTCTTCTTCTTCTTCTTCTTCTTCTTCTTTTCTTCTTCTTCTTCTTTTTTTTGAGGCAATTGGGGTTAAGTGACTTGCGCAGCATCACCCAGCTAGTGAAGTGTTATGTGTCTAAGGCCAGGTCCTGACTCCACGGCCGGTATTCTATCCACTGTGCCACCTAGCTGCCCCTGATTTCAACTTCTTACAATATTTGTTTGGTGATATCCATTTTGCTTCTACTTGCTTATGCCCATCATGTGTCTCTTCTTTGATCATGCGAGATTCCTTGATGAATGCAACAACAGAAATCATTTTGTTCAGTGACATAGAAGCATAAACCAAGAGATACATGCAAATAAGAGGAACTTGCTACTTTCATGGCAGATGTCCTACATAAGACCCAAATTGAAATATTTCTTTTATTATTAATAATAGCTAACATTATATAGAACTTTAAGGTTTTCAAAGTGATTTACAAATATTATCTCATTGATCTTCACAATAATTCTGGGAGTTAGGTGCTATTATGATCCCTCAGTTTATAGATGAGGAAACCGAGAAGGAGGGAGGTTAAGTGACCTTCTGGATCACATAGCTAGTAAGTCCCCAAAGCTAAATTTTAATTGAAGTCTTCCTAATTTCAGATCTAGTTCTCTCTCTCTACTGCTCTGCCTTGCCACATTTAGATGGTGAGGTAGTCCAGACATTCCTGTTAGTGAATGACATTATTTGGAGGATAGACAAATAGTTGGGATCAGAGTTAGTAAGAAGAAAATATAGGGTTGTTCCCATGACATAATGGTATTAGATGTTTGCATTTGAACAGCATATTTTTGATACATTTAAGCATATCTGTGATCTCATTGGTGTTGACATTTTCCCTATTCATACATATTGCAACCTATCTATGTAATTCTTGTTCAAGTTCTTCCATGAATCTTCCACAGAAATTCTAGCTCATGCCCTAGAGACCCTTTGAGTCCTTAAATATAACAGTGTAATGGTTGGGTTGTCTATATATCATTATTTTATCCCTCATTCTCATTTTATGGTTAGAATACCTAGTTTTACGGTCATATATGTTCTTAATGACTGCTTTAATACACAAATACACACAAATAATATTCTAATGTATTTAATATCACTTTCAAGTCCTTTTAGTATAATTCTTGGGGTAGGCAATACAACAAATCAATCAATAAACCTCCACTGATTAAGTACTTACTATGTACCAGGCATAGGGCTAGGGACTGGGGATAGAAATATAAAGAATGAAACAAACCCTACACATGAGGAGTTCATATTCTAACATGGACCTCAATTTCCTCCCCTGTAATATGATGAGGTTAGACTAACCTCCAAGATTCTTTCTACTTCTAAATTTGTGAACCTCCAAAATTCTTGCAAATGATGAAATCAGAATCTTTCTTTTTAACTTTCATCCATTGGTGTTAGTTCTGTCTTTTAGGGAAAATAATATTAGAACAAATCTAAGCCTTCTTCCATACTATCTGATGACAAATATTACCCTCATTTTACAGTTGCAGAAATGGAAAATTTGTGATTTGTCTATGATCATTTATCCAGCATGGATCTGAGGTAGATTTCAAACATAGAATTCCCAACTACAAGTCTAATGCATCATTCTCCCATTCTCTGTTGTTTCTCAGCGCTGAATAAAAAAGCCCATGTTCTTTATTATTGTTCTGATATACTCTTGAGGTCAGAAGGATTGAATATGAATACTGTTTCTTTTGCAAGGAATATGTCAAATAAATAGGAATACTGTGAAGTATCATTTTTATCAGTGTGTTTTTGCCTAGAGACCAGTACATTTCAGTATCTTAATTTCAAAGGTGAAAAAAATTTAACTTGTTTTCCTGTACAGAGTTGTAATGGAATTTCTTTTTGTTTGTCTTTGTGATTATTAGAAAATATAGTTTTTTTTAACAGAATTTGGCAGTTAAGTGGAAATTTTTAAGCTTTTATATATATGCAAATATCTTATGCATAGATGTATAGTTATAGCATTGAATGTTAAATGTAGGTCTCCACATAGATTATTTTATTTGTAATGGCTTCATTAGTAGCCCTTTAAAAATGCATCATCATGCAAGCCTTTACAAGTGAATGAATTAACCGTTAGAAATTACTGTGCCAGCTAGAGTATTTCTGGCATCTATGTGTGTTTTTGGTTGATATTCCAGATGTCTCATCTTCCAAACGTGGCTATTTTCTACTGGCTGTGGAGCTTATGTAATTAGTTGAGGTTTATTTTTTGCCCAATGAGCATTAAATGAAACAAATACAATAATTTATGTTAATGGAAACAAATTTAGAAATTCCAAAAATGGAAGCTAGGTCTAAAGTAATTTCTTAAAGTTGTAATAAGCCATTACATGTTCTAGAAAGTAACTTTTCCTTTGTAAGGTCCATGTCAAAACAGTTGATCTAACTCAGAGACACAGTGAGGGGTAGAATAAACTAAAATATTGAGGAACTTTTTCTTTGCATATGCCATATTAATTTTGTGGACTTCTGAGGCAGATGACCATCCACTGAATACATTAGTTATAAATTAGGAGAATGTGATTACTTTGTTCTATTATAAATTTAAAGATGTGACCTTAATGTCTGATCCATTTGTTAAATAAGTTTCTAAGAGATTGGTAAAAGGGCATGCATCTAATCAAAAGAACATAGTTGATGAAGGAAAGCATCCTATAGTGGAAAATAACACTAGACTGGAAGAGAAGATACCTAGGTTCTATCCCTGGCTTTGCCAGTCCTTAAGAGTATCACATTAGACAAATCTCTTAATTTCTTTGGTTCAGTTCCTCATCTTTAAAATGAAGGAAATGGACTAGAGGACCTATGAAGTCTCTTTTGGATTTAGCTCTGTGTTCTTCAAAGGCCCTTATAAGTCCAGAATACTATGAACTCATGTCCACACAATTGCATTGTGCTGTTATGTTTTTGATGGGACTTGGATTCCTGAAAGAATTTTTCAAAGCCAATTCTGTGATACAAACTGGATATCTGAATAAACGATACAAAATTTTTATAAAGGTGATTTAAAGGTTGATTTTCAACTAACCACAGGAGTTAAAAGTGAGAATATCCTTTGACTGATAAAACTAGTGACCAGGTAAAAGTAGTGAGAAACTTATCGAGGGAAGACTTCCACTATAATGACCATAGTTCTGTTGTTTCTAGATCAGAACTTTAGAGATGAAAAGGAATTGAGAGGAATGGTCTGGCCATCTACCTATCATCTTTCGCTCCTGCCACGTGTTCATCCCATACAATTGCTGGATAACATTCTTTACTCTGGTTTGTCTTCAGGGTTCCTAACTGATTATGCTGCCGCCTGTTTACACCTATCATGAGCGTTTCCATTACCCTCTTTGTGATGCCTGTCTTTAATTCTTTGGAGGTAATGGTGTTCCAGGTCTCACTACCATATAGCAACACTGGTAAAATGTATTGAAAAAATAGTTTTTTGCTGTTATGGGAAGCTTGGGGTCAGTAAAAAGTGCTTTGGAGTTTTCTACAAGTAATTCAACCTACTCTACTCCTCCTTTTAAACTCTGAGTCCAGTGTATTGTCTATCTGTGCTGTCTGTATCAGATGTACTTATTGTTGGACAAGCTTCATATGATATCCATTCAGAAACATGTAAAAATCTGGGCGATAGATATTCTTCATCCATTTGGTCTTTTGTGTGGATGGACAAGACAGCCTCCTTTGAGTAGTGACTGATTGCTTCCAGGAGGCTCTGCAATATTGATATAATAAACACAATGTCATCCACAAAAAGGAGCATCTGGAGACCCTTATCATATGCAAGAAATTACTTTTTTTTACCTGGATTGTACATTGATCTCCTTCAACACACTGGTGAATATCTTTGATGAGCATACGTCTCCCCATAATTGTACTTTTCATTATAAATTTAACTAACACAAAAAAGTGTTTCCATGGTCAAAAAAGAATAGAAAAAAGAGGATTTTTTATGTGACAACAAGTCCCTGTTTTTTGCCCCATCTGTTCATTATCAGAGGGTCATTGACTAGGGTTGTTTTTATTTGTATTTTCCAAAGAGTCCTTGAAATGGTCTTTTTATATGTATACTAGTTGTTTGTGCTACTGAGTCAATACTTTTCTGTAATAAACAAATAATGAGCACAATGAAATGTTATGTTTTCTACATCTTTCAGTCAATTGTGAGATGATAAAGATGTAGTCCATTGCTGAATATTGATTGTGAAAGCTTCTTGTTTTCAGCTGATGTCTTTGTTGAGGATACTCTCAATTTATATAGATGAAGGTCATAAAGATTTTGCATATTTGGTAGAATAAGTACATGGGTTGGTAGTTTCTGATGTTCTCTAGGTCAGATTTTCTTGGCATCAATAATGTTTGAGATTTTCACACCTATCTTTGCTATCTTCTTCTTCAGATATCTTGTTTAATGGTACCTCAACGCCCTCACAATTTCATTACCTTCAATGGGCATCTTTCTCTGTTTTATCTAGTCTAGTTGACTGTAGGGTCTTTGTTTTCTTTGGTACAATTTTAACTTTGTGCATATCAGACACTGTGATGTTACCATTTAAGTTTGGTGGTTCCACTATCCTTGCTGGAGAAAACTATTATTTGCATGTGTCCCTCTTACTTATGCAGTGATGATGACAGAGTGATGAAAGAGGGAGAAAAAGGGCTAAGAATTAGTTTGTAGACTATCAATGAACTTTAATTTGATTGTTGGTACTTTAAATGTGTTAACCTAGTCCAATGAAAAATGAGTGGACATATTGCTGGAAGATTTGAAGCATATCAATTTTGACATTCCTGCTATAAATGAAACCAGAGAGAAATTGCAGGAAAATGGAAGGATAGCTCATAGACACTACTTGGATGGCAGAGAAAACAGCTGGTAGAGTTGGTTTTATCATACACTCAAAAGCTCTAAGAAACACTGTCATGAGATATTTGATCAACATATAATTTTAAGCACATTTTAATAATGAGTATTTGTAAAAAAGGCAAACATAAAAATAATTGCAGATTACATCCCAACAGTGGTTCCTGGGGATGAAGTAGTAGGGTGATTTTATGAAGAATTTGATAAGAGCCTCCAAATCATAAACATAAACTGTGATACTTGGTGACTTCAGTGCAAAGGCGGGAGAAGGTGGAGATGATGAAAAATACATTTGAAAGTATGGCTCAGGGTCAAGAAATAAGAGAGATGAAAGTACAGATTTTTATAGAATCCTCATGTCTCTATATCATGAGCACTTTCTTCAAAAGAAGAATTGGTAGGTGGTAGACTCTGGGGAGTGAGTATGGAATAACATCACAAAGAATAAAACTGACTACATTTTAACAGACAGGAAAAGACTTATTGACATGAGAGTTATCCTTGAGTTGGCCTTTTGTGCACTGTCAGATCATGGACTTGTTAGAGCTAGGATCAGAATTTATAATAAACAAAAAGAAAGAATGGTAATGAAGAAAAGATATAGCATGCAATTAGGAAGATTTAATTCTGAATTACTTAAATAAGTTATTTAAAATTATTTTTGATTTTCAATGGGAAATGGACAGAAATGGCAGACATAGATTATAATTTCATTCAGAAGCCAAAACAATGTAAATTAATTTCTGTAAACAAAGAGACCAGAAGAACCCAGAAAGAGCTTTAGTCAGCTAACATTTGACTTCCTTGCCAAACAGAGATAGACAGCTACCAAGGCAACACCAAATTTGAATATAAATTTGTTCATAAAACGCTATAAAGGATGATAGACAGTAATGCACATTATTTTCTGATAAAACAAAGAGAAGCAGTGTAGGTGAGACCAGTTTCAAGAAAGCTTGGGAATGTATCCAACTAACTAAAGTCTTTCCCAGGGCACTCCGGGGTGAAAATGGAAATAGGGTTATTTATGGACAAAAATGGAAAAGATCTGCAGAAAATGTAAACAAACTGCTCTGGTCAACATTTTAATTACTTGGATTAAGGCATAAATGGCATGCTTGCCAATATGTAGAAGATAAAAAACTGAGATGGATCAATAACTTATTGGATGTCAGTTGGGATTAAAAAAAACTTATACAATGTAACTGACAAAGCTAAGGAGATGAATCTTAATAGGTTTAAATGTAAAGTACTATGCTTGGCTTCAAAAAATCAACCACACAAATACTAGATGGGGAAAGCTGACTAAATAGTAGTTTTCCTGAAAATGTTGTGGAGGTTTTAATGGATTCCAGAAAGAATATATTTTAAAAATGGGATATGACAGTGAAAAATACTGATGAGATATTAGTCTGTGTTCAGAGAAGAATTCAGCCCAGATCATGGGGAATGATAGTCTTGCTATAGTCTTCTCACTTCTGGACAAGACATTTTAGGAAGGACATTGACAAGCCCTAGTATACCTAAAAGAGTGATAACAATCAATCATTCAACAAGTATTTACTAACTGCTATGTGTCTGAACTGTGCCAAGATAGTAAACAGTCTCAAAATCATGTTATAAAAGGCTTGATTGAGAAAACTAAGGATCTTATCCTGGAGAAGAAAAAATTTAGAGGGTGTATTATAGATATTTTGAAGTACTTGAAGGAGCTATGATATAGAAAAAGCACTTATTAAGCTTTCTGTGTGATCAGCACTGTGTTAAGCACTGGAAATAAAGATGCAGATAAAAAATATGGTCCTTGCTCTTAAGGAACTTATAATAGAGGGAGACAACATGTAGAAAGGAGCTAGACAGAGGAGGAGAGAGAAGGAAGGAGGATACCAAAGTGGGGACAAGGCTCTTGGAAAGAAGATGGAATAATCCTGAGAGTAAGGACTGGAGGTGGGAGTGAAGTGAGCATGCCCAGCTGCCTCATGAAATAATGGTGGTGTGAGCCAGAGATTCATTAATCAAAAGAGTCATATAGAAGGAGGGTGTAGATTTCTGCTTTATGTCTGAGAGCAGGACCAGGGACCATGGATGGAAGTTGCTGAGCAGTAGATTTAGGCTTATTTTAAAACAAATTTTTTTTTTAACAATTAGAATGATTCAAAGTGGAATAGGTGATGTCAGCAAATGTGGGCTCTTCTCGTTGAAGGTCTTCAAGCAAAAGCCTGGACATTTATGGGCATGTTGTAGAGGGGATCCTTTTTAAGTATTGTTTGGACTGGATGGCCACTAGTGTGCCTTCCATTCCTAAGATTCTACTGTATATTGAGAATTTAACCTCTCATATTTCTTTGACATGACCCTCAGCGACTTTTTATGCTTAATTTATCTATAAAAGGGTGTTACAAATATTTTCCTTCTTTCATATAATTTTTGTGAAGATAAGATATAAAGCACATTGTAATATTTGAGACACTTTTAAAACATAAGCTACTCTTATTCTTCTTAGTATTACACCTACCACATCATCACGTCTTCTGTGCTTGTTGATCTACAAAATCGTCATTCTCCACTCCCTAATCTAATTCAGTAGCTTCCTTTGTAACTTTATTTTACCTCTTGCTTAGCCTAGACCCTATGGTCAACCACTTTTTCATTGTCCCCATTTCCTGAAAATAGAATTATACCTTTTGCACCCCCCACCCCACCACTAATCCAAACCCCACATTAGCCCCCACCCTGGGTAACTTTGTTTTCTGTGGGCTCTGAGAACTGATGATAAAATTTACAAGAGTTGGCATGATTTTTTTAGTGTAACCATTCAGCAATCTAAATGTCAACTGGGCTTTCACTGCTGTCTAACAACCTATATAATTTCTTGTTAGCTTTCTATCACATTCCCCACATTGGCTGCCTGAAAACTTTTTCAAGGACCTCCAGAACCCAATCCTACTTCCAATCTGTTTATTCTCAGCAAATGGCCTATGCTTACACTTTACCAAAAAGGCTGAGGCCATCTAACTTATGCACTTTTAGTTTCCCTCTTTTCTACCTCAAAAACATTTCTTATCTTTACTGTGTACTAGAAAGCAGATAGAGCTGGTAGGTGGGCCAACTACAAATCATGTGACCCCTCTGGGTCTCACTTTCTCATCTGAAAAATGAGGAAGTTGCTTTCAACCACTGATGTCTTAACTCAAATAGAAATGGAGGCCACTATTAAGCCATACATATGGAAGCCCATGGACCACATATTGACAGTTTTAAAATGTAATATTACCTATCATTAGTGTATTTTGTGAAATATTTCCTAATTACATTTTGATCTGGTTTGGGCCATGACACTTGGGAGTGTTATGGTCCACATGTGGCCATGCGGATGGCACCTCTTGTCTGGATCTTCTCTGAGGTCCTTTCAGCTCTAAAATTTAAGATTCTATGAGCTAATGAAATGGGAGAAGGAATCGTAGTGCAATGGAAAGAGTTCTGAATTTGGAATCACAGGACATAGGTTTGAATCCTATTTCAGCACTTATTACCTGTGCGATTTTGGGCAACTTACTTGACTTTTCTGGGCCTCAATTTCACAGGCCTCCCTTGTGAAAGGAGGGAGTTACAGAAAGGGAGATCCTTTCTAGCTCTAAATCTTGAAGTTATAAATCACAGTAGTTTTAATATCTAGAATTTTGTAGCAATGGACTAGGATTCTCATTATTTTCATTTTGTTACTGCTTTTATCAGGCATTGTTGGCTGATAGCAAAAGATATCCCTTCCCTTTTCTACAACTAGTACATAGAATCAGTTACAGGGTTTTGAGGATGTTAGGTAGATATAAATTCCCAAATGGATGGAACTCTTAAATGGGGTGATCAGGCCATGTTTTGTCCTCGTCTGAATTTCCTTGGCTTCTGCTGCTGGCTTCTGCTTTCTCTGGTGTTTGCACCGAGTGTAGACAGACTTACTGTCCCTCGTCAGAGTTCTGTTCTTTCATTGTACCCCCTGGCAAAAACAAAACAAAACAGAAAACCCAAACCCTCCCCATTCAGTGTGCTGAAGTGGTCTTCTGATGCTCCAATGTGTCTCTTCTTGCATTGTGAAGACAGGACACAGTTGTGGGCTTCTGATTCTCTGTATGCTTGCTTTGGTTGAGACACTGCTCTTGGCTCCTGGACCTGTTTTAGCTAAGCCTGTGCTAGGATTTTTCTTCCAGAATCCATAACTTTTAGATGCTTTTTAAATGCACTTCTGGGCTGAATGGAAAGTTAAGTGATGTTTCTTTTTGTATATCTTGATCTTTATCTGATCTCAATCAATAAATGTGAAATTCCTACTATGTGTCATGCACAATGTGAAGCTCCAGGGATACAAAGAAAGATAAAAGATAGTCTTTTGAAATCTTTGCTAGAGGATGTGCAGGAGTCTTATGTTCCTCTATGACCTCTCATACCACTGTCTTAACAGGAACTCTGACCAGTTTTGTTAAAAGGAGCTTTTGTTACCAGATAATTTAACTGAAGTTTTTGCACATTTTAAATTGGTGAGTAGGTCCATCCTAATTGAAGTTTCTGATCAAATAATCTGAAAAACAAAATTATTGTAGAATTTGAAATTAAACTGTTACCAATGAAATCTGTATTCTATGTTTCTAGGGACTCTAAAAGGCAGCATTCCCTCCAGTGCACACACACTGAGAATGTCACTGGGTAGAATGCTGGACTTTGATGTGCTGCCAAACACCTTTGGCCTGCACTTGGTCCCGAGTTAGAGGAAATTACAGTTGTAGCTATGACATCTGCTTCAGAGGAAAACTCAGAGCTTTGAATAGTAATTTTCCCTTTCTTATCTCTGTTTTCTTGAGGAAAGTTTGGTGTTAATTTGTGTGAAAATAAATTCTCCCTTGAACCTATCTCAAAATGCACACACAACTCCAGAACAAATAAATGAAGTTTACAAAACTTCCCCTTCTAAAAACCCCTCCAACTATTTTTTGGGGGACAGGAATCAGTAATTTGGGGTGCTATTAATTTATAGACTGTAATTTTTGGTCCTTTTATAATATATTTAAATGTGAATACTACAACTATAGAATTCTTACTGGAGTCCTAGTTAGTACTGACAAAAAGACATTTGTCTACAATTTGATTAGCAAATTTTATAAGTCAAAATAGGTAATTAGTACTTTTTCACTTAATATATCTACCTACATAGTTGGCTTATTTCATCATGTGTGGCAAGGGACTTTCCTTCTGTGGCTTGAAGGGAGGCAGAATAGACAGCTCCAGCCTCTTCTCCCTTTACCCTTATTTAAGTGAGACTTTCATTCCTGCCAAGAGGATAAAGCAGGAAGTTGGGGCTGGAGGCTACCACTTTTCTCTCCTCAGAGAGGTGGGTACTAGGTTAGAAGTATCTCTGTTTGCTCCTTTCAATATTGTTCATCTGAGGACATTATCAAGTAACATATAACTTTTGATTGCTTTGTCATTTCTGGTGGGAAGAGAGCCTCCAAGTTCTATATCCAAGTGTTAAGCCCTTTCACATCTAATACCAGTTCCACAATTAACACATAAAGCAAAAAGCAAAGAACCTATTTACCTAAATCTATATCAAAGCAGAAACCAGAATGGCATACACAGGAAAATATAAAGCAGACAATACTTAGTGAAAGAGCTCTCCCATTAGGAGCATGATAACTTAGCTCAACCAAAGAGAGGGTCTTGGATTTCACTCAAGGAGAAATTCCCAGAAGTCTCTAGAATAGCAAGCTGGGAATAGGAACATGATGGGGGCTTCTTGCTCCTTTCATGTTTTCTCAGAGTCAACCTGAAGTAACTTGAAGTAGAGTTGACCTCTTCCATCATCTTTCTCAAAGCTAGAAGCCTACTCGATGCTCTGCTTGAAGAAGACTCTCACTTGGAGAGTCCTGAAGATATACTTCCACTTGAAGAGTGGAGAACTCTTGGTTGAGAACTGAATCTTTCAACTTTCACCAACTGCCCCTCATATAGGGCAGGGCCTTCATCTCTACCAATAAGGAGAGAGCTTCATACCAATGGGCCTTGGGACAGGTTAAGACAGGTTAGAATCTACTTTTCCCTTTAGGGATTGGTGTCACTATTGGGTAGGATCAGAAGTCAATTTAATCTGGACTCTCCTGTACTTTGACCCTGTCCCATTAAACTATCAATGATCTATCCAGATAAGCATCCTCTTTAAGGTACAGCAAATTGGAATGATAACTCTGTGCCCATTGGGTCCCACACTAATGGTGGCTGGGTATGACTTAGGGAGATAGTTCGTGAGGGGGAAGGAAATGGTTTTGCCAGCAGGTACCAAAAAAATAAAAGGACTATATATAACATTATGCATCTCCAAAAATCTTCTTGTCATCATCAAGGCAAAGCAGGTAGGATTGTTTCTCCATCTTTCTTTACACACATCCTACACCTTCCATTTGAGATTTCATTTTCCCATGGAACCTAAACATGATATTTATTTTAGCCCAGTTTTGTCTGTATATTGATACTGGGTGTGCTACTAGGTGTTAGAAATTTTAGTATCTTCCCAAGTCAGCTTTTCTTTGAAGTTAGGTATATTTATTTGGGGATCTCCCATTGTACCTTAGATATCACAGTTCTTGAATGTTTTTGAATGAATTTGGATGACTTTTCAACGTTGTTTCATATGTATTACCACTTCAGGTCTTCACAGCCTTCCTATGAAGTAGGACAGATATAATTTGTCCCCATTTCACAGATTGAAGAACTACACTGATCTCCTCAGAGTTATTAACATTGTTAATAACCCCAAACTGGCTTGAAATCTATGAATGCACATAAAAATATGAATATGCATAAGAGAGGGCCTCCTCTAAAGGAATAGTAACTGAATTGATGCAATTTGGATATCAGGAATTTCCTTAAAAGTAGGGTGGTTTCTGCAATAACATAATAAGATAAGTAGTTATTTAATTTTACATTTTAAGAGAATAATTAAATTTGGCTACCTATTTATTTAGAACTTTCTTCACAGTAGAACTCTAAATATTAGTCCTTATTAATACTGTGGAGCATAGTTGCTGTGGAAGAATGGACTGATATCCCTTAGAAAATATATGAAATCATTAGTTACTTTCTATTATCAGTACCTTTTATTGGTGGTATAAGTGATGATTCTTTAATATTTTATTCATGCATGGAAGCTGAGAAAGTTTTGGAGAGGTCTAATGCAAAAGTTCAAAGTAAAAGGTTTATTTCTCTGGCTACATATTGGATTTGACACAAAAATCTATATTAATTTTTGTAAACCAAGAAATATCTGTAGTAATATTGTTAACTAATATGTACTTATTAATTTTATTTTAAGAGATAATATTCTTACTAGAGCTGAATTGTTAACATTAAGTGTACACATATAGGCCTTATGATAAATTTTAATTAATGGAAGCATACACATTATATTGATAATTATGTTGCTTCTTATTTAGAAAATTCTCTCTCACTAGTTGTGGTGGAATTTCATTTTGATATGGGATTGAGTAATCCAAACTTCTCATTAAATATAATTATATGAGCACAGGAAAAGGCAGTTTTGACCAAACAATTGAATTGCAGGAGGTGTTACTGCTGTGAAGGAAAACTCAATTACCTCTGTGTGGATGAAGAGAATCCTCCTATTTCCTATTTGAGAGCTCTAAGTTCCAAATCAGTAGAAACTTAGTGCTCTTAGTCATAGAATTTTATATCAGGAAAGAACCTTAGCAGACTCCAATTGCTCCTAAACTGAAGTCAAGAGAGGTAAAGCCACTTGCCTGAGATCATGCGGCTGAGAAAAGTGGGACTAGACTTTAGGTCTTTTGATTCTCAAACCAGGGCTCTGGATCAGTGACTGCCATTTCTCTATAACATAAAAATATGTATTCTGGATACAGACATTTTTTCATTTTTATATATGAAACATATGAAAGCTGTTTTATAGCTTTCATAAATGCAAAAAACTTGACTGGTTGAAGTTCAAATCAGTGTAAAACTCATTTCAGTATGTGTGTGTATGTGTGTGTGTGTGTGTGTGTGTGTGTGTGTATCAGATTAGGGGTAGCCATCCAGCTGAACTCTCCCAGTATTCCCCTCGAAACAACTTTAAAATAAAGTCTCAAATCAGATTTTGAAGTAGCAGAGCCAACAAGAGATTGGTGTGAGACATTTTTCTGGCCTAAGAAAACTTAAGAGGTTGGCAGGAGAAGTCTGTGACACTGGAGTACAGGCCTATCTGGAGCCCACACATGCTAGGGTAGCGACAGTAGCTGCAGCCATAGTCACAGTCATAGCCGCAGTGGCAGCTTTGGGAGCTGTCAGCCCAGAGATGGTAAGGGATTGGACGACTGGACAGAAAGAGGTTATGAGAGACCATTTGATGGCTCTGGGTTCATCTGGCACTGACTGGCAGCTCTATTGCCTATATACAATTCTGGGTCACAGTTCCAGGGTGGAGAAGAGCGCTGGTGGTCGGGAGCAGGGGCTCTAGTCACAGTACCAAAACAAAGAGAGTGCTAGCACTTTCAGCTGCAGTAGATCAGGGGCCCTTCCTGAATAAAGACTAGAATGCAGATCAGGAGAGCAGTGGCCGTACTTCTTCCAGGAACACATCACCTTGGGAGCACCAAAAACTTGTAGACCCCCAGAACTAGCTCTGAAAACAGCAGCACCAAAAAGCCTGAAGCTTTGGACAGTGCCTCCCCAGCCCCAGGTGAGCAGAACCAAACTTTAATATAAACTTCAAAGTAAAAAGTTGCTGGAAAAATGAGCAAACAACAAAAGAAGAATTTGACCACAAAAAGCTACTGCAGTGGCAGGGAGGCCAAGACATAAATTCTGGAGAAGACAAGAGCATGAAAATAACTATTAAAAAAGCCTCAAAGAGAAATGCTTATTGGATGCAAAGCTTACAAGAATCCCTGGAAGATAAAAGAAAGTGATAAGAGTGGTAGAAGAAAAATTAGGAAAAGAAATGAGAGTGATGCAAGAAAATTATGGAAAGAGAATTAATGGCTTGGGAAAAGAGGCACAAAAAATAATTAAGAAGATAACACCTTAATAAACAGAATTGGACAAATAGTAAAAGAGGCACAAAAATCCACCAAAGAAAAGAACTCCTGGGGCAGCTAGGTGGTGCAGTGGATAGAGCACCAGCACTGAAGTCAGGAGGACCTGAGTTCAAATCTGGCCTCAGACCAAATGCTTGACACTTACTAGCTGTGTAACCCTGGGCAAGTCACTTAACCTCATTTCCTAGCAAAAAAAAAAAAAAAAGAAAAAAAGAAAAGAACTCCTTAAAGAGCAGAACTGGACGAATGGAAAAAGAGGTACAAAATCTCACTGAAGAAAATAAATCCTTAAAAATTAGAATTGGGCAAGTGGAAGCTAATGACTCCATGAGACATCAAGAAATAATAAGACAAAGTCAAAAGAATGAAAAAAATAGAAGAAAATATGAAATATTTCATTGGAAAAATAACTGACCTGGAAAATAGATTGAGTAGAGATAATTCCAGAGCTCCTAGGTCAAAGAGAAATTATTTCAAGCAGCCAGAAAGAAAAAAAAATTCATAGTGTAGAGCCACAGTCAGGATCACACAAGATTAGCAGCTTTCTTTTTAAAGGATTGGAGCACTTGGAATATGATATTCTAGAAGGCAAGGTTCTAGGATTGCAACCAAGAGTAACCTACCCAGTGAAACTGAGTGTAGTCCTTCAAGTGTAAAAATGCAAATTTAATGAAATAGAGGATTGTCAAACATTCTTGATGAAAAGATCAGGGCTGAACAGAACACTTGACCTTCAAACACAGGATTCAAGAGAAGCATAAAAAGGTAAGCATGAAAGAGTAATCACAAGGGACTCAAAAAAGTAAAACTGTTTACATTACTATATGAGAAGATGATACATATAACTCCTACATCATTGTTAGGGCAGTTAGAAGAAGGAGTATATATAGATAGAGGACATAGGTGTGAGTTGATTATGTTGGAATGATTCCTCCCACCAAAAAAAATGAAGAGGTGAGAAAGAGGGATGCTCTGGGAGAAGAGGGAAGGGAGATGTATAATGGGGAAAATTTTTTCACAGAAAAAAGGTGCACAAGGAAGAGCTTTTATAACAAAGGGGAAAATGAAGATGGGGGAGAGTGGGCAATACTTAAACCTCATTCTCATTGGAATTGGTTCAAAGAGAGAGGAATATACATACATAAATAGAATATGTATGTGTACATATATGTATAGAAATGTAACTTACCAATAGGGAAATAAGAGGGGAAGGGGATAGAAGAAGAGGTGAGGGAATAATAAAAGGGAGGGCAGATAACGGGAGTCAGTGGTTAGAAGCATAATAGACTTGAGGAGGGAGACGATGAAAAAAAAGAGATGAAGAAACAGAAAAAATGGGATGGAGAGAAATCATAGTTAGAAACCGTAAGTGTGAATGTGAATGGGATGAACTCATTCATAAAACAGAAGCAGATAGCAGAATTGATTAGAAACTAGAACCTAACAATATGTTGTTTGTAAGAGACACAGAAGGACACACAAAGTTAAAGGGGCTGGAGCAGATTCTAATATGCTTCAGCTGATGTAAAAAAGGCAGGGGCAGCAATCATGATCTACCAAAGCAAAAGCAAAAGTAGACCTAATTAAAAGAGATAATTGGGGCACTATATTATGCTTAACGGTGCCATAGACAATGAAGTAATATCAAAAATTTCTACAGCAAGTTTCTTTGAGAAAGGCCTCATTTCTCAAATATGTACTGAATATAGAACTGAGTCATATTTTAAAAAGTAAGAGCCATTCTCCAATTGATAAATGATTAAAGGATATCAAACAGTTTTCAGAAGAAGAAATCAAAGCTATCTATAGTCACATAAAATGCTGTGAATCACTATTTATTAGAGAAATGCAAATTAAATGATTATGAGCTGGAGGGGATGAAGGAAAAATAGGTACACTAATGGTGGAGTAGTGAACTGGTCCAACCATTCTGGAGAACAATTTGGAATTATGGCAAAAGGGCTATAAAACTGTGTATACCCATTGACCCAGCAATACTCCTACTGGGTCTATGTCCCAAAGAGATCAAAGAAAAAGGAAAAGGACCTATGTGTACAAAAGATAGCAGCTCTTTTTGTGTTGGCAAAGAATTGGAAATCAAAAGGAGGCTTATCAATCAGTGAATGGTTGAACAAGTTGTGGCATATGATTGTGATGGAGTATTGTGCTATAAGAAATGATTGGGGGAGTGGTTTCAAAAAAACATGGGAAGACCTACATGAACTGATGCAAAATGAAGTGAGAAGAACCAGGAAATCATTGTGCACAGTAGCAGCGGTCTTGTAATGATGATCAACTGTGAAAGAGTTGGCTACTTTGATCAATACAATGATCCAAGATAGTTCCAAAGGACTCATTATGAAAAAATGCTATCCATTTCCAGAGAGAGAACTGATAAACCCAATGCAAATTGAAATATAATTTTCTCTTTATTTTTCTTGCTTTTTAAAAAATATTGCTAATATGGAAATGTTTTACAAAAAAACACAATATTTGAGAGCTAGAGTTCAGAATGAAAGGAGCCAACAATAAAGCTTAGAAAAATCAAAAGACATTCTTTTTAATTCCTTTTAAGCTCTAAGGAGGAGATAGTACTAATGATTTGGATCAAGCCAAGCTATTCAGACATTATTTTGCTTTTCTTCATCTTTGAACTGGAAAAAAGAATAAACATGAATAAAAGGGAGTCAAATGCCATGGTAAGTAGGGAGGTAGTAACAGTGTGCCTAGTTGTGCTTAATGAGTTTGCATCATTTGGTCCAAATAAACCACATTCCAAAGCATGGAAAGAACTGGTAATTATCATGGTTGAGTCCCTTCAATGGAACTTTAAGAGTTCCTGAAGGTGGGAATAATGTCTTTGGACTAAAGAAGGGCAAATGTTTTTGTTTTTCAAAAAAAAGAGAGTAAAATCTATAAATTGTAGGCCTATTAATTTCATTTGGTAATTGGATTTCTAGTTAAATTTTATAATTTATTATTAAAGGGATAGTTAGTGAGCAGATAGCAAAAGAAATGGTGATCACAAAGAGCCAGCATAGCAAGTCATGCTGGAATAATTTGATTTAATTTGCTCACAATATCTTTACAAGACGTATTCTCTGCTCTGGTTTTACCACATATTGAATGTTGTGTTCCAGATCTGGCCCCTGCATTTTAGAAAGGACATTGATAAGCATGCAGAGGAGGTCAAGCAGGATGGTAAAGGACTATGAGATCATGCCATGACAATCAGTTATAGGAACCAAGTAGGGTTGTTTCACTTAGAGAATAGATGACTTAGGGAGGAATATAATATCCATCTTCAAGAATTTTAAGAACTATCATGTAGAAGAGGGATTAATAACATTTGGAAATCTGAGCAATAGAGAGAGGTTACAGAGAGGCATCTTGTGGCTTTCCATAAGAATATACTTCCCAACAATAAGAACTATTCAGAAGTGGAAATGGACTGCCACAGGAGATGCTGGATGTGTGCTCTGACTGAATATATTAAAGCAAAAGCTAGACCACTCGTTGGGTATGTCAAGGAAGGAATTCTTGGTAACTGTGATTGTATTAGATAGCCTCTGAGGTCTCTTCCAAAGCTTGTGAGGATCAGGAGTAAGTTAAGTATTGCATTCCTATATCGTTTTGAACAGAAAAAAATTTGTTACAATATAAAGTATGCAGATAAATAATGGCATATTCATCTTATAGAAGTGATTCTTAGACTTAGGGCTACACAAAGGGGGAATGATGGGTCTACAAGGAGGATCAAGTTATCTGACATTATATTCTTTTCCATTAGTATTAAAAAGAGGCAGCATATGGTTCTACAGTATTTAGAAGTTGAAACACTTTCAAAAAATCACTGGAAGAAAAAGGTAGAGTTGTTTTTTTAAAATAGGTTACCAAATTCATAACTTTTAAAAGAGGGAGGCAGCATTATATATTGGAAAACTGGCCTCAGACACAAGAACATGTGGGTTCAAATCCTTCCTTATGGCAGCATGTGTTGTCTGTGTTACACTGGGGAAAACACTTCATCTCTCTGCACTTTGCAACTCTCTAAGACTACAAATTGCAGGGAAGTTGCTTTTCTGAACTGGTAGAGGGAGTTTCCTCACTGGAGTGCTTCCTACATCAATAAAATCATTAGTTTAATTCCTATCTCTATACAATGCTGGTATAAAGAGAAGATGGAAATGAGAGACTTGAGCTAGGGGTGACATTTATTGGTATTATAGTTCTGCTAAGAGTAGATATCTGATAATTCTTTGCTTGCTCTGCTGACAATTCCTAGAAAGTAGAGAAACTAATGATGGGAATTACTTCTCTGATTTCAGTTTTATCAGAAGACAATTACGGTGTTGTTTTGGAATTCCTAAAAGCAAAACAAGAAGAGATCTCTGGGAATGGTCACTCTTGTACCTCAGACATCAGGGAAGTTAAACTTTGGTCATTTAGTGCATTGGTGATTTCTTAGGCATGGAGACTTTCTTCAGTGGCACCACTCACAATCCATTCTTGTCTTCTCTCTCTCTCTCTCTCTCTGGCTAGGCAATGGGGTTTAGTGACTTGCCCAGGGCCACACAGCTAGTATGTGTCAAATGTCTGAGGCCAGATTTGAACACAGGTCCTCCTGATTCTAGGGCTGGTGCTCTATCCACTGTGTCACCTAGCTGCCCCCTCTGTCTTTTCTTTATCTGTAACTCTTGTCCATATTCTGTAAATGGTACCACCAAAGGGGTCGGGCTCTTTTTTGTAGGTCATTGGTTCTTAATGTTTTTGTATCTTGGATTCCTTTGGCAGTCTGGTGAATCCTGTTCTCAGAATATTTTTAATTGTATGATATAAAATACACAGGATTACAAAAGAAACCAATCATATTGAAAAAAGTTGGAATTTTTCTTCCATCTAAGTTCATGTACCCTATATGAAATCTTTGTTGGTCTGTGATTCTAGGTTAAGAATCATTACTCTATATATCTTACTAGTGTAGAGACACCAGCAGAGCAAAGGCACAGGCCTTTCTCTTACTATATGACTAGGCTACCTTATATCTTGGTCATAGATCTCCTAGATGACATCTTTTATTCTTTTTCCTGCATAATTCTTCACTGGTAATATAATGCAGCCTACTCACACCCACCATTATGTCTCTCCATTATCCCTTGGGTGAGCTGCAAAGTTAATTCTTTGAGTTGTGCTATTTTTTGACTTGCAAGTCATACAGCATTGAAAGAATATCATTAAAAATATGGGACTTTGCTTTAGGTAACAATTTGAAGTCATAACCTGCTCTCCTTTTCACTTCTGGGTCCATCTGACTATTGCTCTTCAGTGTCTATGTCAGGGAGATGGACCAATTTCATATTTTGTCTACCCCACTGTATAGTATAGTTTGGCCAATATTCAATCTTCATCTATTTTTTTTTCTGTAAGGATAGTTATGATGAATTATTTTGAGCTATTATGGATCTCATTTTGGAGTCTTTGAAGTATTCTGGAGTTCAGTGTATTCATCACAATGTCATTCCAAAACAGGTGAACCTGGTAAACTTCTCCATCTATAGGAAATTTCTTTCATCTGGACTCTGCGCAAGAAATTATCCTTGATAGTGGTGAACTATTGAGTGGTGAACTTTGACAAAGGTTTGTCTACCTGTTTTATGCTCCACTTAATATCGCAAATCAGAGAGTTGTTGCACAAAGTTATTTCTGTTGTTATATCTTTCAGGAAATTTTGTATGATTTTGATTATGAGTTAAATCTTTTGGAAGAGAACCTTTGATGAAGCCTTACCTTACTGAATCAATTCCTTTTTTTGATAGTCAGCAATAAGAATAGTGGGATTTTATATTTTCTATACCTCTCAGGTAATTATGTGACTTTAGAGATGTAGTCTGTTAATGACAAGAACTTGTAAAATGCTCTCTGTTCCCTTTTCAAGCCTTTATCCAGAATGCCTTTGATGAACATGGATTACTTTCATAAAGATTTTTGTAATAGTTGAGAGAGTAGGTTTGTAACCACTAATATTTTTTCAGTTTTCTTTTTTGGTAATACTAGGTACGTAAGGGCTATAAAAAACTTGTAAAGAGAATAATAGCTCACATTTTATATAGTATTTTTAAGATTTGTAAAATGCTTCCCACATGTTATTTCATTTGATCCTCACAATAATTCTGAGTAGGTACATACTTCCATGGTTATTGCTATTTTCTTTGTTGTCTATTTAGAATAATTATAATATTTATTATTTCCCCCCAAAGTTTTGGAATGCTGTTTCAGATAACTTGAGAATTGATTTAAGAAAATGGATTTTAAATATGTGCTTAGGAATATACCCTGAAAGAGAATTTGGCTTTTGAGGGATAGGAGATTCTAAAAAGTAAAAATTCTGATAATATAATTATGAACAATTCCAACAAAAAATTTAATGAATGAATTTAAAGAAATTGATGTACAGGAAACTATGATTTTAGATTTGAATAAAGACATTCAAAAGGTAGTTAGAGGTATATATAACCAAAGATAAATATAAAAAATTAAACAGAATTGGAAAAATAGTATGAAGGAGAGTGGACCCTAGAATGAGTTCTGCAAAAATGCCGAGGAAAACCAAAAGGCACCTCTTAAGTTATGTGAGGAACAAGAAGAATGAGGAATGGCTACATCCGCTGCTTGGGGAAGATTGGGTAATGGCTGGCAACAAGAATCATCTACAAATGGAAAACGATGGAATAAACACAGTAATAGACTCAGTTTAAACCTTTGACAGGTGAGAAGAAAGTCAGAAATCATACAGAAACTTAGAATGAAGATATCCTTCATGAAGAATTGAGAAAGGAATAGGCAAGCTTTTGTACACTTTCTAGAAAACTATCATGCAGTTTTCTTTGAGAAGGGATATAATACGGTATATTTTAAACTGAGTTGGTGATTTATGCAGCAAGTTAGCTGCAAAATGTACATGTAAAGTAACATTTTAAAAACCTAAAAAGATAATGTTATACTGTCACTGTGGACAATGGAAAATAGTTAGGAAATTTCAGATTTGTGTTTATTAAGTTTATAAGCAATTCCTAATTTTAAAGGGTCTTGAAATATATTGCTGTTATTGCTACTACTCCTATGAAATGAACACTGGAATAAAGGAAATGATCCAGTTAATGATACAAAAACAACAGACTCTTCTTTCTGTTAGATAAGAGACTTTCTTCACTCTCTCTCTCTCTCTCTCTCTCTCTCTCTTTCCAGAGAAGTATTTCTTAGAGGAATCTATTATTTGTGAGCTTTTGAATTACTGTTTTGAAATATGAGAAAAAGTATACACTGCTAGGCCTCTGATTAAAATTTTAATAATAATGAATATAGTTTGTATAAGTTGTTGCCTGTAACTCATGGGAAAAATTTGGTTTTAAATAATGGTATTAATTCCTGAAAATCTTCAAATGTCAGTTATAACATATAGCTAAACAACAAAGCTATGATAGGATCAATAGCTAGTGATAAAAGCATAATAAAAACCATAGCGATCAAAGGTCCAGGTGGGTTGACAGGATTATATAGTATCAATGATTAGTGGATAAGCTAAATTAGAAAAAAATTCTCTTTTTCCCTCCTTGAGGAAGTTGAGAAGTAAAGGGATTGTAGACACAATGAGAGTTCCGTAGGGGGTAGGAAGTACCTAGGGCAGCTAGGGGGTACAGTGGATAGAGAGGCAGGCATGTAGTCAGGAAGCCTTATCTTCATGAGTTCAAATCTGGCCTCAGATACTTAATAGCAGTGTGACTCTGGGCAAGTCACTTAACCCTGTTTGCCACAGTTTCCTCGTATTTAAAATGAGCTGGAGAAGGAAATGGAAAACAACTCCAGTATCTTTGCCAAGAAAACCTCAAATGGGGTCATGAAAAGTGGACATGACTGAAAAGAACTGAACAACAGCAAAGAGATACCTAGGAATGAGTGGTAATGAGAATACCAGGGCACCCACGAATGCAAAGTCCTTTTTTTGGCTGTCTGCTACTTCTGTGACCATCAAAGAATCCAAAGGCATTCTTATCTTTAGACTATGGCCTTGGGACCATTACTTTACCAATTCTTCTCTTTAGTATTCCTTTACCACAATTGACAATTAAAATAATCAGACACTCAGCCTATTCTTTTGAATACATTTTTTCTGGGAATTAAAACACATCTGCATTTAACAGCTGTTTTAGTCAACATCCTAATATATCCTTACTCTTCTACTTACCATGTATGTGACCTAGGGCATTACTTTACATTTCTGAGCCTCAGTGACTTCATTTGTAAAATAATTGACCTGACCTGCATGATTTCTAAGTTTCTTTGAGTCTGAATCTGTGATCCCTAAAGCTGGGATGAATGAATCTGCCACTCACTAAGAAACTGAGAGGGCTCTTGAATTGCCTAAACTTCTAAAAAAAATCAGAACATTTTAAAATACTCTAAAATTGGCAGTGTTTGCCAATGCATATAATTTAAAGGATCATAGTTTTAAAAATATTTTTAAAGTAATATTAATATCAATTAGTTGACAAGTATTTTTTAAGTGGCTACTATGTAACCAGGCATGGAGCTAGGCTCTAGGAATCTAAAGACAAAAATGAAACAATCCTTATTCTCAGGGAACTTACATTTATTAGGCGAGATGACATATAGGTAGGGGTGTGTATGTATATATGAATGCCAGTCAATAAACATTTATTAAACATTATGTACCAGGCACTGTGCAAAGTGCTAGTATACAAAGAAAAAGACAGTCCCTGCTCTTAAGAACTTCATAGTCTATTATGAAAGACGAGATACAAATAATTATGTACACATAAGCTATAGAGAGAGTAAATTGGAGATAGTTAACAGAGGGAAGGCACTACCATTAAGGGGAAGGGGGATCAGAAAAAGCTTCCTTTTGGAAGTGGGATTTTAGCTGGAAATTGAAGGAAACGAAGGCAGTCAAGAGATAGAGAAGAAGGGGTAGAGAATTCTAGGCATGGAGGGCAGTCAGTGCTAATGCCAGGATTCAGGAGATGGAATTTATGGGAAGAACAGAAAGGAGGCCAGTGCCACAGTTTGGATGAATGCGTGGAAGGGTGGGTCCGGTGATGAAGAGTTCTGAATGCCAAACAGAGGCATTTGTGTTTGATCTTGGAGACGACAGGGAGCTACTAGGGTTTATTGAGTGAGGAGACATGGCCAGACTTACGGTTTAGCAATATCACTTTGACAGCTAAGTGGAGGATGGAATGGAGTAGAAAAAATCTTAAGGCAGGAAACCAACCAGAAGGCTATCATTATAGTCTAGGAATGAAGTGATGAGGGCCCGCGCCAGGGTGGTAGCAGTGTCAGAGGAAGAGGACCGTACATGTTTTAAACATAAAAACTGACAGAGCTTGTCAATAGATTGAACATTAGGGGTAGGAGAGATAGTGAGGATTTGAGGATGACTTAGGTTGTGAGTCTGAGTGACTAGGATAGTGATATCCTTGATAATAATATGGAACTTAGAAAGTGGAGAGGGGTTTTTTTTTGGCTTAAGATAATGAATTGTGTTTTGGATATGTTGAATTTAAGATGTTGGTGGCACTTCCAGTTTGAGATATCTGATAACCATTGGGAGATATGAATCTGGAAGTCAAGAGAAAGGTTAGGGCTAGATAAATAGATTTGATAATCATCAGTGCAGAGATAATGATTGAATCTACGAGATCTTATAAAATCTTCAAGGGAAATGGTAAAAAATGGAGAAGAGAATAGTGCTCAGGACAGAGCCCTGAGTAATGCCTGTTGTAGTGAATACAAGGGTGCTGAAGAGCTAGGAAAGGAGACTGAGGAAATAGTCAGGTAGGGAGGAGAAGAACCATCATACAGTTATACCATCAAAATCTAAAGAGAAGAGAATATCAAAGAGAAAATGGTGATTGACAATGTCAAAAGCTGAAGAGAGGTCAAGAAGGACGAGGACTGAGAATCTGGCAATTAAGTGAACATTAGCAACTTTGGAGAGAGCAGTTTTAGTTGAAGGAATTTGGAAGCCAGACTAGAGATTTAAGAAGAGTGAGAAGAAAGGAAATGGAGGCTTGAATTGTAGACAGTCTTCTCAAGGAATTTAGCCCCAAAGCAGCATAACAAATTAGTTAAATCTGCCTTTCTAGAATTTGGCAAGAGAAAAAAAAAACTTCTTTCTTATTCTACTTCCACAAGTAGTTTCCTTATATAAAAATAAATGGTGCTTTTCTGGCTGTGGGTCCCATCTGCTACTGGTTTTGCCCTACAGGTATGGATGAAAAATCCATGTAGTAGGAGTAACAGCAGCTAGCATTTATATAGTACTTACTATATAAGTGTCAGATACTGTACTAATAAGTAATTTACAAATATTATCTCATTTGAGCCTTAAAGCAACCCTGGGAGGTAGGTGCTATTATTATCCCCATTTTGCAGATGAGGAAACTGAGACAAATAAGGGTTAAGTGACTTGCTCTGAGTCACACAGCAAGTAAATATCTGAGGTCAGATTTTAACTCACATCTTCCTGACTCCAGGCTCAGAGCTCTACCCACTGTGCCACCTAGCTGCCACCTAGCTGTTTCCAATGAATTTTAGAAGGGAAGAAGGAAATTTGTGGAGAGATGATATGACTGTAAAGTTCCATTCATCTACTGCTGGAGATGGCAAAGAGGGGATTAGTTTGGATATGGGTTGGATTAGAATTACTCTGAACTCCATTCTTACTTTGGGATTCTTTTTTTTTTCCCTTCTGAGGTCTCTTAAAATAAAACTGGTAAAAAATGCTGAAGCAAGCTGTTTTCTTTTTTTAAATTAAAAAATTCTAGTTAACAAAAATGTGTTTTCTTTCTACCATCCTTCTACTCTCCATTGAAAAAGAAAATCCTTGCAACATATATGCATAGTCAAGCAAACAAATTCTTGTGCTGGCTATACCCAAAAACATGTGTCCTAATCTACACTTCACACTAACCTATCACTTCTCTATCAGGAGATGGATGGCCAATTTTATCATAGATCCTCTGCAATTGAAGTTGGTTATTAAATTGACCAGAATTCTTAAGTCTTCAAAAATTGTGTTTAGAAAGTTGTATAAAGTTGAATATATCCTAGCTCTGCTCACTTTATGCTGGATGACTTCATACAAGTCTTCTCAGGTTTCTTTGAAACTATCCCTTTCGTAATTTCTTATACGATAGTAGTATTCTATTACATTCCCATACCATAATTTTTTTCCATTTTTTTATGAATTTAAAGAAAAAGGAGAATATTTTCACATGCAAAGTAGAATGGGAAAACATATTATGGATTCCTTTATATCGAGTTTGTACTTTTTTCCAGGCACATAATAAATTCAACACATCACTCTCAAAGCTATTGAATCTACTTCTGAACTTCCTTCTGTTCTCTCCATACATTTAAAAATATGTTAATTAACCTTTTTTCTTTTCTTCTTTTCTGACCATAACCTTTTTTTTAATTAATTTTTTCTTTTATTGATCTATTTCTCTCATTATACCTCCTCTTTGGGAAAATTTAAAAAAAAAAGCAACCCTGAAAAATAAAGCCCTCAGTACATTCATGTAATTTCTGATGAAACAAATTCCTACATTGGCTATGTCTGAAAGTGTATATCTCCTCCTGCCCTTTGGGTTAATCACCCTTTGGCAGGAGTTGAGTGGAATATTTTACCTTCATTCTTTTGGGTTTTATGTTGATTCGAGTTCTGAAGTTTTTCAACATTATTTTTTTCTATTGTTATCATTGTAGAAATGGTTTGCCTAGTTTTCATCTTGCTCTACATTAGTTCATCAACATTTTTTCTAGTTTCCTCTGAAACTGTCCATTTTGTCATTTCTTAATGGCATAATAATATTCCATTACTATCATATAGAACAGTTAGTCATTCCACAATAAATGGACATACCCTTAGTCTACAATGGAGGATGAGGGTGAAAATTGCCCATGTGATCTGGCAGTTCAGATGCCAGAGAAAAGCAGGCACTATATAGAAAAAGAAATTAGTTAAGAGCCCTAGTATTTCACAGGAGATAGTAGTCAAGACAGCTCTGATAAATCGAATGCAGTTGTCTGCACACTATTGATAAGAACTCCCAATTAAACTAGGCTCTTTGACTTTTTTTTTTCAAATATACCTTTATCCTTAGGCTACTCTGTTTTAACTGAACATCTGCTTATTTTCCAGTGAGACACAGCGCCTGGCACATAGAAACTGTTTAATGAATGCTTTATCTAGACACTTGTTATGGTTATTCTCTCAGCAAGGAGAGCAGATGCCAGGGATGTGCCAATGGGAAGCAGTCATATTTATCACAGGAACATTACTTAGGGTGGGAAGGGATCTTAGAGGCTATCTAAAGTGCTTGTTGCCTGCCTGCCTATCTGCCTGTCCAATCTTCTCATTTTACAAATTAAGAAACTGAGCCACAGAAAGGTTACATGACTTGTCCAGGGCCACACAGATATCAAGAAGCAAGGCTGGGATTTGAAAACAGATCCTTGGACTCTAAATACAATGCTCTTTTACTGCACCACCCTGCCTCACTTCAGTTGTTTGAGTGTAAGTATATGTAAGTGTTAATTTTTTTAAATTAGTAGGTTTGCAAAGCACTTTACAAATATTATCTCATTTCATCACCCTATGATACAGGGAGGTAAGTGCTGTTATTATCTCTATTTTAAGGATGAGGAATCTGAAACTGATAGAGGTCAGTTAGTCAATAAACATTTATTAAGCACCTACTATGTGCCAGGTAATGTTCTGAGCAGTGAGGATACAAAAATAAGGCAAAAAGCAATCCTTGAGGAGCTCACAATCAATCTTATGGGGGTGGGGATACAACACATAAACAACTATTTACAAAAAAGCTGTAGACAGGACTGATGGGAAATAATCAACAAGAGGAAGGTGCTATAATTAAGAGAGATTGGAAAAGGCTTCCTGTAGAAGCTAAAATTATAACGGGGGCTTGAAGGAAGCCGAGAAGTTAGGAGGTAGAGATGAGGAGGGAGAGCATTCTAAGCATTGTGGATAGCCAGTGACGATGCTGAGTCAGGAGATGGAGTGCCTTGTTCAAGGAATAGCAGGGAGACCAGTGTGCCTGGATCAATGAGTATGTGGGGGAGTATAAGCAAATCTGAAAGGTCAGGTGGGAGGAAGAGTCATGAAGGGTTTTGACTGTCAAACAGAGGATTTCCTATTTGATCCTGGAGGTGATAGGGTGCCATTGGAACTGGTTCAGTGGAGTGTGTGTGTGTGTGTGACATCTTCAGATTTGCACTAGCAATGTCACTTTTTAAAAAACAAATTACTTATTTATTTTTAGTTTTCAACATTCACTTCTATGAGATTTTGAGTTCTAAATTTTCTTCCCCTCCATTCCCTCCTCCCTCCCGAAGATGACATGCAATCTGATATAGGCTATACATATACAATCATATTAAACATATTTCCACATTAATCATGTTGTAAAGAAGAATTAGAACCAAAGGGTAAAACCACAAGAAAGAAGAAACACAAACAGAAAGAGAAAATAGTATGCTTTGCTCTGCATTCAGACTCCATAGTTCTCTCTCTGGATGTCGATAGCCTTTTCCATCATGAGTCTTTTGGAATTGTCTTAGATCCTCGCATTACTCAGAAGACCTAAGTCTATCAAAGTTGGTCATTGTGCAATGTTGCTGTTACCATGTACAATGGTCTCCTGGTTTTGCTCACATCACTCAGCATCAGTTTATGTAAATCTTTCCAGGTTTTTCTGAAGTCCATCTGCTCATCATTTCTTATGGCACTATAGTATTCCATTACATTCATATACCGCAGCTTGTTCAGCTATTCCCCAACTGATGGGCACCCCCTCAATTTCCAATTCTTGGCCACCACAAAAAGAGCTGCTATAAATATTTTTGTACATGTGGGTCCTTTTCCCATTTTTATGATCTTTTGGGGATATAGATCTAGGAGTAGTATTTCTAGATCAAAGGGTATGCCAGTTTTATAGCCCTTTGGGCATAGTTCCAAATTGCTCTCCAGAATGGTTGAATCAGTTCACAACTCCACCAATAATGCATTGGTGTTTCAATTTTCCCACACCTTCTCCAACATTTATAATTTTCCTGTTTTGTCATGTTAGCCAATCTGATAGGTATTATGTGGTACTTCAGAGTTGTTTTGATTTGCATTTCTCTAATCAGTAGTTATTTAGAGCATTTTTTCCCATATGATTATAGATAGTTTTAATTTCTTCATCTGAAAACTGCCTGTCCATATCCTTTGACCATTTATCAATTGGGGAATGACTCGGATACTTATAAATTTGACTCAGTTCTCTATATATTTTAGAAATGAGGCCTTTATCAGAGACACTGGGTGTAAAAATTGTTTCCCAGCTTTCTGCTTCCTTTCTAATCTTGGTTGCATTGGCTTTGTGCAAAACCTTTTTAATTTAATGTAATCAAAATTATCCATTTTGCATTTCATAATGTTATCTATCTCTTGTTTGATCATAAATTCTTCTATTCTCTATAAATCTGACAGGTAAACTATTCCTTGTTCTCCTAATTTGCTTATGGTATCACCCTTTATATCTAAATCATGTACCCATTTTGACTTTATCTTGGTATATGGTATAAGATGTTGGTCTATGCCATACTATTTTCCAGTTTTCCCAGCAATTTTTGTCAAATAGTGAGTTCTGATCCCAGAGGCTGGAGTCTCTGGGTTTATCAAATAGCAATGCCACATTTTTAGCTGTGTGGCTGAGGATGGAATGGACTGGAGAAAGACTTGTGTCAGACAGACCCACCAGCAGGCATTTGTGGAAGTCCAGGCAGGAGGAGATGAGAGCCTGCATCAGGGTGGTGGCAGTTTCAGAGGAGAGCAGAAGGTTATATTTGAGGCATGTTACAAAGGTGGAGTCGGCAGATTGGCTATAAAGAGTGAGTGGCTATAGAGAATGAGTGAAAGTGAGGAGTCAAGGATGACACCTAGGTTGTGACCTAAGAGCCTGGGAGGATGGCATTGTCCTTGTCAGTAATAGGGAGGGAAGGAGGGGCAGGGTTTGGGGAAAAGATGATGAGCTCAGTTTTGGACATACAGAGTTTAAGATGCCTATGGGACATCCAGTTCTAGAATGCTAATACTCAATTGGAGATTTGAGTCTGAAGGGCAATAGAGTATTTAGGGCTAGATAAGTATATGTGAGAATCATCAATATAGTAATTTTATCCATGGGTGTTGATGAAATTTACCAAGAGAAATACCTTAGTATAGAAGGGGAAAAGAATACGGCATCTAATTAAACCTTTTGAATTGCTGTTCTGTTATCCATTTTTTTTTTTTTGCTATTTCCTGGCAAAAACCACAGATTAAGCCCTTGAATTTGAAGCTTACCTCCTTTTGGTTTAGTGATAATTCCATGAATTTATACAAAATTTTTATTCCTAAGTGCATTTTGTCATTTTTGTTGTTGTTCATCATAGTATGGATAAAAATACTTTGGAAATGCCTCTATGTAGTGTTAGGACAGCTCATCTGCTAACTTGATTTACCTTTAAAGTATTTTTATTATGAACATTTCATAGGTGAAGATATTGAAGAAAAGTAATATGATGTCTTGTCCATTTCAGATTTACTAAGCCTAAATCTCCAGACTCTTGTTTCAAAGCTCAGTCTATTGAATTGTTTCCTAGTTTTTTCTTTTAGACCCAAAAGTCATATTTAATTATCATTTTCATTTTAAATACATCTTCAAATATAAGAATATCATTAGGCCTTTATTGTTGTGGATGATACTTAATGGATTTTGTTATTTGTTATCATTTTTTGTTAAATGTGTATTATGGTGATCTCAAAAATCTTTAGCACAAGCATTCAGTTATTTTCTTGGATATAATAGCCAACAATATAATGATAGGTAATATCCTTAGCATTTCATAGGCATTGAATACTTTTTTTTTACAAGTTAATAGGATTGAAAGAATTTAGTTGGAAAATACACAATTTCATTTTTACTGCACCTAAAATAAAGCTATGATTTTGTCTTGTGAAGAAACATTAAGTTCTGTTTGAAAGCAGCTACAAGTTAATGCAATAATGCTCTAGGATATTTGCCAAGCGTTGTGGATATATGGTACCTACAGGAGCTTACTTGGTCATCTGCATGTTGGCAGAAGCCTGATTTGTTAGCCCAGCTAAAAGAACTGTAGCAAAAGTAGAGTCAGCAGAACAGAGCCAGGCTTCGTCTCTGTTCTTTGTCTCAGCATTTTGCATTCATCTGTTTTTGTTGCTGCCATGTGATGGCTAGTGTGAAGGGCTATCTACAGGCTTCTTTGAAAGCCCCATTGTGAGAGCCTGTGGAGATCTTTGCTAGGGTCCTACTTGTGCTTTTCTTACAACTGAATGTCCTTTCCTTCAAAGAATTGTGAGGAAAGCACTCATTTTGAGGCATTTAAAATATAAGCCTAATTCTGTGGTGGAAAACGCCTTGGCTTTAAAAGTTTGTAGAGTTTTGTTTTACTACTATGTATTATGAAAAGAGTTGGAGTCCTAAAACATTTTATATGAGTTTTAATAGGCTAAGGAAAGTTTTAGATTTTCAAATTTTAAAACAAAAAAATCTGCTTATATAATTCTGAACTTATGGAATTTTGATTCTTTTTTCATACGTATTTTCAAAATGTAAAGCATATGACTAAATATAGGGGGTCCAAAAAGTCTTAGTGCAGTTTAAAGTAAGTTGAATGAAGACTTTTGGGACATGCTATATATTCTCATTTCTCATATGATGATGATAAACTGTAGTTTTTATATAGCACCTTTCAAAAATTTCCAAGTGCATATCAATTCAAATATATAAAATATATACATACATATATATATGTATGTATATATGTAATATTCTTGTAACACATGAATCAGGGTTTTAGTGTGTGTATGTATTTGAAATTTGTAAATTGTTGGTAATAAGCATGTCTCTTAGCTCTTCTGTTTCAGCTAAAAGTCTTGTCTGAGCCTCTTTGAGATTTTCTTCTTCCCCCAGCCTCCCAACTTTTTCCTCCCCCCAGGAAAGGTCCTGCTCAAACAAATGTCACTCCCATATATATCTCTTCTATCACAATTGGCCATAGTGTTCAAGGACATCTTCATGATATTGGGAGAAGACAAAGAAGGGCCCCAGCAGGCTGGGTAGCCCTCCTGTAGAAAGTTCTCAGAAGGAAATGAGTGGAACTGACTCCAGAAGGGCAGGCATGGCTGGGTTGCCATCTGAACTGCTGGATCAATGAGAACACATTTCCACAGGAGGATGTAAACCTCAGGATCTCAAGTGTTGGAAAGGAGCCTTGCTGATCATCTAGTCCAAGCCCTCCCTGAGCAAGAATCTGCTCTACAAACATTGGGGAAGTGGTCATCTGATCTTTGCTTGAAGACCTGCAGTGACCTCCTGATACACCTGGCTCAATTTGAAGTAGCTATGATCATTAGAAGTTCTTTATATCAGGCCTCAGTTTACCTCTTTGAAACTTCAACCTGTTTTCCCTAGTTCTTCTCTTTGTGTCTAAACAGGGCACTCTACTTCCTCTTCTAAATGACAGCTCTGAATGCTGGAAAACACATGTAACATAAAGAAGCTGTATTTGTGAGCATCCAAGACTTGGAATTCACATCGTGGCTTTGAAATTTATAAGTTGGGCTACCTTAGTTAAGTCATCTACCCCTTTCAGTCTCAGTTTCTTCATCTGTGAAGTAGGCATAATTAGAGTTTTCCTTCTTTATCTTATGGAGTGGTTATGAAGAAAATGGTCTATAAATGTTTTAATGTGCTTTATAAATGTGAACTATCTTTCCAGTCCTGCCTCTAACACATACTGACTGTGTTGACTATTGCCTCAGTGCCCCCAGATACTTGAGTAAAACTATAAATTATAGACTTTTTGTGGATCTGCAGCAATGGTGAGAGTTTTTATCCTGGAGAGTGACCTATTCTGATGAAATGGCGTGTCCAGATTGCCTCAGACTAGACCTTAATTTTTTAGACAGCAGGAATTAGAATGAAGTGATGTGGTATCTTCCTTTTAAACTGGTTAGGGAAAGGTGATTTTTAAATTAGTTTTTGAGTAGTCCTTTCTCTCTTTGAAAAGAACAGTGGGGTGAAACCTGATTTATAATCCCAGTTCTGTTGCTAATTAGCTGCATAAAAGAAGTGGATAATACCTAATTTCTCTTTTTTCCTAATCTACAAAATGGGAATAAGGTGTTATGGGTATTAAATAAAAACAGATATGAAAGTATTTTGAAAAGTACAAATTTTTCTATAAGTGGAAAATATTATGGTAACATTCAGAACATAGTTGTCTGGCAAACCTCGATTCATGAAGCATAACTGAAAACTATGAGTTAGGAAAAAAATACTCAGAAAAGCCAGACTGGAAATCATGGAGACCATACACTGATGCTTACATACTTTTCTCATAAGTTAAGTCATCCATACCTTTATGCCTAACAGATTTATTTTGCATGCAGTTTCAACAATCTAAGCTACTTGGCTTTCAAACCAAAGAAATCAGAAGCAGCAAATTAGATTTGTAGAATAGGAATACCTATAAAGAGATTCATTGACAGGAAGAAGTGACACCTACCAATCTTCCAATGAGGGAGATATGCCAATAGAAATACTGTAAAAAAGTAGGCACAAGAACTCCAAATGTGCCGCAATCTGGGGTGGTGTAGTGTAGGGACAAACATCTATAACTACTAAAGATTTTATAACAGTACAATTAATGAAATTGATAATATCATTGATTCATCAAGATTATGTTCTGCATATACTGCTAAAGAAAGCAAGAAAATTAAATATTACGTTTTAGAAGGGTTTCCATTCAAGATGGTTAAGATGAGGGAAAAAAAAGCTTGGTGCTTAAAGTTCATTTTATTACATTATCAGCTGTTGGAGAATTCAGCCCACCTTGTGTCAAACAGCTGTGAGACTGATTCTGTTTAGAGAGAACTGAAAAATTGCATGTGTGAAGGTGAGCAGCAAGGAAGCCATTTGATGTCATTCTCTAGCTGACAGTATGAATGCCTACAGGGCCCTTTTTTCTTGTCTTATATTTCTTGAGTGTAATTCCTTATTTCCTATAAGACTCTGGAGAATGTTCACCTTCAAAAAAGGATTAAGAAACTGCAACTATTCCTTAAAATAAAATCACTATTCCTCAAACTATATGATGTAGTATAGCACTGTATAACAATTACTTTATTTTCTACTAAACTTAAAGAACATTAACTTGCCTTTGTCTTGTTCTAAGATACAATGTACTATATTTTCTTCTTATATTCTTTAATTGTCTAATTTCTTTTGCTATTGTATAAATAAAAAAGAACATGAGATAAGAAAAAATGGTATTCCCATTATCATCATTGTAATGTTTGAGAGAAATGATTTTGATTAAAATTAATGCTGTTGGGGATTAGTAATCATCAAAATAAATCTGATTGCATTTACTCCAGTGGGGCAAAAGCTAATATTCTTATGTTCAAGCCAATTTAATTTGAATTCCTTTATTCTGGAAAATGAAAATAGTTTAGGACACTCAATAATCAATCAGATGGATTTGTAATCCCAATGATTTTGGTTCTTCTCCAGTTCCACAGATTGCAACCTTTCTATGCCTGAACATCTTGTATAGATATTACCATCGTGGTCCCGTAAGTTCTGCACCAGAGGTCCTCTCTACATACTGGGTACCTTCTTTGCTTTCTTTTAATATCACCAAGATACCCACAAGAGCATACAAATTGTCAGTCCTCACTATTGCCCTATGACCAATCCCTTCTCCACTTTTTTTTTTTGCTCATACATTTCTTTGATGACATCAAACACTTCTTGTTTCTAATGTATTATAACCTGCTCACTCTCATCATGCATATCTCCTTTGCTCTTTAATTTCAACTCTTTGGAGACTATAGTGTTCCATGACTGATAGTCATATAAAAATACTGAAAGAATGCTCATATAAAAAGTCATAAAAAAGAAGTCATATAAAAATACTGAAAGAAAGATAGTCATATTTCAAAGAGAAGCTTAGGATCCTTAAAAGAACTTTGAAATTTCCAAAAAGCAAGCCAGTCCACTGTCCTGCTGTTTGATTCTGCGTCCAACTCATTATCATTCTAGGTTCAATATTTGTAAAATCTTTCTAAGATTATCTATCGCCTCATCTATCTGTATACATACATACATACATATATATATATATATACACACACACACACACATGTGTAAATGTATATATCTTTATGTAGTAATACCCCAAACATTGGTATACATACATACATATATGCATGCATACATATACATACATACATATCTGGATATATGCCATATTCACGCACACGCTCATACACTGAGACAGCTAGGTGACTCAGTGGATAGAGTGCTGGGCCTGGAGTCAAGAATACCTGAGTTCAAATCTGACCTCAGCTACTTACTGGCAGTGTGACTTTGGGCAAGTTATCTGTTTGCCTTAATCCACTGGAGAAGGAAATAGGAAAGCACTCTAGTATCTTTGCCAAGAAAATTCCATGGCCAGTATGGTCCAGGGGGTCAAGAAGAGTTGGACATGACTGAACAGCTGAACAACAACAAATATATACTGAATAATTACTACCTAAATAGATAAACATCTATCTCAACATGTCCCTACCAAATTAGCCAATTGTGTGAAAAAGTCAATCAGATCATTAGCTTCCTAGCATGTGGCTAAAACTGTTAGTTGACTATTTATACTCTGTTTGGGTGTCATGTAGGTAATCCTGTGTTTTTTGTAGACTTCATAAATTCTTTATTAGAATGATAGTCATATTTGACTCCATGGTGTAGTCCCAATTCATCTATCCAGCCTTAAATCACACTATTCCCTTTCACATGCCTTATACTGTAGTTAAACATAATATTCCCCATTCCACAAACATATAATTTATAGTATCTTACCCATAGTTATCATATAATAAATGTTTGAGTGAATTAACGAATGAGGAACAATTTCCTCATTTAATCAGAATACTTATTTAAAATAGCCTTAGCATGACCTGTTTTTGCTTGACCTTTCTTATAGAGGAGTTGAGATAATTTTTGTGTACTGGATATAAACAATTTTTTCTCTTTTGCTTCTTTGAACAAGCTAATTTTATTTTAAAGATGACGACCTTAGTGTCATGGACTTCTTATGACATTAGAGGACTCAATGTCCTGTGTAACACAATGAGTCACTTAATTAGTGCGTATTTCGGTAGAGGTTATCTTTAAAATAGTCAGTGAGAGAGAGAGAGAGAGAGAGAGAGAGAGAGAGAGAGAGAGAAATCTGAGCAATAGGTTTTAAGATTTGTTTTTAACTGTAGATAAGTGAACAGAAAACAAACTCCTTTAGAGTAGGGATTGTTTCATTTTTGTCTTCATCTTCTGTGCTTGTTGATAAAAGCTTGTCTTTGTTAGTACAAGGGGCTGTTGTAATAATAAGGTGAAGTAGCGTGGTGTAGTGGGAGAACCACTGGAGTAAGAGTCAAAAATCCTGTGTGACCTTGAGTGAATTACAGTCTCTCTGGTCCATTGTTTTCTCATTTGTAAAATTAGCGAGTTGGAGTAGGGGATCTTTAAGATCCCTTCCAACTCTAATATTTTTTGAATCTGTAATGTTTTAATTAAAAGTAATTGTATTGGAAAAATGCATTGCACTGAAGTTTACTTAACTGGAGAATCCTAAAGCTTGAGAAAAAGTCATTATCTCAGGAGTGACATTTCCTCCCAGGACTCCCAGAGAGGACTGGATGTTGTACTGAGGATATTTATATACACACATGTATTTTTTCACTTTGAACTGTGAAGCTAGGATAGGTTATTTGCCTTGTCTACAGTCAAATGTTGATGATGACAGATCAGTTCTTCAGTTGTCTGATATAATTCCTTATACTGTAGACTTGGGCATTGTTATTGATTAAAGCTACCATCACCAGTTAGGGGCCCCTGATCTGTTTCTAGTCACTAAGTAAGAATCACCATTATAATTCTTTTAAATTCCCATTTAACAGTTGCAGAGGTGGTAAAGATAGGGCAAAGGAAGGAGAATTTTTTTGCTTGAGTGGAAAAAACTGATTCATTTGACTAAATTTTAAGTTAGAAATATGTTAATGAATATATTCAGGATATATAGAGTTGGTAGTTAGAGATTCTGTTGCTCTGGTTACAGAAATGGTTTTGTTGTGAATCATCATTGCACTTGCTCTTTGCTTTCTCAGTGTTTGCTTTTGGGATGAGTCTTTTCATATTCTAATCTATGCTCAAATATGAATGTTTGGGAAGGACTGATTCAGTCACTTTTAGATGACTTAATGTGAGAAAATACCAAAGAAAACATTTTGAATGGAAGTTGTTTATTCTGAGCTCAGGAACTGGAAATTTACCTTGGTAAAGTAGTTCTCTGAGAGAGAAAATTCTGGATGAGCTAAGCCTTTAATATAATATTCTTCCCAGAGATCATCAAGGATCCGAGTTCTGGAAGCTGCATCAAATTCTGACTCTTTTCATCTAGAGGTCTTCGTATACTCATTTCCTTTAGGAGAATGGAGAACATTTAAGAACTGCTCTGGTTTAAAAAGTGCTGTTTTGCTGAGGGATTTTCTATATGTTTAACTACAGCCTGATAGCCTTTAGATCTTTGCCAGTTCTACAATATGTGTGTGTGAATTAGGGAAGAAGGGAGGAAACCCTTAGGGAAGGAGATCTACATTTTGGCGGGATTGTAAAATTTGGATTCTGCCATTACTAACTGATAGGGAGTTCAGAGTTCCACGTTTAATAGAGATGAGTTTGTGTGTGTGTGTGTGTGTGTGTGTGTGTGTGTGTGTGTGTGTGTGTGTGTGTGAGAGAGAGAGAGAGAGAGAGAGAGAGAGAGAGAGAGAGAGAGAATAAATATAATCCCAAGGACCAGATAGTCCTGGTAAACATGACCCAGTGACCACACAGATGATTAAGTGATCAAGGCAGCAGCCACTTTTTCTTTTCCCCTGGGAGGCAATACCTGGACAGAGTTTGAAAGGAAATCATGACCCAGAAGGCAGGGGTAAAGTTTTGCCTGTGTGAAAGGAAGGGAGAGTGAGTTCCTCAGATTTGTGCAATCAGTCCTCCAGATTCAAGGACTGATTGATAGTTCAACCTGCCCTGGTTGTGACCTGATAGTTATATTAAAAAACAGATAAACAAAAAACCCACAAACCCACCTTCTCTAAAAATAGCAATGGAAAATTCTTTATAGACATAGATTTAATAAAAATATTTCTTTTTAAAAAATCCTTCTATAGACTGAAAATAGCTGATTTGGAAGGGACTGCTATATATTGTATATGTGTGTTGGGTTCATTTGCTTCACTGGCTTTTCTGGAATGTTCTCTCTCCTTTGTCTTCACCTCCTGGCTTCCTTTTAGGTTTCAGCTAAAGTCCTACAATAAGCCTTTGCTGGACCCCCGCAATACTAGTGCCTTTTTCTCAGATTACCTATAATTTATCCTGTTTATATGTTGTATGTTTGTAATTGCATGTTATCTTCTTTATTAAATCATGAACTAGGGCAGGAAATGTTTTTGCCTTTTTTTCCCTGGCATATAGCAGGTGTTTAATAAATGACTCCTGACTTTGCTGTATTGCTAACAAAAGGAGAATAGGGAGAAGAACTCTGTATTAGAAAATATTTCCAGTAAATTGTTTTAGTGACTGTTTAGAATATGGTGAGATGTATATAATTTCAGTTATGTCCAACCCTTCATGATCCCATTTGGGATTTTTTTTTTTAGCAAAGATACTGGAGTAGTTTGCCATTTCCTTCTCTAGCTTATTTTACAAATGAGGAAACTGAGGCAGAGTTCAGTGACTTGCCCAGGGTCACACAACTAGTAAGTATCTGTGGCCAGATTTGAATTCATGAAAACGAATATTCCTGACTCAAGGGCAGACACTCTATCCACCAAGCCTCCTAGTTACCCAAAACAGAGTTTACCATAGAAAATTTCATTGAGTACAAGCTTGATATAATGAAAAGACTCCTGGGTTTGGGTTGTAGTACTGTCTTTAGTACTTAGAAAGCCATATGTAATTAAAGTAATACTTTGGTGGTTTGATTAGTATGTCACTAAATAAGTAAATTAATTTAGGTTGTATTATAATTTTTATTATGTTGACATGACCTAACCATAAGCACTGAGTACTTCTCAATTTATTTGGGTTTGCATTTCTGTAAAGAGAGCGTTTTGCAATTGTAGTTACATAGTTCACTTGTATATCTTGGTAGATATATTCCCAAATAGTTTATGCTTTTCCTAGATATATTTAGTAGAATTTCTCTATCTCTTCCTGCTTATTTTTGTTGTGATCTTTCTCTCTGCACACATACAACACACACACAGACACACTCATATTTATGCAGTTGATTTTATGTTTGCCATTTCAAATAAATTTTATTGATCCTAGGTTTCTTTATGAAGACCAATATAACATCTGCAGAAAGCAATAATTTTCTTCTTCTTTGCCCATGCTTATTCCATTTATTAACTTTCTTGTCTTATTGCTATAGCCAACTTTTTAGCATTAGTCATGATAATGGACATTCTTGTTTTATTTCTGTTCTAATTGTAAAGACCTCTGGTTTATTTTAATTACACACAATGCTAGCTTTTGGTTTTAGATAGATGCTCTTTATCACATTAGGGAAAATGCTTTTTAGTACTTTCAGTGGAAATGGGTTGTATTTTTGTCAAAAACTTCTTTAGCATCTGTTGATGTAATCATAATATTTGCATTGTTTTTGTTACTAATATGGTCTACTAGGTTGATAGTTTTCCTAATATTGAACTAATCTTGAATTCCTGGTAAAAATTCTGCCTGTCATGTACATTTTTTTGGATGTGTTGCTATTTCTCTGCTTACAATTTAATAAATTAATTAAAAAAAATTTATTGAGTGCCTTCTGTGTGCCAGGCACAGTGCTAAGTACCTTATTAACTTTTTTGACTTAATTACATTATTTATTAAGGATACTGATTTACAATCTTATTTGTCTGATCTGACTCTCTCTTCTAGGTAGGAAGACCGTATTTGTATCATAGAAGGAATTTGCTAGGGTCTCATTCCCTTCCTATTTTTGCAAACATTTCTTGTAATTTTGTATTAATTAATACTTTTTGAATGTTTGATGGAATTCATTCATAAATCCACCTGGTTATTGTTTCCTTCAGGAGTTCATTTATCATTTGTTTAGTTACTGTTTCCCAGATTGGACTATTGTTAGTGACTTCTCTGTTTCTTCTGTGAATCTGAAGATTTTACACTTTTTTTGCTGTCATAAAATTGAGCAAAATATTTTCTTATAATTTGCTTTTTTGTCACTTACTGTGATTTTTTCATTTTCTTTTTTGCTGTAGACAGTTTGGTTTCTCTTTTTTAGGCAAAGTAGCTAATGGTTTAAAAAATTTTTTTTCAAAATACCGGCTTATTTTATATTATTAATTTAACCATTCTTTTTTGTTTTTAAATTGGGTTTATCATTCATTTTCAGAATTTCCAGTTTGATATTTAGTTTTAAGAAGCAATTAGCTTTGTAAGTTTATTTTAGTTAAATGTCTAGTTCAAAAAATGTTCTTTTTTATTGATGAAAGTGTTTAGAGATATAAAATTTCATTTCAGGACTACTTTCATTGCATTTCAGGGTTTTGGCATATTGTTTTACTGTTGTCTTTTTCTTTGATGAAATTCTCTGTTATTTCAATGATTTACTCTTTGACTTCTGAATTTTTTTAGGTTTATATAATTTGGTTTTCAATTAATTTTTAATTCTTTCTTCAAGGGGCAGCTAGGTGGTGCAATGGATAGAGCACTGGCCCTGAAGTCAGGAGGACCTGAGTTCAAATCTGGCCTCAGACTAAACACTTGACACTTACTAGCTGTGTGACCCTGGGCAAATTAATTGCCCCTAATTGCCTAAAAAAATTTTTTTAAAAAAATTTAATTCTTTTTTCAAAATCCCTTTATTAAATATATTTTTGTTGCAATGTCATTTGAAAAACATGTATGTAATATTTCTTCTTTTCTGCATTTGTTTGAGAAATTTTTAATACCTTATACATGATCAGTTTTTTAAAAGTTTCTATAATATCTGAGAAGATAAATATTCCTTTATATTCCCTATTTAGTGATCAACAGAAAAATACCATGTTTAAAATTAAAAAAACCCTTCAGGTTTTTTTGTGTACTTTTTTTTTGTTTGCCATAAGCAATTGTTGTAGACAGTGATAGTTACAACTTTATTTTAAAGTTTAGGAATTTAAAAAATGAAGTCACCTAGAACTTACTGCTATCCAAATCCAGATATCTGAGTCCTTATTTTTTCTTGATCTCTCAGCATTATTTGATGATGTTGATTCCCCTCACCTTCTTATAACTCTGTCCTTCCTTGGCTTTTGTGAAACCACACAATCTTGGTTCTTTTTCCTCTTCTCTCCTTATCTTTGTTAGCTCCAACAATCTTTTCATTTCTTTTTAGTCTTAGCTAAGAGGATCCTTGGATCCAGACAGCCTACACATCTACTCAGAATATATCATTGTCTTGCATGACTTGATTCATTACTACATGCTATTTATTCTCAGATTTATTACTCCAGGCTTCATCTCTTACCCAAGCTCAAGGTATTTATTCATTCATTCCACCAGCATTTAAGCACCTTGTATGTGGTAGGCACTGTGGTGAGCCTAGTACAGAGACAAAGCTAAAAATGAAACAGTCTTTGTACTCAAAGAGCTTGCATTTTACCAAGGAGACAAAATACGTACCTGGAGAAATAAATATGAGATATTATATATATATATAAAACATGTATATATAAACACACATGTAAACACGTACACAATACACATATAATTTATGTGTATATATTTTTATATGATTTTATTTTATTGTTGCTGGAGAGGAAGGCACTAGTGATTAGGGTGATCAAGATAGGAATTGTGTAGCGGATGGTATCTGAGCTGACTTGAAGGAAGCTAAGGAATCTAGTCCAGTCCTATATTTTTACCTACAAGGTACTTTGACCTAATGAAAGTCACATTTTCACTTAAAATTACATGTTGCAGTTTACCTAAGCTAGGGGGTGCGTTATGTTGTATCCTCATATTTCAAGTTTATGTTTTAAGCACTTACAAATCATTTTAGAACTACTCAGGTTTGCAAATGTGAAGTAATTTCATTGTCTATCACCACACTGACACCTTAACAATCAGTTGCAAAGTCTTGTTCATTCTGCTTCCATATCTCTCATATCCGTTCCCCTTTTGTCCACTCACGTGGCTACCACTCTGGTTAATACCCTTAATGCCTCTTGCCAAGGTTATTGGTATCCCTACCTGCAGCCTCTCTTTTCTCTAGTCCATTTCCACAGCTGTCAAATTGCATGACTAAAGCACAGCTCTGCCCATATTGCTCCTTTATTTAAGAACTTGTAGTGATTCCCTGTTTTCCTTAGGATACAAATTCCTCTGCTTGGTATGTAGAGCCTTTTACAGTCTGACTCTGCTTTATCTTTCCAACACATGAAGGCCTCTTGTGAACTCTGCAGTCCAACCCAACTAGACCAACTAACTGTATCTTGTGTGAGATACTCTGGTTCCCATTCCTAACTCTGTATAAGATGTCTCTCCTCCTTTTCCTCTTGGAACCCTACATCCCCTTTATGATTCAGCTCAAGGGCCACCTCTTGAATGAGATTTTTTTTCTTATTCCTCTAGGTATTAGGCTTCTTCGCACACTCGCTGAAATGAATTTGTATTTACTTTGTATATACTTTGCATCTCTTTATCTGGGTACATATTTCCCTCAGGAGAAAGTAAACTCCTTAAGAGTGAGGATTGAATCATTGTCTTTCTGTCTCCAGATAGAAAGCTCAGTGCCTAGCACAGTGCCTGGCACATGAGTTTTAGACCGTTTAAAGTTCTTTAGCAGAGTGAATTATTGTTGTTGTTAATCATCTCTGTCTTCTGGTATGGTGGCTAGAGAATTGCCCTTGGCCTCAGCTTAAGTCTCACCCTCTGATACATTCAGACAGTTTGACCCTAGGTAAGTCACTTAATCTCTTGGTGTCTTAGGTGATTCTGTAAGGCAAAAGTAAAACAAACTGTGTTCTTTGGAACACTTTTCTAATCAAGTACAATTGAAGAAAGTCTGATGTAGTGGAAAGACTCCTGGGTTTAGATTCTAGTACTGCCTTTAATACTTATTAGTCCATATATGGCAATCATTTAACTTGTATGCCTCAGTTTCCTCATATGTATGAAAGGTGTGATAATAATGCTTGTAAGAAAAAACTCTGTAAACTATAAAAAGATCCCAATATCAGCTATTATTATTTTCTCCACTGTTTTTCATTCGTACCTGATAAAGATTTCTTTTCTTTTTTTGGTTGTTCTACTGGGAAGTATGCCATTTATAATTTTATCAAGTCTGAGTGCTGCTGAATATCAGAGTAATGTTTTTGTGTTTGTGAAGTGTTTTAATGTCTTGTGTATGTGTTGAACTTGCATTGTGAGTCTAGCACCAGAAAAATGAATATGTTTGTACACTGAAAGTTTTTTTTATCATCCAGAATATAGCCCATTTTAGGGCCACATCACCCTATGAAACACATAAGAGAAGCTTCAAACTGTTTTTATGGTTAATGAGATGAAGATCAAAGAAATATGAAATAAACAAGAAAATTAAAAACACAAAGTAAAATCAGAGTACTCTAAAAATGTAATACCTTTTGAAATAAACCCAGCAACTCTGTATAAGTTGTAATATATTTCTTATTTTTTCTTTTAAAATGTTTTATTGATTTTGTTTTTTACACTACACATACTTCCCCACTTCTCTTTCTCTAAGAAGATTGGCTAGAACTGTTCTAGAGGGTAGTCCTGAAACCCTCTAGCATTTGCTTCCTGAAAAAGAAGTGAGCTGCACAAAGTCATACAGTTTTTGCTGCTGAACCTGGGACTTGGACCAGAACCCAATAGACAAATACACTGTGACACTCTTTTAGTCTTTATATGCTTTTATATTATTTTGAGAATTTTCTTGTATTATAATACTTTCAGACTCTAGGATCTCATTTCTGTGGTATTCTTTTATACATAATCCCCTAGATTAGAGAAATTTTTGCCTTGCCTGTAATTTGACACTTCCTTCCTCCCTTTAGTCTTAATATTTATCTTGTTTAAATAGAAGCCCGTTGTACTTAAATAGAAACAGTGTTATACTTTGCAGCATCTGCTGCCATCTAGCACATTATCTACCTGAACTGAAAATTCCTTAAGTTCACAATATTAGCTTTTGTAGAACATTAATTAGCTTCTTAGTTTGTAAGTACTGTTAGTTTGAAATTCCTTAAAATAAATTTACTTAAAATATTTTTTTTGTTACAAATAAGCCTAATCAATGAAAATGAATCCATATAATGTCAACGTTCAAAAATGCATGTCTCTGTATCTTGAATCCATTACCTTTCTGTCAGGAAGTCAGTCAGTTAATTAACATTTATCAAGTATGTAGTTTGTGCCACACATTGTGCTAAACATTGGGGATAAAAAAAGAGGCAAAAGATAGTCCTTGCCCTCAAATAGCTCACAGTCCAATGAAATATGTGATATATTTTATCACAGGTTCTTGGAAGACATGGTTCTTCATGATCAGATTACTTACATCCATCAAAATTTCTTTTTTTCCTTCTTTATGATGTTGTCTTTGTATATTGTTCTCCCAGTATTACTCACTTTACTCTCCATCAACTTATGTACTACCCAGGATTTTCTGAAATCATCTCTTTCCTAATTTCTTATGGTATGATAATATTCCATTTATGTTCCTGTATTACAATTTGTTTATTCATTCCCAGTTGATGAGCACCCTCTTAGATTCTAATTCTTTGCTTTTCTTTTTTCTCTTTTATCCTTCCCTCCCTTTCAGGATCAGGAAGTGTGTTTTGCTTGCTAATATTTCCTCCCCACTATTATCCACTCGCTTACCTTCCCTACCCATGTTCACATGTTTCCCTGCTGTAATTCATAAATTTCTACAGCAAATTATGTGTGTGTGTGTGTGTGTGTGTGTGTGTGTGTGTGTGTGTGTGTCTTCATGTTCTTCCATTGTCTGGTTCAGATAAGGGTAGGTTTTATACAATGTCCACTACTCTCCCCCACCCTCAACTCTTTCATCTAGTTTGTTGTTCTTCTTACACACCCCAATTATGAGAAAAAGTAAGTTCTACTCCTTTCTTCCTCTTTTTTAAATTTATGCATTCCTTTATACCTTTATACTTTCCTTTCTTATTCCATTCTTAAAAAGCTTCAGAACCAAACCAATACACTTCCAAGACCTTTGTTTTTATTATTTACCCCTTATAGTCATCTTTGAATAGATTGAATAGATTTTTAAGGGAAACTTGTTTCTTCTCTCCCTTTAGAATACTGGTGTTTCATCAACATAGCCCTTCCAGTTGCTCAAATAAATTTACCTTTCCAGGTTTCTCTTGACTCCAGTGTTTGTATTTCAAAGTTCCCACTCAACTTGTCCTTTCATTAGAAATGCTTGAAAGTGCTCTAATTCCACTGAGGGTCAATTTCCCCCCTAAGATCATACTTAGTTTTTCTGGGTGAATTGTTCTTGGTAGTAAGTCCATATCTTCTGCGTTTTGGAATATTATGTTCCAAACTCTTCTCTTGTTTATAGTGGAAGCTGCTAGATTGTATGTGATCCTGACTGGGATTCCTTGGTATGCGAACCCTTTCTTTCTGTATGCTTAAAATATTTTTGGTGTGGAAGCTTCAGATTTTAACTATGGCATTCCTGGGATTTTATTTCTGGACTTTCTTTTAGAAGGCAGTCAATGCATTCTTCTTACCTTTACTTTGCCTTAGATTTGTACAGTTTTCACTTATGATTTTTTGAAACATAATTCCCAGGTTTTTTAACAAATGATTTTCAAGTAGTTGAGTGATTCATAAATTCTCTCAACCTGTTTTTGAATTCAGCTGTTTTTGATGTTAGCTATCTTGTATTTCCTCATTTTTTTTCCAATTTTTTTATGTTTTAATATTTCTTGCTATTTTATAGAGACATTGATTTCTGTTTGGTCTATAGTAACTTTTAATTGGTCTATTACTTGGATAAGGTCTACCACTTTGTCTTCTAAGTGGTTTATTCTCCTTGCAATTCTTTCCTTAAGGGCTTTTATTTCTTTTTTTCCCTCCCCTCTTGCTTCATTGCTTCATGTAGTCTTTGCAGGAAATCCATTTTTTCTTGAGTGTACTTGTGGTTTTTACATAATTACTTTTTTCTTCTAGACTGGATTTTAGGAGGCATCTTCAAACCTACAATACTTTTAAAATACTGGCTTTCCTTGGTCTACTTTTCTCTCTAGCTTTAGTTCTTGAATTGGGTCTTCGTGCCAAGGCTAGATTTTGCCTCCTGTTGAGCTTTTGAGCGGAGTGATTGACCTTGCTCAGTGTTGCTGTGGGTCACCTGTGTTCCAATGCTTATCTTTATCTGTAATGGTGAGCCCCCCTCCCCTCTCCCTGGATCTTTGAGAGCCAGAGCATTGGATTTTCAGGACTTTAATGGCATCTCAGAACTGAGTGATAGGGACTTTTGAGTTCCAGAAATCCTGGGCTGTCCTGATCTCAGTGCTGCCTTGCATAGTCACTTTATATAGTTTCCATTGCATTTCTTTTTCATTATTAATTTGTTGTATATTTCAGCTTTTTACTAGAATAAGTGTGTAGGAGCTGGACGGTCTGCCTCCATTCAAGTAACCATATCGACAATATTGAACTTTTATTGTTCTATCTATCTAACATTTCCATCTGTATCTCTTTTAATGCATTCTTATTCCCCTTCAACCCATTAAACATAATATAAGTTATGCTCAATCTGTAAGATCAGTTTAGTGCCTGAAAACATTCTTGTATAAAATTATATTAATTATCAAAGGATAACAGTTGTTGCCACTGTTGTAAATGCACATTTTGATACCTAGAAGATAGAACAATGACTTTATTTTAATAAAGATAGATAACACGTATATGAAGAAACATAGCTTTAAGATGGGATTCGTGCAGTTTTGGACAGAAAATAAACGGCGGTATAAACATGAGGATGTCAATCTCTATGTAAACAATGCATAATGATGCTTCACTTGGGTGGAAAGTTTGGTATCTTAAAGAGACAGAGAAGGATCTTTTATTTATTAAAAATAAGACAATATGATGGAAATAAATACAGTTTCAAGGGCAAAGGATGTAAAGGAAAAGAAAGAGTCAAAGATACAGCCAAGGTTTTAAATATTAGAGATTGGGTATGTGGTGGTGCCACTGACAAAAGAATCAGAAGGAGGATCACATTTTGGAAGAAATATACTGTTCTCAGTTTTAGACATGTTGGTTTTGAGGTATAAGTCAGATGTCTGTTTAGAGATGTCCTTTAGACAATTTGAAATGAAGGTTTGAGGCTCACGATAAAGATCAGAGTTGAAGATAGAGATTTGAGAGTCAAATTTGTGGAGATTAAAAAAAATGTTGATGTGAATGAGGTTGTAAAGGGGGAGGAATATATATATAGAGAAGAGAATAGGGGATGGAGATAGAGCCTTGGAAAATATCAGCTTTCAGAGGTCAGTAAGAAGAGCCATGGAAGGAAGCAAAGACAGCGGAGAATTAGGAGGCAAACCAGGACATTCAGTGTATGGGGTAAGGAAGGAAACAATGGAGTAGTCAGTGATATCAAAGGTTGAAGATAATTTAGGTTGGAGAATGCACAGAGTTTGAATTTGGCTGTAACGAAAGAGCATATGACCTTGGAGAGAGGTTTCAGTACGAAGGCAGAGTACAAGAATGTTTTGCTACTTTTTCCAGAAGTTTGGCAATGAAAGAAAGGACAGTTGGTCTCTTTGTTTCTAGTTTCTCCTGTTTCCAATCTGTTCTCCACACAGATGCCAAACTGTCATTCCTAAAACACAATTCTGATATAACACAATTCTGATGTAACCACATTTCTGCACAAGAAATTGCCCTTTGTTGCCTCTACGATAAAATAGAAAGACTTCTCTTTAGCATTTAATGACCTTCACAGGTCTATGTTTCTAGGCTAATTTCATATTACTTCCTCTCATGCATGATGTATGAGAGTCAAACTGGTATATTTGCTACTTTCAGACATTATGCTACAACTCCTGCTTCTCAGTCTTACATGAGCTGTCTCTCATGCCTAGGATGCTTTCCTTTCATACCAAGGCATTTGGTGTTGCAGTGGATAGAGCACTGGGTGGAGTTAGAAAGAACAGAGTTCAAAATCAAGCTAGCTGTGTGACCCTGGGCAAGTCACAAGCTTTGTTTGCTTCAGTTTCCTCAACTGTGAAATGGGGATAATAATACCTTTTGGATAACCTGCTCTTTGAGTTCCTCAGAAATTGAGATATTTTATCATTTTTTGTTGTAGTATCAGCAGAAGATATTGGTGTTTAAAAGATGGACTTTTGCAATAATGATCAGTTTGGTATCAATGAAAGTACTGTACAATTTCTTTTTATTTTAACCAAAGAACTAGTCTTATTTTTCATGGATCCATTTAAGTCTACATTCACCTTTGACACATGAATAGCTAATTCAGAAAGGTAAGACATAAATATACAGTAGAAATAAAGTGGTTTTAGTAGCAGGGTCGTGCATATTTTCATTCTCTCCAGAGGGTCTGAGCCATTCACTGCCAATTGGGAAGAAGTCAATCTGGCCCTTGTAGTTTCTGGGGATAACAATGTATGATAAGCATCAATGTCAAGAGTGGCTGGATCAGTCTTCTGGGTCCCAAGGGAATTCAGGAATGAAAAATTATATGGCAAAGGGAAATTGTTGCCCCCCTTCATCCTCTGTCTGCTGGCTTTACTGCTATTTGTGATCCAAGAGGGATTCAGAATCAGTGGAACATACAAGCTTGTGTTTCATAGTACCCAGACCATCATTTCACATATTTTGCTATCTCTGATGCCACAGACATTAGTTCCTCTAAAAAAGGAGCAGGAAGTGCCTATTGTAGTCACCCTGCCTAAAAGATGCTGAACTGTTTCCAATTTTCAGATAAGCAGCTTTCCCACTTGACATTTTGTTAGGTCACCCAAAGTTCTCTTCTATCTTATTAGCTTTCTGATACTTCTCCTTTATAACCACTATCTACCCATCCTTTCCTTGAACCTCTTTCTTGAGAGGTTTCATGTCCTGAGTGTGAGTCTGACCAGAAAGTGTGTCAGGCAGTTGTAGGAACAGAAACTTTTCCTCTGCAAAATTCAGCCCCCCAGGGGCTGCCACAGACATATGGAAGGAAGTTCAGGAGCCTTTCTGACCAGTCTAGAGGGAACCTCTCTCTTGATCTCATCCTTAACTTTTGACTTTAGGTGATGGCACATCTGCCTCCATGTCCTCTTCCTTGGTACTCCTCAGCCAGGGCTTGGCATCTAGTTCTTTGTCCTTTTCCTAAAAAATCCAACCTGAGAAGGCCACAGTTTGTTTCAAATGTCATTCTTCAGTTCTGGGTCATCTGTGAAATTTTCCTTCAGAATCTGCAGACTTGGTTTCATTTCCTCATCTGTCTCCTGCTTTTCCTTTTTGAGGATTATAATTTGAAATAGGCCAAAGCCTTTCACATTCGTGGACTTATCCCAGTTACCCAATGTCTTCTTTATTTTAACAGGACCCCACTCAGTGATGCAGTGGGACTGGATCAATTCTGGATGGACTCTTACCTAACCATGCCCATTCTTCTTTTAATGTTGATCTCCCTCTCTTGTTTCTTCTTGACTGGCATTTCTACCTTTGTCTCTTAATCTTCTGTTCAATGATATTAGGAGTGAAGATTTTCTTCTTGAATCCTCTGAGTATCTAATCCCTGGAATGTACAGTAGGGAGGCAGCCCAGGATAAGGGGTGGAGTGGCCAGAGAAGTGAGAAACAGCTTCCTCCTGAGTGCGATTTTTCCCTTGCAGAGGTATTTCTGTCTTCCTGACTGTACCCAGTACCCAGAGTCAGAGCTCACAATGCCACATGAGCCCCTTAGTGACCCTGAAGCCCAGGACAAGAGAAGACACTGGCTCCCTAAGGGCAGGAACAATGACAACTGCCCTCAGCTCAGGCCAGCTTCTATTCCTTCTCCTCACATCCTGCTCACTGTGTTACTGCTGTTGCACCTAAGTCTGCACAGTTTTCCAAAAGCGATCTGACCTGATTGCTTCATTTTTATCACAAATTATTTTCCATTTGTTACACCTATCTAAGAAATACATACTAATGGACTAACTGGATATGCTGACTTCCCAAGTGCATGTCATAATCTGAATAATATGTTTTTCCATTATTTTGTTTTTCCTATGTGAATGGTTAAGATGGTTGATTTTTTGGAATGAATGGAACTTCTTGAGTCAGTCTGTCAAAAAGCATTTGTTAAATAAATGATTACTATGTTCCAGGCACTGTGATAGGCATTGGGGATATAAAGAAGAAAAAGAAAGGCAGTCCCTGCCCTCAAGAAACTTACAGTCCAAGGCAGGAAGACAGTACATGAAAGGGAGCTGAAAAGGTGGGGGAGGGATTCTGGAGGATACCTGATGTGGGGCCATGATGTTTATGGAGTTGAAACCAAGCAGAGCAGCTCTTTGGAAATGAAGAGTTGCTGGGAAAATTCTGAACCTTCTATGCAGGGAGACTTTGCTCCATCTTCTAGTCATACGAGAGAAGCAACTGAGGATACTGAGGAGGTGTTGAATATCAAAGCTGAAGCAATCTCCATGATGTGACCAAAAAATGTCATCATCTTGTGGTTAACCTTCTGGCTGTGAGACTGTGTCCTTAGATAGGTTGGTCCTTAGACAACAGACAATTCGTAAACCCATCCTTAGAAAGCTTTCCATCTTAGCAGGGTCATCCCAGAACTTGTGCTTTCTAGTATAACCTTTAAGAAGCCAGAGCCACCTTAATGCCAGGATGAACAGCTAAAATAGGACCTTAAGGAAGTTATTATATGATGATAGTAGGAAATCATTCATTCTCTAGATAGCTTCATTTAAAAAAAATCACCTCTTACAAATCTTTACAAATTGTCATTTTTAGTATTTGTAAAATTTGTAAAAGAATAATAAATTAGTTCAGTGAAAAATGTCCAATTAAATTTGTTGATTTTGGCATAATTCTTCCTTCACCGATTATAGAAGCAGTATTGGAAAATTTCTGGGACTGAGGTAATGTGTACACAGTCCCACTTCAACAGTTTTATTATACTCATTATATGGAATCAATGACCTTTGTGCTTTTGGGGGTGGATGGGAGAAAGGAATCTTTTGTAATTTTCATACTAAAAGTGTCATAATTAGTTTAAAATGTTGGGTGGGAGCATTTCTATAGCATTTGTGCTAGCATAGTTAACTATAACTATGGGAAGAAAAAAAGAAGTAGTATTTAGAGGTATTTTATTGCTAAGTTGACACAAACCCAGAGAGTAGAGGTATTACTCAAAGTTTGACTGTCTCTATTATCATCCATGACTAGCATTGTAGAGGTACAGACACCTAGAAAACAGTCCAGGCTGTTTAGAAATTCATAGCCGTGGGCAGCAGGACTTTTAGAAAAGGTAATAATAACATTAGTGTTTTGGTTCATTTTGATCATACTTTTCTTCTTTAAGAGCCTGAGCACCTAGTTCTAAAGTAAACCCCTATTTCATGTATTCATTAACATAGATTTACATACTACATTGGAAACCCTAGTTTCAGGTGCTAAAGATGCATAAAGTAGGTTGGTAACCTTGAACAGTTCCCCTACCCTGAAAAACTGGACTTTTTATGTGCTCAATAATTACCAGATGCATTCCTTCTTCCATGGACTGACCCTTTTGTGAGTCAATATTTTATTTCATTTTATTAAGCTTTATTTGATCATTTTTATTGCTTGTTTTTGACTCACATTTTTGTAGCTTAAGCATAGCACTGGCGTTCTCTCTGTTTCTGGGCTGGTGGTGGCTTGCTCATCCTATCTTAATCCACTTCAGTGGGTCCTGGTGGTTCTCTTGTTCTTCGGTTCTTCCTCTACTGATCATGGAAGCAGACTGTTTTCCATTTGTTCTACTGTTTTGTAGCTTGTCATTTACAAATGATAACTATTGTCTTAGAATTTCCAGTCAGACAATTCTGAGAGGGAAGAGTGGTGGGAGAGTTTTGGGGTAGAGATCGAAGAATGAGAATTGAAAGTGATATTTATCATTGGTGTCTACTGGAAACAACCTGAACCAAAGGAAGAAATACATGAGTTTAGGAAGCAGATCACTGGCCTGGCATAGAGGCATTAATGGTAATGGCAAGGCATAGGAAATGTTTGGACATTTGTGGCAACTCCTTTTCTGCCAAAAGCACAGCAGCTAAAAGTTACTAAATTGCCGCAATGATATAAGGATCATAGAGTTAGATCTGGAAGGTACATTAGAGGTCATATAGTTTCTCGGTTCCTCAGATGAGGAAGTTGCTTGACTTTATCAAAATCACACAGTGGTAGATTGGGGATGGAATTTAGGCTTCTGCCTCCAGATTTGATTTTCTTTCTATTGTACCTTGTTACCTCCCCTTTTTCAGAAGGTAGAAGGTCTAGTGGGAAGTTAACTGCTGCTATTCTGGACCTGATCCTTTCCAATCAGAAAGAATTGGTCGCTAAATACTAATACTTTATACACAGATGTGAATGTCAATATAATATTAATTTGTTGAATAACGTTTACTTAGCTCTTTCAGTGAGCATCTGTCATTTAATGTCATTGCTTTCCTTGAAATGAATAAAACATTGGACTGATATGAAGATTTGGAGTTAAAGAGTTTTTATTTTAAAAGAAGAGCAGGAGAAACCTAAATGTGCTTAACCTAGGCCATCATATAGTGAGACTGTTCAATGAAGCAAGTAATAAGAGCTCATTGCTTATGCAACCTTGGCTACTGTACGGACACATTTGGCAATTTCAGCTTAGGATCAGACCAAATAAGAGGTCAGCAGTTTTCACCTCTACCTTACAAGATAATATTCTACTCGTTAAGAGAGAATATTTTCATAAATGCATGGAAAGATATCATTACATTTTAAAATAAGGATTCCATTTGAATGCTCTGGTGCTGAATGCATATGAGTCAAGTACATCTTCTAAGAATGTTGACATAGCAGCTAACACATTAAAAGGGAATATCCAATAGAGAAACTATTATGACCATGTCTTCAATTCACAAGTACCCCCCTGGGTTCCATTTACATGTAAAGAACATTGGGTATAAGGGTTTGGGTATATCTCTAAATGTTAAGATGCTATTGCTATAGCTCCATGGTGTGTGTGTGTGTGTGTGTGTGTGTGTGTGTGTGTGTGTGTGTGTGTGTGTGTGTGTGAAGATTAGGTTAAAGTGCCAGATAGAGAGGAATTTGAGAAATTTTGACTCTATCACCTTTTAATACAAAGCCTTCCTGGCTCCATGAAAGTACAGAAATAAACAAGGAGAAGCTATGATTATTTTGCATTGACAATTCTCCATGGGTTAAAATTATTGACATCTGATTTGTTTTGATCCTGTTGAAAACGTAGTGCTCTTATGCATTCAGCTATAGGCAGCAAGCAAAAATGGGTCTAGGCTTTATAAATGTTGCAAGTACCTAAAAACTTCTTTAAAAAGAGAATACTTTAATGATTTGCATAATGAACAATTTTTTAAAAATATTAAGACCTATATAATTCTTTATCTTTGGGTATTTCATTGGCAAATGAAGATCTAAAAACTGGGCTCATCATTTTCCTTCTCTAGGTTTATAATTTTGGAGTCATTTTCTATTCTTTTTTCTTCACTTTCTACATATACTTCAACTCTAATTCTGCCATTTTTTCCTTTGCTGTTTTTCTTGGATTCACTCCAAGATCCATCCTTTCTGGACCTTGAAGGATGAATGGGATTTTTATAAGAAGAGAGAGGAAGGGAGGCTACTTTATATAGATGCAATAGTGAAGGCATTAAGGTAGAATAGTATAATTGTGTTCTAGGAGCAATGAGCACACTAGTGTGTAATTGCAGGGGGAAATAAGACTACAAAGAGCACAGATTTGGACTTGATCATAAAAGATCTTGAAAGTAAAAGCATTTATAGTTAATTCGGTTAGGCAGTGGGAAGCCATTGATGGTTTTGGAGCAAAGGATTATATTCTAGGAAGATTAATTTATCAAAATTGTTTGATAGGGAGAGACTTTAGATATAAGAAAACGTTTTCAAGTCAGTTAAGGCCCCTTAAGAATCTAGAATGATCATCTTCAAATTTTTTTGATTGCTCACCTCTTATCAGTAAAAATTTTTGAGCACATACCTCTAATATATGCATACTTATTAATTATGCACACTACTATATTAGTATATTATGTGCATTAAAATTTATACACTGAAATTTAGTACATATATTGATGTAAAAATAGACATTAAAAAGATGACATTAAGATGGAATGTTTTAATTTAAAATGTTATTAATGGTACAAAATATCCTTTTGATGTTAGTGAGAGCAATGAGATTGAATATGCTTTCTTAAATATGCTTTAAAAGAACTCCTATGTATGTCTATGGGGGATAAGGCTTACTTTGAAATAATAGTTGTTAATAATTATTTTTTCAGTTAATTTCCTTAGTGTAGCTAATCAAGTAGATGCATTTCCTTTTAAAATATTTTTGATTCAAAGACATGTAACAACCAAGTAATAGGCAATAACATTCAGTAACCATAAAAGTTTTTTAGAGGAATCATATTTCTCTGTGTATAGATATTCATTATTGTTGTTTAGTTGTTTTTCAGTCATGTCCAACTCTTTGAGACCTCATTTGGAGTTTCCTTGGCAAAGATACTAGAATGGTTTGCCATTTCCTTCTCCAACTCATTTTACAGATGAAGAACTGAGGCAAACAGAGTTGTGACTTACCCAGGGTCATATAGCTAGTAAATGTCTGAGGCCAAATTTGAACTCAGGAAGGCTTCGTGACTCCAGGCCCGAAATTCTATCCACAAACCTCAGATGTTTCTAATTGCACGTTCTCAGTTCATTCTCTGGGTATCTCGACAGCCTTAGGATATAATTTCTCTGAGGGGTCAATGCCTCCAGTGGAAAGCTAAGAGGGGTAAAAGGGAGATGAAGAGCTTGTGCAATGGAAGGAGGCAGAGTTGGGAATTGATGGATTAAGGATATGTTTGGTTGTGTTGGAGACAAGCCTCATATTAGCTATTGTGGAGGGAAGATGTGATCCATCGTCCTGTTGGCTGACCACACACCCTTTGAGGTCATGTCTGATCCCCTTTTCACATTAGAGATATCTTGTTCTTGCTAAGTCTTGTCTTATATTTATACCCATTTCCTTCAACAGATTATCTTATGGTGTGATCTCAGGCCTCTTCGTTATTCTGGTAACATACCTTTGTAAGCCCTCCAGCTCATCACTGTCCTTCCCAAAATACAGCACCCAGAAATGAACATTATACTCTGCCTCTTGTCCGACTAGGACAGAATATGATGGACCTGTCACCTTCTCATAAGCACTATCGCTCTCAGTGTAGCATGAGATCCCATTGCCTCTTTTGGCTGTCGAAAGCAGTGTGTTATGTTAGAAGGACCTCTGGATTTCAAGACAGAAGACCTCCATCTGGTATTTTCTAGCTGTGTGATCTTGGGTGAAGGCACTTAACTTAAGGTGGGTCTTGGTTTCCCCATCTGTAAAATGAGGAATGATCTCAAAAGTCCCTTTCAGGTCCAACTCTGTGGGCACATAATCTTTTAGTTTAGTGGTCTATCAATTCTTTTTGATCATGTAGCCTGATCAGTAAACAATTTTTATGTATGTGTCTCAACATGTCTACATGTATTTATAATGATAACATATGGGTATGCTACTTTGTAGACCCAAAAATAGAAATTAAAAAGGATGAAGTAAAATGAAATAAGAAATATATACATTTAAAAGTTATTTATTAATGGTGTCAAAATCTTTTGGCTCTCACCAATTTTGTTTTTTGTTATTTTTAATGAGTACAATGTGATTGAATATGCTTAATTATTTCTTAAGATCTTGGTTTACCTCTATGATCACTGTCCATGATTCAAAGATTCCATTCTCCTTCCTTTGATTGTAATGCTTGAATATGATGGCTGTCAGAGTTGAAGAGGTACCTCACCATCAGGCGCAAATAAATCCAACCTGAAAAAGTGCATTTTTGACTGCACTCACTACATCGTGATACTCATCTATCAACAATTCGGATTATTTTATTGATTTTTTTTCTGGCAAATGTCTGTCTTCCCTGATGTCAGGGAGTGGAAGGATGCCGTGTCCAGAGGTTAGCTTTGTCATGTGGAAAAATCAGCTTCAACAGGGCAGGTGGCAGGATGCTTGGGTGGGCTCTGATTTCCTTGCAAATGGCTCTCCTAATTTGCTGATACACTGTCTAATGAGTCTGCTTGGTTGTGTGGCTCTTGTCACTGCTCTGCCTTCTCAGGCTCTGCATGAGATTCTTTTTTCTCTTGAGGGTAGATAAAGATGAGCCCCTGTAGGTAGCAGGAACTCAGCCTCTGGAAGGTTAACCTTTATCCTGGGCCAGCCTGATTGCCAGGTCCTATGGAGGCCCACCCTGCTTTTAGATTCCTTGTGGTATATCTGTTTTGTCCCAGATTTTGGAGCACACATACCATGAATCATTTATTGAGGTTAAGGCTCTGGAATGGTCCCCACTGCCCCTAAAGCAGGGTCTACCCGTATTTGTTAGAGTCTGAGCCTACTATGGGTAGGCAAAAGCTGTGCAGAATTGGGCTACAGAATTTAAAAGGTGTGTGCAGCTAATATTCTAGTGGGGAATAAAGTGAAGATGGTTGGGGGAAGTGTTTGGGTGGAAAATTATAGCCTTAGGTCATTGAGCTCATAATTTCTTATAGCACAATAGTATTCCATCACAATCATATACCACAACCTGTTCAGCCATTCCCAAATTGATAGGCATCCCCACAATTTCCAATTCTTTGCCACCACAAAGAGAGCTGCTATTTTAGAACACAGGTTCTCTTTCTTTTTCCTTAATCGTCTTTGCAAACAGGTCTAGTAGTGGTATTGCTAGACCAAAGGGTATAGGCAGTTTAATAACTCTTTGGGCATAATTCCAGATTGCTCTCCAAAATGGTTGGATCAGTTCACAGTTCCACCAGAAGTGAATTAGTGTCACAATAGACTTGCATGAAATAATGAAGAGAGAAATGAGCAGAACCAAGAGAACATTGTATAAATAACGACAATGTTGTTTTCAGAACAACTTTGAGTAATTATGTCATTTTGACTATTATAAATACCCAAATTAACTACATATGAAGGAAGACATTCTCTGCATCCAGAGAAACAACTGATAGCTAGAAGTATGTATAAAATGGTTTTACGTATATATATACATATCTACATATATAACTTTATTATATATATTTTTGAAAATAGCAAGTTGTACATAATAGACTTGCAGTTTCATGTATAATCATCTTTTTTTCTATTCTACCATGTTATAAAAATGCTTGTTTTATTTCTTAAGTTCAGAATAAAATAAATTAAATTAAAAAATGAGACTACAGCCCGTCTACCAGTCTGCCTGGAGAAGAATGCATGTGACTGAGTGTCCAGGGCAGCTTGTATTGGGCGCAGGGAGCAGGAAGGAGAATAACAAAGACAGGTATTGGTGCAAGTGCTCTAAATTGTTCTGCTCCTCTCCTCAGCTTTAGTGTTTTCTTTGTTCCCTCCAGTGGATTGTACTGCATCCCCCATTTGAGCACTACTGTATTAGTTTTCTAGATGGTCTTGTTTTAACTTGATTTCTGTTCTGATCGTATCAAGCTCCACAGTTAAGTAGTAGACTATGATAGTAAATCAATACATAGCTCTAGGATGGAATTGCATGTGTGTAATGAGTTGGACTCAGAACTGAAAAGGAGGAGCAGAAAGGAGTGGAGTCTGCTTCCAAAATTGTATCTTGCTGTAATGGTCCCAGACTGTGCCCAGGTGCAAAGACCCATCTTTTCAATGCAAATGTTCTCCTGGCAACATCTCATGATTGTGAATCTTGGAGCACTAGCTATAGTCATTAGGGAAAGTATAATGCAGAGAAGAGGCCCATGGTGAATGCAACTGATCTGGAACAAATGTCAATATATCCATATTTAAGCACATAAAGTGCTTTAAGGGGTATCACTAGAGGCAGTGAGGTGATAGCTAGAATGCTGCAACTTGAGCTCAAATCCTGTCTCAGACATTAGCTGTGTGGGAAGCCACTTCATCTCTTTTTCTCAGTTTTCCCAACTGTAAAAAGGAATAGCACCTATATCTCAGAGTTGTTAGGAACAAATGAAATAATATATGTAAAGTACTTGCAAACTTTAAGGTGCTATGTAAATGTCAGCAATTATTATCTTTATTATCACTGAGTAAACATGTGGATAACAAATAGACAGCTCATTTACATTTTACTTTGTTGAAAAAGTGGAGCCACTACAATCTTTTGAATAGGAGAGTAACATGATTTGATCAGTATATTAAGATTACTTCTTTATTTAGTTTTAGTAGTGGGAAGGATTGATTCAGATCAGTCAGGAGGCAACTTGCAATAGTCATGGCAGTAAGGAGGGCCTAAACTGGGTTGATAGCAGTGAGAATACAATACATTCAACAAACATTTGTTGTTTACAATATGCAAAGGGGTACAAAGCTGAAAAAGAAAGCAATTTCTGCCTTCAAGGAGTTTACCATCTAATGGAGGATAAATAGAATTTGACAAGGGTAAAAGAGCTACTAGAAAAAGCTGGTTCTATCTATAACTTCTATTTCTTTATTTTTCACCCAGCTCTTAGCCTGGCCATCTGACTTTCATCTCCATCACTTTTACTGAAATTAATCTCTAAGCTTACCAATGATTACTTTGTTCCTAAACATATCGGCCTTTTATGAGTTATTCTTTGCAGCATTTGACAGTGACTGCCATCCTCCACAATCTGGAAACTCCTCTCTCTCTAGATTTTCATAACCCAGCCCTCTTCTTGGCGTACTCCTGCCCGTGTGACCTTGTTCTTCTTTGTCTTCTGGGAAGGACCATCATCCATGTCCTTCTCCCTAGGTGAGAGTATATGTACCTTATGGGTCTGTGTTTAGTATTCTTCTCTACATACATTATCTCTCTTGCTGCTCACATCAATTTCTGTGGGTTTAACTATCGTTTATGTGCAGATGACTCCCAAATCTACATGTACAGCCCTCATTTCTTTTCTGATATCCAGTCCCACATCTCCAACTGCCTGTTAGATATCTCCACCTGGATGTCCCTTGCAAATTTCAAACCTAACACATGCAAAACAGAACTCATCATCTCCCCTCCCCCGAAGTGCACCCCTCTCCTAACATTCCTATTTCTTTTGAAAGCACTACTATCCTTCTAGTCACCCAGGTTTTCAGTCTTTGCATAATCCTTGTCTCCTCTTATTCCCCCTGCCCCATATCACACCAAATGCCAATTTTTATGAATTTTACTGCCACAAAATCTCCCCATTTGTCCTTTTCTTTCTCTTCACTCACTTCTCAACCACTTCAGTTGAGGCAGGCCCTGATCACCTCTCTTCTATTTCAGTATTCTCCTAATTGTGCTGCCTGCCTCAAATCTTTCCCTGATCCAATCCATCCTCTACACAGATGGCAAATTGATATTCCTAAAGTGTCCCCAAACCCCCAAATAAAACAAACCGAAAAACCTAAGCTTCAGTGGTTTCCCTTAGCATCCAGGGTACAGTCAAAACGTCTCTGTCTGACTTTTAAAGGGCTTTATACTCTTGTTCCAGCTGTTTTTTTCCAAGATGCTTAAACCTCACTAACCTTCACAATGCTACATTCCAGCCAAATTGTTTTATTTTCTGTTCTTGGCTCAGAGCATCACCACCCCCTTCCCCCTAGTCTGTACCTTTTCATATCTTATTCTCCATGTCTGCAATGGTCTCCTGCTTCCTGGAATGTTTGTTCCTTCCCAGACTCATCAAAGGGCTACCTTTACTGAGTCCCCGATTTTTAGTGTTGCATCTTAACTGTGTGCATTTTTTCCTATCAGGTAGAATGAAAGATCCTTGAGAGCAGGGGCTGTCTCATTTTTGTCTTTGTATCTACCTAGCATACTTCTTGGCAGGTAGTTCATGTTTACTTAATAAATACTTGATGAAATGAATCACCTAATTTCACTGAAGACACTGAGTAAGGTCACACAGATAGAACTAAACCCAGATACCCTGGCCCCAGATCCTGGACTTTTTCTTCTGTCCCATGATTGTATCCTGCTGTAAGCAGGTCCTGCTGAGTGTCTTGTGGAGATTCTGATCCCTGTCACCATATTACCCATCGGGTCACTGAGCACATTAGCAGATTGTTACTTCAGGTAAAATCTCCTTTGAATGATGTCCCCAGATTTTAAATATCCCTACTAAAAACTCAAGTACATAATCTGCTCAGTGTATTGAATATTGTGCCATAGGTACACCTTGAATTTCAGTTTTTCCTTGCAGAATCAGAAGTGATTTATGCTGCACTGCAGACATAATTGTATATTTTTACAGTCTAGCTATCATGTGGATTACATAATGCTATTCAACAAATATTAACTATGATAGTAAATTTCCATGTATCTAGAATGCAGGCAACTGAAAAACTCAAGTTAGATTCCTCCATCCCCTTGGACTCTGGTTTTGTTGTTTAAAAAAAATGAAATTACAAACAAGCAAGCCAGTGTCGTGGGGTTATTTTTTATTTCGTAAAAAGCAACTTTCAGAACATGACGACACAGATTCAGCCCAGCTTCCTACAATGCCTATATCTATGTTGCTTTACAATGTCAACCTATGTTCAAAGTCATGAGCTGAGGCATTGTGAAATGCTGACATCTGTGCTGTGTATTTTGTTTTCTAAGTCTGTGACCAGTAATGCATTTTATTATGTACTATGGACTATGACTATTGGACAATGAACTAGAATATCCCATTTCTGATGATTTTAGTTAAACAGAAGCATCTGCTATTTGGATTTAGTTGTCGTGACTACAGAAGTACAATAGTGCTGAGTTCTGATTACTTTGGAAAGAGGGTACCTACAAGTTTTTCTTAGGTGGGATCTGTGGTTTCTCTTTTTGACTGGATTGTGACTACCTTAGTGTAGGGAGTTCTTGCTGGGAACAGCTTCCTCTGTCAACGCAAGTGGATACATTTTCTGCAATTGGTAATTACTTTCCTGAGGTCTCAAGAGGTGAAGGGCTCTGCCCAGCCACGACTAGAACACAGGTTTTCCTGACTCTTACACTAGTTTTCTCTGCACTGCACTGCCCTGCCTGCTTGTCTGCCTTTCAGTTATATGTGGTATAAGAGGGAAAAAAGGCTAAGAATTCTATTGCTAGAGATGTTTCTATGGAAGTTTTAGGTGATCACAATTACTCTAATGCCCTAACATGTATTCTTTTTCTTTAGGGACTTTCTTCCTCGAGGGTCAGGCATTGTAACAAGACGACCCCTTGTTCTGCAGCTTGTCACTTCGAAAACAGGTAATGAGAAATACTTTTTCCATTCTTAACGCACTCCTTAGACCATTGTGCAGGTTGTTTCCCGATTCATAGGGAAAAGGTTCCCTGTGAATAATTTCTTTCTGATGTTTTGAAAAGTTTTCCAGATTCTTCCCCAAAGCTGTCTCTTTTTCATTTCAATTAGAAGATCCAGAGAAAGGCCTTCAATATTGAGGTAGATGCAGCTAAGTATTAAAGTAAGGGATATACTTAGGAATATGGTACTTAAAAGATAAAATAGTCACCTGGAATTTCCTATTGTAAGAATGCAATTAAGTGATATCCTGATACATTTTCTTTTGGTAATGACATAAATTTGATAATTAGAAATGGTATTATTTGAAAATTATCCTTTGGAAATATGTACTCTATTCATATGATCATGTATGTACTCAATTCATGTATGTTTTATTGCTTGTGTCTGACTGACATTATTATGCCATAGTAATTGTCTGTTGGTAATACATTGGGCTGCCAGGTGTTGATTTTACTTGCACATGTTTTTCATCTGCTGTCTTTTCTCCACTGACACTGTACCGTACTAAGTTCCTTATCATCCAGGCTCCTAATTGATCATTTGGGTCTCTAATCCATCCCACCAAAGTTGCCAAATTAACATCCTCAAGCACAGGACTGATCATGGCGTGTCCATTCCCAGAAGTCGTCAGTGGTTTCTTTCTGAATGTAGAGGAAAAAATTCAAATGCTTCAGGCATTTAAAGGCATTCAAAACCTGACTCCAACCTATGTTTCCAGACATCACTTGTTTCTTCTCTTTGATTATTCTGTGTTTCAGCCAAATTGATGGGTGAGCTATCTCCTTGGCTTGCTGCTCCATCTCCTGTCCCCCTCTCTTCACAGACTTTCCCCGTGTCCAGAATGTGCCTCCTCACTTCCTCCTCTTAGAATCCTGAGGTTCCTTGATGATTCGCTTAATTGTCCCCTCCTCTGGGAACCCTTGACTGGTCACCCTAGTTAAGGCATTCTCCCTGTGTAGAGTATCCTGGCCTTTGAAGTACCTTCCAGCTATGGATTTTTGATCCCATGACCTTCTATTATTTATCTGTGTCACCTGTCGGAAGGCAGGAACTATTCTTTTTCAGGCTTGCATCCTCTCTGGTCGGCACAGTTTCTTGTATATAGTAGGTTGAATTGTTGTTGAATTGAATTGAATATAGATCAATAAAATGGTTGTGGGTCCTTCTCATTCTGAAGGATAAATTTATAGTCTTTGTGGTATTGATTAAAATAGGAATTCTATAGCAAATTAAGAGATGTTATAATAGCATGACTCTGGCTCAGGAGGAAGTATTTATATAATTTTATCATTTAATATTCACACCTATTTTGCCAGAGACTATGGTAAATTAAGGTATGATGTGATCTATTCAATTAAGGAATTGGAATTTGAAATATTGAAGGACTCTCCTGGCATAGTGAATGATATATTTAAATGTGTGAATTTGGGAGTAAAAGACTTAGATAATAATGATAATAATAGCTAGCATTTATATAGTGCTTGAAGAGTGCTTTACACATGGTAACTTATTTGATCCTCACCACAACTCTGTAAGGTAGGTGCTATTATTATCCCTCATTTTACAGATGAGGAAACTGAGGCAGAGAGGTAAGTGACTTGTGCAGGGTCTCATAGCTGAGGATTGTCTGAGGCAGGGTTAGAACTCAGGCCTTACTGATTATAAGTTTGGAGCTTTATTCACTTCTCCACTCAGCTGATGAAGGGAATCTAAGAGGATTAGAGGGAGAAGAGCCTGTTTCTGTGAGGCAGTTTTGTGAAGTCGCCATATAAGAGATATGGACTTGGGATGAGGAAGAGCATCCACAGGTGGAGTGCGGCTGTCTTGGGGGCCCTCAGGTGTGTCTTCAGGATCCCTGGTCCGTTATGGTGGGGAGAGAATTCTTCTTCAAGTCCTTTTCCAAATCTGACCCTCTGGGGTTCTGTTTTATCTTGGCACTTAAGTGCCATTTTAAATAGATTTGGTCCTTTCTTTATTCCTTGGATCCCAATTTTGTTGTCCAAAATAGTCTTTCCACTTTTGCATCATCTGCAAATTTGATAAGCATATTATCTATGCCTTCATTCAAGTCTTAGATAATGTTGTTGAACAGCATAGATTCCTAGGGGATTGTGTTAAAGTCTTCTCTTTAGGTTTTTGTTGTTCAGTCATTTTTACTCATGTCCAACTCTTTGTGACTCCATTTGGGGTTTTCTTTTTTTTTTTCTCCATAACACCATTTTTATTACCAAATTAAATTTACAAGGAAGTTCCAGTTTTCATTTCCACCCTCATGCTTAGTACACATGAACTGTGACTCATGCCAGCAAATGCAGGTACTTCCCTAGAATGGGCCACATTTTCAGTAACATCTACTGTACCAAGATTTCCCAAATATGCTCCTCTCCAACATCTAGCATTTACATCTATTATTTAAAGGAACATAATGTATTATTACATTTACTCCAAACACTTGACATGACTTAGATTAAATATATTTATTGCCTCTAGAAAAAGATCAGAATTAAATTCTCCATTTGGGGTTTTCTTGGCAAAGATACTGGAGTAGTTTTCCATTTCTTCCTGCAGCTCATCTTACAGATGAGGAAACTGAGGTATACAGGGTTAAGTGACTTACCTAAGGTCACACAGCTAAGAAGTTTCTGAGGACATATCTGAACTCAGGAAGATGAGACTTCCTGACTCCAGACCCAGCACTCTATCCATTGCACTACCTACCTGCCCCCTCTCTCTAGGTTTATAATATAATAATAATTAATCTGTGCATTTGGTAATATATTATTCATTCAATTATTTCTGAATTCAGTGTATTGTCATCTAGCCCAAATCTCTTGATATTGTCTAAGAGATATCATGAGGGCCTTTATTAATGTCTTTGCTGAAATTTGGGTATATTTTTTGCTAGGTGTCATTCCTCTGATTTACTGGCATAGTGATCCTGACAGAAAAGTTCATCGTAGCATGTTCTTGCTGAAGCCACTGTTTTTTCGTGCTATGTACTTGCCTTATTATTGTGGCATATCTTCATCTCCCCAGCCATTTCATGTGGGAGAGAAATTAGCCTTTCCCATCTGGAGCAGAGGGCAGAACTAGGGGCAATGGGCAGATGCTATAGGGATGGATAGAATAGGTTAGAATAAAGGAAAGCTGACAATTAGAGTTGTTCAAAATGGAATGAATCCACTCAGTGACTGCTCATTAGGGGGATATTGTAGGACTTCTAAGTTCTTTCTAATTTGTAGTTCTACAATTCTATGAGTTTGCAATGCAATAAACTTGGATGATCAGTTTTCAGGGAATTAGAATCCAATAAAATACGTTAAAAATGAAACTATTCAGAATGCATTTAATCTTTGAGCTTTCTTTAAGTATTCTGGAATCTAATGGTGCCTCTAGGTCATCATTTTGAATATCAATTTTTTGGATTACTGAAACTACATATTGACTTAATTTGTATTAATGATGTGACAATACACTGGTACTGAATTTAGAATTTAATCCTCAGTATTGAAACTAATGAAGTAAATAACAAAAAAAGAAACTTCCCTTATATCTCAGAATCTTTAAAGCATCACTTTTGTGGTAGCACAGAACTGAAGTAGAAGTAGATACCCATCGATTAGAAAATTCTTTTTTTTTTTGTCTAGGCAATGGGGTTAAGTGACTTGCCCAGGGTCACACAGCTAGTAAGTGTTATGTGTCTGAGGTCGGATTTGAACTCATGTCCTCCTGAATTCAGGGCTGGTGCTCTATCCACTGCACCACCTAGCTGCCCCACGATTAGGAAATTCTTAAACAAATTGTGATAAATGATTATAAACGGCCGTTGCTGTGCTGTAAGAAACAATATGAAAAATTCAAGAAGCAAGGGAAGACTGGTATGAGAAAGGAACCTGAGGTTGAAATCATCAAGAAACAGCATAGTCAGACTTTAGAATGACAATATGAAACAACAAATTTTGTAGGCAACAAGGTAAAAAAAAGAAGCTCACATTTAAAGGAGCAACAATAACAACAACATAAGATTACTCTTTGTTTTTTAAAAAAATCAAAGGAAAAATTGTAACATTTTGTCCCAGAAAGCAACAAAGATTGATGCTACCTCACAAAAATGTATATTACCCAAAACTGTATGATACAAAACAAAGGAATCAGGGAAGAATAATTGGATATTTAACCAAAAGGAACAATTCAAGTAATTCCTTCCTCAGAATCCAGAGTTGAGCAGCACATTCATTACGAAAAGTGTTTCAACAGAAGAAAATTAAGAACTTTCAGATAATAGTAAAGAATAAGAAATGAAATGTGTGTTTTTATGTGATTAGGGCTAAACAAAGCCAGGAATGTAGGATGGGGAAGGATTTTTGCTTGATTTTCTTAAAAAACAAACACCTTACACTTCTGAGAAACATTGAGAACAAAGTTTTAAGGGGCTGGAGATTCTGAGAGTCAAAAAATATAAAAGAGAAAATCAAGAAGAATGTAGTAACAAGTGAATGAACATTTCAGGGGGAAAATATCATTCATACATGAGTAAGTCAGGATTGTAGATAGTGTAATAATAAAGAAGATCTTGAGCAGGAAGAAGAGAGGATGTGAAAAGTATGTCCCAGGAAAAGACTGGCAAAAAACTCAGAAGGAGAGGTGGGTAAGAAACTTTTAATTTCTTGCCTGCCCTTGGGGGTGTTATAAAGGTGAGGCTGAAACATTGTAGGTGCATCATAAAAGGAGAAGTTGGAGGCATATACCAGCAGCAGAAAGAGAATACTCTACCAACATTGCAAGAGGATGCCAAAGTAGGAACAGGGGAAAATAAGGTTTTTGCAAAGGGCTCTGTTGGGGATCACTTTGAGGAACTTCACAAGATCAGATTCTTTAAGCTGGTGTTGTTCACTTAAGGGAAAGAGAGTTGTTATTGCTTCAGAGTGACATACCTCAGAGGAGTGGCTAATAGGTATGGAATTAACAGAGATAGTCAGCATTAGCATGACATAGTATACGGAGTGCTGTATTTGAAGTCAGAAGGGCCAAGCTTAGACATATACTTTGTGACCCTTGGCAAGTCTGATTTTCCTTTCTGTGTCTCAGTTTCCCCATGTATAAAGGAAAAGGGTTAAATTTAATGGCCTCTGAGCTCCCTTCAACTCTAAATCTATGACTAGGATAGACATGTGTGTGTGTGTGTGTGTGTGTGTGTGTGTGTGTATGTGTGTATGTGTGAAGGCATGTAATGAAAGAAAGTCTAAAACCAATTATAATCCCAAAAGTGAATAAATGTAATTCTACAATAAAATCAAAGATGATAGAGGAATGATTTTCAAAACTCCAACAATCTGCTGAACAAAAGATAAATAAAAAAGATTTAGGTACATGGAGAGTGGAAATGAAGGGATGGAAGAAAAGCTAAGAAATGGGTAGTTAAGATTTCAGATAAAGCAATATTAAAAATGGATCATATAAGGGAGGCAAACGGAAATTATATTATGCTTAAAAACACAATTGACAATGAAATGACAGTGACATTAAATCTATATTCATCAAGTGCTACAGTATTTCCTTTAAAAATTTTTTGAATAATGCTTTTTCCCAATTACAAGTAAACATTTTTAACATTTGTTTTTTTAAATTTCAATTCCGAATTCTCTTCCTCCCTCTCATTCTACCTCCCTGAGACAGTAATTTGATATAGATTACACATGTGTAATCATGCAAAACATATTTCCATATTAATCATGTTGTAAAAGAAATCACAGACAAAAAACCCATTCACAAAAATTAAGTGAAAAATAGCATGCTTCAATCTGCCTTCAGACTCCATCAGTTATTTCTCTGGAGATGGCTAGCACTATTCATCATGATTCCTTTGGAATTGTCTTGGATCATCGTACTGCTGAGAGTAGCTAAGTCATTCACGTTTGATCATCATACAATATTGCTGGTACTGTGTGCAATGTGCTCATTTCATTTTGCATCAGTTCATATAACTCTTTCCAGGTTTTTCTGAAATCATACTGCTCATCATTTCTCGTAGCACAGTAGTATCCTATTACAGTCACATACCACAATTGGTTTAGCCATTCCTCAATTGATGGACAGCTCCTCAGTTTCCAATTCCTTACTACCACAAAAAAGAGTTGCTATAAATATTTTTGTATAAATAAGTCCTTTCCCATTTTTTTTGGGTGGGAGATCTCTTTGGGATACAGACCTAATAGTGGTATTCAAAGTGTATGCAGAGTTTATAGCCCTTTGGGCATAGTTTCAAATTTCTCTTCAGAATGATTGGATCAGTTCACAACTCTACCAACAGAGCATTAGTGTCTGAATTTTCCCACATCTCCTCCAACATTTATCATTTTTCTTTTCTGTAATATTAGCCAATCTTATAAGTGTGAGATGGTACCTCCGAGTTGTTTTAATGTGTATTTCTCTAATCAATAGTGATTTAAAGCAATTTTTATCTGACTACAGATAGCTTGGATTTATCTGAAAATTGCCTATTCATATTCATTGCCCATTTATTGAAGATTGACTTGTATTCATACAAATTTGACTCAGTTCTCTACATATTTGAGAAATGAGGCCTTTATTAGAGACACTTGCTGTAATAATTTCCTGCCAGTTTTCTACTTTCTTTCTAATCTTGATTGCATTGGTTTTGTTTGTGTAAAAACTTTTAAATTGAACATAATCAAAACTATCCATTTTATATCTCGTAATACTCTCCATTTCTTGTTTGGTCATAAATTCTTCCCTTTTCCATAGATCTGACAGGTAAACCATTCCTTACTTTCCTAATTTGCTTATGTGTCACCCTTTATGTCTAAATTATATATCTATTTTGACCTTATCTTGGTATACAGTGTAAGATGTTGGCCCATACCTGGTTTCTGCCATATTGTTTTCTAGTTTTCCCAGCAGTTTTTGTCAAGTAGTGAGTTCTTATCCCAGAAGCTGGGGTTTTTAGGTTTATCAAACACTAGATTACTATGGTCATTTACTACTCAGTCTTGTGTATCTAGTTTATTCCACTGACCCACCACTCTGTTTCTTCTCCAGTACCATATTGTTAGATGATTACTTCTTTATAATATAATTCAAGATCTAGTATGGCTAGGCTACCCCCCTTCACATTTCCCCCCTATTAATTCTCTTGCTATTCTTGATCTTTTGTTCTCCTAGATAAATTTTGCTATTATTTTTTCTGTCTCTATAAACTAATTTTTGGTAGTTTGATTGTTATGGCACTGAATAAGTAAATTAGGTAGAATTGTCTTTTTTTATTATATTGTCTCAGTCTACCCATAAGTAATTGATATTTTTCCAGTTGTTAAGATCTGACTTAATTTGTGTGAAAAGTGTTTTGTGATCACGTTCATATAGTTCCCGGGTTTATCTTGTCAGGTTGACTCCAAGTATTTTATATTGTCTACAGTTATTTTAAATTGAATTTCTCTTTTTATCTCTTGCTGCTGAACTTTGTTGGTAATATGTAAAAACACTGATGATTTATGTGAGTTTCTTTTATATCCTAAAACTTTGCTAAAGTTGTTAATTATTTCAACTAGGTTTTTAGTTATTTCTCTAGGATTCTCTAAGTATACCATCACATTATCTGCAAAGTAATAGTTTTGCTTCTTCATTGCCTACTCTAATTCCTTCAGTTTCTCTTTCTTCTTCTATTACTATGGCTAACATATCTACATAACATCTTCTTTTGAAATTTATTTTTATTTATGCCTTCTATTTTGACATCACATTCCTTTAATATCTCCCTCCTCCTCCCCTGTGCCAGTGTTCCTTGGTAATAAAAATTTAAAAAGGAAAAGAAGTGGTATATGAAAACAAACCACATAATAATAATAACAATAATAGCTAACGTTTATATAGAATCTACTCTGTGCTAGGTACTGTGCTAAATGCTTTACAAATATTATTTCATTTGATTCACACAACAATCCTGGGAGATAGGTGCTATTGTTATCCCCATTTTATAGGTGGGGAAACTGAGGCAAATAATGGTTAAATGACTTGCCCAGGATCTCACAAGTCTTCCAGACTCCAGGTCTACCTACTCTCTGCATTGTAGTATCTAGCTGGATTATATGCTGAGGTGTGTGCAATTTAGTGATTTTTTTTTTTAGTTATAATATCAAATTGCTTTCCAGAATTATTAGAGCAAGTCACAGCTCCAGTGACAGTACATTGGTCTATCTGTTCTCCCACAGCCCCAGAGAAGTGAATTTTCTTAATTCTTTTATAGGGCCAGGTTTAATCATTATAATTATATAATATTAATTTCCTTGTACTGTTGTTTCCATTTATATTGTTGTGGTTATTATGTAAGTCAGTCAGCTAGCATTTATTAAGTACCTACTATGTGCTGAGCACTGCACTTAGCACTGCAGATAAGAATAAAGGCAACTGCCCCAAAACAAAACCAAAAAATAGTCCCTGCTCTCAAGGAAGTCTCAGTCTAACGAGGGAGACAATGTGCCAACAACTATTTACAAACAAGACCTATACTGAATAAATTGGGGGTGCTCTTGGAGGGAAGGCAATAAATTAAAGGAGGTTTGGGAAATGGACTTATAGAAGGTAAGACTTGAAGGAAGCCAGAAGGGAGAGATGAGAAGAGAGAATTCTAGGCAGGAGCATTAGGCAGTGAAGATGCCTGCAGTAGGGAGGTAGTGCCATGGGTAAGGAATGGCCAGGAGGCTGATGTTGCTGGATCACTGAGGATGTGGAGGGAAGCAAGGGGTAGGAAGACTGGAAAGGTTGGTAGGGACCAGGCAGGAAGGATTTTATCTTTGGTCCTGGTAGGAATAGAGAATAAATGGAGTTTATTGAATGGTGGGAGGAGGGGGTAGTATTAATATAGACAGATCAGTACTTTAGGAAGATGAAGTCAACAGCTGAATGGAGGAAGGCTATTGTAATAATCTAAGCATAAAATTAGGAGGCTCTCCACAAGAGTGGTTGATTGCAGGATGGTCTAAGGAGAGAAGGGGATGTATAGGAGATATGAAGATAGAAATTGTAGGACTTGGCAATGGATTACAGATGAGGAGTAATAGAAAATGAGGAATTGAGGATAATGCCTAAGTTAGGACACTGGGTGACCAGAAAAATGGCAGTGCCCTTGGCAGTTATAGGAACGCTTTAGGAAGAGGGGAGATTTTAGGCGGGGAGGTTAATGAATTAATGTTGAATTTAAGATGTCTATGGCAATCCAATTCAAGTTTTCTAACAGAGAGGTTTAGAAAGCAATGGAAAGACGCAGACAAGAAAAGCTGTGGATCTATAGGTGGCCGGAGAGAGTTCCTGGAGCACAATCATGTATATTGTTTTTTTTTTTCTTGTTTCTCTGCATCACTTTCTATAGGGAGAAACATTTTTCAATGACTTTCTCATTTTCTTTGTTTCTTATGGTACAATAATATTCCGTTAACTCTGTAGACCACAGAATTTTCCCTCCCCTCTTCCAACATCTTAAGTTTACGTACAATTCTCTTGCATCTCTTTTCCAAGAGGGTTTCCTTTACTTTGCCCACCTCCATTTTGCTCTCACCTAGTTTATTCTGAATAGTATTATCCTAGTCATTGACTATCTCTTCACTTTTCTTAATTCTATGTCTCTCATGAGGGTAGTATTTCCTAAATGCTAAATTTTACTCCATCTTCTCTCTCATTTCTATGTTATTGTATTTGTAAACCCTGTAACATCTTTTTTTGTGTGTGCTGTGCCTCATTCTTACAAATATCACTTCATGAAGAAGACAATATTAACTGAGTGTAGTTATGTGTTTTAGGACCTACATTGTGTCCTGAATTGTAAAGCCGTGGTACTAATCTCAGACCCTGTTATTATTATTCATCACTCCTAAGGCCAAGTTATCCCATCTTCGGTTCTATATGGGTACTGCCTGCCCTTGAACTAAGCATACAATTAAAAAAATACTAGAAAATAAACAAATTAGAAACTCTAAAAAAGTATAAAAGAAGAAATCTTAAAAATTAAAGAAACTTTTAAACTAATAGACTAGAACTGATAAACACAACTTAGAGCTTTTTTTTTTAAAAAAAGGCTAACATAATCTGTAAACTATAAAATAATATGATCAGAAAAAGAGAAGAAAATTATACTACCAGAATAAAAAATGAACAAGGTAAAGTTCTGACAGAAAGGGAAATACTTTCTAGAAACTAGCTTTCTCTACAATGATAGCAACTTATTTATTTGGCATATGTAGTAACTATGTGATCTGTTCAAAATGCATCAATATTACCTATTGTTTCTGGGATAAAGTTTGAACTCCCTGTGGCTGACATTCAAGATTCTGCTGAGTCTCTCATCATCCTACTCAATTTACCATGCTCATGTTATATACTACTTCCCTGTTTTGCATAATTGCACATGTACAGCCTATATTGAGTTGCTTGCCTTTTCAATGAGGGTGGGTGGGGAGGGAGGAAGGGAGAAAATTTGGAACTCAAAGTCTTAAAAACACATGTTTTTAAAAAAATGTTTTCACATGCAACTGGGAAATAAGAAATACAGGAAATGGGGTACAGAAGTCTGTCCTGCTCTACAGGAAAATAGAAGGGGAAGGGGATAAGAGAAGGGAGGGGGGAGAGATAGAAGAGAAGGCAGACCAGGGGAAGGGGTATTCAGAATATAGACTACTGCCCTCCTTGTATCCCAAACAGGACTAATTATTGTCCTCACCCATGCCCCTCACTTTCTTGCCTCTCAGTACCTTTGCTAAAGCTGTTTCCAGTATCTTAAAAGTCCTGTACTTACCCTCTCTACTTGTCAAATTTCTACCAATCTTTGGAAATGTTATCACCCAAAACCTTTCCCTTGATTTTTTTCTGATTTTATACTTTAGATAATAATACCCACATTTGTGTAGTACATACCTTATTTTGTTTGAACTTCCCAGTAAACTCTATAAAGTAGTTTCTGCAGTATTATGTCCTTTAACTGCTCTGTTAAGTGCCATGAAGGCTCTGACCCTTCCCTCAGGAACCAGCAGAACCTTTTGCATACTGCTTATTGTTAAATATCAACATATTCTGTCCTTCCATCCCTCTACCCACTCCCTACCCCCATCACTGGATTTAATACTAGAAAGGAGAATACATTGTTCAAGTCCATTTTCCAAATGAGGAACAGACCCTGAATGGTTAAGTAACTAGCCTAAGGCCATACTCTTAGAAAGTAAAGAGTTAGGATTTCAACCTTAACCTCCCTTTTATGAGTTATTAACTATGTGAAATAATTTCAAAGTATACCAGTTGGCATGTAAGCTTAAAGTGAAGATATGCTTAAATGTAAATTTCTTTTAAAAATTGCATTCATGTATTTAGATTATAAATTACCTAGACATGAACCTCATTTTAAAGAAAATGAAATTTTAAAGGAGTTAATGTTAGTGAAAGATTGCTAAGAATAGAATAGAATATATACAATATGACATTGGTAAAATTCTTAGAATAGGAAAAACGTGCTGTCGTATACATATATTTGTGACTTAAGAGATGAATGGCATTTTTCTTTTTCCTTCAATTCGGTTTATACTTAGAAAGTGACTGGAAAAACACTAGACTTGAAGTATCTAGTGTAGACACCCTTACAAAGATTGATGTTGGTTTTCATTCAAGATCTAGTCTAGGCTCCATAATAGGTGACTATCACCCTCTGAGACTATAGTCAAATTTAGACAGGGTTAATGGTGTATATTTTTAGTCTCTATGATTATTAGAAGAATGAAGTCTCTAACTTCTTATTGTAGAACTACATTTTGTCAAGCAAAGAAGGGTATTCAGAAGTTGAAGTTTTCGAGATGTGGTGGTATAGTTTGCAGATCTCTTGCCCACTGCTTATTATTCAAAGAGAAAAACTCATAAAGCTAAAGATAAGACAAAGACGTGGTCAATCTGCTCAGGGTCAGTCATTTGAACTAAACACATTCTCCCCATTTGAGTTGCCTCCTCAGATTTTTGGAGATAAACTTCAGTTTGTTTGAAAAAATTGCTTTTCTTTTTGATGTTCCAAATCACAAAGAGCAACCTTAAAACCTACTTTAATTAAAGTCTTAAACTAAAGTAAGTTGATCTTAGTCCAAGAAGTGAAGAAAGATTCCAGGACAATTATTCTTGAGGGAAATTACCTGCTTCCTTCCAATCTTCTCCGGGTGTAAATCTAAAATTTTCTGACATGTTTCAGAAAGTTTTAAATGTATGCTGTGAAGAAAAATGGAAGCTTTGGATATTACTGTAAAATGCTTTACAAAATCCATATATACCATTATTTATATAAGCTTATAGAGGAATTCAGTAAAAGACTAAGCACAGCACTTGACATTTATTTTCTGTTAGTCTTATGGTCGATTATAGAGATGCATTAGGGTTACTCAATGGATAGGCAAACTGAGGCTCTTCTATATTCAATATTGTTGGGTGAAAAATCTTTGCTAATCAACACTGGGGATCATGTTGGTACCCACTCCTCAACAAAACTCTTTCACAAGCGTTACTGAAGCCTTAACTTAGAAATCATGCTCCCTGTTAGGTTAACAATTGAGAAATGATATCACAGAGTTAACTTTTAAAAATGTTCTGATTAGCAATTTTAAGCAAACCTTGGGAGGTAGGTGCTATTATTATCCCCATTTTTATAGATGAGAGACAGGGAGACAAACAGAGATTATGACTTGACCAGTCACACAGCTGGTAAGTATGTGATGCTAGATTTGAACTCAGGTCTTTTGACTCCAAGTCCAACGTCACCTAGCTCCCTGATACACAGGATGTGCTAAAAGTTTTAGTGCAGTTTTAAGCTATTAAAGCTTAAAACTTAAAGGCTCTTGAAACTGCACTAAGACTTTTGGAACACTGTATGTGTGTGTCTACATATATATACACATGCATATACATATATACAGGCATATACACATATTAAAGCTTAAAATTGCACCAAGGTTTTTGGTACTCTTATCTATCTATTTATCTATCTATCTATCTGTTATGCATGTACATATATATATATATATATATACATGTATATATATATATATATATATATATATATACATATATATGTATTAAATATATGTATGTGTTAGCCACCTACCCTGCCTATGTACATGGCCATCACCATAGAGTGAATTCTGTACTCTCTCTACCCTGAGAACATCTTGGTAAGGAAGCAGGGTAATAAATGTGTCTGATTTTACAGATGGGGAAAATGAGTTGCAAATTTAGTATCTTGTTAAAGATTTCAAAAAGTATAAGCAGTTCCACTGTCTAATTTTAACTTGTAAAAGGGACATTAATAACGCTGAGATACTCTTAATACAATTGGAAGCAAGATTCCTGGTACTTATAACCTCACTAAATTAAGCCCTGATATTTATGGCTCCTGAGAGCAACCACTATAATGGATTGTGGGGTCTTTCCAAGAACAACTATGAGAGTGAACATTTACCGCACTAAATCACAGTCCCTATTTTAGTATTTCACTGATATGATCACTTTGAAAAAGGAAATGCAGCAGCATCTTAAGGCTGTTTAGCTCTGATAAAGCTCTGAAGTTGAAAGAAATGGTGCCACTAAAAACAACCAGCCAGTCCTGTTAGGGTGCCTGTTCACAAACTTCCTCAAATAGACAAATTTCAGGAAGGAGCTAAATTCCAAAATGGAGCTCTGACCAAAATATTTAGTGACTGTTGGGTGTTTGCTATAACAATAGGAATTAGGTAGAGGAAGTATTAAGGTCAAGGGTTTTTAAACTGAAACTGAATTATGGAATCTATTCCACTTCCCAGTATTCAGAGTTCTAAGCATTTTGGAAAATAATGTAGTACTCTTATGTTTCCTCAATTATATTATTATTTTTTGTTTAAGAGGGTGGGGTGGAATGAAGAGGTATATTGATCAGTTACTGAAAAATGAGGCTGCTTCCAATAGTCTTTCTCCTGCTCTTTATTTAAAACAATAACAGAAAACTTTTTATGGGGAGAGTCTCTACTTTTAGCTAACAGAATTATTGACTTTCCAACATTATATTTTTCCTTTCTTTCCCCCTAAGATTTTGAGATAAAAACACTTAGCTGCCTCTCCCCACCCCCCACTTGTAGCCACATAGCCAGTACATGGTTAAGATCCATATTTAGTTCTGGACAACCCAGCAAAAATTTTAGAACTTCACATTCCTTGTTTAGTTGCAAGGCATTATGATCAGGAAATAAACACTAAATGTTTATTAAGCAGAAACTAGGCACTGGGGATATAAAAACAAAACTGAAATCGTCCCTGAGTTCAAGGAGATTATAGTCTGTAGGAGAGACAACACGCACATACGAAAACATATATAGAACATATAGAAAGAAGACAAAACAGATGATTTGGGGGACTAATTCATAGACGTTGGGATCAGAATGGGCTTCCTGTAGTAGACGGTGCCTGAATTGAGCCTTTAAGGAAGCTAAAGATTCCAAGAAGCCAACATGAAGAGGGAGAATATTCCAAGAGGGACAAGTAGTACAAGAGTACAGCAGTGGGAAAGGGAGGGCTATGTGTGAGGAGGTATGTGCTGTGGGATAGAAGGCGAGTTCAGCAGGAACACAGGATACATGAATGCATACACACACATACGCTTCTCACCTCAAGGTTAAAATTATACTTAGTATTAAAGTAATATATATGCATATATACACGTATATGCATATATATATATATATATACACACGTGTATATATACCCACACTCCTTACCTAAGTCTCTGTGTAAGTGTACTTAGTGTTAAAGTAACACATAGGGGGGCAGCTAGGTGGCAAAGTGGATAAAGCTCTGGCCTGGGAATCAGGAGGACATGAGTTCAAATTTGGCCTCAGACACTTGACACTTGCTAGCTGTGTGATCCTGGGCAAGTCACTTAACCCTAATTGCCTAAAAAGAAAAAAAAAGTAACATATAGATACACATATGTGCATATATGTGTGTATGTGTATATGTATACATATATTCCTCATCTAAATCTGTATTAAAATTCTACTTAGTGTCAAAGTAACATATATTTGTATATACACACACATGTATATATGTATGTATATATGTACACACATTCACAGTAATGCATAATCAAGACTTTACATGCCAAACAGAAGAGCTTATATTTTCTTCTGAAGATAGGGAGTCACTGGAGTTCATTGAATTGAGTAATGACATGGTTCAGACATGTACTTTCGGAAAATCATTTTGGCAGTTGTAATGAGAACAATAGCACTTTTCACCTCCACCAGTGTGCTTTCATATTCTATATTGTAGTTGTATTCTATTGTATTGTATTGTATCATATTATAGTTCTTGTTGTAAAAATCTTATCCTCTCTACTAGCTGATGAGCCCCCATATGTACGGGGATTTTTGTCATCATTTCTTTGCATCTCTCACAGTGTCCAATACAGGGCTATGCTTAATACGTATTTAATAAGTATTTGTTGAACAAGTATTGAACGAGAATCAAAGAGTATAACAAAGGGGTACTTTTTCCACTGGCCTTTCTTGGAAGTTAGTATATTTATTCAATTTTTAAGGGCCTTCCAGTATGGGAGATTGATGATACCCTCTAATTTCTCTCTCTTGCAACATATGAAGTCCTAAAAACAACTTAATTTCTTGATTCTCAAGCTTAAGTGTCAAGGACTGTTCTCTTCTGAACATGTCCCTCCATTGCACAAAAGCTCAGTAGCCGACACCCAAGGCCTGATGGTTTTGAAAATGATGTTTTAGGAAGGTTAGTCTGGCAATTACTACATGGTTTGAATTTGAGAAGGGAACTCCTAGAGGTGAGGGGAGTAGTCGGTTGCAATAATCTAGGTTGGGGTAACGAGAACCTTGACTAGGTAAGGGGGAAATGTAGGCATCTAAAATTTGTACAGCTGTTTTGAGACAACTGAGGTTATCAGATATACCAGCCTGTGTCTCGATTTTCATCTGGAGTGGCTTTTGAATTCTCTGAGTGCTCTACAAATGACATTATTTTAATTGTATGCATTTCAATGAGAAAATCAAAAGAGACATCTGCCAGATTTGTTTTAATCTTCACAATATGATGCATCCTGTTGAATGTTAAGTGGGGCTTTAATGATGGTGCTTCTCCTCCCCCAGCCCCCATTTTTCTTTTACAAATCATATCTTAGTCTTAACATATTAACATTCTAGAACTTTCTTTATAGGTTTTTACCATTCTTCTCCCCTCTCATCCCCCACCCCATGTTAAAACTCAGATCCTGTAAGAATCCACTCAATCAAAACCTTGATTACAAAGAGGTGTGGCCGTAAACAAAATTTACATTTATGGCTCCATGGAAACTTAAAAGGCAGAATGACTTTATTAGCATGTAGAGGATGTTTTTATTTGACTAAAGAGAGTTTAGTAAGTATATTGGCTATTTTTGGTGGCATTATTTTGTAGTATGAGTCATCAGAGGACTTATTCAAATATTCCTTTTTATTAAAAAACCCATTATAACTGTAAAAAGGGAAAATCAGCACTTTCAGATTATAACTTTTGCTATTTTTCTTAAGTAACTATAATTTCTAGTCTTTTTTAAATTTTTAAATTTTTTTATTTTTTACATAACCATTAAACATATTTTCACATTAGTGAAGTTGTAAGTAAAAATTAAAACCAATAGGAGGAACCAGCAGAAAGATGAAACAAAACTCAACTGAAGGTAAAAATAAGTGAGAGCGATTCGACTTCCATAGTTCTTTCTTTGGATGTGGACAGCATTTTCCATCCCGAGGCCTCTGGAGATGTCTTAGATCCTCGTAATGCTGAGAAGGGTTCAGTTTAACATTCTTAGTCATTGCATAACGTGGCTGCTATTGTATACAAAGTCCTCTTGGTTCTGCTCACTTCACTCAGCATCAGACCATATAAGTCTTCCCAGGTTTTTCTGAAGTCAGCCTGTTCATCATTTCTTATAGAACAATAGTATTCCATTACATTCATATACCACAACTTTAGTCTTTTTTTTAAAAGCACTGCAATTACTGCCAACAAAAAGGACACATTTGTTGTTGTTGTTGTTTTTTAAATTGCACTGTTCTCATGGTTTAGTGGTAGTTATTATAGGATGACTTTTGGTGAGAAGGTTGTAATAATTTGCCTTTATGTAAAACCTCTTTTTTGGATAACAGTTTTAAACTTTGATTTAAAAAAAATTAATCCTTGCAGATAAAGAAACCTTTGCATTTAAGCTAATCAGTTCAGATGAAAGCACATGTGCTTAAGTTCATACTTAATAAAGGTGACTGAAAATGACATATTTTTGTCTCTGGTTGCTTGTGAAATTTGTGAAGTGTATTTTTTGTTTCTTTTAATTCAATTTTATTTTACTTTCATTTCCAAGTTGTCTCCCTTCCTCTTCTCCCTCCTCCATTGAGAAGGCAAGAAAAACAGAATCCATTACATGTGTAATCATACAAAACAAATTCCCATAGTAGCTATGTCCCTCCAAAAATAAAGAAAAAGCAAGAAAGAGAAGAAAAAGTGCTTCATTTTGCTGAGTCTGTCTGCTTTCTATCTGTAGGTGGGTAGCATGTTTCATCATGAGTCTTTTGGAATTGTGCTTGGTCATTTTGTTAATCACAGTTACTAAGTTTTTCAAAGTTGATTATCTTCACGATATTGCTGTTATTGTATAAATTGTTCTCGTTTCGCTCACATCATTTTGTTCATTAAAATCATCCCAGGTTTTTCTAAAACCCTCTCCTTAATCATTTCTTACAACACAATAGTATTATTTCACATTTGTGTATCATAACTTGTTCAGCCTTTCCTCAATTGGTGGACATCTCCCCAGTTTCCAATTCTTTGCCAACAAAAAAAGACCTGCTAAAAATATTTTTGTATATGGGGGTCCTTTCCCTCTTTTCTTGATCTCTTTGGGGAATAGCCCTAGTAGCAGTATTGTTGGGTCAAAGATCATGCACAGTTTAATAGCTTTTTGAACATAGTTCCAAATTGTTTTCCAGAATGTTTGGACTAACTAGTTCACAGCTCTACCAACAGTGCATTAGTGTGCTTGTTTTCCCACCACCCCTCCAGCACCTGTCATTTCCCCTTTTTATCATCTTATCCACAATGATGGGTGTAAGGTGGTACTTGAGTTGTTTTAATTTGTATTTTTTTAATTATTGGTGATGTAGACCTTTTTCCACATGGCTAATGATTCATTTTTATACTAATTATTCACTGTATGTGATACTTCTTTTCACAGATAATGCATTCGCTAAAAATAGATTGCCATTTCCTCATTTGTAATTAAAAAACACATGCACATCAGTTATGATAATTACTTGTGCTATGAAAAATGTAGATAAGCCATTTTTCAATTTAAAACCATGAGTTACCTTTACTGATAACATATTTACTTTAAGAAGCATTCAGTGTGGCCTTGTGTTCACTTATTTGCTTTCCAGTTACACATTATTTTTATTTACAAACATTTTCCACATTTTTTATTCTTCTAACATAATTTTATGAGGTTCAGTTGAAAGAGTTCTAACAGACAAGAATGATTACAAATGTAAGTTAACTCACTAATAATAAAATTCTCCAAATGTGTTATGATTGCTTTCCTATTTTCTTTGTGGTCACGCTTGAGCTAACATATTTTGCTGAGTGGTAATCAAAGAATTTGTATAATCTCAGCTGCGAGAAGGACTTTATATAAAGTCACTTCCAGCCCGGCCCTTCACTTGGTGTATGACCCCCACCCCTCCACCCCTCCACCTCCAATTACAACATCCTTGACAAGTGGTTGTACAACCTCTGCTTGAATATTTCCAGTGACTGGGAGCTCACTACTTCACAATGCAGTTCATTCAATTATTTGAAAGGTCTTCCTTAAAATGAGCTGGATCTGTCTCCCTATAACTTCCACCCATTGAGCTTAATTCTTTCTGGAGCAAGTCAGAATTAATTTTTTTTTCACATGACCATTCTTCAAATAATTGAAGACATCTCATACACTTTTTTGATCTCTTCTGGCTAATCACTACCCATTTCCATCAAGTTTTCCTTGTATGTCATAGATCTGACTCTAGCCTATTTTCTAGATTTATTGAATATAACGGCCTTTCACTCTCTTTACAGAGAAGCCACACTGCCCTACTTGTTTGCCTCACTGTGAAATTCCCTCTCCTGTCTCCATACCTTTCCATAGGCTGCCCCTTATGCCCGAAATCACAGGGTCCACCCAAGTGCTATCACCTTGTTGAGGTCGTAACTGATCTATCCCAGATACTAATAATCCCTCCTACTAAAATTGTCTTATATTTACTTTGTATGTCTTTTGCATTTGCTTATATATGTACATGTTATGTTTTTTTAATAGAATCTGAGTTTACCAAAGACAGGATCGTTTAATATTTGTCTTTATATCTGCATAGTGCCTAGAACATACTGTAATAGATGCTTAAATTGTTTGTTTATTGATTGGTTTCACTATGCTTCATTATATAGGATGCCCTCCTTTGTTAGTGCCTCTTTTAACAGATGGTTCCTAGAAATTACCACAGTCCCGAGGTATACTGACCAATAAAGAGTACAAAAAAATTAATTCATATGATTGGGAAACTGTGCTACTATTAATATAGTCTAAATATTCATTCTTTTTAAAAAATATAATGCACCATTGTTTCCCTTGGGATCTCCCTAATGGGATTTTAGTTTCTGAAGTATCAAAGTAATCCCATTGTACATTGTCTCTCTGCATGGATCCCTTGTGTTGTAACCAGTTCGTTGTACATTATACATTGCTATTCTTATATACTCACCTTTACCCTCTTACTAACTCGCTTCATTTCTAGAAGCAAATTATATCACTAATGTGGGATGTAGAGGTGTTCAGAGAGGAGTAGTACCTGTGGTATAAGGGCTGCCAAGCACTTTTCAGGGTTGCTCATCTACCTTTGGTATCTACCATTCACCGAACTCTCACCTGTGACTCCAAGAAGCTGCAGCAGTTGCACCCTCATAAATCATTCTGGCAGACAACCTAAACCAGATTGAGGGTAACTGAGGGGTCTCAAACCCATTGGTGAGTTAGGGGATTGTCTACCTCAAGCATGTAAAGACTTCCCCCATCAGAATGGGCAGATGAGAACAATATATTCCAGTAACCATGAAGGTGGCTGAAGTAGGCACTGTGGAGCACCTAGGAGCTTGGTCAGAAATTGAAGATGCCAAGGTCATCCACTCTAGCTTGAGCCATCGCTAGTCATCTTGACTCTGTCCTGCCACTGAACTTTGATGACTCTGGAAGAGAGGATGAGGCTGAAGACTCTGTGCAACTCTGCCTCACTAAATCCAATTTATGCACAAGTAAAAAGATGTCACCCATGCCACATTACCATTTTTACCTGTCCAGCATTTAACTCCATCAAAATTGATGTGGAAGTGAAACTTAGAGTGAAATGCAGGATTCTTGGCTCAGTAAGAAGGCAGATGAAATTCAGTTTTACACTGATGGTAACAATCCAAAGCATTTCTATGATGCCCTGAAAGCTATGTATGGGTTGAAGACCTATGGTGCATCTCAACTACTCAGCACTGATGGAGCCATGTTGATTAGTGATAAGGACATGATCCTAGAGAGGTAGGCTGAACACTTCCATGACATTCTCAACAGACTGTCAGCAATCAATGCTGAAGCCATTGATTATATACCTCTGGTTCAAGTCAGTCCCTCTCTACCCAAACTTACAACTGAAGAAGAAGTTTTGAATGCCATTAGGCTCCTCTTATGTGGTAAAGCACTTGGTGCTGATTCTATTACAGGTGGTATTTACAAGGCAGGGGTCTACTGCTCATATAAAGGTTGACTGAAATTTTCTTGGTTATATGGGAAGAGGAAATTATTCCCCAGGAGTTCAAGGATGTCTCCATTGTTCATCTCTATAAAGGTAAAGGAAATGGTTTGTCCTGTGACAATCACAGGGTCGAGGTAGGGAGGAGATCTTCTCTCTTAGTTATTGCTGACAAGATTCTTGCCAGAGTCCTCCTTAATAGCCTTATCTTTTACCTGGAAGATGGTCATTTACCTGAGAACCAGTGTGGCTTCAGAAAGAGCTCAGGAATGGTCAAAATGGTGTTTGCTACCCAACAGTTCCAGGAGAAATGCCAAGAACAGAACAGAGGTCTACACAATGTTCATCAATCTGACCAAGGTCTTTGATACTGTCAGTTGTGAAGGTTTATGGAAAATTATGTCCAAATTAGTTTACTCAGAGAAGTTCATCAGTAATATATGTCAATTCCATGACGGCATGCTTGCCCAGGTTCTGGATAATGAATAATGCTCTCATGCTTTCCCAGTCACTAATGGAGTGAAACAAGGCTGTGTGCTTGCTCCCATGCTTTTTAGAATGATGTTTTCAGCTATGTTATCAGATGCCTTCAATGAGAATGAACACAACATCAAAGTCAGCTTCTGCACTGATGATAAATTATTAAACTTGAAAAGGCTACAAGCAAAGACTAAAGTGGAGGGAGAGTTGTTGCATGACTTTTTTGTTCACAGAAGATTGTGCACCCAATGCAGGCTCTGGGACTGAGATGCAACAAAGTTTGGATCCGATCTCTGCTGCTTGTGCTAATTTTGGCTTAACAATTAATGCCAAGAAAACACAGGTTCTCCAGCAGGCAGCATCACACCATCCATATGTGGAACCTTTGGTTACAGCAAATGGAGAAATATTGAATGCTGTGTGTAAGTTCACTTACCTTGACAGTATACTTTCCAGGGATGTATACATAGATGATGAGGTTGACATGCCATGAGCATTGCCAGAGCTAGCTCCGTGTTATGGAGGCTTCAAAGGAAAGTGTGGCAGAGAAGAAGTGACTGCCTACCAAACTGAAGGTCTACATAGCCATTGTGCTGATTTCATTGTTGTATGTCTGTGAAACCTGGACAGTATATCAGTGCCATGCCAGGAAACTGAATCACATCCATTTGAATTGTCTTAGGAAGATTATGAAGATCACCTGGAAAGATAAGGTACCAGATATTGAAGTCCTTTGTTGAGCTAAACTGAGACACCAATGGGCTGGCCACATTTCTCGAATGCCAAATGTACATTTGCCTAAAAGATTTTTTTATGGGAGAACCCACACAAGGCAGGTGGTCACATGGAGGCCATAAGAAGAGATATGAGAACACGCTTAAGGTCTCTCTGAAGAATTTTGGAATCAATTGTGAGACATGAGAGACACTGGCAAAGGACTGCTCAGCATGGCATGTCCTCATCAAAGAAGGCATTATTCTCTATGAGCAAAGCAGAATTGCAGTAGCTCGTAAGAAACATGAGATGCACAGATTTAGATACTTCTCCAATCCAAATGTTCACATGACCTATTTGTGCCTGACCTATGGTAGAGCCTTCCAAGCTCATATTGGTCTGATCAGCCACAGTTGGACACACTGTACCTTGACCCCAACATAGAGATGTCATTTTGGTCCTCTTTGAGAATGAAGGACAACAACCAACCAATATCGCTATTGTATAAATGAATGAAATACTCTTAAAATAGTAGTGACTATCAACCCCTGGAGCATTTTGCTATCTTAAGGTTTTGAACAGTGAAATGCAGCCTATTCTAGGCAGAGTGGCTCGATTCAGAAGTTGTGAAATTTTCTATTAAACCACCTTTGTTTAAATTGGTATATTTCATTTTTTTAACTAATCAGGAGTTTCTTATTCTAGATAATATGAAAATAATGACAAGCTAGAAAGGGAAGCTCTTAATGAAAACACATGTTGCCTTTCAAGTTGGGCTTGAAAGCTCAGCTACAGTTAATATTATTAGAACTTCACTATGCTTGGCAAGTTTTCCTGGGAATATGTCATAGCTAAAAATATATATTGAGCCAAGAACTAATGAGTTATAGCAATTTAATGCTAAGTAGTTCTGTTTTAATTGGACATTTTTCTGCTTTCAAATTAAAAGGAAGAGCAAAAGGTAGAGAAGCAGTACCTTAACTGTTTTTTTTAAAACCAAAAATATGTCATCCCTGATAACAAATGACCAAAGAGCCACAGTAGCTCTGCAGCTGCTGTTAACTCTACAAAAACCAGAGGGCTCACACAGGTTATCAAAACCACAGTTAACTCTAAAAATAAAATAAAATAAAATAAAATAAAACAATATAAAACCAAAGAGCTAACAGTAGTTATAAGCAAAAAGCTTTCTTTGTTCCGTTGGAGGAGGAAAACTAGACACATACGTACCGCTTACTCCCCTCCCTCCCCCCCAAGTAGGCGACACGTTTTATTGTGGATAAATCTCAGTGGCTGTGCAGTGAGCTGCTGCTCTGGCAATGGAGGGGTAACAGCAACAATGAGACAAGTTTGATTCATGGCAGGGCTTCATGACTGGAATATAGTGCTACAGGTGCTTGACCAAGCTCAGGGACCAGCTGAGGCTGGTGGGAAACAATTCTGGGATTTTGCTGTGGCTGAGTTCATCCAGAGGGTGAGTGCAAAGGATTGTTGTTATGCCAAGCTCAGGGCACAGCTTGCTTGCTGGGCCTTGGCTCTGGAAAACAGGGTGTCTCCTAATAGTAAACAGAGAGGGGTAAACTTGGCATGGGGGTCCTGACAAATGTAAAATTACATAAAATAAAATCAGATGGGTACCCGTGGAGTGAACATCCATGCTGATGAGACCCACTAAAGTGCTTAAGTATAACATGCTTCTGGGTGACCTCAGCATACTTGGCAGACTCATCTTCCTGCACTTGCTCTTTCATCTGTGTGGAGAAAGAGCTTGGCCTCTGGCTTTATTGAAGTCCCTTCCTTCCTTCCTTTGAGACTCAACACAGATGTTACCTTTCATTTCAGTTCAATGAGCATCTGTTAAGTGCAAGTAAGGCACTATGCTAGGAACTGGGTATAAAAAGACAAAACAGAAAAAAACCCCAAGGTACCCCACCCCTCCCAGGTTGTTGTTCAGTCACTTCAGTCATGCCCAACTCATCATGACCCCATTTGGGGTTTTCTTGGTAAAGATACTGAAGTGGTTTACCATTTCCTTCTCTGGCTCATTTTTACAGAAGAGAAACTAAAGCAAACTAGGTCAAGTGATTTGCCCAGGGTCACATAACTAGTAAGTGTCTAAAGACAGATTTGAACTCAAGAAGAGTCTTCCTGATTCCAATCCCAGTGCTGTATCCAGTGAGCCACCTAGCTGTGCCTCTCCACAAGGAGCTCTATTCTATTATTCTGTTGGTAACGATACACAATTCACTCAAAAAAATAAATACAACTTGGGGATGAAGCAGAGAATTAACAACTAGAGAAACCAGAAAGAGTTCTTCGTAGGAGTTGACACATGAGCTGAACTTTGAAGGAAGCTTGGGATTCTCAGAAGCAGAGGTGAGGAGGAAATGTGTTCTAGGCTTTGAGGAGAGCCTATGCAGACCCTTTCCCCCGTGAAACCTTCCCCAGCATCTTCCTTTGTTGGGGAAAGTGATCTTTCTGTCCTCAAATTTCCATAGTGCTTTATCCAGAACTTTCATTTGCACCTATCTCACTTTCTTTTGTATTATAGTTATTCTTGTGTGTATGTGTGTATAAAATATAGAACATATAATACACACACACGCACACACATTATATGTGTCTTACTCTAATGAAGCTACTCCCAGCCACCTTGACACCATTCTCCTTTTTGGCTCCTAACTTCACCTGCCACTGGGTCCTTTACTCAAGGACCTGAATCCTAGGATTCTGATTGGTGAGCCTTCAACATTTCTAACCTAACTCAGACCTACCACAATGCTACTCCTCAGCCATCTTCATGCCATGCTGCCTCACACCCCTTTTGCCTTACCCCCAACTCCTTCTCTTGTTCTGGGAACAGTAATCAAATCAAATATTTCCTTTCTAGGAAAGGATAGGTCAGTTAATTGCTTTGTAACTCCGTTTATCATCTCTTCAACTTCCTGACCTAAACAGTACCCCAATCTGTCCATTTTACATGCTTTTTTCTCCTATTAGAATGTAAGCTCCTTAATGGCAGGCACTGTCTTGTGTTTTATATTTGTATACCCAACACTCAGCCTAATGTCCAGTGCAAAGTGAGTGCTTAATACATTCTTGTAATTTTATTCATTCACTAATTTATTCATTCATGAGAGATTGTATCCTTCTTGAAAGCAAGATCTGTGTTGTATCTCCATTACTTAGCATGCTGTTTTGCATAAAGCATGTATTAAAAGGAATGTTTATGAATAAATTAAACCAGTGATCTTGAAATGTTCAAGCCAGGCAAGAGAGGGCCAACTCTAGCCCATACTATAATCAAAAGGCTTCTTCTAATCTATTGACTATGATTACATTTCATTAGGAAAAGAGAATGAATGCGTGTCACTATTTGGGACAAAATCTTTGAAGAAGAGACATATTAATGTATTTTGATTTTTGACTTGTATACAAGTGGTTGGGTTAATACTTTTTGAAAGACACCATATTCTTTTTCCCCAGAATACTCAATTTTAAAACATTTTAAACCAATCATAACTCTTAGACATAGCTATAAAATGATATTCTTACATATGACTTGGAGTATTGCTGCCTCCCATGGAAAGGATGAACAAAATAATATACAGACAGTGGAATTCCTACTGTGTTGATGGACAATGTTGAATGACACTGTTATCAACCACAAGAATTGGGATTAAGTGCAGATCCCTAGTCATTACTATTTGACTGGAGACTGCAGCAAAACAATAAATGTTCAACTCCTACCCCTGGAGAGTTTTACATATCGAACTTATATAATTTATCTGTTCCAGGCTGAAATTAGGATTACTTGATTAAAAAAAAAGACAAAGCAAAGCATCTCTTTTGATTCAATTTGGATAACCAACTGAGATAATAGATCATAGATTCAGACCTGGAAGAAACCTCAGATTTCTTATCATTTTACAGAGGGAGTAACAGAGACGCAGCAAGCTGAAATGCTGTGCCTGAAGTCACACAGATAGGGCAGGTAGTAAGTAGCAGAGTTTGAATTTGAACTCATTTCCTCTGCCCCCAAATCTACAGTACTTTCTGCTGCATTATGTCAACTAATTCATAATTAACTGAACAAGGCTATTACATGGGGGCTATGTTTAACAATCTTATTTTCTGTTTGCCTCAGAGATGTATTTCATTTCATTAAAAGAAGAAAACAGATCTGACTGGAGCACATAGATGCCATTCACCAAGACAAAAACTCTTAAAAACCTAGACAAAGAATCAAAACATTTACAATATGTTAAGTGAGATGAATTTTGGAAGCAATCTCTGATTTCATTTATGCCTAGACATGTGAGTTTTCATTAATACCTGAAAATATTTATCACTTAGATTCAACTTAAATACAGTAAACCCTTTATTTATCGGTATCATTGGAAAATGAACTATTTCATACAAGTGAACTTTCCAGACAACTGAATTTTGCCCTTTAAAGGACAAAAACTCTTCTATTTTTAGATAGAAAATTTTCAAAAATGCATTATGCATCCCTCTGCCTTCTTTATGGTTTATTAATTACTACTTAACATTTTTTCAATTAGAAGACCCTCAGATCTTCATTGTGGATATTTATTGTATAGTAATAAAATGATATCTGAAGAGATTATTAAGGAAAGGATAATTTGTTCCTTCACTACATGTCCAAACATTCCTGTACTTCTTGTGTTTGTGAACCATCTTGTATAATTTTTTGGCATCATGCCTTACTGTCAGTTGTCATTTCTTGCTGCTGTTAACATGCTTGCCTCTAGCAGTCTCTTTGTTTCTGTTCAACTGTTGATTGGGAAGCCAGATAAGCAAGTTTTTAGAATTATGTCTAAAAAGAGGGTAAATAGGCTTGGAGGAACTCTTGTGTGCTTAAAATTCAAAAGCTGTAGTGAACAAATTTTATGAATTCTGTTTTAATTTCCCAGAAGGCCTTTGCTTGCTTTTTGATTTTCAAGCTGTCTTTTGGATAAATGATCAAAATGTTGCATCCTGTTGATGCATGTTTTATTACCTATGTCTACATTTTGGCTTAGGAATTATGTACATAACGTTGAATATTTTCAGAATCACAGAATTTTAGAATTAGAATGGGCCTCATTGGTTTGGTTCAGCCACTACAACAGAGAGACAATTCCTTCTACAACATACCCAGCAATATCCCTCCAGCCTTTGCTTAAAGACCTTCAGTGAGGGAGGATCTTTTCAGTGGAGCAGCCCATTCCAACTCTGGATAACTAATTATTTGAAGCTTTTTCCTTATAGCAGGAATTTGCCTCTTTGCAACTCCACCTGCTCTTATTTTTGCACCCTGGTGCCAAAAAGAATGAATCTTACACTGACATAGTCCTACAAATACTTGAATTCAGTTGCAGTGGGAACTTTACCAGCCTATCATTGGCGTATCCACTTATAAATTTTGATAATAGTAGGAGTTCATGTCAAGTAAGGATAACATTCTTTAAGGAATATTGTTATAAGAGTTAAAAATAGTACTCCTAAGTCACATAGTTTTGTAAATAAATTTGGGAGGAAATTAAATGAATCCTCAATTTTCCACATTTTTTTTTCTTTTAAGGAAAAATGTATTGAGAAAAAGTAATTATATTAGCAGTTATGATTAAGCAAAATTCAACAAGTACCTGCTTATAACCAAGGCACTATTCTACTTACTGGGAATAGAAAAATAAAATTATATGTATATATGCAAAAATAAGTATAATACAGGTAGGCAATAACAGTGACAAAAACAAAGCAGAAGCCAAAGTGCTTTAAGAAAGTTTGAAGAGAGAGGTGACATTTTAAGCTGGCACTCAGGCTAGGGGAATTAGGGAAGGCTTCCTAGAGGGAGGTGAGAGCTGGATTATGCCATGAAGGATTTCAAGAGATCAATATGAGGATGGAATGTGTTTCAGGGATAAGACTGGAGGTAAGTTGTGGAGAGCTAAGGAGCTTGTATTTTGTTGTAGAGGCAATAAGGAGCCCTGAAGGTTCTTAAGCAGGGGGAGTGACATGGTCATACCTATGCAGGCAGTTGTGCAAAGGATGGGTTGGATAGGACAAAGGCTGGGGAGGCAAGTAGATCAATTAGGAGGCTCCTTCAAGGCTTTATCTTTTCATACCTGGGCATTTCTGAGGCTTCAGAAGAAAGAGAGAAAGCAGGTGATAGGGATTTGTTTAAAATAACTATGAATAGGGATGTGAACTTGGTGGTACTGATGCTATGTAGGACATGAGCTAAGCTCTGAGTCTATATTCTCCTGGAAACTGAGGCAGTGTAGGAGAGGATTTGTCCCTGAGATGTTGAGGGGGAAGATTTTTGTGTTTGTTTTTGCTATACCTTTATCATAAATTTGTTGTTGTTCAGTTATGTTTGATTCTTGGTGACCCTATTTGGGGTTTTCTTGGCAGAGATACTGGGGTGGTTTGCCATTTCCTTCTCCAGCTCATTTTACAGATGAGGAAACTGAGGCAAACAGGGTTTAGTGACTTGCCTAGGTCATACAGCTAGTAAGTGTATGAGTCTGGATTTGAACTCATGAACATGAGTCTTCCTGCCTCCGGGCCCAGCATTCTATCCACTGAGCCACTAGCTGCCAATGGAATAAATAGGCAGAGATAAAACTGCTTAGATCGGTGCTCTGCTAGTAAGTGTCTGAGGCTGGATTTGAGCTCAAGTCTTCCTGACTCCAGGGCCAAGGTTCTATCCACGATGCCACCTAGCTCTCTCGTCATAAATATCCCTTTGTAAAAATGAATTGATGTTAAATGGTTAAAGGAAACTGGGTCACGAGCAATTGCTGCCTAACAATAGGAGGAACACAGCTGGTGGGGACTTGAGCCAAGTGCAGTAGAAAAGAGATGTTCAAGCCCCAGCCTGGCTCTGGGATAGAGCACCAGAGTAGGTTCACTACAACAATAACTGATCGCACTTTGTATACATTATCTTATCTGTTTCTTACAATGACTCTGTGAGGCAAGTACCACAGGTATTATTATCATCTCCATTTTAGTGATGAGGAAGCAAAACCTCGGAGAGGTTAAGTGATTTGCCCATATTAACACAAATAGTAAATGTAAAAAAAAAATCCAAGTGTTTCTGACACTGAGTCTAGAACTGTATCTACAATTCCATGTTGTCTTAATATGGCTATGAATCAGATTTTTAATTCAGTTTTTGGCATGAAAAAATATTTTAAGACCAAGTTTTTTGAAAGTTTTTAAATTTATTTTTATTGTTGTGGTTGAAATCCAAAGCATTTCCTCCTTCCCCTGTAACCTTTTCTGTTCTCTCATTGTCTTCCCCTTTCCATCCCTTCATTTACCTTCTTTCCTTTTAATCTCCTATTGTGGAATTTTGATGTCTGTTGGACATCTTGAACTGTACATCCTATAAACATCTTAAATTCAGCCTACCCAAAATTTAATTAATTGGATTTCCCCCGAAATTCTCCCCTCTTCCTAACTTCCTTATTACTTTCAAGGTAGTCACCATCCTCCCAGGTTGTCACCCAGGTGTTGTAAACTGTCTAATTTCTTACCAAGTACTGTCAATTTTATCTTCATAACACTTCTCATATGTACCCTTTTCTCTCCTCTTGTACTGCCATCACTCTTATCGCTTTATGTCTAGACTATTGGAACAGCTTGCTGGTTTTTCTGTCTTAAGTCTCTCCCCAATTCTAATTCTTTCTCCATTCAGTTATCAATGTGATCTTCCTAAAGTGCAGGTCTGATCATGTCATTCTCAAATCAGCTCCATTGGCTTCCTGTAATCTCCAGGATCAAATATAAAATCCTTTGTTTAGCTTTTAAAGCCCTTCATTAACCCCTCCTACCTTTCCAGTCTTCTCACACTTTCCTCATTTCTGTATACTCTAGTCAGTGACACTAGCCTTGCATAAGTCACTATATTGGCCAATTCCATGAATTTTCAGTAGTTATCCCCTGTGTCTTGAATTAAGATCTCTTTTCATCTCTGTCTCAGATAAAATTCAGTCTTCTGCAAGGGGCTTTTCCTCCTCCTTGTTAATGCTACTGCCTTCTCTCTGAGATTATCTATAATTTAGTCTAAGTAAATTGTTTGGGCGTAATTGTTTGCATGTTGTCTTGCTCTTTGGATTGTAAGATCCTTGAGGGCAGGGAATTGGCATTTCTTTGCATCCTCAGTGCTTAGCACAGTGCCTGACACCTGGTAGATACTTAATAAATGCTTGTTGACTTGACAAACAATAGGAAAGTAAGTAAAAGCAAAACAAGAAGGAAGCCTTTCTATGTGAACCAGAGACACACTAGGAATCCCTAAAGTCTTCAATGTACCTTGTATCCAGGGCAGGAAAACTAGAGGGTTCAGAGGAAAAAGCTCCAGGGTGATTAGGATTCCACAATGCTGGAAACCATGAATGAATTTGTATACTTCTGTTTCATATATAATTCTTGTAAACAACATATTGTTGGATTATAGTTTCTAATCCATTCTATCCTTTTCTGGTTTTTTTTTGGGGGGTGAGTTTATCTCATTAATATTCATGGTTATGATTGTTAAGTATGTATTTCCCTCCTTCCTATTCTTTCATACTTTTTATTCTGTTTTCTGCTCCTTCTTTAAGAGCTTGTTTTGTTTTTGACTAGTTTCTTCATTAACCCCTTTCATTATTATTTTCCTTTTGGGTGAAATACATTGCTGTACCCAACTCTTTGTGTGTATAAGTGAATCCTACCTTTCTTTGACCAGTTCAGATGAAATTGAAGTTCAAATGTCATTCATTCTCCCCAACTTCCTCTTCCTTGTTGTATTTACTTTTAATTGTATACCCCATTTATGTGGGTACAAGATACTTTTCCCTATTCTTCATCTCCTCCTCCTCCTTTCCAGGGTATTTTTCTTTCTTATTTCCATTTTTGTTTTAAGATTATCAAAACACAACAGAATTACTTCCAGTTCCTCTAATTAGACTCCCTCTATGACCCATGATAGTGATAGAGTTCTAAGGAGATACATGTTTCATGTCTCCAACATAAGAATGTAAATGGTCCCTTATGACTGCTTGCTTATGTTTACCTTTTTATGCTTTTCTTTACTCCTGTGGTTGTATGCCAAATTTCTTACGCAGCTCTGCTCTTTTCATCAGGAAGATTTGCAGGTCCTCTGTTTCATTAAAAGTCCATTCCTTCCCTCCCACTCTGGAATTATGCCTAGTTTTTCTGGGTATTTTTCTTGATGGTAAACCTAGATCTTTTGCCTTTGGGAATAACATATTCTAGATTTTTTTTTTTTTTTTTAAATAATAGTGGTGGATGCAGTTTCTTAAGTGATCCTGATTGTGACTCCTTGGTACTCAAAATTCTTTCTTTCTGTCTTTTGGAGTATATTGGAGTATATTTTCTTTCATATGCAGGCCCTGGAGTTTGGTTAGAATTTCCCTGGGAGTTTTCATTTTGGGGTTTCTTTCAGGAGGTGACCAGTGAATTCATTAGTTTTCTATTTTGCCCTCAGGTTCTAAGACATCTAGGCAGTTTTCTTTATGATTTCTTGATATATAAGCCTCTTTTTAAAATGATCATGGCTTTCATGTAGTCATCTCTCCTCCATCTGTTTTCCAGCTGAGTTATTTTTGCTGAGATATTTCCCACTTTCTTTTTTCTATTTTTAAAAAATTTTTTCTACCTCTTTGTCTCAAGGAATTATCAGTTTCTATTTGATCATTTCTAATATCCAGGGAGTTTGTTTTTTTAATTTAAGGTTTTATATCTCTTGTTCCATGCTGATAATTCTTTTTCATGTCTTTCTTCTGTAGCTTTCCTTTATTTTCTCAGTTTTTCCCTTATTGCTCTCATTTGGCCTTTAAAATATTTTTTATCTTTTTTTCAAAATTCTTTTAACTCTAAATTTTAACTCAACTTTTAACCTTTTTATCTCCTCTAGGAGTTCTGGTTGGATTTGTGTCCAAGTTGTTTTTTCTTTGAGAGTTTGTGGATATTTTAGAATTATTTTCTGCTTCTGAGTTTGTCTCTTGGGCTTCCCTGTTGCCATAATAGCTCTTTAAGGTGAGAATCTTTTTTTGTTCGCTCATTTTTTCTAATCTACTTCCTGACCTTGGACTTTATATTAGTGCTGGGCTCTTACCCAGTTCTGGGGAGATGCCTTACTGGGCTTCTGTTCTCTTGTGTCCTGCTGTGTTCACAACTAAGGCTTGGGGAACCTGCAAGCTTTCTCCGCCTCCAAAGTGATGTGATCTAAGGTAAAGTGTGCTTACTGTTGTTCTTGTCTGGACTCTACAAGTTGCTGACCCAGGTTTGGGTCTATCACCAGGTCCTGATTTGATATTTCAGTAGATTGCCATTGGACCTGACCACCAGGAGACTCTGAAGGTTGAATGACCCAAGTGCAGTCACCCTTTGGTTTGGTTATTCTATTGCACGCTTCAGCCTGGGCTGGATGTGAGAATGGAATCCCTGCTCTGCTCTTGGGATCAGAGCTACACTGCTATTCTTTGCCTTTGAACTTCTTTGCTCAGCACATAACTTCTTTCCACTATCTCTCTGTGCAGGTCCTGTCCCTAGGAATCAGAAGGTTCTGTACATAGCTCCTGGTCAGACCCAGTCTCCAGTGCCTAAAGCCCTCTTTCTCTGTCTTTCTAAGCTGCCTTCACCTGAAGATTACCCAATGACTTTTTCTTGGATTTCCTAGTCAGAATACTGTCAGGTGTTTTTTCCAGATCTTTATGGAAGAAGTGTAGTGGAGTAACTAGGCCAGGGGTGGGGAACCTGTGGCTTCGAGGCCACATGTGGCCCTCTAGGTCCTCAAGTGTGGCCCTTTGGCTGAATCCAAACTTCACAGAACAAATCCCCTTAATAAAAGAATTTATTCTGTAAAATTTGAACTCAGTCAAAAGGTTGCACCCAAGGACTTAGAAGGCCACATGTAACCTCTAGGCAGCCGTTTCCCCACTCCTTCAGCTAGGCTGAAGAAGAACAGAAGGAGCTGACCAGCTGGAATCATGACTATGTTGAGTTCAGTTTCTTTATCAAGCAGTAATTTTTCTCTGACAGGTAATGTAAGTTATTCTTTGGTCAATTTACAAAGGAAACACTTGTGCCATTCCATAATCATTACTGTTTTTTCCCACGATGAGTTTTGTTAAGATTTTTTCCTATTTGTTCAGTTTTCACTGAGACAATTGCTTACCAATCTGGTTGAATATATAATTTAGCATGCAAATTATTGTAAAAAAACCCTCACAGTGCTTGAGTTTCAGTGAAAATTTTGCTTTGTTATTAGCAGCCCAATACATTTCTGCTAGCATCATTTGAATTGGTCATATCATGGGTTAGATTTAGGTAAATATGAGTTATGGAAATTTTGAAGTAAGATTTTGGAATAAAATCAGTGAATCACTTAAGGGAGGCCCTGGAAAATATTCTATACTCATTTATCTCCATGTAATTAAATCTTCTGATACTTGACCAACTCCACTAAAGCAATTCATCAGAAACCTTTCATCATAGTTAAGTAAAAGTCGTTTCATAGCCCTCTTTTCAAAATCTTGGAATAACCATGGTGCTTATTTGACTATTTTTGAGTCACTTTAAGTGACTTTTCAATTTAATAACTTGTCGTTTTAAGAGGTACATACTTTTATACTTGCTTTTTTAAGAAAAGAAATCATGCATTTCTGATCCAAAAGAATTTCTAGTTTAAAGTACCTAAGAATTTTCAAATATTTAAGAAAGAGATTCACACAATATTAAGGATCAATCAATAAACATTTATTAAGTGATTACTATGTGCCAAGCACTGTGCTAAGTGCTGGAGATACCTAGTTTAACTCACTTTTAAACAGATGAAGAAACCTAGAGGAGTAGAGTGACATGTGACAGGCCACATATCAATTAAGTGAATATGTGAGACTTGCTTCCAGGACCTCTGACTCCTGACTCCTGGCAATGTTCTTTCTGTTACACCTCACTTTGGTCTTATCTCTCAAAACATTTGACTGCAGATACCTATTCTTTCACCAGCAACATTGTATGTCAAGGTCCAATGTGTGCTTAACAAGCCAGAGAGTTAACATATAGGGAAAAGAGGATGTGTTTTATATATCTAAATTAGTGGGAATGTTGGTGCCAGAGACAGATGACTATTACTGAGCAATGTTGTGAAGCACAGTGAGAGCACAAAGTGTTAGCTGCTACTTTAAATTCAGCTGACCCTCTGCCCAGCAGGAAATAACCTCCCTTATCTCTTGTGGGGGACATTTGGGAATCTAAGCAGGATGGCTTGAAAAAAATTGTCACATGGCATGGAGTCTCTAGTTGCTAATAGTGTTTCCTGTGTCTGGAATGCCCTCTTCAACTCTGTGTTGAAAATTTACCTGTCCTTTAGGGCCATCATTTTTGTGCCACCTCATCTACAATGCCTTCACTGATCTCCACCACCTTCTCACAGTGCTCACTCCAAGCCAGAAATGATCTCCTCTTCAGAATTCTTATTTATACCTCTATTAAGCACTTTTGTGACCCATTTTCCATTTTATATATTTGCATCTTCACATCTCTACTAGACTGATGGTGAGCTCTTTGAGAGAAGGAACTTTCTTTATCTTTGGATCTAGTGCTGTGCTTTGCAGAGGAACTACCTAATAAAGGTTTATTGAATGAATAAATACATTAACACACATGGAAGTAGAAAAGGAAAGACACTTTTTTTGAATCAGAAAGGCAAATACTTGGACATTAAATTTGTGCACTTACTTAAATTCTAATATTGATATTGACTGATAAGATCTCTCTCTTCTCCTCACTACTATCCCTCTCTTTGTCTCTCCCTCAGTAATTCCCTCGACAATGCAAACTGAAACTCTTCTACAACACATAATCTTATAGCCCTAGCTGGGATCCTAGAAATTTAAGTGATTTCCCCATGGTCCCACAGTACATAGAGGAGGAAGGAGTTGAACACAGGTCTGACTTGAAGACCAGCCCTTTGTCCACCCACTTTGTTGTCCACTATGCCATGCAGTCTCTCTCTGCAAATCACTTAGAATCTTAGAGGCATCTGTTCCAATGCCCCTTTCACTTTCTACCCCTATTTTAAAGGTAAGGACACTGAGATACATAGAAGTTGAAGGACTTGTTCAGAGTCAAACAGGTAACACGAGAGGGGTGAGATATGGTCCCAGATTATTTGACTTCAAAATCAGTTCTCTTTCCACTGGAGCATGCTTACTCATCATGCTTCCTTATAGGACAAAATTTTTAGAGAAGTAGAATATATGTTATTATTTCATCTATTTCTCCCACCTCAGATTCTCTCAGTGTATTTCCTTGCTTTCTAACTGGATAACTCGAATTTTTAGAATCTGGTCTTTCTACTTGGAAATATTATATTAGGATTTTAAAATTTACACAGGCAACCTTACTTTTAAGGATTGTTCTTAGTGAAATAGAGAGTGATATTGAATCATTTGTTATTAATTAAATGTCATATAGTATATAATAGCTCAGATATACAGAGGTATTTATCTGACAATTTCAATTCTTCAAAAAAAAAGTAAAGGGAAAAATGTCTAAAGAGAAAAAGTAGATATTATCAAGCCCATATGCTGCACTTACTAGTCAAGACCTACTTTTAGAGTATAATTACACTTACTTTACACCTACTTCTCATCAGCTTGGACATTTAGTGCTCCATAAGCAAATTACAAGGAGTAAAATAGAAGCAGACAGCAAAGACCTTTTAGAAGCAGCTTCTCTGTTAGCAGTGAGATGAAATAAAAAAAATCGCTAAAAATGCATAGTGGTTTGGAGTTATTCGTTATAGAAAAAAACATTTTATTGCGTATCAATAGCCCTTGAAACGGCTTTATTGTGACAGAACCACACAATAGTATGATAATTGAAATCTATAATAATTATCTCAGGTTTTTAATAAAAAAATATGTTTAGGAATATCCAATTTAAGAATGCAAAGAAATATATTCTTTATATATATATATATATATATATATATATATATATATAATCTATTTCAGCCAATAATACTTGTAATTTAAAGTTTGAATACTTAAGTGTTCACTTTTGAGTTAGCTTGAAAAATTAACCTCTGGGAAAGAGCTCCTTCTGAATTGATGCTGGATAGATGATATATTTTTCTACTAGTTACCACTAGATTTTTAAAGTTTTGAGCGCATGAACTATGACTTATTTATTATTATCTCCCCCACCATTATTTAGTAAGTGCATCATTAGCATTTGTTGAATATTGAATACATGATTAAAAGATAACAGTCCCTATCAGCCATTTATTTCAATCCAGGATACATTTATTAAGTTCTTTCTTTGTGTAAGGCACTGTGCCGTGTGCTGAGGTTCTAAAAAGAAAATAAAAAACTGTCCCTGCCTTTAAGGAGCTTTTACTAAGGGGATGGGATGCAACATTCAAACAGATAAAGAGAACTATCATGATCTGAAAAGGATGGAAAGAATCCTAACAGCCAGTGGGATCAGTAAAGACTTTGCTTTGAAGATGGCATATGAACTGAGCCTTGAAGGCAGTTAGTAATTCTGAGAGGTGGAAATTAAAAGAAAGTATATGGCAGGCATGTGGGACAGCCTGTGTAGAGGCACAGAGAGATAGGTGCCAAGGTCAGTGTACAAGTAAGCTATGATGTAGAGTGCCTAAAGGGTAATATGCAATAAGCTTGGGAAGGTAGCTGAAACCACATAATTAATGGCTTTAAATACCAAGGTGAGGCATTTACATTTTATCTTAGAATAAACAGTGAACCACTGAAATTTCTTGTGCAGAGGAATGGCATAGTCAGATTTGTACTTAGAGGATTGGATTGAAGAGTCCAGACTAGAAAATCTGAAGACGAATTTAGGAGGTCATTGAAATAGACCAAGCAAAAAATGTTGAAGGTCTGAACTAAGATGGTAGTCATGTGAGTGGAGAAAGTGGAATAGATATTAGATATGTTGTGGAAATAGAACTTATGACTTATTGAATGATTGGATGGGTAAGGGAGAGGAGGAGGAATAGTCAAATGTTCAAGTGTCCAAAATGTCAAATAGGCAATTTATGATGCATGACTAGACCTCAGGAGAGAGACTGTGACTAGACACAGAGATCTGGTAATCTGAGGTTACAAAACTGGATTACTGGAAGGACAGTGGTTACTTTGTCTGAAACAGGTAAGTTTGGAGAAGGGAAGGATATAGGAGGGAAGGAAAATGAGTTTCATTTTGGAACTAAGTTTGAATTGCTTATAAGACATCCAGATGGAAATCAATAAATCATTCACTCAATCAATTGATCAATAAGCATTTTCTGAAGGTTTTCAAGCAGGGCCTCTGCTACAAGCTAATGATAAAAAAAAAGAACCTAAAACAGTCTGCCTTCAAGCAGCTTACCATTTAGCAAGTGGAGACAATCTGTGTATTTATATACTGCATACAGGGGGAAGACACTGGTAGTTGTAAGAAGGGTCATGATTAACTTCATATAGAAGATGGCACTTGAAATGAACCTCAAAGAAGACTATTGATTTTAAGAGGGGAAGAGGTAATGCATTCCTGGCATGGGGGCTTGCTAGTAGAAAGGTATGGAGTTGGGAAGTGGGTGACTCTGTTTGAGGAAAAGTAGCAAATAGGGCAGTTTGTCTGTGCTATAGTGTATACAAAGGGGAATAAAGTGTAATGAAGTTGGCAAAGTAGGATGGGGCGTTTGTGAAGGGCTTTATATGCTCAACGCAGGAATTTATATTTATTGCTGTAGGTAATACAGAGTCACTGAAGTTTATTGAATAAGAGAATGACACCATCAAAACTGTACTTCAGAAAAATCACTGGTAATTTGTAGAAGATGGATTGGATTGGGGAGAGACTGATGCCCTTCTAATCTTAGTTTCATTGAATTTGTTTGTGTAAAGCCTCTAAAATGTTATCCAAAATTATCCATTTTATTTTCTATGAAACTCTCTATCCCTTATATGGTCAGGAATGCTTCGCTTATCTATAGACCTCAAAGGCAATTTCTTTCTTACTCCTCTAATTTGTTTTTGATGTGACCTTTTATCTTTGTATCCATTTGGAGCTTACCTTTGAATATGGTGTAATGTGTTGGTCTAAACCTAGTTTCTGCCAAACTGCTATCTATTTTCCCAGTAGTTTTTGTTAAGTAGAGAGACCTTACTTCAGTAACTGGGTCTTTGGACTTATCCAATACCAAACTACCAATGTCATTTGCTTCTGTATATTGTGAATCTAATCTCTTACACTGATCAACACCACTAATTTTTACCCAATACCAAATTGTTTTGATGATTAGTGATTTGTAGCATAGTTTCAGATCTGGTACTGCTAGGTCCCCTTATTTACCTCCCATCCTTTTCTATTATTTCCTTTGAGATTCATGACCTTTTGTTCCTTCACATGTTTTTTATTTTTTTTCTAGTTCTATAAAGTTCTTTGGTAGCTTTATGGATATGGCACTTAATAAATAAATTAATTTAGAGAGTACTATAATTTTGGTTATATTGATTTGGCCTACCCATGAGCAATCCATATTAATATCATTTTTCTACTCGTCTTTATTTCATTACAGTGTTCTATACTTATATTCATATAATTCCTTTGTGTAAATTGATGGATAGATTCCTAAATACTTTATACATTCTGTGGTTATTTTAAATGGATTTTTCTTTCTTTTTGTGATTGGTTTAATTGTAATATACAGAAATATTGATAATTTGTGTGTTTATTTGATAACCTGAAAGTTTGCTGAAATTATTGTTTCAATTAATTTTAATTAACTCTCTAGAGTTCTCTACACATACCATCATATCATTTGCAGAAAGTGACAGTTTGTTTCTTTGCCCATGCATATTCCATCAATTTATTTTTTTCTTGCTTTCTTGATGTAAATCTTTAAAGCACTGTATAAATGTAAGCTGCTATCATCATCATTGTTTTGTTGGTCTATTATTTTCTGTCTCTTTTGATTCCCTCTGGTGTAAAGTATCAAAACCATAGTTGTATCACAGAAGTAATTTGGTAGAATTCCTTCTTTTGTTATTTTTATAGTTTCATAATATTGGGATTAATTGTTCTTTGAATATTTTATAAAACTCACTTGTGGGTCCATCTGGTCCTGAGTTTTGTTCTTTGGTAGTTCATTTATGTCTTGTTTAATTTCTATCTTTATGATTAGGTTGTTTACACATTCCATTACTTGTTCTGGTAATATGAGTGTTTAATTTTTTTTGGGGGGAAAATATTCATTCATTTAATTTAATTTATTCTTTTTGTTGGCATATAGTTCAGCAAAATAGTTTCAAATATCATTCTTTGTTCATTCTTCGGTTGTAAATTTCTTTTCTACTGTTTGATGATGGTTATTTGGTTTTCTTCTTTTTTATCTTTGGTCTAATAAGCTAATGGCTTTTTTTTTAAAACCAGCTCTTAGTTTTATTTATCAATTCAGGGTTTTTTTTACTTTTAGTTTTAAAAATAATTTTCTTGATTTTCAGGATTTCTGTTTTGATACTTAATTGTAAATTTTAAATTAGTCACTTTTCTAATTTTTTCCTCCTAAAGTTGCATATCCACTTGTTGATTTTTATAAAGGTGCCTGCACAACTGAGAAATATTTTTATTCTTTTATATATGCATTTAATAATCTCCAGAAGTCTATCTTAGATCTTTACAAATATGCCTGTCTCTTCTCTCTGTAAAAGACATTCATTTTACTTTCCACTCTGTCAAGTTCTGTATCTCTCTTACTTTTCAACACACACACACACACACACACACACACACACACACACACACACACACTACAAGCGCAACAGTGGGGAGAGTTGATTGAGCCAATCAAATGAATCACTCTCCATTCCACTTAAAGTATGTATCAAAGTGCTATGCCCTGATATTTTAAGCATGAAATAACAGTTCTTTGTTGAATTAATCAGTTATAGTCTTTATTTAGAGTAAGTGCAGAAAAAAAGTCCATGATCAATTTAGATTTCTTTGAAAGCCACTAGATAAAGTGGAGAGACATTTCATGTGAAACATATTAGGCACAGTTTAGAAAACTTGGTCACATACTTTGAAATGTCTATAAAATAGTAAGCTGATTTGCAGCCAGAGATTTGAGCATCTAGCAGCTTAGTATTGGAAACTTCCAGCCAAGCCTCAGAGAAGGAATCACTTGGTGAAGGGTGGAGTTGGCAGAAGAGAGTTTTTTGGCCTTAACCTTGGTATCCTTTTTACTCCACTCTGTATTGATTGGAGGAGGATCTCATGAATATTGGAGGATTTAGATTTTTCATGTGTCTTAGTCCTAGCAACATTCTTAGGACTGCAGACTCCATGTAATATTTGCATCAAGAGCCGAGGATAGACTAGACACAGGAAAGGAAGAATCAGAGTCAAGGCTCTACAAGAAGTCCAGTAGAAAATCTATATCAAATTTAAAACAAAAACAAAAACATCTTGAGGACTGCAGTAAAAGGAATTCTAGGAGATGTTAGTTACCCCTTTACTACAAAATATGCTCTCTAAACCTGATGGAGTTAAGCCCACTTTCCCCTGGACTCTTTAAGCAGCATAGTACCTGGCATTAGCAGGCACTTAGTAAACGTTTATTGATAGACTGACTGGTGGGAGAGTGCTATGGACTTTGTTTTTGTACCAAATATTTTTACTTAGTAAAATATCATTTTCTAAAAGCTAATTAAATTTGACTGACTCATACCAACTGATAGTCAATGAAGTAAAGCACACCAGTTGGGGCTTGTGAACTATAGTACTAGAAAATCATCCTCAGACTCAGGAATATCTCTAGGACCCTGAAGGGAGACGTTGAAGTCATCCCCTATGGTTCTGACCTGTCAACACTAGTTTCCATTGGGAGAGTAGTTCCAGAGTCTATATTTGCTGTAGTAATTAAGGTTAGGGGTAGGGACTGAGCCTGTAATTTCATTGGTGTAGAGAGCTCCCAGTGAGGAACTTTTTTAATAACAATGTAGGTAGTCTTTAGGAAGTTTCCTAGAACAGCACTCAGATATTGTGACTTTCCTAGGGATATCTTGTCAGTTTGTGTCAGAGATAGGATTTGAACTCAGGCTTTCCTTGCCATGAAGACCAGCCTCTCTATTCATTATACCAGCTGCCTTTCATGCCAGGTAAGTATCAAGTAATTTACGGTGTGTGTGTTTGAAGATTTGGGGAGTAGCACTGACAACTGGGATAAGTAAGAATGACTTCTTATAGTATGGTAGCCCTGTAAATGACCTTTGAAGAGAACTATAATTTTTATAGGGAAAACTGAGGAGGTATTGGGATAACTTGTAAAAATGCAAGGAGATGGATATAGTTTCCTGTCTGACGAATGATAAGGAGACCAGCTTAATTGGATATACTATGTGATGAAGTGGAATAATGTGAAATAAATCTGGAAAAGTAGGCTGGAGCAAGAATGTGAGGAGCTTTACCAGCCAAATGGAGGATTTTGTGTTTTACGCAGAAGTAATATGAAGTCACTAGAGCTTTTGGAGAAGGGAAGTGATGTCATCAGACCTGTACTTTAGAAAGATTACTTTGGCAGCTATGGGGAGAAGAGGTTGTGTAGCAGAGAGACTTGAGGCAGGGAGATCTGCAAGGAGGCAAACTGAAGTAGTTCCAGCAAGAGGCCATGAATGGCCTCTTTTCTTGGTAAAGTAGGAAGCAAGGTCCTCTGCTGAAAAGGAAGGGATGAAAGGATATTGTTGGAGCTTTCAGGATAGAAGAAAAGCTTTGAAACAGCTGCTGTGGGAAGCATAAGAGCCAATTAAGGAAAAATAAAAGGATTTTAGGGTAGCAATTAGGGTCAGTTAAGATTAGATCACATAAATCTGGAATAAATCCAATCATTCCTCTAGCAAAATTCAATATTCCGAAGTAGGAATAGTAAAAGTGAATGGTGGAAGTAAGCAAATATTTAACAGGGCATTGCCAGCTAAAGGATAACGCAACAAGGAAATGAAAATGAGAATCAAGAATTGAGGATAGTGTGTTATTGAACTATAGGATCAAGAATGGGAAGGAAAGAAGTTAAGTCAGAGAAGAGGGAAAGGTAGAGTGAATGGAGATTACAGTAAGGACAGAGAGCAGGTTGAGGATGGATGAGTCGCAGGGAGAGGGAAAGAAAAGCAGTTGCTGTGTAAGTAATGCTACAGTGCTAGATGTCTCAGGCCCTCAAGTTACCCTTTGAATGAGGGACACATTAGACATAGCCCTCTGGAGACTGCCCAGCCAGGATGAATTCGAATTGGGAGGTACTGTTTACTTGAAACATATCATTGTTATGGAGAGAGTGCAAATATTATTCCCTTCCCCCCCCCCCCCTTTTATGACTAGTAAGTGTCAGAGCTAGGATTTAAGCCCAGGTCTTAGTCAGAATCGCGATTCTCTGTCCCTTCTTGGCTCTGCTGTGACTCTCTAGACTTTGCCATCATGCTTCAATTACCATTTTGCCTCAGAATCTGAACGCCAAGAAGATGAAAGGACAGATTTCATAACTGTATCAGCTAAGCTTAAAGCTGGATGTGGTGGATATAATTGATGTTAAGGAGTAGTCAGTGGAACAACTTAACAGCAGAGATTCAGAAAAGTCACCCAGTGGATCAGCTAGCTTGGCTGAGATAGCATATTTAGTGAGAAATTAGTTAAAAATACTGTTGATCAACCTACCTTAACAGTGGAAGCATCTGTCATCATAGAAATTGTGTTAATCAAAGAACTTTTGTGGACAATTCCTGAGTCAGAAAGAAGATACCCAAGTTTATAATTCCACAGTCTCCAAGCACATGAGCTTTCCTTACTCATGTACCTCCTTGACAGGTTTCTAAAAAAAATGTGCATCTTTTCTCCCCTGTAGATACTGAGTGTGTTGGTAGGAGAATGTGGCCTAAGCTTTGTGAGGTATTTGTTATTTTTGTATTGGCTTTAAGTATGTTAGCTATATATCTTTCATCTTATTTTTAAGTAAATAGTTATATTTAAGGTAAAAAAGTATCATTGTGAGTGTCTGATTTTGTGTAAATGGAAGCTTATTGGTGGAGGTTTGGAAGATAATGTGTGTAGAGGAGTGTAATCTTCCATAAAGGTTACCCCTTGGATGAAGGCAAGTGCCAATATGCCCTGTGAGAGAGGTGTGAGGTGCTACCATCTGGCTAGCCATCCTATGTACCCATTACACGTGGAAATAGCTTTGGAAGTATCCCAGAAATGGCAGTTTACACATGTGTCATCTACACAGATTAAGATAGTTTTCAAAAAAGACTAGACATTTTAATGAGAAAATAAGAATAGAGAAATGAGACTGCTTGTTTTATCCTGATTCTTACTTTTACCCAAAGCCTAATAGCTCCATATTGCTTCCATACCCTGTCTCTATGTGCCAAGGGAAATATTGGTATTGTGATAGCCCTTCCAACTTTGTGATCATATTTGTGGCTAAATTACTAAAAACAAAGGAGAACTGTGACCTCTTTCAGATGTGTGTGTGGTATAGACTATTTAAAGTTTGTCAGACACAGGCTGATGAATGATCTTACTCATCCAAAAGTTGACTTTTGTTATTTAATCCTCACACTGATACAGCAATGTAGTCCATTCATAATCTTTTCTATAGAGCAGAGGACATGGGACTTTCAGAGTGGGGTGGCTGACAGAATTCTGCTGAACGGGAAGCTCTGGAATCTCTCATGAATTTAATTGTATGTAAGTATAACCAAAACAAAATATTGGAGTTCTAATAAATAAGGAAATATATAGATAGGTTAATAATTAGCAAATATAAAAAAAGAAGACAGGCAGATCTAAATACTTTGTCATTTTTTGAAGAGCCCATTAAGAAAAGTTTTGGAAAATCTTTTTTATTTGACTTTATCTGATGAAATTAGTATGTATAGTTCCAGGATGAAATACTTAAATATTTCCAAGAGAATTTTGACCCAGTGTTGCAATCCCCAACCTATCCATCCTTTCTCATGCTGGGCTATTCTTGTCGATCTTCTCTCATTAAGTCTTCTATAGAAAATCTCCTCAATCTGCTGGAGTCCTTTTTATAGGACTAAAATATTTTTGATCTCTCAGACCCCCCTGAAAAGGTCTTGGAGATGCTCAGGTAACCCCAAATTGCGCTCTAAGAACCACTGCTACATGCCATTGAATCCATTTTTTTTTCTTGTAACATTAAACTCAGTTATTTTGGGTTACAAGCCCATATCTTTTGCCTTTTGGAATATTGTATTCAAAAAAATGTACTCTAATTTATAGCAGGAACTGCCAGGTCTTGTGATCTGAACTGTGGTCCCGTGATACTTGAAGTCTTTCTTTCTGGCTTTTTTGGTAGGGTAGTATCTTTCTTTGGCATGGGAGCTTTGGATTTTGGCTATAACATTTCTAGGACTTTTACTTTGGAGATTCCTTTGAGGAGCTTACTATGAGATTCTTTCTATGTTTTCTTTGTCCTCTGGTTCTAATAGATTTGTGAAATTTTCATTTGTGGTTTCTTGAGATATTGTCTATACCATAATCTCCACTCACTTAACCTTTGCCTTTTCTCTGAAGACATGAGCTCTTCTCTGACTTAATTTCTTTCCTTCCAGTTCTTGACCCTATATAGTTCGACTGTACACTATCCTCAAATCTTGATTCTCTTTTTGATTTCCTTGTTGTATTGTCCTTTAGCTGGCAAGGCCCTGTTAAATCTTTTTTAATATCATGATTTATGGTAATTATTAAATTATTGCTCCTTGGCTTGTTTTCCTGGACAGTTGTTTTTTGATTGCAGATACCTTAATTTTTTTTTCTATTTTTTCCAACTTGTTTATTTTGTTCTAATATTTCTTGTCTCATGGAGTCAATGATTTCTGTTTGGTCTATTCTAATTTTCAGGGAATTTATTTCCTGGATTTAACCACTTTCTTCTTTAAGCTATGTATTCTCTTTCCAATTCTTTCCTCTAGAGCTTTTATTTCTTTTTGGTTTCTTGCTTCATTTCTTTTAGGTATTTATGGAGTCATTGTGGATAATTGATTTTTTCCTTGAGTCTGTTTGCAATTATGGAATTGTGGAACCTCTTCTAGGTAGGAGTTTTGGATTATCTGTGAATCTAGAATAAATCTTTATAGTGATCAGTGTCTTCTATTTATTCAATTCTTCAGCCTTAGTTCCTGAATTGAGGCTTTGTGCCAGGGTCAGGTCCTGACTTACTGCTTCACTTTTGGGTGGTGTGGTATGGCCTGTTCAATCTTGATATAGGTCACCTATGTTTCTTTTTAGACTTCCAATTTCTGGAGTTCCCCTAAGTTATGATCACTGGTAGGTTTTTAGACTCCCTTACATCCTTGAGGTTCAGAGAACTGGATCTTCAGGTTCTTCTCTGGTATCTCAGAACAGAGTGCTTTGGACCTGGGATTTCCTAGACCTAGAGTGTCTCATTTGAGTTTCTGATCAACTTGGGGCTTTCGCAAGGAAACCCTCTACTCTTACAGCCTTTGGGTACAGATGTTTGTAGGCTCTAGGTTTCTCAGACTAGAAATGCTCAGTGGGCTTCATTCTTACTTGCCTTACTTTTGCTATGGGCTTCTGGTTGACTTTTTGTACAATTCTAAGGTGGGTGAAATGATTTATTTTAGTTTCTCATTGGATTTTTTGATTATCATTTGAACTATTGCTGTTTTTATTTTTATTTTTTCTACAGTAAGTGTGTTGGTCCTAGGTTGCCTATTTCTTTTCAGGTAGCCATTTTAGCCAGAATTCCCATGTCTATATTCTGAACAATAGGCATTCTGAATCAGTTTTGTTTTTTTTTTTACTGGGAAGACTGTTAGGTTAATCACTTGAATGAACACTGAGGCAGCTAGGTGGGGGCAGGGAATAGAATGCTAGATTTAAATCCATTTAGACACTGTGTGAATGAACAAGCTGTCCAACTATTTTAAACCTCAGTTTCCACATCTGAAAAATGGGAATAATATTAGCACCTACTTTACAGGGTTGTTGTGAGAATCAAATAATATTTGCAAACTTTTTTTGCAAACCTTTAAGCGCCATATAAATACTAGCTATTATTGATGAAGCCCTGTAGTATGAAAGGGTTTGATGTAATCGTTACATTGCCATTGGCAAAGTTGAGCATCAGGAGCTTCTTACCATCTATAGGGAATTTCTCTTTCATTTGTACTTTGTAGATCATGGATTTTTTGTTTTTTGTTCATTTGTTTTTTACATGTAGTAAATGCTTCTGACAAGTATAGGTTTTGTGTTTTGTACCTTGCTTGATATAAATAATCATAGCATTATTCCACCCTCCAAGATGAAAAGTTTTTGAAATCTAGAAATGAATTAGAATTGAAATAAAAAAAGAAGCTGAGATTACAACTTATTAGGATTTAGTAATGAAATGATTAAAGCAAACATGTACCATCTAGTGGCGAAAAAGAGATATACTTGTTAAATTTCTCTTTATTGGCTATTGACAGAGTAGATGGAAATTAACCTCAGAGGGAAGACATCAGCAGTGGAAGGGAGAGGAAGGGATAGGAAGTGAGAAAGGTCAATTAATTTGAAAATAGTGAGAAAGATACATTAGAGGGAACCCAAGATTAGAGGTGGGAAACTAGTTAAAAGAGCATAACAGGTGCTGAATAATATTAGCTAACTTATTATTATAATATTATTATTATAATATTAGCTAATTTAGTGCTTTATGGTTTATCAAGTACTTCAATCCAATAATGTATTTGATTCTTATTGCTTCCTCATGAAGTGGGTACTATAGATATTGAATTCTGTTGGGGGGGGAATTGAGTCTCAGAGAGCTTAAATCCATTGTCATGTAGCTAGTAATTGTCAGAGATCTCTCCTAGTTTTGAGTCCAATACACTTTTCACTATACTATGTTTCATAAGTGTTGGACTCCTTTCACCAAACTAGTCCAGGTGAAAAGCAATGAGAACCTAGACTCAGATGGCATTAAGAATGTAAATGAAAGGAAAGATGTGAGGAATATTGTAGAAGTAGACTTGATAAGATTTGGTGATTTTTTTTGAGGTGAAGAGAAAACAAAAAAGTCAAATAAGATATTTTAATTTTGACTAGTTAAATGAGTCTTTAATTCCCTTTGTCCTTAATACTTACATGATAGTTCATTTTGCCTTTTGATAGCTTATCTATTTACTAGAAAAGATCTCAAGTTCGTTGTTCGTTTGTTCCTTCCTCCTTTCTTCCTTCCCTCCCTCCCTCCCTCCCTCCCTCCCTCCCTCCCTCCCTCCCTCCCTCCCTTCCTCCCTTCTTTGTCTTTTTTTCTTTTCTTTTCTTTTCTTTTTTTAGGCAATTGGGGTTAAGTGACTTGCCCAGGGTCACACAGCTAGTAAGTGTCAAGTGTTTGGTCTGAGGCTGGATTTGAACTCAGGTCCTCCTGACTTCAAGGCCAGTGCTCTATCCACTGCGCCACCTAGCTGCCCCCCCTTCTTTCTCTTAAGCACCGTTAGTGCATAATACAATTTCTCACACATGGTAAATAGTTAATAACATTTCACTTTTGGATAGCAAGTTTTCCCTCAAATTAAGACTAAATATGCTTTTTTTTGCTACTTCTATTTATTTCCATTAGTTTTGCCTTGTGGGCAAAGTTAATTGTTACATTGGCCAAAGAATCAAACTTGGGCCTCCGACAAAGCAGGCAAGAATTCCATCACTGAACCACAATGCCAGAAGATTTTGTATAATGTTAATGTTTGCATGGGAAGATATCTCGTTAAAGGGAAGTCTTAAAGGATTGTTTTATTTTACTGTCAAAAGTTTTTGGTTTTGTAATCCATAGGCTTATATACTTTAGACCAGAGGTGTCAAATTTGTGACCTGCAGGCTGCTTGTGCAAAACTCTCCAGTGCAAGTATAATCCCAGATTAAAATGTAATTGGTAAATATTTAACAAAATAAATGGAAATGTAATACCACTTGGATAATATTGATTTGTGGTTTTTTAATTCAATATGTAGACAGATACATGGTACAAGGATAGAGTGCTGAGCCTCGAGTCAGGTCTTTTTCCTGAGTTTGAATCTGGCCTCAGACACTTACTAATTGTGTGATCCTGGGCAAGTCACTTAATCCTGTTTGCCTCATCTGTAAAATGAGCTGGAGAAGGAAATGGCAAACCACTCCAGTATCTTTGTTAAGAAAATTCCAAAAAGGGGTCATGAAGAGTCAGACATAACTGAAATAACTAAACAACAATTCAATATGTAACCTGAAGGAATCTATTTCTGTTTGAGTTTGATACCATTGTTTCTACCTTTCAGGCAATTATGAGTCTATGAAGATACTATCTGCTGAAGAAAATTATCTGTGAAAGTCTGCCTGTACCTTTATACTATTTTAAAGGTTATTCTTGATATATTTATAGATCATTCAGATGAAGATTTTGCAGTGAAAAGAAAGTAGGACTATGGGGCAGTAATAGTTGGTGTCTGTCTGTCTGTCTGACTTATATCTTGTATTATGTTTTTTCCTCACTCCTTTGGTATGCTGCTCTCTTAGACATACCATAAATTCAGTTCCTTGATGCTTTCAAAAATATCTTGCTTCTGGCATGAATTTATACTCTATGTGCTTACTCTCCTTGACTAAATCTTTTAAAATACCATTTATATTTCATATGGCACGTGGGTCTTGAGGTGTTGAGTTAAAATGTTTTACTTCTACTATGTAGATGGAGCTCCTATAATTTCAAAATAATGTCTTCTCATTGTTATGTTTTCTTCTCATTTGTTATTTATTTTAACCTACCAGTTGATGTTCTGAGTATTCACAGGCAGCTGTTTGGAACAGACTTCCATAGCACTGACCAGCTGCTGTATTAAGATATAGCCAATTTAATTTTGTTACAGGTTCATTTACTGCTTTTGCCTTCTAATTTTCTTCATGAAGAATCTATTAAAGACACAGAAATGAGGCTTCTGAGTAATCTTTAGACTCCTTTATGCCTTAATCCTTAGCCATTTTTTCAATGACTTCTCTGTTCACCTTCTCATTGATTGTAGTAACCAAATCAGAGTAAAAGTATTACTATCTTACATATTTTTAGTAGAAATTGTCTACTTCTTTATAATCAGCAAGAGATGTTGACCTTTAAGTTACATTTATTATCATGGTGGTCTTTTTGATTACAGTCATCATAAAGCCTGAAATGCAAGATGACCAAGTATCCCATCAAATATTTCTTGTTACCTTTGGTTACATAATGAAAGCAACACTCAATTTCCTAATTCCATCCTCAGAGGAAAATCTATAAAGGTAGATAATGAAAATTGGCTACATCTTAACATACAAGAAGCAACTGATTACTGCTATGGAAGTCAGTTCCAAATCAGGTGTCTGTGCGTAGTTAGACCATCAACTAGTTAGAACATAGGTCAAAAACAGTAACAAATTAGAAGAAAGGATAAATATGAGAATATATTATGCTGTAATTTCTTCATGTCTCTGCTTAAGTTCTATAGCAATAAGGTTAATGTCATTGTTATTTCCTCTAGAAGAACATCAACTTGTAATTATTGAGGCAATGGAGTTTAAATAGCTATGGACTGGGACACTCAAGGTCTAAGTAGAAGTTGGTTCAAGTCCAAGGATGTAACAGAATGTCCCTCACTGATATTCGATATGACCTTGTGAGCTTTGTCTTAAAAATATGCTGTTGCAAGCATGATCTCTCAAGGATATGGGAGAGAGGCACAGAATGTTACTGATTAAGTGGAAAGAAGCAACAGTGGCTATGCAAAGAAAAGATAACTGGAGAATAATTATTATCCTTATGGATAGTTAGATAGTTAATTAGCATTTATTAGTTGTTTACTAAGTGCCAGGTACTATGGCAAGTACTGGATATATAAAGAAAGGTAAAAGATAGTCATTGTTCTTGAGGATTTCACAGGTTAATGGGAATGTGTAAACAACTATATGCAAATAAACTATATATGGTATAAATCAGAAATAATAGAGGGAAGACACTAGAATTAAGGGGAATTTGGAAAGGTCACTTGATGAAGATAGGATTTTAGCTGGAACTTGTAAGAAGCCAAGGGATTCAGATGAGGAAGAAGATCATTCAAGGCATGCTGGACAGTCAGTGAAAATGTCCAGACCTGGGAGATGGATTATCTTGTTCAAGAAACAAAAAAGAGTCCAATACCACTGGATTTCAAAGTGCAAGGGGGAGGAGATATAAGGTGTAAGAAGACTGGAAAAGGAGGGCAATTTATGGAGTGCTTTGAATGCCAAATACAGGAAGTAATATGGAGCCACTGAAATTGATTGAATGGGGTGGGGATGACATAGATCTGTGCTTTAGAAAAATCATTTTGATAGCTGAGTGGAAAATGAACTAGAGTGGGGAGAGACTTGTTGCAGGGAAACCAACCATTAGGCTATTGCCATAGTCTGAGCATGAGGTAATGAAGGTGTCTACCAGGGTGGAAGCAATGTCAGAGAGGGAAAAGGAGAAAAGTAGAGGAGAGATGTTACAAAGGTAAAATTGACAGAACTTGTCAAAAGGTTAGATGTAAAGATGTGTGGGAGAATGAGTGAAGAATTGAGGGTGATACCTAGGTTGAGAGCCTGGGCATCTAGAAGAATGGTGGTTCCCTTGATGGTAATAGGGAAGTGAGGAAGAGGAAAGTGAGGGGAAAAGATAATGATTTCAGTTTTGGTCATGTGAATCAAATATGTCTATGGGACATACCTAGTTTGAGATTCCAGTAGGCCATTTGAAATGTGAGTTCTGAGGTCAGCAGAAAGCCTAAGGCTAGATAAGAAGATTTGAAAATTATCAGCACAAAATTGGTAATTAAATTCAGGGGAGCTGATGAGATTATCAAGTGAAATTGTAAAGAGGGAGAAGAGAAGAGGGCCCAGGACAGAACCCTGTGGGACACTAACAGCAGTGGGTATTCAATGAAGATCCAGGAAAGGAGATTTTAGGTATGAAGAGAACTAGGAGAGTAGAGTCATGAAAACCTAGAGAGAAGAAGAGGGTGACTGACAGGGGTAAAGGCTTCAGAGAGGTCAAGAGGATGGGGATTGAGAAATGGCCAACTAAATCTGTCAATTAAGAAGTCATTAGTAACTTTGGAGAGAGCAGTTTTGGTTGAATGATGAAGCTGGAAAACAGACTGTAGAGATTTAAGAAAAGAATGAAAGGAAATGAAGTGGAAGCATCTATTGTAAACAGCCTTCTCTAGGAGTTTAACCACTAAAAGGAGGAGAAATAGGGGACAATAACTAGTGCAGATGGGTGGATCAAGTGAGGATTTTTTGAGGGTGGGGGAGACAGTAGGCATTAAGGAAATAGCCAGTAGGCAGGGAGAGATTGAAGATAAGTGAGAGGGCAGGGATAGAAGGGGGAGCAATCTGTTTCGGAACGTGGGATGGAATGAGATTACTTATACAGGTAGAGGGGTTTGTCTTGGCAAAGAGAAGAGCCACCTCACTATGTGAGATAGGGATGAAGGAGGAGGTAGTGGCTGAAGGCATCTGTGTAAAGTGAGATGAGGAGGAGGAGAGAAGAAGAAGCTCTGTGAATGGACTCTTTTTTTTTTCATTAAAATATGAAGCAAGGTCCTTATCTGAGAAAGTAGAGAGAAGGGAACTATGGGAGGTTTGAGTAGGAATGAAAAGGTTTGGAAATACTCGTATGGGGAGTGAGGTAGTGAGTTAATTAAGGATATATAAAAGGATTTCCTTACAGCAGTGAAAGCTCAATTGAGGTTATGCAACATAAATTTGTGGAGGATCCAGACAGTACGATTTCATGATTTTCTCCAGTTTTAATCAATAGCACACATACAGGAATGAAGACAGTGAATGGTTTAGTCTAAGGCTGAGGCTTGGAAGATCTGTAGTGGTTATGATAAGGAAACAAGGGATTCAAGAAAAGAAAGTATAGTATTGAATTGATTCACCAAAAGATCAAGATGAAGAAGAGACAAGAGTGTAGCCAACATAGGGTTGATGACCTTGGAAAGAACTGAGTGGTCAAAAGAGTTTGGATGAAGAGCTTCTCTGTGTTGTTATTGTGGAGTAGTTTCACTTGTGTCTGACTCTCATGTCTATTAAGCCAGATACCGCCAAGAGTTAATAGATATGATATAGAATATTTCACTGGGGGAGAGGAGGAAACTTCACAAGAGACCACATCGAAGGAGAAAAGTAGTAATAAAATATATGGCTGAAGATACCTATACTCAAGGGTATAAAATAGGATTAATAATGTAAATTAAGGATTTTAATGTAAACAGGCAACTTCAACGTATCACTAACAATTGGTTGGATGTAATTAATGAGTGGAATATGGCAATGGTAGGGCACTGGATAATGTATACATTATTTAAAAGGAACCTATATTAAAAGATATTGGTGCTTCTCAGGATATCTAAGGAGGAGGAGGGTTATAGTTTACTGGTAGATTTAAACAGGTTTGCTTTCTTTTATGCCTTTATGTAGGTTGGATAATTAGCAAAACTAGAGTCTGACCTGGGTAAGTCTCTAGACTTTTGAAAAAGTACTGCTCAATTACCTGGTTCCCTGAGTAGGAACCTCAATTATGTGTCTGCCTCTGTGTCTTTTCCCTGCTGCACTGATTTTCACAGAAGCAGCTGGGGAAAGCGTGTATGACTGCATGTCCTTTCCCTTGGTGTCTGGCATCCTGTGGTAGCACTTGGTACCATCTCCAACTGGCAAGGGATTCGTTTTCTACTTAGGGATAAATTTGTAATGAAAAGGCCTTTCAGATACAGTCCTGGCTGTATTGCTGATACAGGATTTGTTCTGAGACTCCATCTTCTAACCCTAAAGGGTATATTTGAGAGCCTAAATGTGACAATAAGAACCTTGGAAAGATATCTCCAGTCCATCTGAGAATTCACAATATATATTGAAGAAGAAAAACAGACATAATATGACATATATGCTCTTTGGGAGAGTGGATTTCAAAGAGTTCATACAAATGGTAGGATTTTATAAAGGAACTCTTTTCCAAGAGGAATAGAATGCTTTTAAGTATGAAATTCTGTTGACACAAACACAAATTATTCCAGTGAGCAAGCAAAGGAAGAGCTATGTAGGTAGATAATATTCAGGGAACTAGCTAACCATGTTAGACTTTTTTTTTTTTTTGGTGAGGCAGTTGGGGTTAAGTGACTTGCCCAGAGTCAGATAGCTAGTGAGTGTCTGAGTCAGATTTGAACTCAGGTCCTCCTGACTCCAGGGCTGGTGCTCTATCCACTGCGCCGCCTTACTGCCTCTAGACTTTTTTTTTAAAGACATATACAAAAGACAGAAAAGGTAAAGTACTTTTTGTTAAAAATGAAAGAGTTATAGAAACACTTGAGGGCAATTACTGTAAGCTTGCTCTTCTCCCCTTTTCCTTATCTCATGCCATTCATATGCCTTCTACTACTATCTCCTCCTTCACTCCTGTCTCACATGGAGAGGTGGCCTCACTCCTTACCAAGACTAACCCTTCTACTTTCACAAGTGATCCTGTTCAGTCCTGTCTCCTTCAATGGATTGCCCCCCTCTGTCATAAGGCTTAAAAAGGCCAAGGTCTCCCACTGAAGCCTGGACCATCTCCAGTTGTCCTGGCCACTGGACCCAGATGACTCTGGAGGAGAAAGTGAGGCTGATGACTTTGCACAGCCCTCCTTCACTTAAATATAATTCAATCACAAGTCATGGCATCATCTTCCTGATATCATGGTCCTCTTTGAGAATGAAGGACAGGGGGCAGCTAGATGGCATAGTGGATAGAACACTGGCCCTGGATTCAGGAAGACCTGAGTTCAAATGTGGCCTCAGACACTTGATACTCACTAACTGTCTGACCCTGGGCAAGTCACTTCACCCCATTGCCTCACAAAAAGAAAAAAAAAGACAGAATGAAGGATAAACTGCAACAACATAACAACACACAACACAACTCCCTTTGCTGTAGGTTTTCAGAATACCACTCTCTCCGGGTTCTCTCTACTTATCAGAGTACCCCTCAGTCTCCTTTGTTGGATCCTCATCCAGACCATGCCATCTAACTGTAGATATCCTGTAGAGTTCTGTCTTGGGCCCTCTTCTCTTATCTCTCTATGGTGATCTCATTAGCTCCTATGGATTTAATGACCATTTTTATGCTGATGATTCAAAAATCTAACTATCTTGCCCTAACCTTTATGCTGAGCTTTAATCTTGTATCTCCAACTATCTTTAAGACATCTTAAATTGGGTGTCCTCTAGACATCTTAAACTCAGCATGTCCAAAATTGAATTCATTACCTTTATCCCTAAGCCCTCCCTGCCTTCTACCTTCCTTATTACTATTGAGTTTAACACCATTCTCCTTGTTCCTTAGGTTTGCTACGTAGGTTTCCTCCTTAACTCCTCAGTATTGTCACCCTTACCCCACAATATCCAGTCTGCTGCCAAAACCTGTCAATTTCACTTTTGCAACACCTCTCAAACCTTCTCCTTTCTCTCCTCTAACACTGCCACCATTCTGGTGCGGGCTCTCATCATTTTATACCTGAACTATTGCAATAGCCTGCTGGTGGGTCTGCCTACTTCAAGTCTCTCCCCACTCCAATCCGTTTTCATAAATCGGAGGTCTGACCATGTCACCCCCCCCAATAAACTCCTGTGACTCAAACTTCAGGATTCAATACAATATCTCCTGTTTGATGTGAAAGCCCTTCATAACCTAGCCCCCTCTTACCTCTCCAGTCTTCTTACTCTTTATTCTCTGCCACATACTCTTTTATGTAATATCCTTGCTGTTCCACAAACAAGACAGTCCATCTCTTGGCTCTGGACTTTTTTTTTCTGGCTCTCCCCCATGCCTGGAATTCTCTCCCTTCACCTTTTGGCTTCTCTGACTTCCTTTCACTCCCAACTAAAATCCCATCTTCTATGGGAAACCTTTCCCAACCTCTATTAATTCTAGTGCCGTCCCTCCTTTAATTATTTCCCAGTTCATCTTGTCTATAATTTGTTTGCAGATATTTCTTTGGTGGTTGTCTTCTCTGATAGATTTTGAGCCCCTTTAAGGCAGGACCGTTCTTTTGTCTCTTTGTGTATCCCCTGCCCTTAGCACAGTGCCTGGCACACAGTGGGCTCTTAATAAATATTTATTGACTGACTGAATCTTATACGCTGAGGACATAAAAATAAAAATGAAATAGTCCTTGTTATGAAGGTCCTTATATTCTGTCAAAGGAAACCAAATATATACATAAAAGCAAATAGAAAATATATACAAAATACATGCAAAGTAATTTTTGTGGGGACACTTGCATCATGTGTGTAGCAACAGAATCAAAAAAGACCTTTTTAGAAAGTTACAGATGAGCTGAGCTTTGAAGGAAGCTAGGGATTCTAAGAGGTAGAGGTGAGGAAGTAATAGATATTAAGCATTGGGTACTGCCTGGGTGAAGGAATGACAGTGGGGGAGATGGAATGTCATCCATGGGTTTGGTATATAGTATAGAATATATGAAAAAGCAATGTGAAATTAGTTGAGAAAGAGAGAGAGAGAAAGAGAGAGAGAGAGAGAGAGAGAGAGAGAGAGAGAGAGAGAGAGAGAGAGAGAGAAGAGAGAAGAGTGAGCAAGCATTGTAATCCCATTCAACAATCATCAAAGGTCTACCATATCTAACTTTAAAAAAAATTCTATTCAGGTCCTTAATTGTTTTCTTATTTACTTTTTGATTCAATTTGTCTGGATCTGAAAGGAGTAAATTGAGGTCCCACCTATTATAATTTTATTGTCTATTTCATCCTCTAGTTTAGCTTTAACTTTATTTAGATACGGTGCCATGTGGTACATATATTAAGTATTTAAATTAATTCATCACTTCTTAGCATAATGTACACTTTTTTTTAGCATAATGTAGTTTTCTGGTTTATTTCAAACAAGCCTATTTTTGGTGTTGTCTTGTCTGACAGCTTAATACCATTGCTTTTTTAGTTAAGCTAAGTTATAGATTTTTCTTCAGCCCCTTATTTTTTTTATGTGCATCTCCACTTAAAGTTAGTTTCTTGTAAATAATATATTGTTGGGTTCTACCTTCTAATCTATTCCTCTATCCTTTTCTTTTTTATGGTTGAATTCATTCCAGTCACATTCACAGTTTTGATCATTAGTTGTGTATTTCCCTTCATCCTGCTCTGTTATCCTTTTCTTCTCTTTGTTTCTCACTCCCTCTTTACAAAGAAAATAGTGGTTCTCAAGGTTCAACATCAGTGCTCTGTGCTTGATGCAGTCTACTTCTGCCCCATTGCACCTCTTCTCTTTCCCTTGCCTAGACGCCAGTCCCAAATTTCTTTTCTCCTTTTCTTTTAACTTTTTCCTTAAAGTTTCCTCCTGCCCACGTTTCATTGGAGGTTTTTTTTTTGGGAGGTAACCAGGGTATTTTTTCTGTTTTCATATTTCCTACTGGATTTCTTGAAATATGATGTCCAGTTTTTTTGGTCATGGCTTTGAGATAGTCCAGTGATTCTTATATGATCTCTCCATCTATATTCCAGGTTGATTTTTTTTAGATGTGATACCTTATATTTTTCTTCTATTTTTTCAGTATTTTGTCTCTTTTCAGTATTGTTTTCTCATAGTATTTCACTTTTATTTCTTCTGGTCTAATTTTTAAAGAGCCTGCTGTGGGTAAGGTTTTATACCTGTTTTGCTAAGCTTTAATTCTCCTTCTAAATCTTTTCTCTGTAGCTCTCATTTATTTTTCCACTTCTTTCCACTAAGCATTTCATTCATTTACAAAATCATTTTAAGTCTTTAAAAAAAAATCCCCAACAACTTTTCCTTCATTTCTTCTAGGAATTCTAGCTGATCTTATGGACAAGCTATGCTTTCAGCACACCCAGAGTGGTCTAATTCAGAATGAAATCTGATCACTGCCCTCTTGTTAGGGGCTTTGCAAATCCTGGCCTCAGTTAACAATATAACTGTGGGCTTGCCCCTGGTTGGAGCTCCAGTAGACTGCTGCTGCACTCAGCCACTGTAAGCTAGCTGGAGAGTTATATAGGGTTAGAGCAACAGAACTGTAGACTAATCTCTGTTCTGAGTTCTCTGGGCAGGTTGTTCAGCTATGGGATGAGAGTTAGATTTGAGACCCTGACTCCATAGTTGGAGTCATAACCACTGAGATAATGCTCAGTTCCTGATTCTTTCCTAGTATAAAGCCTCAGGTCTGGAACCTCTTTGTCCTCATCCACTATTCTTCTTCATTCCACACTGATTTTGTGACCTAGTTTTAGGGTATGAATTAGAGAGTTGCCAGGTGAAACCTCTTCTTATTCATACTCTATATCATACCCATCTATGCTTGTTTTATAATCCCTCCAGTCCCCTTTTCAGAGTGTTGCCATAGTGGAAGGCTCCTTATGGGTCTCTCTTAGCTAGGCTCTGTCCCTAGTATCTACAGATCTATCCCTGTCTCCTTATGTATATCAGCTGGAAAAGTGACAGTCATTTTCCTTGAATTTTTTTATTAGGACTCTGGTGTTTTTTAGGACTTTATTGGAGGTAGTTGTGGGGTGAGAAAGGGAGTTAGAGAGTATGTTGTTTCTTCCTCTGCCATCTTGGGTGGTCTTCATTAATTTTAGACAAATAACATTTCTTTTTTTTTATGTAGAAAAACTTATTCTGGTTCACAATTTAGTAGTCGAGTAATGAATCACATTAAAGTCTACTGACCCCAGTAATCTACCTACTACATTACTCAAAGGACAAAATTTTTAAGTATAGGTATAACTTCATTTGTTCTGGAGAGTGGTCAACAATCTCTTCAGTGCTGAATACCAGAAACCAAGGTGAGCAATCTGTAGTTGCTACTCTTTGGCCTGAAAAATAAGGCAAAAAAAACCTTAAAAAGCAGAAAAAAGGAGTAGGAGAATATAGGGGGAAGAAAAGAGGAGTATGATATGATTTCCTTATCTCCTTTTACTCTGTCAATAATAGTCAATAAATCAGTCAATAAACATTTATTAAGTACTTGTTATGTGCAAGACATTGTGATAAGCGCTGAGGATACAAAGAAAGGTAACAACAGCACTTGAGCTCAAGGAACTCATGATCTAATGGGGGAAGCTGAAAAGTGGGAGTTGGGAGGGGAGGGAGAGAGGTAATTCAGTTCAGGGGCGTGATGAATTTTTGTGATCTTGCAGTAAGCTGAATTTCTGGAGATTAAGTCCAGAGGAGCAACCAGGTGGGAAATTATGAGGTATCTGCCTTGGGCCCCCCTGCCTAAATGTAGGATCTGGGGGGAACTCTCCAATATCTATTACTCATCATATTCCTTCCCCTGGGAAGGCTTTCTCTTCTCCATGTATTGCAGAAGTATGATCAAAAAAGAGAGCTAGTGGGAAGGAATGATATCTTTCTTTAACCATTTTAAATTTTGTCAGATTTGTAGGAAGAAATCTGAGTTTTTAGTCATCTCAGAAGGCAGAATTGGAACCAGTGGATGGAAGTTACAGGAAAGGTTATTTGGGTGAATATAAAGATTCTTTGTACTTATGCCATATTTTGCTTATCCCAGTATGATTAACATCAGAGGTATTAACTTTTGGCCTGTGGGCTGCTTTCTGTCCACAAAACTCCCTGGGTGCAGCCCTAACCAGATTAAAATGTAATTGGTAAATGTCTAACAAAATACATAAAAGTACAATATAGCATAGATAATATTGATTTGTGGTGTTCCCAGTCAATGTGTGACTTGCAGGAATCCTGTTTCTATTTGATACCACTGGCTTGCATAAACATAATTTCTTGGAAAATGTCATTGTACTTCAAATAATTAGTCATTAATTTTGCTTGATGACTTCTCCTGTTGGCTCTCATTGGCTCTCATCTCTTCTGTGGCGTAGTGTAACAGTATCAGGAAGCTTAAATATATACTACCCATTTTTTTCTTCCTTAAAGTTATAGTAAGTTTATACTTTCTCTGTTTTGTTTGGTCATTTTTGTCGAGTCCAACTCTTCGTGACCTCAATCTCTCTTTTAGAGTTGTATTTTTATGGAAGTCCACAAGAAATTCACCATATAGTAGAGGATTCAGTTCTTGTAAGGAATCAGTATTCTGCCATATATTTACTCATTTAAAGTTTTTTTTTCTATGTCTCTTAACTTCTTCCCTCCCCTACCCCTTCTAATTTTGAAAATTTTGTAGATTACTTATAGGTAATTGTTTCCATTGGGGGGAAAAAGCCTAATCTTATTTCTGAGAAACATTATATTTTAACTATATGAACTGGTAGGAATTTGCAGGTTATTTTCATAGTGTTTTCTGTAACTTCTATTAAAATAATTATATGAAGTTTTTTTGTTTCCATCTATTCCTTTTTTCTAAAGTTTATGAATGATTCATGTAAGCTACATCTTTATGTAGGATAGATAGCATAAAGAATGTTAATTGAGTTGATGGTTGAACTGTTCTGTGTGTACTATAGTTTTAATTTCTTTGATAACACATGGTTTCTTAGGTTTTAGTTCAGGGGTGTTCATTCTCTTTGAATTATTCCTAAAACCACATTATTTAGGAAATATTCAACTAGAGTTCTTAGTTGAACTGCATGAAAATTTGAAAGTGTGTAAAATGCTTCATGTTGTTACTTTGATGGCTATATAGGCAGTATTGGGAAGATTTGATTTGTAATCATGGGCATATCATTGACATTATTATTCTAAATATCTAAGATTTTTGGGGGGCATGATAACATACTAAGACTGTTATCTTCATTGAGACAACTAGGTCTTGTAGTTGATAGAGCACTGAACTGGGAGTCAGAAAGACATGAGATTGAATGCTGCCTCAGATCTTTGCTAATCAGGCAAATAATTTAATCTCTCTCAGCCTCAGTATTCTCTTCTTAAAATGTGTATATAATACTAATCTTAAAGGTCTGAGGATAAAACCAAATCAAATTTCATATTTCTATACATACATATGCTCATATATGTGTGTATACACTTGTGTATACATATATACTTGTGACATGTGTAAGTATGTGCATATATATGAAATTTTGTAAAACTCAAAGTCCAATATAAATGTTAGCTGTCATTACTGTTTACAGTTTTCATTAGTGAAGAGAATGCTAACTTAAATTCTTGACTACTGAAATATTTTTCATATGGCATTAAGACTAGCATATTTCTTTGTCCTTATAGAATATGCTGAATTCTTACACTGCAAAGGAAGGAAGTTCACAGATTTTGATGAAGTTCGTCAAGAGATTGAAGCAGAAACAGATCGAGTGACAGGAATGAATAAAGGCATTTCATCTATACCTATTAATTTACGAGTCTATTCCCCACATGGTAAGTAAATCATTCATCTTAAAATTTTTCTCAATAAAAATTGTTTCAGCATCATTTAGTGTAATGGTTCTTGTACCTATAATATGTACTTTAAAATCCATGAAGAGTGGGGTCCCTTTCTTGTGATGTACTTTGCCTCACAGATATGGTTATATAAAATCAATGGTATGTGTTCATGGGGAAAAAAAAACCCTAATGGTTTTTCATCTACCTTTTAACTCCTTAGTTGGCTAAGACATTTTCTTTCTTTTCAAATAAAATTCTTTTGCGTTCCATAGCATTTAGGGTTTCTTATAAAAATGTCATATTCCCTAAAACCTAGCTAATAGCTCCTTCCACCCCCAGTGGATATCTATACCTGAACTGATTAAGACACATTTTTAAAATTCTCTGGGTTTATCTTGAACTTTTGAAATCCAGTTCATGCATTTACTGCGTACTTCAGTAATTCTGTACTGACAAAAATCTATAGTGTTTGTTGAATTCTCTGACCGAGTCTGCCATTACTGGATTTTCTTTATACTTCTATGCATCTCTATGTTGTATTCCTGATACAGCAGCCATCATAATCATCCACGTTATCAATATAAACTCATAAATTAAGATTTTCCTCCACCTGTGTGAAATTTATTGCCCTGTTGGAAATAATCTATACTCAGAACTAAGTTGTCAGTGCTGCTCACTTTTATTGTCTCTAATTCTCTTTCTAGTCACCTTTATTGCTTTACCAACTCTGCTACATGATTGACATGGTACTCAATTATAATTTCTCAGTAATGCTTGCCATATGTGCCAAATTGTGTTATATATACACAGAATGGTAACCGATTTGGGTAGAAGTCAAATCATCACTCACTCAGAAGTTGTTTTTCTTTCCCCAAATGTAAGCTTTATGACTCTCGTATGTTCACCTGAAGACACTATGAATGCTTGAAACAGCTTTCCATTTGACTAATTAGCTAAACATGCTACAAATAACATATGGTGTTTGGGATGAGAAACACAAGCCTTAGTCTGAGTGTTTTCACACAATATGGATTGATATTACATGGCAGATACCTTATGTATATATTGAGTGTTTTAATTATAATCCCTTCCCCCACCCATTTTGACTCTGCTAGTCCTGAGAGAAAGCTGTTAGGCAAGCAAATAAGTACCTTTCAGATTGTGTTAAAAATTGTTTTGGCATAACAATTATGGATTATTCACTTATTTATGTTTAACAGTGCTGTTCAGAAAGGAGCACTTTATATAATTGAGGCCATTTTGACTTTTTCACTAAGGCATCAACTGACTTTATATGATCAATTTCCTTTGGATATAGAGCATATAAGTAAGACTCTTTTTTTCTTGGTCTACAGTGTTAAATCTAACCCTTATTGACCTGCCTGGAATCACTAAAGTGCCAGTAGGGGATCAGCCACAAGATATTGAATATCAGATCAGAGAAATGATTATGCAGTTTATCACTCGAGAAAACTGTCTGATTTTGGCTGTTACACCTGCAAATACAGATCTTGCCAACTCTGATGCCCTGAAATTAGCTAAAGAAGTTGATCCTCAAGGTGAGTGTTTGACTCGTACGGTAAGGGTAAGTCAGCTATCAAATTTCAAGCATATGAGCCTATATAAAGATGATTCAATTCGAATGGCTTTTCTTTGTTAATAATGAGATAATTTAGACAATATGATTGTTAATGAAAATATGTTTGATAATTGGCATTTCAGAGGGCAAGAGGAAAATTAAACAATTAAGATAAAATCCTGTTTCATTAATATATCAATCAAGATATTTAAAAGAGAAAAATCTCCAGCCTCAGCTTATAGTCTACTTGTTTCAAGCAGTATTTGATTCAATACTATTCCAACAAAATAATTCAGATGGAGTTCATTGTAAGAAGAACTGATCTATATGTTTTTAATAAAGAATTTTCAGTTCTACCAAATGTAGACTCAAGGGTCACTGAACATTTAGAAAAAGGAAAGTCCCCCCCCCCCCAGCTGCTAGTGCCATCATCTCAAAAATTACCTTGTATTTATTAAGTATATGTTTGTATGTATACATGTTTCCCTGGCTTGGTTGTAAATTCCCAGAGGGTGCCTAGCACATTGTAGAGATTTAATGCATAATTGTTGATTGTGTAACACCAGTTGGTTGTATTCACTGAGATCAAGCGATTTTTCTATTTTGCCTCATTTCTGCATTTTGAAATTTTAGCCAACACCTCTGTGAAAATTTCACTGAATCTTTCTCTTTAGAAGTTATCTTCTCTTTCTTTGACCTTGCACACAGTACATTGCACTTCATATATTAATTACTTTTAATCTGCGTTGTAGTTATGAAATAGTTAATCTATATTACTGCTTAATTATGTACATGTCCTACCCCACTCCTTGATTGCAAACTCCATAAAGGCTGGAACATATCATAATATAATCATCATCTTTCTTTTTCTCCAGTTCTTAGCATAGTGCACATGGTAGACATCTAATCAACAATTTTTTGAATGAATATGTAAATAGAATGAATAAATAAATGAGAGTTATTAGACTATTAGACCATGGAATTACTTTTAATACAATATATCTGGATTTCAACAAGGCACTAAAGTCTCTCATGATATCCTTCCTTCTGTTTAGTTCAGTGTAATGAATACTTATTAATTATCTACTCTTTATACAATGCATTTGGTATTTGTATCAGGGAATTAAGACAGGCAGGAGAGGAGATCAAGATTTTCTCTTCATATATGTCTATATTCGCATACATCCACATATCTTTATACTCTGCTTCAATTAATGTCCCACTAGCCTATTTACTACACATGCTTATGTACATTTTCTTATTCTAATACAAAGAATTTCTTAACAAAAAATACAAAGACATATAAAGATGGTTGTAGCATAAAAGCATCCATTGATTGATGCAGTCATTTCCCAGAAACCATTTGTTTACCTCAAAAATCCTCTACTAAGACATTCTTTTAGATAGAAAAGGCTGATAGACATTTTTCTTCTGCACCTTGAATCAAACTAGTTCAAAAGAAAAAAACAACATAGAAAGATTTCCCTCAAGGCCAGGAGAACAAAAAGAAAGAGCAAACACAGACGTTTTTACATGCATGAATGTTCTTTCTGTTAGGGAGCATCTCCCTAAAGTCGGATGTTTGTACTGTCATTGTGTTGGTAGGAATAAAAGGGAAATCCAGCTCTTTACCAAGCAATACACATATCAATAGATACATATTGACAGCACCATTATTGGTTAGTGGAAAGTTTAAATAATACAAAAGCTATTTTTACTTGCTAAAAAGGTTTTATTCTTAATAAAGAGAAATAACTTTTCTAACTCTACATAGCATAGTGATCTCCCTTCATGTGGAAACTGCAACTTCTCTGGCTGGTTATTTTTCCAGATTGATTGCCTCAGAAGTATGGTGGGAAATAGGAAATGACTGTGAGTTTAGTAAGTAAAAGAAAAAATTTTTACTTTTTATTAACTATGTCAGTGTTTAGGTTAGTTAAAGAAAATAATGTCTGAGGGCATATGTGATTTATTAAATCTACTTCCCCTTGATGCCCTTAAGAAAAGGAATTCCTATCATTTGGAAGGACTTTTATTGTGCCCATGTCTGGTTTTGAAATGTTTTCAAGGGAAAGTTAGTGAAAGAGAACTTTTGAGATCCTTATTAATTTACCATTCCTGATGCTTTTGAGGTACTCATTTAGCATTGTGGTCTCCTCAAAAGTCAGCTAAAATGTAGGGTTCAGACCATGTATATCTGGAATGTAGAGTGGGAGGTTATTTTGGGTGGGCACAGAAAGGTCTATATGTTAGGAGAAAATAGACAAATGGGGAAAGGCAGAAGACTTTATTCATTCATTCATTCATTCATTCATTTATTCATTTATTTATTTATTCATTCATTTGTTTATTTATTTATTTACTTTTCATTCACTCATTTATTTATTTATTTATTTAGGACATGCCAGAGCTGTTCTTTGTCTGGTCCTTGTGACTTTAGATACTTCACCACACAGGGTAAACCTTCCCTACAGGATTTCAAACTTTAAGCCATTTAGGAAAATAAGCAATTTACATAGGTTTTTTTTTTCAATGATGAAACAGGTATTTCCAGTGTTGTAGATTTCCTATCTATGAAGTATATCAGTAGGCAAATGCAAGGACTTGAAAGAGCTCATATTTTATCTTTGTGCACAAATTGGAAGTGTATGGCTAGATTGAAATATAGTTAGGTGGATCTATAACTTCTTAGATAAGTATACCCAAAGAATATTAAGTAATGGATTGATGTCAATCTGGAGGGAGCTCTCTAGTATAATACAACAGGATTGTGTTTTGCATCTTGTACTATTCATAACTTTTATCAATAATTTTGAATGATATAGAAGAAATGATTACTGTATTTACAGAAGACATATCTGGATGGAATAAATAAATGCCAACTGATCTTTATAGTGAAAGTAGGGAATGGAGAAAATATAACTACTGACCTAGATGCCACAGAGTACCACAGATATAACATAGGAGGAATGATAGGGAAACTCAAATGAGTTCAATTTGCCTATGATCCACAGGAAAGAATATTCAGGAAAAGGGTGGTAATAATACTTGTAGCCCCAGATGTCTAAACATGAATGGGTAACAGAGTGATCCTTACATAGATCTAAATTTAAGCTCATGTTCATCATTAACATTTAAGGGATTGTCATTTATGACTAGAATACGGCAATGGTACGGTACATTTTATTCTAAAAGAGCAGATTGGCTAAATCCATGAAACATAGGTGGGCAGTGGACATCACTAAGAATATTTGGGTAAGAATTAATGGAGGAATAAAGGAGCAGTACTGTGGTGCAAGAAAGCATAGCAGACTTTCCATCCAGTAAACATAAACAGACCTCAAAATTGCTATAGAGGCAAGAGTATAGCAGTCATGCATGACAAAAAGTTTGAAAAGTTATTCGAATTCCCACTCTATCTGATCAGCTGAGATAATCTTGACTTGCCTTACTGATCATTTTATCCTTTATAAAGTAGAGGAAATGGTGATGAGGAGGACTGCTAACTTAGACTTGATTCTAGGTTTGACAAAAATTTCTTTTGATTCCTTGCCCCTTTTGTTTTTCCCTCTCCTAGAGCCAAATTGCAAATTTTTATCCTTTCTTTACTTTTAAATCCCACTTTGTGGTCCATCCTCCATAGTTAGTGTTTGTTTTGCTTAGGACTAATCATTCCTTTAATTTACCCTCCCTCATATTATCCCCTCCTTTCTTTCCTGTTCCCTGTTTTACTGTATTTCTGTATCAAGTTGTTAGTATATTCTTCCCTCTTCAGACCAGTTCAGATGAGAAAGTGAAGTTCATCTACTGCCCATCTCCTTTATCCGTTCCTCTTTATTTGTATAGTTTTCTACTTCTACACCTTGAGCATGTGAGATAACTTCATTTACCCTTTTCCATTTCCTGCCTAGGGTATTCTTTTTCCTCTCCTTTTCTTTCTTCTTTTAAGAGCATTAAATCAGTGTTTAGCACAATGTCTGTTACTTAGTAAGCACTTAATAAATTCTTGTTGACTTAATTCTTGGCTGGTCTCCATTGTACCTTTTTATGTTCAATTTGACTATAGAGTTCCATGAATTTAACGATAATCCTTTCAACACCTCACATAGAATATGCATGGTGTTCACTGTAAAAATAGTACCCTGGCTCAAACATCTCAGCACTAAGAATGTTATTATTCTATAAGTAATAAGTTGTCTTTCTTGTCAAAACTAACTCTTTCCCCATGTACAAGATCTTGATCCCACCTCCTTCTAGCTTCTTCAGAAGATGCTGTCACTATTATCCTTATTCTTTTGTTTACTTGTTTGTTTTGCTTTTTTTTTTTGTGAGGCAATCAGGGTTAAGTGACTTGCCCAGGGTCACACAGCTGGTAAGTGTCATGTGTCTGAGGCCAGATTTGAACTCAGGTTCTCCTGACTCCAAGGCCAGCGCTCTCTCTACTGTGCCACCTAGCTGCCCCATCCTTATTCTTTTTCCCACCATTCCCTATATCTATGCTGCCTGCAAACATACCATGTCTCTTATATCTTAAAAAAAAAAAGCAAAAAGAAAAAATCTCACTTGCTCCTGCATACCTACTAGCTATCATCCTAACAGCACACCTCCCTTTGTGGTTAGACTTCTTGGGAAGCTCATTTATAGTTCATACCTTCACTCCATCTCCTCTCATTCTCTTCTAAACCCTCTACAGTTTGAATGACCTCATCATTCAACTGAATGATGACTTATCCATAAAGATATCAGTTATCTCTTAATTGCTAATATAAAAGCATTTTTTCAGTCCTTATTCTTCTTGACTTCTCTGCAACTTTTGATGGCAGCTGTTGATTATCTTCTTTTCCTGAACACTCTCTTCTTTCTAGGTTTCTGTGAAACTGATTTCTCCTGGTTCTTTTCCTATATATTTGTCCACTCCCTGTCAGTTTACTTTGCTGGTTACTTATTGATTTCATGTCCACTAACTAAGACTCTGTACTTGCCCTATTGCCTTTTCCTTCTAGACTACTTATTTGGTGATCTAATGAGAATCAATGGGTTCAAATATTTCTGTGCAGATAATTTCAAGAAGCACATGCAAAGATATATCCACACACAACCTTAATCTCTCTCCTAAACTACAGTCATGTATTACCAACTGCCTTCTGGAAATCTCAAATTGGATGCTTCAGAGACAACTCAAACTCAACATGTCCAAAGTTGAACTAATCTTTTCCCAAACCTTCCCCCCAATTCCAAACTTCTCAGTCTCTCTCAAGGTTACCACCATTCTCCAAGTCACCCAGGTCTTCATTTGAGGTCATCCTCAAGTTTTCACCTGCACATCACATATCTAATCTGTTGCCAAAATCTTGTCATTTGTGCCTTCACAACATCTCTTGTATGTCCCCATCAATGTTTGTTTGGCTACCTCAGTTGGCTTCTAACTAGTCTTCTTACTTCAAGTCTCTTATCTTTTCAATTTATACTTTATTCAATTGCTCAGGGGATTTTCTGGAAGTATAGGTCTGATCAAGTCATTTTCCTATTCAAGGAACTCTAGTGGCTTCCTATTATCTTCAACAACTAATAAATCTAAAAAAACTATCATTTGATATTTAATTCTATTCATGATCTGGCCCCTTTCTATTTTTCCAGTCTTCTTATGCTTAATTTCTCTTCAGGCAAGTTATGACCAAACTATACTGTTTCTTATATACAAGACTACATTTCCTACCTTCATGTTTTTCTTTGACTGTCCCAATGACTAGGATGCTCTATCCCTCCAATATCTGCATTTTGGCTTCTTCCTTCAAGACTCAGCTCAACTCTCACAGCTTCCTACAGGATCCCTTCCCTCATTTTCTCAGCTGTTCATGCCCTCCTCTCTCAGATTACCTCCCATCTACTCTGAATATATTTTATTTACATGCTGTCTCCCTCCATTAGAAAGTAAGCTCCTTGAGGGCAGGGATTGTTTTTGCTATTCTTCGTATCTTCAGCTACTCAGTACATATATGAACCACATAGAGAAAGCCTAGCTATACAAAAAACCATCTGATTTCTAATAAATAATTCAACCTTTACCATCTGATGCCATCTATTACCATTGCCTCCCCTCCATATAAACTCTTTCTTCCCATTTACATCTTATCCTTCTTAGGTTATAATCACTTAGAAATTCCATTGTCCAAATGGATCTGAGATCAAATGATGTGGATACTCCATTCAATGCTGTAAATTGCAACCAATCCATGCCTCTCTATGTTGCATGACAAATCCAGGCTTTCCCATAAACCTAACATGTAAGATCTTGCCCATCATACTCCCTCACATTCTTTTGACTTTTTGTGGATACCAGTGAAACAGGTAGATTTCCTGTTTGTTGGTTATTCTTCACTCATGTGATATGACTGGCCCAGCTTTTTTCCCAAACATGCACTTCTCAGATGACTTCCTTTATATAGCTATTTATACATCTTGCCCTAGTTCCTTTCTTGAACTCCAATCTTACATCAGAAACTGGCTAGTAGAGATATATAACAGGTTTAAGCCCTTGTCAACTCTTACCTAGATTAGTGTGGTTGCTTCCTAATTAGTCTTCCTGCCTCCAATCTCTATTCTTCTCCAATCTATTTTCTGCATAGGAGCCAAATTGATAATACTAAAGCACAAGTCTGACCATTTTATTCCCTTACTCAAGAACTGCAATGACTCTCTCTTGTTTTTCAAACTCTCCAATTGGCATTTAAAGCCCTTAAAAATCTGGCTCCAGCCTTCTTTTCCAAACTTTGCAATAGTATATTACCTTTCTACATGCCATGTAGGGTCCAGCCAAGTTGTCCTACTTCTATGAACCGTACGCAATTCTATTTCCCATCTCTGTGCCTAGAATGTATTTCCTCCTTACCTCTACCTTGTAGATTCACTAACTTCTTCCAAAGCTCGACTCACGTGTCATCTACTGTAAGCCTATCCTAATTCTCTCCTCTTCCTTCTGCCCCCCAGGCAGCTAGTGCCTTTCCCAGAAGTACTTCGTAGCAACTTCATATTGTGTGCTCTCTCTCTCTCTCTCTCTCTCTCTCTCTCTCTCTCTCTCTCTCTCTCTCGGGTGTTTGTTTTCCTTGACTACGCATATTTCTTACAAGAAATGGCTCCCCCCCCGCCTTTTTCCAGTGGAGTAGGAGACATAGAAAAGAGATTTCTATTAATTTTGACAAATCAAGTTGAGGGTATTGCTATAGATGTGAAATATTGGCTGTATTTTCAAATGAGATTACTATATTTTTAATTTTACCTAACCATTTTATTTTGTTAGAAGATACCTTATGGAAAAATCTATATAGCATAAAACCAAAATATTTTAATTAAAAATTAAAAATAAATGAAAAATCAATGAGCAAAATTATTTTTCTTTCCCTGTCACCACTGTGTAAAAAAGGAAAACAAAACTCTTGTAAGAAATATGAAAATTCAAGCAAAACAAATGCTTTCTTTGGCCAGAACTTTAAATTGAAAAATACAGAGAAGTCACAATTTATGTGAGTTCAGATAACATTAAATTCAACTTAGTGTAAATTATAAAATGATGTCAGGTTACATTTTATGTGAGCTAAAAATTCAGTTAATTTGATTCATGCAAGTTGGTCAGTGGTTTTAACATGCCATTATATCATTGGTCCACATTTGCTTATCACTGCATGCTATGTGTTGCTGTGCACCATATTAGAAATAATGGTGTTAATATTTTTAAAACAGCCCTTAACACAATGGGCAAATGGAAGAACATTTCAGATGGAAACACAGCCAGCATAAAAAAGAAGAGGCTTATTATTACATAATGCAAAAAAAAATTGATTGGATAGCATGAATGTGGTCAGAGTAACTCTAAAATAGGGTGAGGTATCAGAGTGCCTGAGTTGAGGGTATGGAATATTATAAAACATGTAGGTCTGTTTCTAAAGATGAGTAGGGAAAAAGAAAAAGAACCTCGATTTTCTAAAATATTTATAGCAGCTTTCTTTGTGGTGGCAAAGGACTGGAAATTGCAGAGATGCCCATCAGTTGGGAAATGGCTGAACAAGTTGTGGTATATGTATTATAAGAAATGGGGAACTCAATGATCTTAGAAACATGGAAATACTTACATGAAATAATGAAGAGCAAAGTGAGCAGAACCAAGAGAACACTGTATACAGTAATAGCAATATTGTTTTAAGAATGACTTTGAGGGGCAGCTAGGTGGTGCAGTGGGTAGAGCACCAGCTCTGGATTCAGGAGGACCTGAGTTCAAATCTGGCCTCAGACACATAACACTTACTAGCTGTGTGACCCTGGGCAAGTCACTTAACCCCATTGCCTATCCAAAAACAAAACAAAACAAAACAAAAACAAAAAAAGACTGATTTTGAGCAAATAAGTCATATTGACTATTATTAACTGTAAAGGACATATGAAGAAAGATGTCGTCTGCGTTCAGAGAAAGAGCTGATAAATCGAAGTATGTGGAATTATTTCACATACACACACACACACACACACACACACACACACACACACACACACACCCCTAGTTGTGTCTAATGGTGGCCATCTCTAGAGTGGGAGGAGGGAGGAAAGAAACAAAAAAAATTTACATAATAACTTTATTATATATTTAAAAGGAATAGCAAGTTGTATGTAATAGGTTTGCAGTTTCATGTACAATCATCTTTTTATTGTACTATGTCATGGAAATGCTTGTTTTATTTCATAACTAAAATAAAATAAAACATATAGGTGAAATAAAAGGAAAAAAAGGCCAAACTGCATCAGCTTTTTGTGTTTTGTGAACAACTGCAAAATACAGACATGTAATGATAAGTGCTTAACTGCATGCATGAAAATTACAATAAAACCATATTCCTCTTAGCAAAAGACCTGTTCAAACAAGCTTCAGTTTATTTAAGGAAATGAAAGGAAATGGAAATGCATGGTGAAGAAATTTTTACTCCAAGAATTGGGCTAATTTTATTGCTTTAAAAATTGAGTTCACTTGCATGATGTTAAAATTACTGGAGAAGTGGATGAGGTGCAGATGAAGATGTAGCTGCTAAGTAGCCTGATGTTTTTGAAGAAAATGATTGAAGGCGGACACACTGATCAACAAACTTTTAATGGGGATGAGTCAGGCTTTTTCTGGAAAAGGATACCTTCTAAGAACGAAAAAAATTCAACCTGGATTTAAAGTGCCAAAGGATCACCTAACACTCTTATTAGGAGGTAATGCAGAACAAGGCTTGTTTGTTTATTGTTCTTGAAATCCCCACGTTCTGAAAGGCTACAACTGTCCGTAGCTTCTAGTTCTTTGCGCGTCACATGAGAAAGCAATAGTGTCCAAGCTGCTTTCAAAGTCTGGTTATTTTAGCCCAGCTATTGGCATCTCATTTAAAGTATTTCTGATTTTAAAAAATGCTTCAGGTGCCATCTACACTTGGTTCATTGTGTGAGAATGTGAGATGGGTATAAAGCTTTCTGCACCTACCAATATTTATATGAAGATTTAATGGAAGAGAAGACAGTTTAGTTTACTCCGCTAATATGTTTTAAATACCAATAATCATGTTATTGTCACGTGGTTAGTGTAGGCTTATCTTTAGGTATGATATTCAGCAATTAATAAATTTTGTTTTCTCTAACTACTAAAACAAACTTGAATCAGAAGTACATTTTCCTCATCCTTTACTGTTGTGTTATGCTAATAAATCAACAAAAACTTGTTTTAAAAAAGACTTCATTGCTTATTTCCATTGGACTGGAACTAATGATCAGATTTTACATAAAACTTTGACTAGTGTAAATTTGAATAATGCAATGTACCACAGAATTTATTGTTTACACTAATTGGGACCTTACTGTAATTGCTAATTTATTTTAGTAAAGGGAGTTTTTCCCTAGCCCCTCCTCCACCCAAAGGTGTTTCCTTCATGGATGAAGATTTCAATTCCTTTGTGCTTTCTTCTCATTTTTGTATATATCAAAGGAAGAATAATTCCTCTGTGTTTTGTAATGGTCTGATCATATCTGGAATAGTGTGCTCAATTCTGAGCAACACATTTGAAAAGTAACATCAAGAAACTAGAGCTTATCTGGTGTGAGTGTGTGTGGGTGTGAGTGTGTGTGAGTGTGTAAACGCCCAGCCACCTGAACCAGGCTAAAATGTAATTGGGAAATATTTAACAAAATAAACAAAAATACAACCACACATAGATAATATTACATCTCAAAACTAAGTCACAGTGGCCTACAGGGATCCTTTGGTATGGATAGGTAGCCTTGTTTCTATTTACCTCTGAAATCACTGCTCTAAAATCAGTAACAAGAGAAATAGTTGAAAGAAGTAATTGATGTTTAGCCTGGAGAAGTAAAATCTTAGGAAAAACATGTTGACGGAGTATTTTCTATAAAATGAATTATTCTTCTTAACTCAAGAGGATAACTAGGATCAATGACTGAATTTATAAGGAGGCAGATTTTGACTTAATATAAAGAACTTTCTAACAACAATTAGGGCATCCGAAATATGTGGGATCCTTTGTGAAGAAATAAGTTAACTACCCTGGAATTATTTAAGTAGAGGCTTCTTGATACTAGGTACAGGCATGTTGTAAATTACCGCTTTGGATGATTAATTAGATGACCTTCAATTTCCCTTCCAGCTCTTAAGATTCCATGATTCCTTTTTCTTAATATACCTTGACTTCAGATATCTCAGGAACTTTTAGTGTTTTTCAAATGTGTATTTAAGATCTCACACTCAGAAACTGGCCCATTTTTTAAAAGAAACTAATTTGTAAATTAGTAAAATGTACTAATGGAAAGTACCAAACAGCAGAGGCAAGTTTGATTCATAGCCTAAAGACAATGATTTTTAACATATACTGAGACAAAAATCAACAATACGTAGAAGGCTATTGAGCTAACAGAAAGTCTTTTTTCTTTATCTAGCTTTTTTTCAAACCGTAATTTAGAGCTTTGTACCATAATTGGGTGGATCCCCCTCTTCCAACTGTTAGTTCATACATGTCGGTTTTTCATGGTATCTTCTTTGGTATGGTATTCTGTTTTGGAAAAATGGCCATTAGTCTTAGTTTTTTAGTAAAAGTGAATGGCTCAACTTTTATTCTGTCTCTGAAATACACATTTGAAAAATTTTCAGAATCTAGACTTAATTTTCCATATTTATCAAATAGGAATAATGTAGTACTACTTGTAGCATAAATACATTGTGGTGATCAAATGAGTTAAGTGTAAAAGTACTTTGAAAAAATTAAGTGTAATTAAAACAAGTGCTACATTAATATAATTGTCTAATAAAAACATTGTTGGCAATAACAATGTTGTGTTTGATTTTTCTCTTTTATGTACCATCACTAAAAGAAAATGAAAAGCCCACTAAAACTAAAAATACGATAGAATAACTTTAATGCCAACTGCCAATGGAGTTTAATATAAGATAAATATAATAACATGTCTAGCTTGGGCTAAACATTTGTCTTCTTTGTAGATTTATTTTCTTTCCATTTTTAAAATTGATAAATTTTAACAAAGCTGATAAATGTAAACACTCAAACTACAAAGTATACTAGCTGAAAATTTATAAGCAAAATGATATAGAAGCCTGTTAATGACTAATAGCATGGTAGAGATACACTTTCATAATTTGCAACTTATTAAAAAAAATGAAGGTTGCGTGCTTTATCTTTAACAAGGTCGTACCAAGGTAGCCTACTGTTTTTACCCTGAATCTTATTTACATCTTTTCAGCCAACAGGGACCAATACGATCTTATGTATCCAATGTCTTCATTTTATTTCACTTTGTGCAAGTTTTCCTGTATTTGATTCTTCAATGTTAGTCATCCTTCAAGGTTCAGTAATATCACTTTTTCCTTATTGTCTTCCTACCCCACCCCCAAATCTAATTTGTGGTCAGCTCCTGTGGAATTACCTTCCCAACATCTCTCATATCCATTCCTTTGATGCAGCTGCCACTATCGTATAAGCCCTGATCACCTGATTTCTATAGGATTACAATCACTTTCTGGTTGATCTCCCTGTCTCAAGTCTCTCTGCACTCCGCTCTGACTTCTACTCAATAAACTCCAGTGGCTTTCTATCACCTCCAGGATCAAATCTAAAAGCCCCTCTTTGGCTCTTGTATATCGTAACACTTCACGGCTTGGATTTTCCCTACCTTTCCATTCTTATTCCACTGTAGTCCCCATACTCTGAGATCCAGAAACAATGGCCTTCTTGCCATTTCTCACTCACAGCCCTTTGCCTACTACTGTGTCTTGCACAAAATAAGTGCTTAATGAATGCTTGTTGTGCTGGATTGAACACTGTCTTTATTTCCAACTTTTTGCTGTTAAAAGTCCTGCCACTATCAATATTTTTGTGGCGATAGATTTTTTCCCCTCTAATACTTCTATGGATCATAATTTCATTGTGGGATCATTGAATCAAAGGGTATGAATAACGCAAATACTATAGATTTTCTGAAAATGTGTACAACATATATTTTCTGAAATCATCAGAAAAAAATCACATCTCCACTAAGGATGAATTAGGTGGCCTGCTTTTCCACAGCCTGAATAGCATCGAATTTTTCTCAACTTAACAGAATGAGTGAATGAAAAAGCATTTATCCCTATTATTTGCCAAGCACTAGGGATACAAATGCAGAAGTGGGATAGTCCTTGCCCTCAAAGAGATTGCACTCTGACTAGGGAAGACATCATATACAGAGTAAACATATATAGGGGAGTAATGGCCAGGGATGTTTGTTTGTTTTGTTTTGCGTGAGGAATGAAGATATAACAGAATGGCTTGATGTGCCCTTCCCAGAAACAATATTATTGATTTGATTATGGTTCCCAGAGAAAGAAGTAAAAGGCAGGAGGGAGGCTGGGGAGGGGTACCCACATGAGCTGAGTGTATTAAGTTTGGGGTGGAATTTAATGCATGACTGATGAATGAGCCGTCTAGCCATATGAGCTGGCACAAGCACATAATTACTAATATTTTACCATTTTTACAAATGGGTTAGATGTAGGTTGATAGCTGAAAGTTATTTTAATTTGCATTTTTATTAGCAATTTTGAATGCTTTGGCTATGGTTGTTGACAGTTTGTGTTTCTTTGTTTGAAAATGCCTGTTTGTAATCTTTAACCGCTTATGTACTGTGGAATACTGTTTAATCTTCTAGATTTTATTAATTCCATATGGATTTTGGATGTTAGTTTTTTATAAAAAATGTTTAATGGAAACATTTTTCCCAGTCTGAGACACTTTTACAGATTCTTAAGCAATGTTTATATTTGCTCAGAACTTTTTATTTTAATACAATCAGTTCACCTGTTTTGTCTTTTATAACTTCCTCTAGGTGACAGATGATCAAGAATTTTCCTATCTATAGTTATGAAAGATATTTTCCTCATGTTTTCATAGTGTGATAATTTATATATTTTTTAAATTTGGGATACATTCATTGTATAGTATGCTGATATAATCTATTTTCCACCAAATTACTATATGGTTTTCCTAGAGATTTTTGTTGAATGATGAGATCTATGAACAACAATTTGTATTCTTGTGTTTATTGAACTTTAGATAAACTGTATGTACTTGCTTCTAAATCTTATATATCTAATCTATTCTACTGATTTACTATAACATATTGGAGGCAGCTAGGTAGCACAGTAGATAGAGTGCTGGACCTGGAATCAGGAAGACATGAATGCAAATTTTACCTCAAACACTTAACTGTACACGACCCTGGGTAAGTCATTTAATCTGTTTGCCTCAGTTTGCTCGATTATAAGATGGAGATAATAATAGCACTTACCTCCCAGTGTTGTTGTGAGGATCAAATGATATAATATTTATAAAGTGCTTATCCTTGCACAAAGTAGGCACTATCACTATTTATTCCCTTCTCCCTCCCCCCCCCTCGCATGTAATAACAAATTTTTTCGGTTAACTAAATGAGGAATTTGAAGTTCAGATATTTGCTCAAGTCATTTGCTCAAGAACACACCTACTTAGTGACAGCATCACAATTAGACCTTCTGTCTTCTGATTGCATTCTGATATTGCCAGTAGATTTTTCATTTTAGCATATATCTCACAAAGTATTTTGGGTATACATTCTCTTGTTGAGAGTAAGGACAATATCTAGAATGATTTTTAAAATGACAAGTAAATAGCTATTGTTTTAGTCTTAAGGTCCTTGATTTTTTTTTATTCCAACCCATTATTAAAAAAAACTTTATTTTTTAATTTCATTTTCATTTCTTCTACCTAGAGAGTCATCCATTGCAACCAAAAATAAATAAATAAAAACAAGGTGACAAACAGGTCAGCAAAATCAACCAACCATTAACCAAGTCTGATAGCACATGGAATGTTATGCTTAAGGGAAGCCACACAACATAAAATCAGGGCCAGTCACAGGTGTTTATGTGAAATATATGCATGCATCTGGAACATGTGTCCTTTCACAGAATAAAAACTCGTGATTAAACAGAAGTAAGGCCTGGGCATCATTTGGATCTCTCATTCTTCTTAGCTGTACTGGGACAATTTTTGCCTGATCAAGTACACATTCACACACCTGCCAGATGATCTATTTAGAAGTGATCTCTCATGGTCTTGAAGAAGGGAACTAAGGATGTGGTCGATACCAGATTTTGTTGTGGGTACTAATGCTGCCATGGGAAAACTGTTACCTCTGTCTTCTCCCCTCCTCTTTCTCCTTGAGAGTGCCAAACCTTCCATCACAACCTATACCAAAAATCTCTATCCCCACGTCCAGAGGTTAACATCACATTTATTTTCTTTCTTTGTAATGATTACAAATCCCATGACTGTTTTGTCCAGCCAACAACTCCTTGTAATCCTTCCAAGGTTACAAAGATGATGATGATGACAACCAACATTTATATAGTGCATACTATATGCCAGGCACTGTGCTAAGAAATTTACAGATATTATGCAATTAGATTCTTACAACCTCACAAGGACCCTGTGAGATAAGTGCTATTATTATCTCCATTTTACAGTTGAGGAAACTGAGGCAAACAGAGGTTAAGTGACTTTCCCAGGTTCACAGAGTTAGTATCTGAGGCCAGATTTTAATTCTGGTCTTTCTGACTCTAGGCCCAGAGGTCTATCCCCTACACTGCCTAACTACTTAAGTATCTGTGTTCTTTGTATTCATCATTTAATGTGACACAATAATATTCCATCACACCAATGTGCCATAATTTGTTTAATTATTCCCTAATCCATATACATCTGCTTTGTTTCTAGTGTTTTTTCTTGGTATCAAAAATGTTGCTGTGAGTTATCTGTTACATATGAGATGTATCATCAAGTTGCTTGGAATTTGCGCCATACAGTTGAATCTCTGGATCAAAATAGATGTATATTATAGTTACTTGTTTAGCTTAATCATTGGACCAACTCTCACCTCTGTTAATACTGGGTTACTGTACCTGTCTTTCCACAAACTCTCCAACATGGATTACTCCCATCTTTTATCATCTTTGCCAGTTTGCTGGGAGTGAGGTAACACCTCAGAGATGGTTTGATTTGCAGTTACCTAATTTAACAATTTGGAGAAATCTTTCATACAGCTGTTAATAGTTTTCAGTTCATAACTCTTTGAACATATTCCTTGACCATTTATTGACTGGATGACTATTGGACTTCTACTTCAGTTATTTCCCTATATATCCCAGATTTCAGATAGACTATAACTTCTTTCCCCATTTAGGGCAAGCAATCCTAGCTGCTAAAGGCGCAAGTTACCTTAAAGGAAAGACAGAAGGAGGTTCCAGGCAGTTCAAACCACTACTAATATCTCAGCTAGCATTTCCCTGCAGATCTTTGTGGAGACAGACTAGTTCTCTGTACCCACGTATACCAGGAATTGCAATTCTTGATTTTAAGAACTACCTTACTTTTATCTTTCTTGTGTACTGTGCACATAGTAAACATTTAATGTTCTTTTCATTCTTTAATTCATTAATTTATTGAGTATTCATTCATTATCAGAGATATTTGAAAGAAATATTTTCTTCCCTGTCCACAACTTCCTTTTTTATCCTAAGTATATTTTGTTCATGCAAAAGCTCTTCAATTATCCATTTTTGTTTTTTTAATAAAGAGATCAATTCCTGATTTGATTAAGAATTATTTTGTTATATACTTTCATACTTGGTGACTTCAATGCAAAAGTTGGCATACATAAAAGGCAAAAAATATCGGTAGTTGTGGGTCAGGATAAAGAAGTGGACCAAAGCTGACATATAAGCTTCATACATTATAAATATTTTCCTTGAGAAAAGAATCAGAAGAATATGTCAGGTACAAAACAGTGTCATAAAAATTTATTATATTTTAATAGACAGGAAATGACTTATTATTGATATGGATATCATTTCTGAATGCACTTCTATGTACAGTCAGATCACTGATGAGTTAGAGCAAATATCAAAATTAATATAAAGCTAGAAGAAGAAAGAATAAAAATGAGAAAAATCTATAGTATGCAATTAAAACAACTCCAACCTGACCTGTTAAAATGAGTTATTGATGCCTCAAATTGGGTAGTAGATGGAGGAAAAGATATTGACTCTGATTCCGACTGATTCCAAATATAAGTTTAAGCTATAGAAATCATTTCCCATAATGAGATCAAAGGAGTCTAAAACCACATTAGTCAGCAAACATTTGGCTTACTTGACAAGTGGAAAGATCTGGCACCCATCACAAAACTCATTTAGAATATAACTGCATTTGTAAAATCTTAGGGAGAAGGATAATGGAAGATTATGAACAGTATTGCTTTATAGAACAATGAGAAGTAGTGGTGTGGTGAAAATGTTTAAAGGAAGCTTGGTGAGAGATTCAGTTATCTCACAGGCATTTAATGATAAAACTTGAAGGAAGACAACAGATGAAATATGGGAAAGATTTGTAACCTTTCTTTTAAACAAATACTTTTCAGCATCAAATATTTTGGAGCCAAATTACTGTCAGAAAAAGTATAAATAGCACTGAAGAAAAAAAGGTTAGAAATGGAACTATACTAAATGTATATGAATGTCTATGCTTAAAAAACACAGTTTTGAGAACATTGATAAATTCTTGAAACACATAAAAAAATTAAAATGTAAAGAAAAAATGTCATACTTTCTGTTTACCAAAAAAAAATTAAGAGAACATCAACAATAACATATCCATGTATGTACTTTCTCATATATGTGAAAATGTAATCTCAAAAATCTACACGTACAGTGGGCATATCTTGGATGAGGGCATTAGAAAGGATTCAGATAGGGTTTCTAAAGTGGTATTCTTTGATAGACCACATCAATGCTATCACACAACTGATAGGACACAGAATACAAGATCTCACTGTACATATTGTTTATTGACTATAAAAAAACATTTGATTTAGTAGAGCAAAATTCTGCCTTAAAGGCTCTCTATCAAAAAGGGTGACTTCCGTGAAAAAGACATCTTAAAATTTTATCGAATTATAAGATTTCTTGAAATATATAACAGAGATAATCCTGTTTGATAACTCACTGATCTTTAGTATCCCATAATGGATGAAATAAGAACTATGCTCACTAAAATATTATCTACTGTCATGGAAAAGTTATAGTATGGGGTCCTTGTCTGAGAAATTTCATATAGATGGTGAGGTCTGCTAGATTTTTCTGCTTGAAAATGATTTTGGAGATTGTTTGACATCCCAGGACATGGTCAAGATTCCTAAATGACATCCAGTATCACTGTAAAGAATTTAGTCTACCTATCCACACAGGAAAAAACAAATGAATAAAGAATTCTGAATGGCCAGAATGATATGCACTTGGAACAAAAACCTATAGAGCTCATACACACACACACACTCACACACACACACACATATCCACACATGCAGACACACATACTCACACACACGGATATGCATGCATGTGGTTATATATCTTGGTTGGACACTACAAATATGCCCAGAATTTCACAGGAAGAAGAGAAGAGAATGGATTGCCTTTGGGAAATTGCATTGTTATTTAAATTATCCCAATTACATACAGATGAAAAAACAGTAAAGAAATTTTTAGAAAACAGATATCATCAGATAGGTTCTGGGAAGTGTGAAATCCAAGTTGCCCAGCTGGAAAAGGTATATAGGCAGCAACAACAGAAAGGAGGGAGGAGCATTGCAGCTGGTAGACAAGATGAGACTAGGGGTTGTAGACAATATCAACAAAAGCACATATGACAAAGAATCTTGAGGGGGTGGTAATCACCAAAACAATTATCAACCATATTAAAGAAGGACATAGAGAAACAGGTGTAGATGCTATGGCAACCTAGCTTGCAGGATGATGACACTGAATGGAGAATGATCTTCTGTTGATCTGAGATGACTATTTTGTAAAAGACTTTTAGTGTACATGACACAACTGTTTCCAATTGTATTTAGTGGCTGATTTAATTTTCTCCTTACCGCCCTGATAAATGTTTACAAGTATTACTAGGTGTCAGTATTTTTGACTAATAAGATTGAAGTAGAAGAAGTGGACGCTTTCTGTCTTTCATAGTCAATACCTTCTGTGGCAAGCAATGGATTTTTCCCTTCTTTATTCTTTTTACTGAAAACATTCCATTAAAAATGCCCTTTTGGGTTATCTTTAGGTATTCTTTGCAAGCCTTAATTAACCCTGGCCTTTGTCCTTTCTGATATTAATTTTAGAGTGCCATTCTTGTATATTCATCCATATTGTGTATCTCAATTTACATTTTGGTTTGTGCACTTTTTACGTTCAAGATCATCAAATAGATTCCTGTATAAAAATATTGGTATTTTTAGACGCTTCTCCTTTTTCTTATTCATCAGATGATTTTTGACAGACTTTTATTTTGGAGAGCTTCCCATCACAATTTAACTATGTTCCCATTAACTCATACCAATCATTACATTTCCCCCCTGAAACCTGTTTTTCTAGTGAGGGCATGTATCTCTGTCTAACACTGCTTATTATGAATTTTAAGAAGACATGGTTACTTTAATCCAAGGTGCTTGCCATTCCCACTTTACTAACTAGATCGTCCCTTAAACATGAGAATTAAGCTCACAGTAGTAGTTCTCTCTTGATGCTTCCTCTATTTTCTGAGGAATGAATTTGTCAGCAAGGCAAGAATTTATAAATTGCTCTGCTTTCAACATATTGAAACTTTTAGCAGATGTCTAGGAAATAGTTATGGTACTCCATCTCACTATAACATTTTCTGAATTTTGTGATCTGTGTAGGAAATAAATTTTTATTTTCCATTTGGCTCAGCAGTGTGTAATTACTTCTGTCATTTTATCCTCACCTACATACCTCTCCCTATGCTTCTTCTCTCATCTTTATGACATACAGTTTGACTCTCCCAACTGTTCCTTTAGACCAATTTCTTTTAAACTAAGCTATATTCTTTCTCTACTATTCTAGTTGTAAATCCATCCCATCAAGTCTCAGAGATATTTATAAGGTCATATATTATACTGAATATAAGTCTATTTTATGTGTTGCCATGCATTGATATGTAGATATCTTTGGCCTTAAATGCTGTTCCTGATCCTTTCTTCTATTATTTTTTCCTGTGAATTAGTGAGCTTTATTCCTATCTTTTTAATATTGTATCAATTTTCTTTTATAGTATCAAGTTTTATAGTAAGTATAGTATATAGCCATTTCAACCTTCTTCCCTCTAACATTTTAGCTTTAGACCTCTTGATCAGGTCTGAAAATCTGCTGTACATATGCTTTCTAGTTTTCATGAGATCCACTCCATCCCTTTTTATGAGGTCATCATTCTGATATCTTAATCCAATAAAACAAATCTTCTCTTTCTATACCAGCAATTCACTTTTCACCCCCTCTTTTCTCTTTCAAAGTCATGATCTTTAACATTGGGTGCTGTTTTTTCTTCAAAAGGACTAGTTTTATCCTTTATGGGAAGAGCTTCATACATGTTGCATATCTTAGCTTCGATGATTTTATAATTTCTTCTAATAATCACCTAAACATGTCTTTTAGTTCATTCTTAGCCTCTGTGTCATATTTTTTCCATTCATCAGTTTGTTTATACTGTTTTTAATACCTAGTTCTTACACATAGTCCTTCCACCCTCCCCCTCCCACTGCTGCCACTATCCTTATGAATTATTTCTTCTACTCTGCTTAGGAACTCCTCCTTGTGAACCAAGTATAAGGAATACTTAATCAAGCTTTTTCCCTTTCTTCTCAAGCAGGAAGATTATCTTGCTTTTGAATAAAACACGTGGTCGGAAAGTAAGTCAGGGAAGATAACCATAGATAACACAAGCCCTGTGAATAACCCAAATGAATCTTTATATTGATATCCAAATATTCCTGTTGCTTGCTTGTCTTATGTTTGAATAATACAAAAGCTATCTTTTTGAGAAATTTATGCTACTGTCTGATGCTTCTGTGAACCATATATTAAAATTAGTTGTAGTTCATGTGCTCCTAACCCAAGAAAATTTATCAGTAAGACTAAACAAAATAAGGCTGCTCACATACACAAAAACCCAGTATCTTCCATATTATCTGCAAGTGGTGTGGATCTTTGCTCTTGCCCTGTCCTAATTTGCACTTGCATTGGCAGGTCTTGAGTTCCCAGATAAGTACATGCTACACGGCTACAACTCAAAACTCTCTGTCAATTCAATGACTATATCACATGCTAGATGGGCATTCAGGACAACCCTCTAAGAACATATTAATGCGACTCCTTAATCTGTAAGGAGGGACCTGAGAGAATTTAAATGCTCTACCACTTCAGCCAAACAAATTTCCCTCTGCCCTTTTTATGTGTGTCTCTCTTACTGTAATACCAAGTATAGGACCCTCTGCTGTTCATTCATAACAAATTGTTAATTCTTGGTTCCTGGAATGCACTCTCTCCACATTTTAGAATGAACAATGAATGAGCATTTATTAAGTGCTTTATTTGTGACAAGCACAGTACTAAGGGCTATGGATACACATAGAAAAAAACACAGTGCTTGCTTTAAAGGAGTCAGACTCTAATTGGGAGTTGGAGTCAGTAAACATGTATTAAGTGCCTGTGTGCTGGGCACTATGCTAAGCATACAAAGACTGGCATAAAATAATCTCTGCCTTCAAAGAGCTCATAATCTAATGGGGGAAGATGACACATAAAAAGAAGCCAAGGGGGCAGCTAGGTGGCGCGGTGGATAGAGCACCGGCCCTGAATTCAGGAGGACCTGAGTTCAAATCTGGCCTCAGACACATAACACTTACTAGCTGTGTGACCCTGGGCAAGTCACTTAACCCCATTGCCTAGCGCCCCCCCTCCGAAAAAAAGAAGCCAGAAAAAAGTGTTGGGGAAGGGCAGCCACAGGGGGCACGATGAAGTTCTGCAGCCTGGGAGGGAAGTGATCTGAGGAGGCATGAGTTACAGAGTTGATTTCATCCTGCAGAATGATAAGTCCCTGGAGATCATGAATTCCAGGAGAGAAGTTGGGTAGGAAATGATGACGTGAATGCCCTGGGTATCCTCCTTAACTGGTGGAAGATGTGGGAGGAAACCTCCAGAATCTCCCCTTCATCCTCTCCAATAGGAAGGAAGAAGGATCCCAGGGGCCAGGATCAGGAGATGCGAGTTTCAGAGTTGATTTGGAAGACAAAACATAAAGGAGAGTTCATTTCACCCAAATGGTAGATGAAAAGGTCTAGAGGTCCTAAGGCTTCCAGAGCAGCATAGATAAGAAAGCAAGTAGGATTTTTTTTTAATTTACAGTTGTTAAAATTCTCTACTTTATTTGAACTTTACAATCAAGACGGTTTGATGTAGTGGAGACATGCTGGTCTGTACCATAGGGTCAGGGTTTGAATTCCATCGCTTACTTCCCATCATAAGCACCTGGGGCAAGTCCCTTGGCCTCTTTGGGGTGGATCAGGGGACATCTAAGTTCCCTTACAGTTCTAAATCTATGATCCTATGATCACGCACGAGAGGCCCCAAAGATATCCTTCTAATTTCTCATATAAAAACTCTGATGTTCAGAGATGTAAGTGACTTGCCCAAGCCATCCTGCTGTCAAATTGAGAGGCAGGATTGTTGCTTGTGTCTTTTGGCATGAAATCAAGTATCTGCTTTATACAGACACTGCTTCCAACTCCTAGGTTTTCTTTATTTTTTTAAAATAAATTTTTATTGATGTCTTCCGTGTCTTATATCATCTTAGTTATCCCAAGTATTCCTCCCTTTCCTCCTCCTGTGGACCTCCTACCTCCATGCAGTGTTGGGTTGGGGATGTCCTCTCATATCTCTTCATTCAACTCTCATCTGACCTTTATAATTTTATTACATTTACTTTTGATTTTGGGCGAGTGGTTGTGCTTTCCTTTCACAACACTGTTGTCACTCTGCATGTTGTTTTCTTAGCTTTGCTTATCTCATTCTATGTGAGTTCATAGAGATCTCTCTATGCTTTTCTGTATTCGTCGCACGCATTGTCTCATAACACAGTGATACTCCATTACATTCATATACCATGATTTGTTTAGCCATTTCTCAGTTGATGGATATCAACTTTGTTTCCAATCCTTAGCTATCACAACAAGTGCTGCTATAAATATTTTGTAGCATGTGGGGATATTTTGTTCTTATCAGTGGCTTCCTTGGGCTGTATGCCCATTAATGGTGTCTCTGGTTCAAAGGTTATAGACATTTTACTCTCTTTATTTATATAATTACAAACTATTTTCCAAAATGGTTGTGCCATTTCATAGCACCAACATCGTATTAGTTTTCTTATCATTCTGCAGCCCTTCTAACATTGACTATTGCCATTTTGGGGGTCATTTTTGCCAATTTATAAGGTGTGAGATGAAACCTCAGGGCTGTTTTGATTTGCATTTCTCTTATTATTGATAGTTGGGCTGTAGCACATTGCATTTCCCCTTTTGAGAAAGTTTTGTTATATGCTTTGATCACTTATCTGTTGGAGAATGATTATAAGATATACACACATTTATTTATGTGTCTTGGATACCAAACCCTTATCTGAGAAATTTGATACAGATTTTTCCACCATTTGACCACTTCCTTTCTTATCCTAGGTGCACTAATTTTGTCTGTGCAGAAGCCTTTCAGTTTCAAGTAATCAAAGTTATCTTTTTTATCTTTTGTAATTTCCTCTCTCTTGTTTGGTTAAGGATATATTTCCTACCCTTAGCTGTTAGAGGTATATGATCTTTAATATTAAGGTCATATATTCATCTAGAATGTATTTTGCATTATAGCATAAGGTATTGATATCAGCCCAATTTCTGCCAGATTGATTTTCAGTTTTCCCAGAGGATTTTTTTTAATCTAATAAAGAATTCTTACTAAGTTATTTATGTTTTCCACTTTATCAAATACTGGGTTGTTGAATACCATTTTTCTAATTCTTCCTTGTCTAGTCTGTTCCATTAATCTATCTCTTTATTTTTTAATTAATACCAGATGGTTTTGATGACTGTTGCTTTATAATATAATCTCAAATCTGAAAGTGAAATTCTGCCTCCATCCTTACTTCTTTTCATCATTTCCCATGCTATGGTAGATCTTTTGTTTTTTCAAATTAAATTTATTATTGTTTCATCAAGTTTCATAAACTATCCCCTTGGTAATTCTATTGGCAGAGCATTAAAGGTGTAAATTAGTTTGCATAGTATTGTCATTTTTATTATATTGGCATGGCCTCATCATAAGCACTGAGTATTCTTCCATCTATTTAAATTTTTTCTTCAAGGGTCACTTTGTAAGTAAATCTATGCAAGTCCTTTGTGTGTTTTGGTAGGCCATTTCCACCGATATTTTTTGCATTTTTAGTTATATGGAAAGGAATTTCCTTTTTTATTATTGCTTCTCGTGCCTTATTATTATATAGAAATTTTATTGATTTTTGAGGATTTATTTGTAGTCTCCAATTTTGCTGAAGCAATTAATTGTCTCAATTAGTATCTTTGCTGATTCTTTAGGAGTTTTCAAGTAAACTAACGTATCATCAGTGAATAGGGACAGTCTTATCTCCTCTTTACGTATCTTTATGTATTTAATTTCTTTCTCTTGTCTTATTGCTGTTGCTAGCATTTACAGAACTATATCAAATAATAGTGGGGAAAGTGAGCATCCTTTGCCTCACTTCTGTATTTACTGGAAAAAGGTTCTAGTATATATCCACTACATATGGTGCTTGCTTTTGGTTTTGGTTGGAAACATTTTATGATATTAAAAGATCCCTGTATGTCTACACTTTGTAGGTTTTTATCATAAAAGAGTATTGTTTGTCAAAGACTTTTTTTATCTGTTGAGATGATCATGTGGTTTTGAGTGTTTTAGTTTTCAATATGAATAATTTCTTGACTGTTTTCCTAATGTTAAACTATCTTTGCATCCCTGGTAAAAATCTCAGTTGACCATAATGAAGGATTTCTCAGATAAATTGCTACAGTCTGTCAGGATTTTGTTTAAAAATTTTGAGTAAAATTTCATTAATGATATTGTCCTATAGTTTTCTTTCTGTGTTTTATTTTTTGCCTGGTTTAGGTTTGTTTGTCTCATAAAAGAATTCTGATAGGGTGCTTTCTTTCTCAATTTTTTAGAATAATTTGTGAAGTATGGGTACTAACTGTTCTTTAAAATTTTGATAGCACTCTCCATTCTCATTAATCCATGAGGATCAAGAGTTTTTTCCCCTTTGTTCCTTTACAGTTGGATCTATTTCCTTTTCTTAAATTGGATTAAGATCTCTATTTGGTCTTCTGAGAGTTTAGATATTTTATATTTTTGAAGGTATTCCTCTATTTCTTTTGGGTTCTTTTTTTTAAGCATGTAACCATGAATAATATTTTCTGATTATTCTTTTATTTCTGCTGGTTTTGCTGGGATTTCACTTTGCTCATTTATTGTTATATTGATTTGATTGTTCTCTACTTTTTAATCAGATTAGCTAAGGGTTTTTAAATTTTATTAATCTTTTCAAAGAACCAGCTTTTAGTTTTTTATCATTCCTGTGTTTTTTTGTTTCCACATTATCTATTCCCCCTCTTATTTTTATTATCTCCCATTTTGTGCTTATTTTAGGTTTGCTTATGTGTCGGCTTTCTGATTTTTTAAAAAAAATTATATTTAGTTTATCAGACCTCTCTTCTTCTATTTTGTTAATTTATGTTTGTAAGAATATGATTCCTACCCCCACCTCCCCAGAAGTATTTTAGCTGCCTCCCAGAAATTTTGGAATGGTGTTTCATTATTATTTTTACATAATTATTTTACAAATAATTACAAAATTATTACACAATTTTACATAATTATTAATTGTTTCTATGATTTGTTTTTTGACCCACTCATTATTTAGGGTTTTATTGTCAACTCTACAGTTGGGTCTGATCTGTGAAAGATCATTAACTGTTTCTGACTTTTTATACTTGTTTGCAATATCATTCTGCTTTGGTATGTAGTCAATTTTGCAAAAGTTCCATGTAATACTAAGAAATAGGTATATATTTTTTCTGTTCTATTTAGAAAATACGACAAATCTTTTTACTTTCTCCAGTAAGTTGTTCATTCCATATTGTCCCTTTTATTTATCTTTCTGTTAGATCTATCCCAAACTGATAGAGTGATACTAAAATCACCTATCATTATTGTGTTGCTCTTTACGTCTTCTCATAGTTCATGTAATTTTTCCTTTATGAATTCAAATGCTAAGGTATTTGTAATGTTTAAATTTATTACTAATACTGGGTTTTTTTGGTCTATGGTTCGTTTCCGTATAATAGTGCATCTCTTTCTAATTTTTAAATGGTTGTTTTTGCTTTGTTGGATAGCATGATTGCCAATCCTGCTTTTTTTTTTTTCGCATTCACTTGATGCATGGTCATTTCCCCCCTATTATCTCAGCTTTATTTTGTGTATTTTTGGGGGGTGTATGTGTTTTTTAGTAACAGATTGTAGGGGTTTTTTTTTGTATTCAGTCTATCACTCATTTTATTGGATTATTTAATACATTCATATTTAGTTTTATGAGATTTAGGTTTACATTTTCCTCTATTTGTCTGTAATACTGAGGGTTTTTTTTCAAGTTGTACTTTTTTCCCCTCTTCTGTGGAAAGCACAGTACTATAATCCTTCAGTTTGCTTTATTCTTTTTTAAGGTGGACGTGTTCCCACTAGTTCTCTTCCCTTCATCTCTGATCCCATACTCTTGTTTATTACCCCTTTGTCATTTAGGTTTTGTTTGTTCTTCTTTCCTACTTTTATCTAGTTTTATAATTCTTCACCTCATTTTTCTTCTCAGTTAGTCAATTAGATTCTCTCTTCTTCTTAATTTTTAACATTTCATTTTCGTTGCCCTTTGCCAAGAAAGGATTTCTTGTATTCTCTTCCTTATTTATCCTTGCTTTCTGTTTATTTCAGAACCTCATTCTCTAATTCATGACTCTTAAAGTTTTCCAGTCTCTCTTTTCTCTGTATTCTTCATGTAATCAAAGCTTCCAATGTGTCCATTCTAGGCTCTCCCCTTTAGGTAGGTTTTTGTTGCTGCCTTCTAGAGCTTGTTCCATGGATTCCCTCTTTCCATTTCACTTCACTCCCAGGACAATGCCAATGTTAGCCAGTGTCAGAGGGGACACAACTGGTGGTAGGGCCTGCCAACCACATCTCTGATTATGCAGCCCATCACTGATCTATATACTTCTCTGGTTACCTTTTTTTTTTTTTTGCCCATGTGCTTCCAAATCTCCTCTGTGGGTCTATACTCTCCCACTACCCTAGGTGATAGTTGCTGCCAAGAGTTCAAACTCCCCAACTCCCACTGTAGGGAAAGTAGACTTTTCAAGCACCAAATCCCCAAGGCCACACCCATTACAACATCCCGAACACCCTTGAGATAGTCTGCTATCTCTCTTCACCCATAGGAACATTCATCAAAGAAACCGCTTCCCACCACCACAGTAAAGCTTCTTTACTTCACTCCCCATTTTTAATCCTTTCCCCTTCTTCCTCATCCATTTTCCTGCAGGCTCTTCTTTTCTGAGACCACAGGGGTAACCTTCCTCTTACTGCTAAACCTTGATTGGACCCCATGACATTACACATTCTTCCCTATCCCTCTGTAGTTCCCTTACCCCCTTTTATGTATGCTCCTATGTTGTAATGTGTTTCCTCAAAACAACAACAACAGTAACAACAATCACAACACACACACATCAATTCACTGGTAGTCAGAGTATCACTAGGTTTTGTGCTCCATGCTCACTTTTCCCTCCACCAGACTTTTACCTTCAACTCTGCTTGAAAGAAAGTCTCTTGCTGGTTTCTGTACTGTCACTCTGTTGCTGTTGCTGTCCTTGTCTCCTGCATTTTTATTCATTCCTCTTGCATATCTGTTTTTTTGGGGTGTTCAAGATATAAATAATATTTTCAGTTCTGGGTTTTTTTCCTAAAAATGTTTCAAATGACTCTGTTATTGAACATCTGTTTTTGTGTAAGGTTAAACTCAGATTTTTAAGGTAGGTCACTCTATGCTGAATTTTCAACTTCATTGCTCTTTGCCCTCTTTATGTTTTTGATATTATGATAATGTTATGATTTTGAAGAATAGTCTAGCATTATTCAAATTCATTTTCTTTTGTATTTAGAGGCCTTTTCCCTGATCACTTGAAGAATAGTTTCTGAATTGAATTGTTAAATTTAACAGCTATGTGTCTTGGAGTTTTCAGCTTTGGTTTTTTTTTTCTCTTGCAGGTGATGTGTGAATTCTTTTAATTGGTTTTATTCCATTTTCTATGTTCAGAAGTTCTAGGCTCTTCTCATCTACTATTTACTTCATTATGTTGTTAAAGATTTTTGACCTCTCATGTTCTTCTGGGAGACCTATGATCTTTTGGTTGTCTCTGTGTATCCTGTCCCACTGAGCTCTGTATGTTTTGCATACATAGTGAACATATTTTCTTTTAATGTTACTGTTTTTTTCTTCTAGACTGTCTTTCACATCTATGTATTTCCATTCCCAAAATATTGTTTTCTCTTTAATTTTTTTTTGGTGAGACTTGTTATTGCAGATTCCAATTCTTTGTTCTTCACTTTTTTTTTTTTTGGCTGTGCAGGCCATAAATTCTTCTCTTATAATTCTCTTTTGTCTTTTGAAATACTCAGGAACAGTGTGTTGTGGTTCATATTCTCCTTGCATTCCACAGGGTCCTCCATCTCATGAAATGTTGGGTCATTTTAATTTGTTTTGCAATATTCATTCATAGATGCCTGAACTAATTTACTAGATTTGGAGGTCATATTTCCTTCTGCTATTATTTTCCCTGTTGACTTTTCTGCTTACGTTTGAGGTTTTTAAGTTTTCTTCTTCCTGAGATCTTTGGTAATTTCAGTCTTTTCCCCATTTTTTCTTGATTTTCCCCTATTCCCTTTGTGACCCTCGTCTCCTCTCCTGGTGGTTTCTTTGGGGACGGCATCTCAAAGTGTCTCAGCCTCCTCTAATACTGTGTAACATTGTTCACCAGCCTAGGTCTCTGCCCTGATTGACTTTTGGTTGGTCAAAAATGGCCCCACCAGGATGCTTTTCCCCCTCAGCTTTATTGGAGTGCTGAACATTGCCTTCTCCTCCTCCCCTTTGCCCACAGGGTGTCCTGTCCAGTGTACAGTCCCCCTCCCTCTGTTCCATAGTTATCTGGCTGAGGTCAACAGTTCAGGTTGCAGCACCGGTACTACAGGGTTGTTTGTCTTGGCACTGGCAGTTCATAGTTCTGCGGAACTGGTGTTACATGGTTGGGGCCACTGGCTATTTTTTGCTGACCAGCCAAACTTCTGCAGCCTGGTGCTGGAGCCTCCATAATACTGTAAAGAGGGAAGGGAAACTGGACTGTGGGGGTGAGTTTTGGTGTAAGCCTGTGTCAGATCTTTAGAACTTTTAGTGTAACCTTGCTGCCTATAGCATGGGAAGTTAGGGAGGAGTGTTGAATGAGCTTGGTGTCAGGGAACTCATGGGTTTTTGTTTTGTTTTGTTTTACCTTCCCTTCTTTTTGACTCTTGAATGTCCTAGATGCAGAGACAACTGAAGTTGCTTTATCTTTGGTGCATAATTTCTGTTTTGGAGAAGTTTGAGAGGTTATGGGGCTCAGAAAAAACGTCTAGCCCTTAATCTTGTTTGTGTGACCAGACTCTGGCCTAGGAGTTCTTAAAGTGAATTAGAGTGTCTGGCTCAAAGGGTATTGGAGCATGGAGACAATTGGGCCACCACCATTTAGAAGGTGGAATAAGTCTAGTGTAGAGAGGTCAGTGTCTAGCCAGGAGGGGAAAAGGAGAAAGAGGCAGTGGGAAACAAAATTGAAAGTATGTGTTAGTTATACTGGGTTAGGAGACAGGGAGTGTGTGTGGCAAATTCTTCAGCTGGAACCTTCAATTTGTAGTTCAGATACCACCTCTTGATCTCTCCCTCTTCCCACTAAGTTGTCAGTCCTCCCTCTCTTTTCAAATTGCCTTCTGTTTACTCGTCTATATACATGTTGTATCCTTCAGTTAGAATGTAAGTTCCTGTTTCCTTTTGTTAATAATGCCTTATAACTGATAGGCACTTAATAAATTTTTGTTTAATAGAGTTAATACATATAGGGCAAATTCTGAGGAACTTGTGCCCCGGAGCTTTGTAAATGGTAAAACATTCCACATGATGAAAAAAACCCAAAATGTCAAAAATATATGATATAAATCTCTTCTCTGATGAGCAGTGAAAAGCATAATCTATTTTTTAATGATAGATCATTTTTCATTCAGTCTAATGATAATACATTTATATTTACTATTTTAATAATTGATATATCTCAGGAAGAAATATAAAAACACAACAGTTCCCCTTATAGAATTTTCATTCTAAAACTGATGTGGCATACATTGACATAAGTAAAAGAAAAGGTATTTTGATGTTACAGAATTTGTTTTCCTTTTTTTCCGGTGAGGGAAATAATATTGACATGTAAATTCAAAGCTTTCTCATTAGGCTGTAAGGTGACAGTAATGTAAAGAGGAAAGAATGAAAGTGAGGAACTTAAAGATAGAGTGACAAAAAAGAAGGGCCAAAATTATACAGGCAGAACCAGGAGCAATGAAGGCATGCATGCTGGAATGTGGGAAGAGGCACGTGTTCAACTAGCTGCTAGAAGGTCTGCCTTACCGAAGCTTGCTTAAAGAGAGAGATTCCTGCTTGTCGATATGCTTGTTCCCCTATAACTTGGGTTTGTTGTTGTTGTTTTTTGTTTATCATGCAGGTCTGAGAACTATTGGAGTCATCACCAAACTAGATCTTATGGATGAAGGAACTGATGCAAGGGATGTTCTAGAGAACAAATTGCTTCCTCTTCGAAGGGGTAATACCATGGTGTCTCAATCGTCACCTGACAATATAAGGAACAGAAAGGGTTTGAGCAGCTATTGGTAGTACTGATTTTAATGCAGTCTCTTCAGTTGAAAAAGTTAAGAATTATCTTGGTCATTTTTGGTGTCTGGTCTTTATCACAGTTGAACAAATAGATCCAAATGATTTATTAAAAATGATCCAGACAGAGAAGTATTCCTTTAAATTTCCAAACAGAGAATAGGAAAGAAAAAACAGGGAAGAGGTTTGAATGGAGGGTGTATGAATTCAGTACAGATTCATGATAATAAAGTCACTTAACTGACTTTTTTTCTAGTTTACTTAACTGCTAAATGGACATAGTTGTATCACAGAACTTCAGAAAGACTTAATAGTCTAGGAATCAATTTTAAATTAATAGTTCTTTGAAGTAAAAGATCCACTCATGTGATATTACCCCTCCTTCCCCAAAAGTATCATTATCCAAGTTAGATATGCTTAATTAAATCCTGGACCCTGAAAGTGAATTTTGTTGCTTGTTTTAGGTTATATAGGTGTGGTAAATAGAAGCCAAAAAGACATTGATGGAAAGAAGGACATTAAGGCAGCTCTGCTGGCAGAAAGAAAATTTTTTCTTTCCCACCCAGGCTACAGACACATTGCTGATCGAATGGGAACTCCGCATCTTCAGAAAGTCCTAAATCAGGTGACTATCAAGATATTTGTTTTTAGTATGCGTCCTTTCAGTTATTAGAGAAATTACATGCTGAAATTTTAAAAGTAAATATTATTTTTATCAGCCCCCAGAAATTGTGATGGGTCATTGTAGTTGATCAGAATTCTTAAATATTTCAAAAATGTTTTTCTTTAGAATGTGTTGTTATATAAATTGTTCTCCAGGTCCTACTTAACTTCATTCTGCATCGGTTCATAAAGTCTTCCCAGATTTCTCTGAAATTGTCCCATTTGTTTATTATTTATAGCGTAATACTATGTTCAACTATTCTCCAATTGATGGGTTCCCCGTTTTTTGCTAGTTCTTTGCTATAATAAAATGTGCTACTCTAAATATGTTTTGTGTACATATGGGTCTCTTACCTCTTTTTTAAAAAATAATTTTGACTGCATAAAACTATTTCTGAGACAAAGGGCATGTGCTGATTAAGTTATTAACTCCATCATTAAACACCTACTATGTAGCAGGCATTGTGTTAAGTAGGCACTGGGGATAGAAAGACAAAAAGCAGTTCCAGCTCTAATAGGACACATAGTCTAATGGGGAAAGAAAACAGGCCAGCAACTACATACAAAAAAAGATATTATGATAATGATAATATTATATAATGCTTTCTATATAACAAGTGCTTTACATTTATTATATCATTTGATTCTCACAAAACCCCTAGGAAGTAGATACTATTATTATTATTATTGTCACTTTACAGATGAAGAAATTGAGGCAAATAGAAATTAAGTGACTTGTCCAGGATCATATAGTTCATTAGTGTCTGAGGCTGGATTTGAACTCAGGTCTTACCTGACTACAGGCCCAGAGCTTTATCCACTGTACCACCGGCTACCTGGCATGTAGTAGGTACTTAATAAATACCTGACTGATTAATAGCAGGCATGGGATGAAGAGGGATCCAGCATGATTGAATTTTACCACTACAGAAAATGCACAATGCAAGACTCTATCATGAAGTCATAGCATTTTCTTAGAGTCTGAGAACCCAAAGCAGCCCAAAAGGAACCAAATCAACCAAGTGTGCCCCGATTATTATGTCCCCTTCTATCTGTATGTAACAAGGTGTATTTGATGTTCTCAAAGTTTAAATGATCATGAAAACAGCACACATCATTCTTTTTTTACCTTAATATATAATTTTAGTCTATCCATTATCATTATGGTTTTTTTTTTTTAGCAACTCACTAACCATATTCGAGATACCTTGCCAAGCTTCAGGAGCAAGCTCCAGGGACAATTACTCTCCATAGAACATGAAGTAGAAGCCTACAAAAACTTCAAGCCAGAAGATCCTACAAGAAAGACAAAGGCTCTGCTACAGTGAGTTGTCACTGTCCTGTTCCTAAACATCCTTTCAGTTTGATTTTTGGCTTCTGTCTGTTACTGTCATTTGTTAGTATAGAAGTGAGTCTCTTGGAACTTCCGAATCTTTAGATGTTTAGATATTTACTCTCAGTATGTGATAATATTCTTAACTATTTTGTTTCTCCATTTTATGTTGTAATTTGGATCATTTCATTCAATTAATTAACAGGTGTAGTACTAGTTATGCTATCTTGTTTTTGTTTTTGTCTTTGAGCTCTGTAAGTAGGAGTGCTGTTGCATGAGAATATAAATTAAGTACAAAATTACACACTAGGGGAGACACTGGGAATAAAAGGACAAAAGTGATATTGTCCCTGTTCTCTGCTCTCAGGGAGCTTATATCTCTCAGGGGAAATAGTATAGACATATATTAGTAAATGTGATATCTATAGACACATGGATATATATATCTATATAGACGCATACATGTGTATGTGTCTGTGTCTCTATGTGTATATATGTATGTATGTACATATATACACTCATACAGATACAAAGTAAATGCAAAATGATTTTGAGGTCACTTGTAGCCGGAGGATTAGGAAAGATCTTATATAGGAGTTGGCTTTTTTAATTAGTTTTGATGTGAACTGGAGGTTTAACAATTGGAGCTGAGGAGGGACTGCTTTTCAGTCATAGCTTCAGCCAATATAAAAGCATGGAGAAGGGATGTTGAGTATGGAGAGCAGTGACTAGGTAAGTATAGTATGAATGTAAAATACATGGAGGAGGCTAAGTTGTGATAAATCTATTAAAAACTAGATTGGAGCAAGATTGATATAGGCTTTAAATACCAAACAGAGCTCATATTTTTTCCCCTAGAAACAATAGGGATCTACTGGAGTTAATAAGTGTGCATTGTGTGGAGAGTGTCAATATTATATAACTGTGTTTTAGGACAATTACTTTGGCAGTTGTGGAATAAGAGAGGGGAAGATGGATTAGAATGGCGAGATAATCAGGCTGAGTGACCAACTCAGACACTGTTGCAACAATCTAGATAAAAGGTAATGAGGGCCTGATGGTAGTAGCTATGTAAGTGGAGAGTTGGGAGGAATAGGAGAGATATTAAGGTAGAATCAAAACTTAAAAATGAATTAAAGTGTGCTGTTTTTTAAATTTAAAATACATTTGAAAGAGGTTTTAGCATTTTATAATTATAATTTCTAGTAAACAAGGAAATAAAATTAGGTCTCTATATTAGAATTGGAATCTGACTGTCATATAGTGTTAGCTGTCTCTGCTAGATTTGTGTCATCAATCAATCCCCCACAAATATTTTATTACAGATTCACTTCGTTAGGTACTATGGTAAGCCCTGGGGATACAAAGCAAAAGAAAAACAGTCCCTGCCCTCAAGGAGTTCACATTCTAATGAGGGAGACAACATGTACATAAAGAGGTATGGACAGGATACATATTGAGTAGATGGACAGTTACGTTGGATGTTAAGGCTCTAATCACTAGGGAAAGGGAAAACCAAGTCTTTGCCTTTTTTCAAAGAGGAATTTGAGCTGAGTTTTAAAGGAAGCCAGGTATTCTAATAAGTGAAGGTTAAGGGTGTGCATTCCCAGCAGGGGGACAACCATCACAAAAGCACAGAGGTAGAAGATGGAGTCCTATGTGAGGAATGGAAAGTTGGCCAGTTTGGCTGGACTATGGCATGCCTTGAGAGAGCAATAGGTAAGAAGGTTAGGATTGTGAAGAGCTTCAAATGCCAAATGGAGAAATGTATAATCATTCCCAGAAACAATATGGAGGCATTGCCTTTATTTGAGTTTATTGAATAGAGAGGTGACAGAATCTATGCTTTAGATAGAAGCACTGGAAGCTGTGTGTGAGTAGGAGGCTGTTACTACAATCTAGGTGAAAGGTGATGAGGGGTGCTGTGCGAGTTGAGAGAAGGGATGCGTATGAGAAACATTGTATAGAAAAACTATATGTGATTTGGCAACTGATTGGATTTGTGGGGTGAGTAACAGTGAGGAATCAAGGATGACAGTGAGCTTGTGAACTTGGCTGTCTGAGAGTTATGGGCATGTGTCCTCAACAATCATAGGAAGTTCAGAAGAGCGGTGGGTCTTGGGGGATAATATATGAAGGTCTAACCTTCCTCAGTCTCCTTTATTGATTCATCATTTATTTAATACCCCCTAACTGTGGTTATTTCCTAAGATTTTATCCTAGGCTCCACTCTCTTCTCTACTAACCTAATCTTATAGGAAAAAAGGAAGTAAGCTTAGTCTGCCATGACCTATTCATGATGAAGCCAAGTTGATCTTTGTTAATTGCTGATTCTCTTTCCAGATTTTCAACAACAATCTCTGTAATGATGTATTCTAGAATATTCTCAGCAATCAAAGTCAATTTCACTGGCTCATAGTTTTCAGTCTCTGTCCCCTTCCCCTTCCTTTTTTTTTTTTTGGTTGAAAATCAGGACAATCTTTATTTTTCTCTCACCTTGTGTTATCTCTATCATTTCCATGATCATTCAAATATCATTAACAGTGGGTCAGCAGTTAACATCTGCCATTTCTGCCAGAACTTTCAAGATGAAATTCATCTGAGCCAAGTGATTGAATTCATCAAGAGAAACCAAATACTTTCATAGGCGATCTGCTTACTATTATGAAAATGGAAATATTAAATACTCTGAACAGTTCTAATCAAATGGACAGAATTCATTTAATGATAAGTAGGAATTTTAAGTATTTATGCCACTTTAAATTGTGTTTGCTATATAAACTGTATAGTTCTATATTTCCTTAGAGCTGAAAAGCATGCATTCTTAATTTTGCCAGTAGGTGCCACTAAATACACTAGGAAAATAATATCTAGGAATAAATGTAGAAAAAGTCAGTTCAGAAAAGGAAGACTCTTCAACTTAGAAATTTTGACTTAAGCCTTTTTTCTTTAATATTATAGGATGGTTCAGCAGTTTTCAGTGGATTTTGAAAAGAGAATTGAAGGATCAGGAGATCAAGTAGATACACTGGAGCTCTCAGGTGGTGCAAAAATAAACCTCATTTTCCATGAACGATTCCCTTTTGAGATTGTGAAGGTATGTGTATATGCTAGAAGTTATATCTTGTTCGTCTGGCTTTTCTCTGACTACTGTCAGAAACACTGTTGAGAAGGGATTATTTGAAAACAAAAGAGGGCAGCAACTGAGTTTCCTAATGAGACCCTTATTACTCATGATTAAGTGGCAGAAAAGAAAAAGGAAAAATATTGCCTCTTGGTAATTATTACCTATATTAATAGAGTTTCACTACACATTTGGTATTGTGTGAGAGTTGGTCTTTGTTTTAAGTGTTACTGGTTTATTTTTCGAAAGATCAAAACTCTTAGCTGGTCTGGGGCAGACTGCTACACATTTTTCTTTTCTTTCCCTTTTTATATAAAAAAGAACTTTAATGCTTTAAATAAAAATGGGATCATTAGCCATGCAAAATTCTGGGTTACAGTAGTAAGCACCCACAATATTAACTTCAGCCACTATCTAATGCTTCTCAGAAAACTTTATATTTCCATTTGCAGTTTGGCTCTTATTATTTAAGTCTTAATCTTTCCATTGAACATTTTTATCAGCTTTTTAAAGTTAGAAGAATAAAAGATTATCTTTGGGTTTCAATTCAACAAATGTTTATTAAGCACCTTCTTCCCAACAAGTTAGTAAAGGAAAGTAGCTAAGTTTTCATTTGGGTTTTAAAATTATAGCTTATACATTTGCTTTCCTTTCAGTATCTAAACTAAACATGTAACTTTGAGAATGCCAATATATAATTTAGGGGCAGTACATGGCACAGTGGATAGAGCACCAGCCCTAGAGTCAGGAGGCCCTACGTTCAAATTTGGCTTCAGACACATAACACTTGCTAGCTGTGTGACTCTGGGCAAGTCACTTAACCCCAATCGCCTCACCAAAAAAAAAATAATTTAAATATGTCAATTTCATTTAGGCCTTACAACAATCCAGTGGGGTGCGCATTAGACGTATTTTTAATCACTGTTTTGCACATGGGAAAAATCAGTCTCAGGGACATTAAATGATTTGCCCATTGGTATTCAGCTAATACATGTTAAGAAGCTGAATTTGAACCCAGATCTTCCTAACTCTAAGGCCAGTTCTCTCTCTGTTCTATGCTCAATCACCAGCTCTTATAATTGAGGAAATACAAATTCATGTAATCCTAGAGGTAGAAATACCTCTAGCAAGAGGCAGAAGACTTCAATTTAAATATAAACTCTTCCACTTACTTATTTAATGTTTATTTGACTTTGAGGTAAATAACAGAATCAAATTTAGAGTTAGGAGGGACCTTCAGTGTCATTGAGTCTAACCGCATTATTGTGCTGGTGAGGATACTTTGGCCCACGGAAGTTCTGTGATTTGCTCGAGGTCACGCAGGGAGTTTGCATCCATGTCAAACTTAAGTCCTTTATTCAAACATAGATGCTTTCTTTCCAAATCCAATGTTCTTTCCACTGTACCATGATGCTTTATAATGCCCTTGGGCCTCAGTTACCTCATCTGTCAAGTGAGAACAATTATATCTTGCTTGCTTGAAAGCAGAAGGTTAGATCACATGAGCTTGAGAGATTCCTTCAAGTTCTAATTCCTGTAAGTATATAATTTAGAAAATTCCAGTTGATTTTAACCTCAGTGTCAAATAAAAATAATGCAACTCTGAGAGAAACTCTGAGAGAATTTGTTATAGTAACCTGCTATAAAGATTTTTAGAGCTAGGAGGGCCTTAGAAATGATCTAGACCTCTTTTATGAAGAAACTTCAAATATTTCATTTATCTGTGCCATCTTCACAGGCACTTATAATGGCTACCAAGACGTGATAGTCATTGTTAATACAAGAACAGATGACATACTGAAAATGCATGGTAGGTGATACCCCTTGGTTATAATATGGTTTCTTCAAATTAATGTTTTGAGTAAATACAATAAGCAACAGTATCTCTAAATGTCAGAGGACATGATAAAAGATGGGCAAGATCTTTTAAAATAACCTTTCTTATTTGTATGTTAGTAAGAAAAGAACTTGTGGTTTCTTTAGTGTAAGGAACTCCTTGTATTGAAATTCATTCTGCTAATGTACATTTTAATTCATCTATGAGTCAGTAGATGAGAACCTAGGTAGTCGCCTACAGGTTAAGTGATTTGTTCAGGGTGGCATAGCTAGTAAATGTCAGTGGCAGTATTTGATGCCAAGTCTAAGTAATGCTTATATCCCAAGCTAACTCTATCCTTATCTGTAATAGTTATCAATAGTCTTTTATAGCCACCCAAAACACCCCAAACCCTTATCCTTCACCTTCATGTAAATAAAAGTTATGAACTTCTGGTTTTAGATGACAAGAAACATGGATATTCATTCCTCAACAACGCATTTAAGTCATGCTTGTTCTTTAATTGGATGGTATTATTATTCAAAAGGAATTGAGCAGAATATATTGATGCCTCACTTTGTTTTCCTAGATGGAATTTAATGAGAAAGAACTGAGAAGAGAAATAAGCTATGCAATCAAAAACATTCATGGTATCAGGTGAGTGATACATGGATTTCCTTGTATTCAGTTATTGTTGCCAAAAAAAGGTGAACATATTTTTTTGATGTGCTACGGGTGCATAGAGGCAGGAGTCCTTAATAGGAAATCCTAGTTCTAGTTTATGTCATGATCCTCTTCGTGATTTACATAATGTTTTTATTTTCTTGCAACCGATTGCCCTTATTTATAAAAAAAGACTGATTTTAAGTTACTTTTTTTTTGCATAGGAGTGTGATGAAAAGCAATTGTATTACTTCATTAGATCTCTAATTTCATCAATGTGGGTAGTCTTTCAACAAAGTAGATCACACTGTATCCATCTTATGCTATGAATTAACATGCATTAAGTTCTGTTTTCAATTTTGTTAGTTATTTTCAGATGATCTGGGATCTCGTTGCCTCTCTCTTATTCAGTCTCAACTTTTGATCTCAGGGTTAGATTGGGAAGAGGTTAGGGATAGGAATTAAAAGGGATTAATTTGCAATCATTTTATATATACATATATGGCTAAGCATATGTGTTTGACTATATTCCAAAATCAAATAGAGATACTTTTTCAATGACACTTTAAAAAATATTATCTCCTCCACTCTCAATTAGCATTGACCATAGATAATGGTTTTCTTCCAGATGGAACTTGAGACTGAGTATGTGTTGCATATATAATCACACTTTTTGAGGTACCAGATTCTAATACACTCATCTTGGAAATATCCAAATTTGGATAAAGTAAGTCATTCAGTCAATAAGCATTTATTAAGAACTTACCATGTGCCAGGCATTATGCTCGGTACTGGGGATAAAAAGAAAGACAAAAAGACAAGATCCCTGTCCTCAAGTTGCTCACAGTCAAATAAAGAAGACCACAAGAAAATAGTTATAGGCATTATAAATGGAGGTAACTAACCTAGGGAAGTCAAGTAGCACTTGGGGAAGGGAGACTAGGAAAGGCCTCTTGCAGAAAGTGGGATCTGTGCTGAGTTTTGAAGAAAGAGAAGAGAATAGTTTTTTTGGTTTTTTTTTTTTTGGCTAGGCAATGGAGTTAAGCCCAGGGTCACACAGCTAGTAAGTGTTATGTGTCTGAGGCCGGATTTGAACTCAGGTCCTCCTGACTCCAGGGCCGGTGCTCTATCCACTGCGTCACCTAGCTGCCCCAAGAATAGTTTTCTAAAGCATATTCAGCCAGTCAGTGCTACAACTGTGAACATAATTCAAATCTTTTAACTCTCAGACAAAAATTTGCTTTTTATTCTTTACTATAAAGACCTAGCAGGAGTGCTTTGATGCTCTAGAAAGGACTAAATACATGCTTGTCAAATGAGTGATCAATCATCTTGTCTCAGTTTGACTTTCTGCTGAGGCCCCTCTCTTGGCATCAAGATTCCTTTTGATTTTTTTTTAAAAATTAAGCCTTGAATCGCTTCTGAGATTAGTTGTTAGTTATACAAGTACAAAAGTATCTTGCTTTATGTGTTTTTTAAAAAATAACATTAAGTTTAACTTTTAAATTGAATTAGTAAACTATCATATGGTAAATGCACTGATGATTTAAAAATACCCAGTGGCAACGAGTTTGGATGCTCGTGTTTTGACATGTCTTACTTAAATGTGACTCTTTTAAGGCTCACAACAGCAGTGCAGGTATTCTTATTTCTGTTTTACAGACCAGGAAACTAAGGCACTGAGAGGTTAGTGATTTGTCCTTTATCACACAGGTAATATGTGTCAAGGTAGTATACAAACTAAGGCTCCCAACTCTACATCTCCTGCCTTGTTCATTGACAAATATGGACACACCTGTATTCCATTTTGTCATGACCCAGGACATGGACCATGAATATAGTTAATCATTTGGGTTAATATTTTAGGATGTTAGTTCTCTTGTATAATATCTGTGTACAGACCATATCCAAAGCCAGAATTTAAGGCCTTAAACATATTTAAGTTTTTTTTTTTGAGGGGGAAACCTCTTTCTTTTTGCATGTCTAAATTGTAGATGAGAGAGCTTGAGTCTTCATGGAAGCTTTACCTGTTGACTAACAGTCCTTTGGACAACAATCTAGTTTAATTACTAAAATCCCATCTTCTACAAGAAGCTTTCTTTGGCTCCTCTTAATGCCAGCGTGTTCTCTCTGAGATTACCTCCAGTTTACCCTGTACACATCTTTTGTGTACTTTGTTGTTGCCAATTTATCTCCCTAATTAGAATGTGAGTTCCTTGAGGAAAGGGACTATTGCTGCCTTTTTTTTTTAACCTCCAGTACTTATCATACTGCCTGGCACATACCAAGTGCTTAATAAATGATTGTTGGCTGACTGACTGGTTCAAGGCTGCTGACGAGAAAATTAATATATTGGCAAAGTGTCTCTTGCATCTGAGGCAAGAAAAATGGGGCTTAGGTACTCTCCTGGTGGTCTTGTTTTTAGCAACACAGAACAGTGGCATGGGACTCTTTGTAAAAATTAAAATTAGAGCCAGGCATTTAAACTTAGGCTATTGTTCTTGGAATTTTAGCAAATTCATATTTTCTTAGTTGCTTTTGGGAAATACAGTGAGAGAGAGAAACTCAGAACAATTAAATTTTTGAGATGGAAGGGACCTTAGAGACAATCTAATTCAATCTACTCATTTTATATATAAAGAATTGAGGATCACAAAGGATGTTTACCCAAGTTGTAGTTATCTATGCATAACTAGGTGGTGGTAGAACTCTTATTGAGACTTGTGCTTCCTACTCCTGTTCCAACTTCTTACTGCCTCTCATTTATTATTATTGAATTCTAAGCTCTTTGGAGTTGTCTTGGATCATTGTATTATAGGGATTAGCTAAGTCTTTCACAGTTGATTGTCATTACCACATTGATGCCACTGTATGCAATATTCTCCTAGTTCTGCTCATTTCACTTTGTATCAGCTCACATCAGTCTTCCCAGGTTTTCCTGAAGTCATCTACTTTGTCATTTTTTTACAATCACAATCATATATCACAACTTGTTCAGCCATTCCCTCAATTTTTCATTCTTTGCCACCACAAAAAAATGCTGCTGTAAATAGTTTTGTACAAATAGGTCTCCCCCTCCCCTTTCCTTTTTTTTTTTTTTGGATCTCTTTGGGATATAGACCTAATAGTGATATTGCAGGATCAAAGGGTATACAGTTTTATAGCCCTGTGGGCATAGTTCCAAATTGTTCTCTAGCATGGTTGAACCTATTTACAACTCCCCCAATAGTGAATTCGCATCCCTATTTTCCCACATTCTCTCCAGCAATTGTCATTTTCCTTTTCTGAAAATCTACTTTTCAATGATACTATTAAGCAGTAGTATTCTTTTCTGACTTTGTACATATTATTGGAAAGATTGATATCCAACATGAACTATAAGGACTAATGACATTATTAGTAACAACACTATGGATGTTACAAATCATTAGGTGCCTCGAAAATTGCTTTGTATTTTTTTTATTATCATAGATAAAATAAACATAAATGCTTTGGTTTTTATTACCATAAATGCTTTACCTGGCTTGAAGCTTAGTATTAAAAATATTATCTGATATACTGTTTTCTCTATTTACAGGACAGGATTATTTACTCCAGATATGGCTTTTGAAGCAATAGTTAAAAAACAAATTGTAAAACTAAAAGGACCTTCCCTGAAGAGTGTAGACCTGGTGATGCAGGAGTTAATCAATACTGTAAAAAAATGTACCAAAAAGGTAACTTCTGAATGATTTTATTCTGATCATTGTGTGTTTACCTGTCGACCTTCAAGTTATATATATCCTTTGGAAAGTAACTTGTTTCAGTATCACTTTCCATCTCTACCTATGATCTACATATGGATATGCTTTGGGACAGGAAAAGGATACTATTTTCAGGATACTGAAGAATGGAGTAGAAGAAAATATATCATTGTGTTTTCTTTTTCAAAGACTTTAATTTCATTGTACTTTTGTTTCCTGAAGTAGATGAAATATCGCTTTCCATAGTTCAGATTGTGCTCCTTCCCATCGCCATACATGGCTAGGAGAGGGAGTTTGTTTTGCCTGGGCCAAAGCTCTTGTATCTGTTTAGGCAGTTTCCAATCAGCAGGCAGTAGACTATTTCAGCATCTTGTTGTAACTCTGGTTTCCTTCCAGTTGTGTAGTTCACAATCCATCCATACCATATCCTCTTATACAACTTTGTTCATGTCCTTCTTTAAATCTGTTTTGTACAATGGTCCAAGACAATTCCAAAGGACTCAGGATGAAAAATGCGATCTACCTCCAGAGAGAAGACTGATAAACCCTGAGTACAGATTGAAGCATATTTTCTTTAACCTATTCTTGCTTTTTTTTTTCTTTTGCAAGATGGCTGATGTGGAAATATGTTTTTCATGACTTCATATGTATTTGTTTAGTCATTTTTTCAGTCATGTCTGACTCTTCATGACCCCTTTTGGGGTTTTCTTGGTAAAGATACTAGAGTGGTTTGTCATTTCCTTCTCCAGCTCATTTTGAAGATGAGGAAACTGAGGCAAATAGGGTTAAATAACTTGCCCAGAGTCACGCAGCTAGTAAATGCCTGAGGCCAGATTTGAATTTAGGAAGATGAGTCTTCCTGACTTCAGGCCAACATTCAATCACTGCACCACCTACTGCCATATGTATAAAGGGTATCATATTTCTTGCCTTCTCAATGGATGGGGGAGGAATGGGAGAGGGAGAGAATTAAGAACTGAAAATAGATTTTTATAAAGTAGAATTAATTTTCCTATCATCTATTTTCTTCTCACACAGCTACCCCCCTAGTTCATTCAGCTCCTCATCATGTCTCACCTAGAAAATTGTAATAGCCTCCTAATTGGTCTCCCTTTCAAGTCTTTTTTTCCCTATATATTGGTGTAACCTTGTCATTTCCCTGCTCAATGAACTCAGTTGCCTCAGGGGTCTTCTTGTTTTTGCCCCCATACAATACTCCATTTAACATCTCTCTGCCATTGCACAGTCTGAACCCATCATTGATATGTACTCCTTCCTGATCAATGTCTCTTCTAATCCCTAGTTCCTTTCAAAGTTTACCTCGTGCACCACCTTCTACATGAAGCATTTCCTGATCTTCCCAGATGCTAGTAATTCACCCATCCCCCCACAAAACTTTATATTATATATCTACATAATATGTATGTACATATATATGTACATGTTGTTGCACTTGATAAAAAGTAAGTTTATTGAGGCCAGAAACATTTCTTTTCTCTCTTTGTATCCAACACATGCCTGGTACATGTGTTGTACTGATTGGTACATAGTAGGCATATTGACTGACTGACAACCAAATACTTTCCATCAATGATATGGACTGATTGAGATTTCTCTGGTCCTCTTCTAGATATTTTGACATTATGTGCATGCCAATGGAGCATGTGAGCTATCTCTAAGGTCATCCTTCCCTCTCTCTACATGACTGACCCATTTTCATAGTTGTACAATTTTCTGATAGTAATCATTTACATAACATCTTCTACCCATTTTTTTTTCTTGGTATTATGCTTTGGCCTAATTATGGGTGCCATGTAGCTTTCCAGTGCCCTTTGCAACCTGCAACTTTAATACCTCAGGAACTGGGTAAATTGGTTCCTGTTTCACTCCCAAATAACATCATCAGAAGAAAACATTAACTATAAAACCTAACTTCAGGTGTTAATTTTTTTTTCAGGGAGAAACTAGGGCTATTGAAAGAATTCTGTAGTTTTCAAAATCAGTTTCACCCTCTGTCTTCTTTCTGTCCAGTCCTGGGACTAGCTTATTGTCTTTCTGAAAGATATTTTCAATTGTCTGTCCTGGTGGATCAGTTTTACAGGTTATCATGGTATGGACAAGAAACACTCTTTGTCCATTTGGTTTTTCCTGTGAGGAGAGTTAGACAGAATTTTTTGGTGTGACAATAGGACTCTCTGAGGAAGATCCATGGTTGGCGAAGTCATATCAGTGTCCACTACAATCAGGAGCATCTAAAATTTCTCACTTTTTATAGGCTATAAATATAGGCTATATAGGCTCTTTGTTTTGGATTCTGTTCTGGATATCTTTTATGATTGGAGGAAACACATGGACTCCAAGTCCAACACTCTGTCCACTGGTTCATTCTTACTGAAAGGATCATAGGATGATACTATTATAATTAATATCCGGTTCTGTATGTTTTAGTGGATAACTCATGCTAAAACTGCCTTGCTGATTTATATATACACCAATATGCCAAAGATCTGTAATTTCATTGGTGGAGTACTGACCCAAATTGCAGCCTACCTGTAGCTTTTAGTAGGTAAGTCTCAAGGAGTTGTCTGAGGCTTAGAGAATTTAAATGACTCATACTCCTAGTAAATACCAGGGGCAGGACTAGAATTCACATCTTTCTTATCTTAAAGTTCAGAACTTTAACCCTTGTACTATATTGAAGATACCGATTGTTGTTGACTGAGAAGTCCTTTCTCTATCTATTTAATGGTTGATATATTTTGCAAAGATTATGTCTTTTTGGACACTACTTGGTGAAACCTCATTTTACACACATCAGGTACATTCCTTATAGATTACTATATAATTAAGGTAAAGAAACACATTAATAATTAATGATGATGATGATGATTATAGCTAACATGTATATAGCACTTATTACTGCCAGGCACTGTGCTAAGTGCTTTACAATTATTATTTTACTTGATCCTCACAACAGCTCTGGGAGATAGTGCTATTATTATCCCCATTTTCAAGATACAGAAACTGAAGAAAACAGAGGTTAAATGACTTGCCTGGGGTCACACAGCGAGTGAATGTCTGAGGCCAGAATTAAACCCAGATCTTCACAACTCCAGGCCTGGTGCTTTATCAACTGGGCCACCTGGCTGCTGTGAAGAAGAGGACATGAAAAAGACATGTTTGGCCAGGGAACAAGCATGGAGGGCATCCTCAGAGGAAATATTTGTGGCCAGGGAATATGAATGAAGGGAAACATTCCAGGAGCTCACATGACCTGGACACACCCATGGAGAACAGACACTTGGGACATGTTTGGTTGGAGCATTTCAGATGTCCAATATAAAAGGATATTGATATCCTATAGTTTCATCATGTTATATGTAACTCTGCTAGGTATTACATCTTCATGTTCCAGCATGTTACCTTTCTTGGACATCCCTGTCAGTCCCATGGCTACCAAAATTATCTCTGCTACTGTATACTAGAGTGCAGTATCTAAAAAGTCATTCTCTGATGAGGGCAGATTTATGTTCTTTTAGTTCATTAGTCAAGGGCTTTGAACCAACATATCTAGCCAGACAACCAACAAAAGGTAACTGAAGGCCCAGCCTATGATTCTGTCTGTGACTTTGATCACCTTTGTCTTACAGTAGACACCGAAATCCTTGCTCCTGGACATTTATCTTACTTGGGGTTAGAACAATTCTTCTTAACTCCGCCTCACTTCTTCATTATGAGTCTGTATCCCCCAAGCCTACTTCAGAGATCATGCTTCTTTACACCCCGAACTCTGTAGGAGCTTTGCTAGGGCTGAGGCAATGACGTTCTTCCCAAGTCCTCCCTGACGGACATATAAAGTAAGCCAAGGGCAAAGACAAAGAATTAGGTCATGTGGTAAGAGGCAGCAACCTCCACCCCTAGCCCACATTATCCATTTATCACATGTACCTGCCAGCAATAAACTCACTGATCTTTTATGCTGCATTCCAGCTAGTACAAACTTTGCTAGTCTCATGGTGCAGTGAATCAGCCCATCTATTATCTGTTTACTTCTGCTACTTATCTCATAGGGTAGTTATAAAGAAAGTACTTTGTAAACCTTAGAAGGTTATATTATAACAACTCATGTTTACCATTGTGCTTTGGGCTCCTTTGAATGATAAATAGGCTGACACCTGCTAAACTGTTATTTCATTAAAATGATTACATTTAGAAAGTCCCTATTCTTTGCCTGCCTCTCTCGCTGTCTCTCTCTGTCTCTCTATCTCTGTCTCTCTCTCTCACCCCCCCCCGTTAATTTTCTTTGAGATGGGTTCTGAAGGTAGATATTTTATCAGTAAAAACCCAAGTTAATGAATAGAGTATTTTTATTATTTCAGATCAAATTATCTTATAACTATGCATCCCAAGTAATCAACATATTTTTAAAAATATCTCAAATTTTATTAAGAAAGCCTTGTTAAACAAGTATTGCATTAAGCTCCCTGAGAAAAGTCCCGTTCTGCATAACTGTAACATGGAAGTTTACCCTGGTTTCTTTAAGGCTATGCCAGTGTAGAATACTATCTAGTAAATTCTACTGAACTAGAAAAAAATCATTTAGAGCTGGAAGGAATCTCAGACACTCTTATCCAGTCCTTTCAAAGAAAGTGACCCAGAAGGTTAAAGAACTTGCCTAAAGCCCTAGAGGTAATAAGTGTCAGTGGCAGATCCAAATCTAATTCTCTTCATTATAGGCAGGTGGAAGTGCAATGGATAGAGTGCTGGACCTGGGATCAGAAAGAGCTGAGCTCAAATCCCACTTCAGAAGCTTATTAGCTGCATGACCTGGGACAAGTCACAACCTCTGTTTGCCTCAATTTCTTCGACTGTAAAACTAGGTGTAATAGCAAGACCTGTCATCTGCTGTCTTCCCCCTGCTCACAAAATGGACAAAAAGCCAAAATAAACTTCAGTCTTGTATGGCCTCCTATTTCCATAGTGACAATGGCTGAGTAAAAAAGAAGGTGCAGAGGATTCTAAGAATCAAAGAGTTCTGTTAAGAAACATTGATTTAACTGCTTTTTACTACGCTTGGGTTCTACTTCAGTGCCTCACTATAAGTTGAGGCTGAACCAGGTGTTGTTAAGGCTGTGCTAGTGGGGCACAGCTCCAGCTCCAGCAATCTGGAAAAATCTCTGAGGAAGGGCTAGTAATGGATCATATGTCTGTTGTGTGAAGGTTAGCGTTGCTGATTTGGAGAGGATCCTCACTGGGTTAGCTGTAGGCTGCTCAGTTATTAGCCCTGGCAGCTCTTACAGAGTAAGCTGAGTTGTGATCTGAATTGGTTGAAGGAACACTAATATGTTGAGACTTATAGGTCCTTTAAGTACAAGTGATCTTAACATGGAAACTTCATCTAATGACCAAGAAGAACTGTATTCTTGAGTGTTACTGCCTCAGAAAAAACATTTCCTCATACCCCTTTCCCCACCCTCACCTCAGTAACACCCCTGGCGTGCAAGTGCGCAAGCGCGCACACACAAATACGTGCATGTCTATGTGGTATATAACAATAATTTCTGTAGTTAAACTTTTTTTTAAAGTAGGAAGCTAACTGTTACAAAGTGAGTATGCTATCATTTGATGTTTGTGTATTCATTCGTATGTATCTAGCTTATAGTGTTTATATCAAATATTAGTGTCTATATTTGTATATTATATATATATATACATATATATATATATATATATATATGTATGTATGTGTGTGTGTATATATGTGTAGTGCACTCCCTTTGGAACAATAGGCTTCCTACATTGACAGAGTTTGAACGTAGCAACTATTGTGATACAACATTGATGTCATTAAAAAGGGGTCGTTTATAGTCATCCAAAAAAAAAGTGATTCTTTTGCATTAGATGATAGCTTCCATTTAACATTTTTAAAAATTGATATAGGAAAGATTTTGTGAGTGGAAAACATCGATGCATTTTTGAAGCTTAGAATTTTTTAAAAAATTACCCAATGTGTGAAACACGAATTTGGCTTTAAAGGGGCTATTTTGGTCACCCATTCAAAATTCAAGGGTTTGAGCAGGGTTTGTTTAAGGCTTCTATTTTTTATTCCTCTCCTTTGCTTAATTTCCTTCATTTTGAGACCAGTACTGATGTCTAAGGTTTTCTTGTAAACCTTAATTGTAATGTGGAATTTATTCATACCAGCCAATTTTGATGGAAATTCCTTTTCTTTATTAGCATTCTTTTTTTTTTTTGCTTTTTTGTTGAGGCAATTAGGGTTAAGTGACTTGCCCAGGATAACACAGCTAGTAAATGTCTTGTGTCTGAGACTGGATCTGAACTCACGTCCTCCTGACTCCAAGGCCAGAGTTCTATCCACTGTGCCACCTAGCTGCCCCTATTAGCATTCATTTTAAAGAAGGTTGCCATTTGTCCTAAATGACAGCATGTGAATTCTTTAAATAATTTTCTCTTTATATTCATGAATATCAGTGAGAAATACATGTGCATGTATGTGTGCATTTGTGCTTTATTCATGATTTCTGAGTATTAAACACCAACTAGAATCGTAAGCCAGGACAAATGCATGTTCTCCACAGATATTTTCTCACAGTTGTCTCTGGGACAAAGCAGGACAAGACAAGAACATTAGGGCTTTATGAGCTATTTGGCTCGAACCCAAGGACATCTTAACTTTGGAAATCTTCTAGTGAGTATGTTCTTCCAGCTGCCTTTTCCTCTACCTCCTCTTTACCAAAGCATCTTCTCAGAATCCTAAAGTCTCTTTCACAAAAAAGAATGTACTGATTCTTTAATCTGAGCCCAAATTAGACTTTTAGAAGCCTAATTTAAACAAAAAAGTAAAGAACAAAGCAACCAACAATAACAAAGCCCCAAAACTCTTTTGGATGAATGTGAAAAAATGAAGGATCCAACAATGAATTTTCTTGGCAGGAACAAAGATGAGAAAAGAATTTTCATTTTAGTATTTGCTGTAAGTCATGTTAAATTTTTATTTTTTTACAAAGGTAAATATCCAGTAATATGCTCAGATATATAAAACTGAGCAAATGAACCGTGACTCTTTGATGCAAGTAGGGAAAGGCCATTATTTGGCCACAGCATCCATAACATAGAATAACAGAAAAATTGCGGACACCATTACTGTTTTGCTTTTGGTGTATTTTTGTTCTGTTACAAATGAACTTCTCCTCCTTTTCATTTTCTATGGTAGTCAAACAATCTTTGGTAGTCATGGCTTAAATCCAGTTAGACCTTAGGTTTTGAACTTTTTTATTGGCTCGAAGTCTAGCAGTGAAAGTTGTTTTTTGGAGGGTGGGAACACATTTCCTTTGTCTAAAAACATTAAAGGACTCATGATTTTTAAAAACAATTCATCACTTACAGCTCATCCAAAACCTTTTTTGATTTTGACTGTTTTTTGGTCATTTTTATTACTCTGTACCTCCACTAGAGGGCAATAAGGAAAGAGAAATCAAAAAAATTGATTACCGTTAGGTATTTTCTGAACAGAGTAAGCACCGTGCTACATTTTTGGACGGTTTTCTGAGCTTCTTATAATGAAAAAGGCTCTCTGTTGTAATAGTCCTTTATTTTCCATTTCTATAGACATCATCCTACTTCAGGCTTTCAATACATTGCCCCTGAACCATTGCAATAGCCTGATGTTTTCCCCATCTCTTATTTCTTTCCTATCCCAACCTATTTTATACATTGCTTCCAGGTAAAATTTCCTGATGCATAGCTCTGAATACTTATCCTGTTCAAAAGCCCATTCAGGGGTTCCCTATTGCCTGCTAAATTAATTCTAAACTTCTTATCCTGGCATTCAAGGTCCTTCTTAGCCTAGTTCCAACCTATCTTTCCAGATTCATCTTAAGTTGATCTCTTTCATGTACCTGGCACTTTAGCCAACTGATTTGCTTGCTTCTTGCTGAATGTGTTCTACACTTTGTTATCTAAATGTTATTCAATGTCCAGCTAAATGCCGTCTCTTTTAAGCAACTTTCACTCACTTTCCTCTCCCCAGGTAGAAATGATTTCTCTTGTCTGTGAATTCTCATGTTAATTCAACAAAGACTCATTTTTTTCTTTTTTGATTTTTTTAGGCAATTGGGGTTAAGTGACTTGCCCAGGGTCACACAGCTAGTAAGTGTCAAGTGTTTGGTCTGAGGCCGGATTTGAACTCAGGTCCTCCTGACTTCAGGGCTGGTGCTCTATCCATTGTGCCACCTAGCTGCCCCTAACAAAGGCTCATTTTTAAATGATATTCTTCTGATGAATGTTTATAGCTATGAATCATAAAATACTCCATTTTCCAAAGAAATGGATTTAAAGGTCACCCCAAAGAATAGTGGAGAGGTACATGTTCAGTGTAAGTAGGTTGTGATGTGTTACCAACCCAGAGTTTCTTAAGAGAAACAGCATTAGGTCTGTCATCAGAAACTATATGAAGAGAAAAGATTGCAGTTCAATCATGTGATAAGAAGGAGTGAATAATGCATTCTTCATTTATAGTTCTAATATTAGTAGACATTTAATTCCTTAAAGTTTGTAAAACACCTAGATGTATGTCTCACCCGATCATCACAATAATCCCATGAGGTAGCTGAGACTGAGTGTTGTTAAATGATTCACACGGGGTCACAAAGCTGGTGTTGGAAGTAGGTCTTGAACCTAAGTCCTTATGTCTCCAAGATGGCCTTGAAATCTCACCATAAGGAGAGGAAGTCTTCCAGGAAGATGTGGACATGAATCATTCAACATGAGGGGACATGGAAAGGTTATTACCTACATTATCGGAGGTAGGGCCCACATCAAAGAGATCGTAGGTGTGAAGTGTTGTGAAATTGCCCCATTCTCCCTATAAATGGACTGACTATTTAGAATAATGGATTGTTTGCTCAGTTCTATATCAGAGGTTTTTTTTTAAAGGTGGTTTTTTTAATCCACTTCATTGTAGTCTATTATTAAGGTAAACTCATTAAAGCAGTTGTGAATATCATTTAGTAGGCTTTGTAGTATTTTGGGGTTTGATGTATTCAATACAATGTCATCTAGAATACCAACTCAAAATTTAAAGTATATCTTGAGATTGAATATTAAAGTTCTCTACTCTTAAAATCATACATACAAAGATTCTCCATGACAATTCATTTTTGTTATTCAATATTCTTCAATTTAAATTTACAAATAATTGAGCCTCACTTTCATCTGAATTGATAAAAAGAGGGAAGAACATACACAGTTAGATATGAAAATATAAATTTCATTCAACAGGAATAGATGAGGAAAAGGGGAGAAGGGGGGAATAAAAGGAAGAGATTAGTCCTGAGCATAACAAACTCTAACCATCAAGAGTGGATTGTTAAAGAAAGGTTTAAAAGGAAAGAAGAAAAAATTAAAAACTTCTGATTTAAGTCTGGTCCTAGGAAAGAGAAGAGGGGCAGGGGAACAAAAGCGTATTGCTTCACACCTTGAGAATTGGTGCTGAAAACACTCCTCCTTTGCCATCCTCTTGCTCCTTATAATGAGGGTCTGAGAAACTGATAAATGCAATGACCAACCATAAATCCTGAACAATCATGATGAAGAATGCTACATACCTTCTGACAGAGAGGCAGTGGTCTTTTAGGAGGCAAAGGATGAACAAGATGTATATTTTGGGGGGCAGGGTTGATATGGGAATTTGTTTTGCTTGACTATGCATATTTGTTACAAGGCTTTTTTTCTTTTTTAGTGGGATGGGAGGAGTTGGAAAAGAGAGAAGGTGGTTTTTTGTTAATTAAAAATACTGAAGTTTTTTTAAAGTGTAGACTGAATGAAGTTAAGATTGCAAGAGAAACAGTTAACTGGGGAAAATATCTTACAGCGACTTTTTCTGAAAAACATCTCTTTTTCAAGATGTATAAGGGACTGATTCAACTTTGTAGGAATAAGAACCATTCCCCAGTTAATAAATGGTCAAAGGATATGAGAAGGCAGCTTTCAATAGATTTATGAAAAACAATTTCCCAGATCACTATGCAAATTAATGTAACTCTTAAGTTCTGCCTTACACCCTTTAGTAGGCAAAGTTAGCAAAGAAAAGGAAGATGACAAATATTGGAGGGATCATGGGAGGACAGGTACATTAATGAAGTGTTGGTAGAGCTGTGACTTGGTTCAGTCATTCTGGAAAATGATTTGTCCAAAAATTACTAAACTGTACATGTCCTTTGGTACTGTGATACCAACCCCTACTGACTGAGTCTATGCCCCAAAGATGTCAAAGAGAGGAAAAAGGACCCACATGTACAAAAATATAGCAACTATTTTTTTGTAGTTACAAAGAACTGGAAACTAAAGGGGATAATTATAAATTGTGGAATGGATGAGCATATTATGTCATTGCCTCTACAAGAAATGATAAAAAGGCTATCTTTCAGAGAAACTGAGGAAATTTGTATGAACCAAATGATACATAGTGAAGTGAACACAGTCAAGACAATTTATACAATAATAATAACATTGTAAAGCGAAACAAATTTTAAACAGTTATGAATTCTGATGAAAGCAATGAACAAGCATGATTCCTGAAGACTGAAATGTAGAATGCTACCCTAGAAAGAGATAGTGAATTCTAGATGGCCAATGTGGGAATTTTTTTTTGTTTGATCATGAATATTTCTTAAAATGATTTTTTTATAAAGGGGAAGGTGTTAATTGAAAAAATAAGAATAATGTTTTTAAAAAATTGTTATATGGGGGAGAAAAGGAAGGAAAAGGACAGCTGTTTAACCAAAAAACAGATTTGAGGATCTTCCTGAAAAGGAAGGAGCTGTATGCTTTGAGGAAGCAGAAACTCCTTGTCTTCCAAAGAATATTATAGTAGAACCACAGAAGCTATCAAAGAAGGCCACTCAGTAATGGTCAGGGGAAAATGAGAAGAATAATTGTAGTTAAATAGTAGTCCCTGTTTTAGTGTTTCCTCCTTGAGTTATTGAGACAGCTATTTATTGGCCCAACCAAAAATAGAGAGGTCTGTTATCTTCCTGAGTGTGTATCAGAGCCCAAATAATTTGTCAAAATGGAAGACAACAGATTACTTCTGGTGATTTGTGTGGAAACAAATGAGAAGGAAGGAAAGAAGGGAGGAAGGAAGGGAGGAAGGAAGGAAATGTGGAAGGAAACATTCGATAAGCATCTACTATGTGCTAAGTACTGCACTAAGCACTTTACTATTAGTATTTAATTTGATCCTTACAACAACTCCGGAAGGTACATTGTTATCATTTTTATTTTACAGTGCAGAAAACTGAGGCAAATACAGTGACTTACTTAAGGTTATGCAGCTAGTAAGTGTCTGAGGCCAGATTTGAACTCAGGAAGATAAGTCTTCCTGACTCCAGGCCCAGCACTTTATCCACTGCCCTACCTAGTTGTCCCTAGAAGAGGGCTAAAATAATACTGTCAATGACTTTTATGTAGTGACCTAGAACCTGAAGGCCATAAGGATAGAGGCTGTGTTTTTACTCATTGTTGCCCAATGAATACAAGGAATGCAGGAGAAAAAAATGAATTTAGGAAGTGCACAGCTAACTAAGAAGTGGGCTCTAAAAATGAGCTTTGGATGACTGGACATACATGGATGACAGGCTCCTGGCCATGAAAAAGACTGCCAAGGGTGCATTATGCTGAGCATCTTGCAAATTTAGTCAAAAGGGTTTTAATCTAAAAAAATGGAATGGGGGGACAACTGCCTGTGTATGTCGCCCAACTTAGAGACAATAAAGAGCAGCCACAAGGATGGAAAAGTAATAGTAGTAACAACACCCAGGAGCTCAGAAGAGAGAAAATCCCAGAAAACTGGCAGTAGTAAGACCTGTGGCCTCAATATGCAAATGCCTGGGCAACAAATGGAAAATTAGAGGTCCTATTTTTTCATTTTTCTTTTTTTTGCTGTTGTTGTTTTTATTTAGTATTTTATTTTCCCCCAGTTAAATGTAAAAACAATTTTTAATGTTTGTTTTTAAAACTTTGAGTTCCAAATTCTCTCCCTTCCTCTCTCCTCACTCCTTGTTGAGATGGCAAGCAATTCCATATAGGTTATACATATAGGTTATACATGCATAGTCGTGCAAAACCTATCCATAATTGTCATGCGGTAAAAGAAAACATAGATAAAACAAAAAAACCTGAAGAAAATAAAGAAAGTTTAAAAAAAAGTATGCTACAATCTGTATTCAGACACCATCAGTTCTTTCTCTGGGATTGGATAGCATTTTCCTCATAAGTCCTTCAGAGTTGAGGTCCTTACAAAGAGGAAAATTTGACCTCATATAGGTAACTCTGAGGTTTTTTTGGATGAAACAGATGACTGGACTATGGCTGTAGATAGGCATACCTTATTCCTAAGAAACAGGATAGGTAAAACTGTAATGGGATTGCATATTAAAATGATATACCTCATTTTAGGAAATTCTGGAATCAGAGTGGGAAAGCATGACAGAGAGCATGTGGGTGATGTTAATGGAGAGAAAACCAAAAGTGATTTTGTCATTGGATCATACCACAGAATACTTGGGCATAAAGAGGAAATAGATGAGAAATTTCAAAAACAGATCACAAGCCTGGCATGGAGGCATGATGCTGCAGTGACTAAGAATTCAATTATCTAGACATCTGCTAGAGCTCTCTCTGCCCAAACCGAGCAGATAATAACTTCTTGACTTGCTGTAGGGACAATTTTAACCTTCAAAGCCTAGTATTAGGCTAAATTATTTTCTGGATTTCATTCACACTAACACACAGGAATGGGCTGCTATGGTGTAAGTATTGGGAACCCTTGGTGAAAGTGACCAGTCCCTCTGAGAGACCCTTTGAGGAGAGGAAATCCAAACATAACTTTACATGCATCCTAGATTTGGGGAAAGCAAATGTTAAATGGTTCAGAAGATAGTTAGAAAGGCTCTCATGAGCTAATATTCTTTAAGGGAAGTCAGCTGAGTTGGGATGGAAGGTGTTCTGGAATAGAACTCTGAAAACACCAAGATAATTTCATGAGAAAGGAAAAGTGAGATTGTCTGAAGAAACCGATGTGGATGCACGTGGAACTTGTTATCCAACTTGGATTTTTAAAAGAAATGGACAGAACATAGAAGCAAAGACAGGTGACAGGATGAGTGCATCATGAACCCATAAAGACAGTGTCAGGAGTGGTAACACATTGGTGAGCTAACCTAAGGACAACAAAAAGCTTAAACCTTTTTGGAGAAAAAGGATAATCACAGAGTGAATAGGACACTTGCTTGGGGTGACTGTGGCAGTAACTGATAGAAGGAAGGCAGAATTAACTAGCTCTCATTTTGCTCCCATTTTTCTCCCAAGAATGATGTTTGCACTAAAAATAACAAAATGAAAATTATTAACAAGGTGTTGATATCCAATACAAGTAAGGAGACAGATTATGAGAGAATGTTTTCTTTCCCTTGAGGAAGTCTATTCACTTGGCTCAGATGACCTTCATCCTTACTAATGAAATCCCTGGCAGATGTGATTGCTGAGCCACTGTTAGGGAATAGGAGAGGTGCCACAGGATTAGAGAAGGGTAAACAACCTAGTTTTCAAGAAAGGGAAAACAGCACACTTGAAACTATAGGTGGGTTTGACTGTTTGCTGGCAAAATTCTAGAATAGATCATCATAGTAATTGTTGCTTAACATTTGGAAAGGGAAGATCAGCTTGGCTTCATCAAGAAGAGGTCAAACAAGACTGATCTTATTTCCTTTTTTGACAGGATTACTAAACTAGTATATGAGGGAAATCTCGTGGACATAGCTAAGTAGATTTTAGCAATACATTTGATAAAATATCTAATGCTACTGTCTTGGAAAAGAGATTGAGATATGGACAAGATGATAATATGGTTGGATGGATTCAGAATTGGTTGGGTGGCTGGACTCAAAAAATATTTTTAATGGCTCAGTATCAACGTGGCTGGACATGTACATAGTATATCCTGAAAATTGGTGCCAGAACTTGGTGAAGTTTCACATTTTTTAATCAGTGGCTTGGATAAAGATGTATGTGACCTGCTTCTGAGATTGTCCAGACCTAGGAGGGATAACTAACATATTAGACTACACACTGTTCCCAAAGAGTTCTTCAGAGGAAAGAAAGAACATTTTATTGAATCTAATGAGAGTACCTCTCCTCTAGTCATCTTTGTGCTGTCTCTCCCTTATTCACCCTCCACCTCACATTTGGTATTCAATTCTTTCCTGTACTCCTAATTGGTAAGGATTCCTCATATCTGAGATGTGACCTCACCACCATAAAGTGCTGTGGTCATCTTTATGCTATGTCTTTCTCCCATCCCTGTTTTATGCTCCCTTTTCTAGGAATAGTAATTACATCAATAAAACTATTCCTGAAAAGTATGTGTGTATCAATTTTCTTAGGATTCTATTGAACATCCTGGTGACTTCCCAAGTTAAAACATCCGTCCCTGGCAACCACTTCGTAAATGTATTGTTTTCTGCTATTGGAATGTAAGCTCTTTGAGGAAGCTGTGACTATCTTGCTTTTTGTATTTATATTCCCAGCTCTGAGCTTAGTGCTTGGCATATAAGAAGTGCTTAAGTAATTTTTTTCATTCATGTATTCAATATCAAATTCAATAATGATAAATTGTGGTTACAAAAATCAACTTCACAATAACAAAATGAGAAGGCATAATAATGTAATGGTTTCTTTGAAAAACATCTGAGTATTTTAGAGACCTGCAAGCTCAATATGAATAAGCAGTATGATGTAACAGCTAACAAAGCTAATGTGATTGGGACTTAATAAGAGAGACATAGCTCAAAGGAATAGGGATGTTATATTTTGAAAATACTGTGCCTTTTCCACCTCATCTAGAGTGTTGTATTTTGGCATACCACCACTAAAAAGTTCACTGATAAGCTGGAGATTGTCCAGAGTACAAGGAGCATTGTGAAGGGATTTGAATCCACTGGAAGATTGGTTGATGGAACTGTATGTTTGTCCTAGAGAAGAAAAGACTCAAGAGAAACATGATTGTTCTGTTCAAGTATTTAAAAGATTGCCTTGTCTAGGAAGGGTTAGCCTTGTTCTTTTTGGCCAGAAGACAGAATCAGGAGCAATGTGTAGAAACTGCAAAGAGATAAACTTAGCCTTGATGCCAAGATAAATTTCCCCAACAATTAAGGCTGTGCAAAAACTGGAATGGACTGCCCAAGTCAGTGTTGAGTACTCCCTTGGAGGTCTTCAGAGGCCGGGTGACTACTTGTCAGGTATGTTAAAAAGGAGATTCATTAATGTATGGGATACATTAGGTGATTACTAAAGGCCTTGCCCATACCAAAATTGTATGATTCTGTAATTCTCTGAAATTGAAGGAAAATCTGCAGCTTTCCTACCTAGGAAAAGTTACCTAGATCCATGAAATTTGATCCCTGTGTTTCTTATAAATCTTGGTCTAAATGTTCACTCTTAGCCTAATAAAGAAACAAGAGTGTTTTTGTTTGTTTGTTTTGATCAAATGCCCCCATAGTGAATTGTTGCATCTCTTTGCAGAGATCTACTTAGAGTCTGGTGTAAAAATAGTAATGATTCCCACAAAATGTGGATGGCATGGAAATTTTAGTAATTTTTTTTCGGAATATACTTTTCTAAAATGAGGGTTATCTTGACTAATAAAAGTCAGCTGTCCATGCTAAATTCAATTTTTTTGTTGTTTGACTTCTGAGAAGAAGCAAAAAAATTCATGAAAATGACGAAACGGTTTTTATTTTTAACATTCTGAAGTGTTCTCATATACATTATTTTTTTAAAGCTCTGAATAATTTTTTGCGTTAATAGGATAGGATCTGCCATCATGAAAGAATTCTAAATCTAGATTTAAAAATTTATTTATTTTCTCATTTGAATTGTTTAAAATGTTTGCTTCTTGAAAGGAATTAGATATTTTAGGGAGTAGTTCCTAAAGAATTTTGCAAAAATAAGATGCGTTGAAAGAATTGCAAGTTGCTTGATTATCTGCTAAAGCAAATAGCTATTCTTTTTAAATTGAAATGTCTAAAAAGCTGAGCTGTAATGCTTTTTGTTTCTTTTAAAAGACTAGGTAGTTTCTTACTTCTGATGATTAAAAAAAGACAGTCTTTGGCTTTCATGCTATTGGCATGGACACAGGTGACTTACTAGCTTGTTCGCTATTTGTTCATATGACTTGAAAGGCCAGAAGGGTAGGAGAAGTTGCTGTTTACAGCTAGGAAGTGACTCAGAGGCCATCTGGTTATATAGGATCACAAGATCACGGATGTAAAACTGGAATGTACTTTACAGGATGCCTACTCCATTTTATTCCCATTTTGTAGATGAGAAAACTGAGATCCATTTGGTTTAATGGTTTACCTAAGGATACAGTATTAGTGGCAGGTCTAGGACTTTGGGACAGATCCTCTGGGTCCAAACCTAGCCTCTTTTAAATTTTACCATATTGCTTCTCTTTTTCCTCTCCAGTAGTTTCTTTGTTGTGAATGGGAGAAAGTCAATCAATAAACATTTATGAAGCACCTATTATGTGCCAGGTACTGTGCTGAGTGCTGTGAGACTTAGAAGACAGTAAAAACTCTAAGAACTGCAGCTTGATTAAGAAAGCCCTTGTAAGTCAGAATCTTAACATTCATTTTGAACTCCTTTTGGGTATCCACAGTGACTCTTCCCTCCCTCACCCCACCTGATTTTCAGCTTCCTTTTGTGTGTTGTTTCCCCCTAAGCTCTTAGAGCCCAAGAACTGTCTGTCTTTTTTATATTTGTGTCCTCAGTGTTTATCACAGTTCCTGGCACATACTAGGTGCTTAATAAAAGGTTGATTGACTTTTTATTGACTATTAACACCAAGTTTCCTAACCGAAATGTGTGAAGAGATAGTAAACATTTACATTAATTTTACAAATGAATCAGGAAGGTTAGCTGACTTGCTTTATGTCATATAAATGATTCAGTGATTATCACACGTAAAATACGGTTTATATTTCATTGCCAGAATCATACAAATCTAACTATGATTTGGATATTTTTACAGTTACGATGATTGCCCCTTTTGAGGGGTACACTGTCATTGTATCATAAAATAAACCATATGTATGTAAAATAGTACATATATGTATAATAGTATAGCTAGTAGCAAATCTTTTGTTCTATGACCATAAAGCTAAGTTAGTGAATAGTGAAAGGAACATTCGGCAAAGGACAAAGTACTACTGTTCAGGTTAAAAAAAATAACCAACTCGTTTTGGAATGTCTGAACAGGGTTTGGATGGGTCAGATGAAAAAGTTCTCATTCTGAACACTGTGGATTTGTTCGATAATATCCAAGGGTAAAATAAAATTGAAATTGATATAGAAATTATATATATGTATGCATATATGTATCTATATTAGGGAAGGGAAGCAGAGCAAATAAGGAATTAGAAATAAAGGAAGGAAAATAAATGAATTAAGGGAGAGAGCTGAGTAGGCAAAGTCGATTGTTCTTTAAGAAAAGGGAAATGAAAACAGATCGGGGACTCCTGGTGCAGCTTATTTTTGTATGAGCTATTTCCCTAATGAGGTGAGTGGCGGAAGGCCTGATCAGCAATAACTTTGAATGTCTGTGTTTTGTTTCTCTTCCTGTGTGAATCATAAGGGCAAGAATTGGGACTTGTGCCCTCAATTGAGAGCAGACCTCCCTATATTTGTACACGGTGTCATATTACATGCTCTTTTACTGCCTAGGAGCATTTTAAACTAACATTTTAATTTTCATGCTCCTGCAACATTTCCAGGAACACTGACAAACTGACGCTATGGATTCACACAAACTGCTTTGTCGTTCAGCGGCTTCTAAATTCTGAACTCATTAGCTCTCCTCCAGTATTTTTATTTTTCTGTTCTCCATAAAGAGACTTTTTCCAGTGTATGCTACTCCTTTTCTGGTCGACTGAAAACTTAAACATGGCTACCTTTTCATTTCTTTTCAGTCTACTGTATTATTTTGTAGCACAAATTATAGTACTATAGCTTCTCACTTCTGAATAAACTGTTCCAACATGTAGTCAGCCTGGACAGCTTAAAAACTTCTGTCTTTTGGTGTTTATAAACCCTCAATCTCTAAGATTTTATAATTAGTTTTAGCCTTTTTTTGACTCAGTAAAAACCCAAAGTCTGGAATGCTTCAACAGTCAGATAGTTTATGAATAAATATTTATTATCGTTACTATTTTGTATTTTAAAAATATTTTTCTGCTATAATACATTTCCTATATATTGTTTTGTTTTGTTTTGGCTAGGCAATGGGGTTAAGTGACTTTCCCAGGGTCACACAGCTAGTATGTGTTATGTGTCTGAGGCCCCATTTGAACTCAGGTCCTCCTTACTCCAGGGCAAGTGCTCTATCCACTGCACCACCTAGCTGCCCCCATTTCCTATATATTGTTAATGAAATTTCTAATACTTCCCTATAGTCTACTATTGCTGTAATTTCTTTTCGGTTTGATTATTTTTTTTTTCATTGTGTGATTTATATTTGCATGGGTGTCCAAAAGAAGATGTTTCCCAACAACTTAATATGTTGTGTGGAATACAATTAAGAAGACAATTATTTTCACTGGACATATTAAGTTGGTCCTGAAATCTTAAGACCAACTGGGCTGGCTAAAGCTCTGCATGTATATTTTATATAAATGAAGAGAAGAAGGTTCATGTCTAGGAACTATCCCCTCAGTGGTCTTAGACAATAAGTACTTAAGGTATACGAGGCACTGTTCTAAGCTGGTGATACAAAGAAAAAACAAAAGACAGTGCCTGATCTCAAGAGGCTCACAGCCTAATGGGGGAAACAGATAAAACAGATAGAGATATAGAGATAGAGACAAATCAGTCAAAGGTAATTAATAGAGGGGGGCACTGAAGTTGTACTTAGCAGTAATTGGTCAGTGTTAAGCTTATCAATGACAGCATGAGGGCAGTGGGGAAGTAGGCATGGGGAAAGATGCAGGGATGTTACCAGAAGACATCAGCAGCCCTGCAGTGCCCTCCCTATATGTGTTCTCTATTGGTGCCCCTCCTTGAATGTACCCTGGTCATGTATTCCTCACATTTTTACAACTCCACATATCTCCTGGTAACATGTTGCCTGCATTTGTATCCCTTCTTCCATGTTCCCTACGCATATTCATTCTTTCATCTGAAAGTATGTGTATTTGTGGAAAAGTGTGTGTCAGGTTTACAAAAGAGACATTTTATTGCAATGTCTCTTACTGTACTCTTTCATTAAATGCCCTTTATTTGAAGTAATTTTTTTTTAGGCCAACTAGAAAAAGTGAGGCTCATGGTTATAAGCAGAGGTGAACTTCCAGAGTACTTTGAATCAAACTAAAAAGCATCTATTAAATGCTCACCGTGTGCCAAGCACTGGGGATACAAATGGAAAGTTCCTCCTCTTGGAAAGCTCAAACATTTTCTTTGGACTGCTGCTGTGGAGAGGACAGCAAGAGACTAGCATTGCCTAGGCTACATGTGTAGGGCAGTCCCTGATGCCTGAAGGTGTAGATCCAAGGTAGAAAGTAAGACCTGGAAGACCTGATGGCGACCCTATGCAAATTTGGAGTTGCCTCCAGGTGCTATAACCCTAATCCTATTGTAAGAATAAAATTATCCTTTTCCTATCATAACAAAGTAATGTGTGCTAGCTGAATCCTCTTTCTTCTCCCTTTCCTCCTCATCACTCCCATCAATTAGCTTCTTTTCCAAACTTTCCTATTGACCCAATTTTACAATCTTGGCATTAGCTTCATTTTCTCATACTCCCTCACTTCACACATCCAGTCAGTGGGGAATCAGGAAGGGCCCTATTTAGGAGGTTATCATTTAAATTGAGTTTGGAAGAAAATCAGGGATTCTACAATGGGAAATGAAGCATTTTAGGTGTGTAGGCACCCTGTGGAAATTCACAAATTGAGGATGGAATGATGCCTATAAAGAGAAGTCATGCAGACAGCTTGGAAGGACCAATCAACTGCAAGTCATAAACATTCTGCTTTGATATCATCTCCTACAGTTATCTTCTTCTCTCCCTTCATATGACCATGGACGTAGGCCTTCATCACCTTGGACTATTGAAATAGTCTCCTAGGTGTTCTTTTTTGCCTAAAGTCTCTCCTCTCTCCAAAACATCCTCCACACCACAGATGTCAAACTCACTACTTACTACAAGATTCCCAAGTGAGGCCTAAACCAGAATAAAATGTAATTGGGAAATTTTTAACAAAATAAATAAAAATACAATATAATATAGATAATATAACCTAGAGGTAAATATGTAGCCATCAGGGATCCACTTTGGATCTGCTTTGGCTCCACGAGGCTGCCACCATGATTGTTTTTAAAGCACAGGTGGGACCATGTCACTCCTTTGCTCAGTAAACTACTCCTGAATCTATATTACCTCTAGGATCAAATGCAAACTCCTCTGTTTGTCATTTAAAACCCTTTACACCTGTCTACAGACTATATTTCCAACCTTATTATTTTGGGGGCTTGTCAAATTCGCCTTTCTGCTGCTCCTCCATAGACATTCCACCTAATGTTCCTAGAATGTACTTACTCTGCCTTAGGTCCCCTCTAAAACTCCCTAAAGCTCAATTAAATGCTGCTCCCAGGGGAGGCCTCTTTTGATCCCCCAGCTGCTAGAGCCTCTGCCAGCCCTTGCCTTTTCTTTATATTGGATATATTTATCTGCATATATATTATTGTCCCCTGTAGACTTTAAGTTCCTTAAGGATAGTATTGTTTCATTTGTTTTAGTGTTTCTTGTACTTCCATGGCACCTGAAACACAGTAGGCACTTAATGAAAGCTTGTTGATTGATTAATTGATCATCTTAGAGTGCATATAGATAGAAGGTACATACAGGTATCATATTTGCTGGTTTTGTGCAGATTTCCACTAAAAAGAGAAACAAAGAATTCTTAAAGGTATTAAAATCATTCAAGGCTCCTTGACCTGTATTCAGGTGAATTTGTGGTTGGTTTGAATTATCTGGAAAAATTGTAGAAATATTTCTATTTGCTTTGCTAGAGAAGAAATCTTTTCATGCTTTCTAATGAAAAAGAAAGTCTTATAGCAATTTTTATGACAATAAACATTTCCATCAATATGCAATATTCAATTGGCAGTCTTTTTAATGATTTTCTTTGCTATTTAAAGTTAATTTTACTCCTCTACATAGCTGTCATTCATATTTTATTTGCTGTTTTTTAAAAATAATTTTGCAGTTTCGGTAATAATGAGCTCTGTAGACTTCCTTGATTGTTTATTACTTTACCCCTTTAATGATGTAATTTTAAATTTAAAAAATTATTATTTTTCTTGATGCCTTTTGTTTTTATATCACATTCATTTCCAATTATATCCTTCCTCTTCCAGCAAATCATTTGCAGTAACAAAGATTTTTAAAAGAAAGAGAAAAAATGAGCAGGTTAGCTACACAATTTGGCACATCAATTGTGCCTCCCAGTCTATAAAACATTCCATATCCATAATCCTCTACCTTTGCGTCAAATGGAGAAAGGCAGAGTTCCCTCAGCTGTCCACTGGGGCCAAGTTTGTCCATTATAGTTATATAATAATTGATTTTCTCTTTTCAGTTTTTTTTTCTTTTCGTCTTTTACCTCATAATAGTTACACATTTCTTTCTTTCTTTCTTTCTTCTTTCTTTCTTTCTTTCTTTCTTTCTTTCTTTCTTTCTTTCTTCTTTCTTCTTTCTCTTCCTTTTTCTTTCCTTCTTTCTTTCTTTCTTTCTTTCTTTCTTTCTTTCTTTCTTTCTTTCTTTCTTTCTTTCTTTCTTTCTTTCTTTCTTTCTTTCTTTCTTTCTTTCTTTCTTTCTTTCTTTCTTTCTTTCTTTCTTTCGCCGTGCTTAGTTCACTTTGTATCAGTCTTCCCAGGTTTCTCTCAACTAATATTAATTATGTATTTTTTCATTTTTTAATTTTTATGATGTGGTAAATTTTCATGGAGTTTTCACAAACTTCAATTTCTTTAGCTCTTCCTTAATTAATAAGTATGTACTTTGTTTCCATCTTTTTGCTACCACAAACGTGGTGCAATTAATGTTTTGGTGCAGATGGGGCCTTTCTTTGTGTCTTAGCAGTGGGACTTCTGGGTCAAAGGTATGGGAATTCAATGTTGTATTTAAAAAAAAAAGAAGATTCCAAAACCACAAGAAGGAAGCAAATACCTCCATGTTCCTTTTTGTTAAATGCTTTAAAATAATTTATATTTTTATTTATTTTTTTCTTATAGCTTGCAAACTTCCCAAGACTTTGTGAAGAAACAGAACGGATTGTTGCTAACCACATTCGTGAAAGAGAAGGAAAGACTAAAGACCAGGTAAGAAATAAATTTTAAGTTGATGGATGGAGAAAAAATATTTGAAGCAGATGAGTTTTTTATGAGAGATTCTAGGGAATAATTCCCATATTTTCTCCTTTAAAATGTTTTAGACATTTTAGGGAGTCACTATGAGTTGGTACATCAAATAATTAGAATTAGAAGATATTTGATAATCCTGTAATTGCTAATATCCCATTGAGGAGACTCCTTTTTGTGAGGCCACTGATATGAAGGAAAATCATAGGCCACATAAAATTTTTAAAAACAACCTAATGTTGACTTTATCTTTTTAGGAATAACTATTAAAAATAAAGTTAGGTAATGCAGTATATAGAGAGATAGACCTAGAATCAGGAAGACTTATCTTACTGAATTCAAATCTGGTCTCAGACACTTACTAGCTGTGTGACTCAGGGCAAGTCACTTAACCCTGTTTGACTCAGTTTCCTCATGTATAAAATGAAGGAATTTTAGTAAAGTATCTCCAAGGTATCTTCTAGTTCTAAATGTCTATAGTATCTTCTTGTGTCTAATTGTTAAGATTTTAAGGTGTGGATAGAAAGAAAGAAGAGAAAAGAGGCTGAGAGGGAAAGAAGGATAAAGAAATCAAGAGGAAAAGAGAAAGAAATGTCCATCAAAGTAGAGAAATGGTGGGAAAGGGAAGGGAACGACAAATCATAGATCTGTCTATCTAATCTATCTGTGTCTATACTTCAGATTAAAAAATGTTTTGGTTTCCATACAACAACTTTGTGAGGCTGATAATAATGAGTATTATCACCATTTTATGGCTAAGGGAACTGAGGCTATGAAAGGTTCAGTGGCATGATAGCTAATAAGGAAATGTCAGAGAATATAGTTGGTAAGTATGGAAGCTAGAACTCAAATCAGAGCCTTTGACTTCCAGTCCATTGCTATTTCCACTCTACTGTTTTGTCTTTCTGTTTATAGAACATAGTTTGGATTTGAGACTTTCAAGTATCAATATCATTTATCATTGTCCTTTGAAATGGAAATTGTCATGATTTTATTTTCTCTCTTAATAGTTCCTCATTTTTTTAAAACCCTGTGCAGTGTCCACAAGAGGGAGAATTATTCTCTGAGATGTGGTTGACAGTAACTGGGACAATATTAACTCTGTCAGCTTGATGAACTCCATTCAAATATATGTATGTAGGGAATCCTATGATTTCTCAGGCCTTTGCCCCAGCATTGGCTTTCTATGAACTGAAGGATTTGGGGGATATAAAATGACCTTAGGAGTTTTTTTCTTTAAAGCGTAAATTTTAATAGTTAAAATATGGACACATTTTGTTTACTATGTTAGTTTGAATACTTCAAGTACTAAAGATCAGTCCAGAGCTTGGTAATTATTTCTGTTTCAAGAGATTAACTGTATCCTGTATCATCTGCTTTTTCAAAAAAGAGGAAATTTCACATAATAGAGGGATGGATTTAGAGTCAGGAAGGCCTGAGTTCAAATTCTACTTCCGATACTGTGACCATGGACAAATCACTTAACATCTCTGAACTTCAGACAACTTCATAAATTATATATAACTCTTTAAGATGAGAAAAGACAATGCTCATAGAAAATGTCAAAATTACGGAAAGTGTTCTATCTCCCTTCTCCCCTACACAAACATCTTCTCGTTTTCCTGAGATGAACGCAGATGTGAAATTTCCTGGAACATAAACATGAAACATCTATAATTTTTCTACTTGTCTGTTTCTACCCTTTGGTTCATGTTAATGTCTATGAATACCTCAAACATTCATGACATGAGCATAGGAAACAGGTGAATAATTAAAATGTTAACATTTCTTATAGTAGTGTCACTTCAGTACACGAGTACAAAAATTACAGATATCCATCCATGCAAGAGGCATAAGATATTTTTCCCTTTTGAAAATGCTCATTCTTGCCTTTTGTCTAGTTTGTTATGTCTTCCCATTTCTTAGGATCCTCTACACGAGAAGAGCACTGATTTTTTTGATTTTTAGGGAGTAAATCCTCTCCCTCCTTAAAATTAGCTGATAACCTGACTTCCCTCTCATTTCTTCTTGAACATGTTATTTCCCCATGGTTGAATATTTGCCGCTTAGGGACATTCTGGATCTCTGTGAACCACAGTTTGGATTTGAAATTACGGTTTGAAGTTTGAAACTTTAGGTTGATATATGTATGTATATGTGAACATACATTACGTATGTGTGTGTACACGTATATACATCATATACATCACAAGGGCAGAACTCCTTAAAGGTAACTCCCAAAGCGATCACTTCTTAATGTAACAAATATTTGTTGATCGATGTATAACTGAATGAGAACACAGTTGAAATTCATGTACCAATAAGTGTATGTGTGTGTGTGTGTGTGTGTGTGTGTGTGTGTGTGTGTGTGTATGTACAAATTGGTAATTTACATATGTGGGCACCCACAGATGTGCTGCACGTACATATACATGATACTTATATCTGTGTGCATGCCTATATGTATCTACACATATGCATGTCTGTTTACATATACACACACATATACATATACACTTATTATTTCATGAATTTCAGTTGTGCTCTCACTCAGTTATAAGTCAGTCAATGGGTACTTGTTACACTAAATAGTGATCTGCAGCTATGCCCTTGTGACTTGTAGTAAGATTAATGAATAAACTGCTTTATACTTGGAGACACAGAGAAAAGGTTCCTGATGCTGAGGGGGAAAAGGCCCTTAATGATCCCAGGTAGGCCCTTCAGTTACTTCTCCTATCCGTTTATGTTTGTTTAGTGACTGGCTTAAGGAGAAGTAGCTCAAACAGTTGTTAATGAAAGACCTTTGAAGTAACTGATAGTAGAGGTCTGTCTCTGGCTGCTACATTATCTTTTGGGGATAAAGCTCCAGGAAATTGGATCATTGGTCTTCCTACTGTTAGATTTTCTTTCTCCTGGAAGAGTTTTTCAACATATAGGCCTCTATGATGAGTTACCACCTTCTTGTTCTTCTCATTACAGTAGCTTAATTTCAGATTGTAGATAAGAAAACATTCATAGTACAAATTGTAATACTATTATCTTTATTCAAACTCCTTTTGTGCTGATATGACGGCACTTCTATGATTTGTTTCATGTGAGTATTTCTGCCAAAGATCCTGATTGCAACCTAAAAATGCCAGACCTTCTTGGCCAACTCTCATTCATGTACTCCCCAAATAAGCCACAGGTGGGACACTATATTATGTTGACACCAGTGTAGTGCACAAGCTCCCTATTGACTATCTCTCAAGATAAGAATATATTGGTTCTGAGTTGGACTAAGAAATGAAATAAAAGAAAGTGGGCTTCATGGAAAAAAATAAAATTGGCATAGTGTTTTCTCTATTGGTTAGACATTTGTGCTAAAGGATTTTAAAGTCCAGTGTTGATCTTTGAGGTTCTGGAGCATTTTAAAGATTGCCTTTCATGAAGTACTGTGTTCAAAAGTTGTTCTGTTTTGCTTTGACTTTTAGGTGTTATTGCTGATTGACATCCAGTTATCCTATATTAATACCAACCATGAAGACTTCATTGGCTTTGCAAAGTACGTAAACTGAAGTGTTTTTGTTTGTTTAGTGTGTGTGTGTGTGTGTGTGTGTGTGTGTGTGTGTGTGTGTGTGTGTATGTGTGTATTTCTGTTTAGGAAACAAAAGCATTTTTTATATATTCACAATGACCTCATCAAACTGCCTTGAAATATTCAATCATGCATTCTCTTATGTGACAAATGCAACTGCTCAAAACAGATTTTCATCCTGGCTTATCTCTTTAAAAATTATTTATATATTTTGTTTTTAAATCACTGGCATTTCCCAATATATCTCCTTCCCAAAGAGCAGCTTTTGTAACAAAGAATAGAAAAAAAAAGCAGTTCAACAAAATTAATGGACAAATCAACTAATTGTGCCATTAAATGTAGTGTTCAATGGCCAGGGACTCTTCCAATACTTTGAAAAAAAGTTCATCATTAGAACTTCACAGTATTCAATTTTGGTTTTCATTACTGTTGTTCTTTTCATTTATATCATTTTACTCATGTGTATTGTTCTCTTGTTCACGCCTAATTCACTCCACATCAGTTAATGTCTTCCCATGCTTCTCTGAATTAATCATATTCATTTTTTTACAGTGCAATAATATTCTATTACATTAATACACTGCAATTTGTTTAGCTGTTCCCCTGTTCATTTGCTTTGTTTCCAGTTCTTTGCTCTGGTATCATGTTCTGCCGTGAATATTTTGGTGTATACAGGGCTTTATTTTTCATCATGAAGTTCTTTGATTCAGTATTTTTGGGTCAAAGGTTAGAGATATTTTAGTCATTTTCTTAGCGTGATTCTAAATTGCTTTCCAGAATGGTTGACCAATTTACTGCTCCACCAACATATCAGTGCACCTTTCTTACCACAAACTTTCCAACGATGATTATTTTCATCTTTGCCAGTTTCCTGGGAGTTGAAAATTCAGAGTTGTTTCAATGTATATTTCTCTTTTTATTAGTAATTTGGAAAAGTCTTTGATACAGTGATTAATAGTTTGTAGTTCTTTTTGAGAACTGTCTGTTTATCTCTTTTGATTTCTTGGCCATTGGAAAATGGCTTTTGTTTCTATATATTAGCCTTAGATATATATCTTGGCTACCTAACCTTTAACAGAAATATTTGGTGCAAGAATTTTTTTCCCTAGTTGAACATTTCCTGTCTTCTCCTAATTATGCTGATTTTTTAAATGCAAAAGCTTTTCAATATCATGTATGTGAGATGATATATTTTATGTTTGTGATTGCCTTTATCTCTAGTTGATTACATATTCTCCCTGTGAAAACTTTTAGATCTGGTTCTCTTCCAATTATAAAAAATCATTTGTGTTTTAATGTCAGGCCCCGTATCTGTTTGAGCTCATTGTGATAGTATTAAACTTTAATATAAGTTTAATTTCTGCCAAATTCTTTTCTAACTTTTCTTAATAATTCTTGTCAAAATTGGAATTTTTCCCCAATTAATATATGTTCTCAGGTTTATTGAACACTGTTAATGAAGTAAATAGTTTTTGCTTCTTCCCTAAGCAAAGTATTCTGCTCAACTTATCTAGTTTTTAAATTTTAAACTAGTTTTAAATCATTTTGATGACTACTGTTTTAATTATAATGCTAAGTCTGGAACTTCTATTTCCCCATCAATCTTCCTTTATTCCTTTTTCTTATAATTACAGAGCCTTTGCTTTTTTGAGTATATTTGTTATTTTGTCTAGTTCTTTTAAATATCCCTAGGATAGTGATTAGGATAACACTGAATTTTTAAATTAATTTAGGTAGTATCATTTTAATAATATTAGTCTGGCTTAGCCATGAGCACTGACCAGCCCTCAAATTACTTGAGTCATTTTTTTAATTTAAGAAATATTTTATAATTTTATCAATACAGGTGCTGAATGTATCTTTATTGATTGATTCCCAGATATTTTATGCACTGTGAAGTTATTTTGAAAAGGCTTTTGCCTTCTATTGTCCCTTCCTGGATTTTGCTGTTGCTAAATAGAAATATTTTTGGTTTTTGTGGGTTTATTTTATATCCTGTTATTTTAGTGAAGCCTGATTGTTGATGAAGTTGTTATGAAGCATATTAGGTACCTCCTGATAGAGAGATGTCAAAATCAAGGTACAGAAAGGGACATACATTTTGGGGCCCTGGTTATTGTGTGGATTCATTTTGCTTGACTATTCTTATTTGTTAAAAGTTTTTTTTTTCCTCCTTGTTTTCAGTTGGGGAGGGAGCTTTTAGGGAGTGTGATTGCAATAGACATGCCAAAAAAGAGGGTCATTTAAAAAAATGCACAGAGAGGAAAAGGAAGTTCAGAAGAAAGCACAGAGAAGCAGAAGAAAATATAGAAATAAAGAAAGACTTGTTAGGTTTGTTTTTCTCCATTTATTTCTTTGGTATTACTTTTCTTTGTAGCTTATTTGAGGCTATTTTTCTAACTTCAACTAGCACTGACAAGTTGGGTCCCCAGAACTCAAAAGCTATGTTTTCTTTCATAGTTCTAGAGGTAGCTCTGAGGGGTTAGGTATTTTTTTTTTAGTATTTTAATCTCATGAGCCCCCACTGGTAGGTTTCCCCCAATGATTATCAGCTAATACATACCAATTACTAGTTAAGTCCATGAAACCGAGCTCTTAAAAGTAGATATTTACTAATGTGACATAAGAAGAGCATGGTATATTCCATTCCTCCAGAGGTCTGTGACATGCTCCCCCACCTACTGCAAAACCAGGAATAAAATGGTTTCAAATTTAGGTAGTGTACATGGCAGTGGGACCATTCACAGCTTCGGGAAGTCTTTTTGCTGGCATAGGCATGTTGTAGCTTTTCTGTTGATTTCCTAGTAGATTAATAAAGCTCATCATTTCTACTTTATCCGCAACTCCTGATGAAAAGCACTTGATAAGCAACCTAAATATGAGCTAGTAATAGAGGACTTGGTCTTCCTGGATGAATTCAGGGGCCTAGCCAGATAACTGAATTCTTAGACAATGAGAAAACTGTCAGGTATGATTGCTGTGCCAACGTCAGTGATATTTTTAAAGAGTGAAGAAAAAGAGAGGTACTGCAAAACTGGAGAAAGACGAATGTCCCAATGTTCAATAAAAAGGGAGAAGTCTTCAAGCTTCAGACCAGTATACTTGACTTCAATACCTGGGAAGTTCTAAAATAGATCAATAAGGACATGGTTAGAAAATAACTAAACAGTGATTACAAAAAGTCAGCATAGATTCATCAGAAGCAAGCCACAGGTCTGGCTCAAGGTGAGAGAGGTTGACCATGTTGTATAGGGTGGCGGGTCCCTTTGAACACTGGGGTGGGAATTTAGTGGTGCCAGGCCTGGAGCTGCCCTTGTTGGATGAGAAATGGTTCTTCCCTGGCCAGAATTTCGTTAGGGACAAACTGTTAGGCAGCGACTCAAATCCAGGGTTGGGCTCAGCCACAAAACCCTCATGCCTCTGTTATGTTGGTATTATGGGAATCTTTGTATAGGAAAGAAAATATCTTCAAAATTATCAGCAAAGATGATGAATTAGAAGATATTACCAATTTAAGCTGGCTATTTACTACAGAAATTAATGGTTTCCTTTTCCATAATTATAAGAACAAGTTCTAGCCTCAATCAAGTGAGCATTTTGCAAAAAATTTCAAAGCAAAAGAAACAGTTGAACTGTGACCTCCTGGCTGCTTAAGAAAATATCACTGCCATTTAAAATAATGTGCTAGAGCAGGACACCTAAATGGCAATTGGCATATGTTTTGTACCTTGCTCTTTAAAAATAAAAACAAAACAAAACAAAAATGAACAAATAAACCTGCCAGGTCAGTGAGTAGAAGAACATTTTCAGCTCATTTCATCAGTTCAGCTGTTAATTATTCTTTTTCCTCATATTGTTTGAAATGATGTGTGTGGTCCGCTGCTTTGGTCAGAAGGATTGTTTTCTGCAAAGGGCATTAAGAAATAGTGAGTTTGTTCTGTCACTTCAAGCCTGCCTTCCCCCACCACACTCCACTCCAGTAGCAATCTCAACAGATGGAAGCTACAAAATAACTGGCTTCTATTTTGCAAATTAATGGTTATATTACCACTATTAGGTCTGTTTCCCAAGGTGGTCAGGGAAAAAGGAAGAGAACGTATGTGTTCTAAAATATTTATAGCAGCTCTCTTTGTGGTGGCAAGGAACTGGAAATTGAGGGGATGCCTATCAGTTGGGGAATGGTTGAACATGTTGTGGTATATGATTGTGATGGAGTGCTGCTGTGCTGTTAAGAAATCATGAGCAGGTTGATTTTAGAAAAACATAGAAAGATTTGCATGAAATAATAAAGAGTGAAATGAACAGAACTGAGAGATTGTTATATGCAGTAACAAGCAATATTGTTCAAAAAATAACAGTGAATGACTAAGCTATTCTGAGTACTATAAATACTCAAATCAACTACAGAGGATGTATGGAGGAAGATGCTATCCACCTCCAGAGAAAGAACTGATAAACGGAAGTATGCATAGAATGGTTTTACACATACACACACACACACACACACACACATACACACACACACGTACACATATATTTCAAATCATGTCCTCCTCTAGTGTGGGGTGGGGAGGGAGGGAGACAGTTTGGAAAGTAAAATGTAACAAAAAATAAAATTTAAAAAATAGTTATATTGGATCAAATATTTGGGATCAGTATTGACATTATTGTCTATCAATCTTTATACTTCAATGGCAGACTATAAAGAGGGAAATATAGAATGTAACTTTGCTACTTCAATCTTTATAGTCTGATCCAGAGAAAGGTAAAGGCCTGAGGGAGAATAGAGAAGATAATGGAGATCTCCTGTATCTTCTCTCCTCCTAATCTTAAACAAAGTTAGTGACATTTACAATACACATCCACTGTTGCTCCACTCCCTAGAATCTTTGTTATAACTGTCGTTTGAGGGTATCTGTATGTTTCAGAAAACTATATCTGTAATATTCTTTTGTACAATGCAAGTAAAGAAATAATAATAGCTAACACATATAGTGCTTTAATTTTTTCAAAGCACTTCACAAATGCTTAATTTTATCCACACAATATCCCTGGGAAGGAGTTGTTGTTATTATCCCCATTTTATATGAGAGGAAACTGAGGCAGACAGTAGTGTCTGAGGCTAAATTTGAATTCAAGTCTTTTGACTCTAGGTTCAATGCTCTATTCACTGTGCCTCTAGGTGAAGTAAACTTGTATTATTTGTGTAATATATGCTTTTCATAAAAATCAGCTCAGTTGTACCTTGATGCTGAAACACTGAGGATATATCTTTTCAATGACTGTAGTAACAATATAGTGTTCTATATAATGTTTGTAGTGATTCTAGGCCAATGCCATCTTAAAGCAAGTGCAGGAATCCTCAAAGACTAATTCACTGTCTGTGGTGCTGGGGGATGAGAACGGGAAGAGTGATGAGAGGCTATGTTCTGAAACCTTTTCAGTTGTTTTGATATCAGTGCTCCTAAGGGCTTTTCCTTTGACAATCAAATGGATGAAGTGTGTGTGTGTGTGTGTGTGTGTGTGTGTGTTGAGTATGGTCCATGCTGAAGAAAATTCCCTATAGAAAACTATCTTCATTGCCCCTTTTACTTGTAGTCACTCATTATATGAGCTGCACATTAATGTTAAGAGAACATGGCAAATAATAGAAGTATAGATATTGATACAGAGTATATAATGCACATCTATGACCTGAGAACTGGAATGCCATGACAAGGGCACATCAGATCTACTTCAAATTGCATATTCATTTCAATTCCATGTCCTCATTCAGATCAATATCAAATCCTTCTTACTTCAATGTTTCTGTTAGAGTTTGAATGTTTTTACTTTGCCTGTAAGCTACTTGCTTTCTTTTTGGGAAAATATATTTCTTAGTTAATTAAAAGAAGTCATGACAGTCTAACTTTATTTCCTTTTTTGATTAGGGTATTAAACTAGTGGATATGAGGAATAATATTGTTTCCTTAGATTTCAGCAAAGCATTTGCTAAAGCTAATTCATACTGTTCTTGTGGAAAAGATGGATACATTTGGTCAAGGTGATAATATAATTAGATGGATTCAATACTGGTTCAATGGCTAAACTCAAAGAGTAATCATTAATAATTCCATGTCAGTTTTGCGGGTTGTCTTCAGTGGAGTTCCTTAGGAATCTGTGCTTGACTCTGAACTATTTAACATTTTTATCAATGATTTACATCAGAGGTATCAAACTCACAGCTTGAAAAATTCCCCAGTGTTTCTCATATCAGGTTAAAATGTAATTGGGAAATTTTTAATAAAGTAAATAAAAACTATGGTAGAACATAGATAATACTAATTTGTGATTTTTTAAGTCAATATGCTCCCTCAGGGAATTCATTTCCATTTGAGTTTGACACAAAGACATAGATGGCTTCCTTATCAAACGACAGATGACAAAGCTGTGATGAATAGATAATACACTGGGTGATAGACTCAGAATCCAAAAAAGATCTTGACTAGCTGTAGCATTAGAAGAAAACTATTAAATGAAATTCAGTAGGGGTTAATATAAAGTCTTTCACTTTGGTAAAAAAAAATCAACTTTACTAGTGCAAGATGGGGTAGACATGATTAAAAACAATTTGAAAAAAAATCCATATATGTTAGTGGACTGCAAGTGTAATATGAGTCACTAGCATGATGTGGTAGCCACAAAAACTAAGGAATATTTGGTTACATTGAGAGGCATAATTGCAGTTCTTTTTGTTAGTTTACGTCTTGAATATTGTGATGAGTTCTGGGAGTCACAATTTAGAAATGACATGGATAAGGTGGAGAGCTTAGAGAAGATGACAGCTAGGATGCTGAAGTGTCTTGAGTCCATATCATAGGAAGGTGTTGAAAGAACTAGGAAAGCTTGTTATGAAGAAGAGCATACTTTTGGGGAGAGTATGTGATAACTGTGTTTGAGTACTTTATAGACTTTCACATGGAAGAGGTGTTAGACCTTCTCTTGGTCCCAGAAGGCAGAGCCAGGAACAATGTATGAAAGTTACAAAGAGGCAACTTTAGGCTCAATATAAAGAAAAATTTCCTAACAGAGCTGTCTACAAATCGACTGAGTTGCTTTGATGGGAGATGGTTTCCCCTTCCTCAGAGTTCTGAAAGCAGAAGCTGAATGAGAACTTGTGAGGCATGCTAGAGTGGTGATGCCTTTCTTGTAGAGGTTGAACTAGCTGGTCACTGAGGATGTTTCCAGCTTTAAGATTCTGTGATGGTCATGGAAGGAAAAAGTTCCTAACAATTAGAACCACTTTAAAGAGGAATTTTGAAATGGGATGGATTTCCTTTCACTGGAGGTTTTCAGGCAAAATCTGGGTGACCATTTGTTGATTGTATTGTAGAGAGTCCTGTTCATGTCCAAATTTTGGTTAATGTTTTCTGACATCCCTTATGAATCTGAGATTCTTTGATTTTGTGACTCATATGGAAAGCTTTGCAAAGTACAGCAATGTATAAAATATGCTATTATTTTTATTATCATGTGCATTAAATTCATAGGTGTATACTTTATAAATTCTAAAGCAATAGATAAATAAATTCCTGTTGTCAAAGAAGAAATTACTTGATGAGGATATAAAATGCATGTATTAAGAATCTTTCCATTGTCCCCTAAAATTGAAATTTCAAGGCTAATTCATGTTATAATGGACATTTTAAAATCTCCAAATCAGAACATGTAGGCAATTATGGGCTTAATTTTTTGTCTCCAGTGGATATATCTGCCCTTCACTAATCTAGCTTTTATTAATATTATAAAAATTTTTTTTCTTTTCCTTTTGAAGTAGATACTTGGATATTTCAATATGGTTCTCATGTGCAGACAACTTTCAATTATTCTCCCCCCATTTGGACCCCCAAAATTGAACAAAAACATCCCTCAAATAAAACCCTCACTAAAAATGCATAATCTGGGAAAAATAAATTCCCACATTGGCTCTGCCCAAAGCCATTTTTCTCTCTGAATTTTAAATTCTTTGCCTCTGTTAGCAAAATGTGAATGGTATGTTTCTTTTTTAGTCTTTTGGACTCATGGTTTATCATTGCATGAACCAGAAGTCTGTCTTTCAAAACTGTTTTTCTTCATAAGGCTGTCATATTAATTGTTCTCTGAGTTCCATTTGCTTTGATCTGCATCAGTTCATAAAGGTCTTTCCAGTTTACTACGAAAGTACTCTTTTTGAAATTTCTTGTGGCACAATTATTTTTTTTTCCATTCACATACTATTGTGTAGCCATCCTTGAAAAGGACAACTCTCTAGTTTTTAGTTTGGGGTTGCTATGAAAAGAGCTGCTATAAAACACACACACACACACACACACACACACACACACACGTCCTTTTCCTTTTCCTTTGACATCTTTGAGCGTATATTAGTACATATATTAGTATAGCTGGGCCAATGGCTATGTACATTTTAGTAACTTATGGGGCATAGTTTTAAATTGGTTTGAAGAATAGCTGAACCAATTCACATCACCTGCTTTCCCATAGCCCTAACAACTTTTGTCATTTTTGTCTTTTGTCATCTTTGCCATCTGATGAGTATGAGGCAGAACCTCAAAAGTTTCTTTAATTTGAGTTTTTAAAATTATTAGTTACTTAATAGATTTTTTATATAGCTGTTGGTAGTTTAGATTTTTTTTTCCCTTTGAAAATTGCCTGTTATTTCCTTCCATCATTTCACTATTGGTAAATGACTTTTGTTCCTATGAGTTTGAATCAGTTCCTTATTTATCATATATAAAAGACCTTTATAAGGTAAACTTGCTACAGATTTTGTTCTTGAAGTAGAATTTTATCATATTCACAATGTACATTTTTCCCTTCCATCTTTCTGTTACCACATATAGGTCATAAAATGTTTTATTTATAATGTGGCTAAGTTTGTGCTGCTGTAGGATGATTGTACTCTGGATTTTCCTGATGTCTACATGTTTGATTGTCCAATTATAATAAAGTTTCTATGCTTAACAATCAAATATTTCAGAGGAAAAACATTTATGGAGTTTATTTGTTATTCTCTTTGTCTAAAAAAGCACCAAATCCTGGTTTTACCCAGGTTTTACACTAAATTCGATTTAGCAATTTACATGAATAATAGCTGATCAAATTGTTCTTTTGCTCCCATTCTTTCTCCTTAATCCTACCATTTAAATAGAAAGGCAAGCTTATTAGCAGAGCCCTCTTGTGGAGTGAGCTTTCAGGTTCTCATGATCGCCTCCATTTGTACCATGCGGACGATCTGGCTCCTGAGTTACTAAGATTTACGTTCTCTAGTGGTTTAAAGGAAACACAGGCTCCAGACCCAGCCTGATAAAGTGATAGCTCAATGCCATCTCGCAGACCAAGGTCTGTTTGTTTTCCAGTGTGGTGAGTATGTCCTGACACCTGTTTTCTCACAGTTGAAATGATACAGTGTATATACTTCAGTCCTTGTTACATGAGCCCCATGAAAATCCTGTGAGTCGTGGCCTTTATTATATCTCTCTCCCCTATAGAATGTCTGTGTTGCCACTGTTAAATGCAGTATATTAGAACCTTGGCATCAGACTACAGAGCAACTTTGATTTTTCTTCTCACATTATTTTTCTCTCCCTCCCGTAGTACTGAACTCTGGTTTATTACAAGGATGTCTTCTGCTCTCATGTGAATGCAATCTATTGTTTACAAATCACTTATGTGTCATCTTCCCCATCAGTTTCCAATCAATATGAGGATTTCGTCTTCCTCCAAATTTTGTACATGTAACCCACAGGCTGCAAGTTCCCCTTTTGTGTCTTGCTTATTACCCCCAACTACCACCAAGGCCTTCTTTTTAAGTTAGTTTTTAGCTTTATTTATGAAAGTAAATGTTAAATGATATGTTTCTCACTATAACTTTCAAACATTACCATCTCAGTCAATAAGAAATGTGCCAGCTAGAATGACCATATGTCATTAAAAATGCAACAAAAAGAAAAGACAAGAAATACCTCCCCATAGTGTGGAGCTTGAAATAAGGGTGGCTGGCTGAGTGAACCTCACCCTTGTCCCAGTTTTCCCAGGTTTCTCTGAATCCCTTTCTCTTATTATTTTTTGCTATATGATAATGTTCCATTATATTCATCTACCATAATTTGTTCAGTCATTCCCAGTTGACAGATATTTCCTCAAAGGTAGCTAGATGGTACAGTGGATAGAGTACTGCATCTGGAATCAGGAAAACCTGAGTTCAAATCCAGCCTCTGACACTCTGACACTGGGTAACCCCTGGGCAAAACACTTAACTTCTGTTTACCTCAGTTCCCTTATCTATAAAATGGAGATAATAATAGCACCTACCACTCAGGGCTTTTGTGAGGATCAAATGAGATGTTATCTATAAAGCACTTTACAAATCTTAAATTAGTCTTTAATGCTTCTGCTAATATTAGTTTACAATTTGTTTTCACTACCAACAGTGATGATATGTATATACATATATGTGTATACATACATACATGTGTATACATACATACATACATGCATATATATTTTGTATATGTGTTTCCTTTACCTCTTTCTTCGACCTCTTTGGGAGAAGACCTAGTATTGGTATAACTGGATCAAAAAGAATGCACAGTTTAGTGACTTGGTAGTTAGTTATCAGTAGCCTTGAAGAATGGCTGGATCAATTCATAGCTCCTCCAGTGTTATATCAATATGCCTGTTTTCCTGAATCCCCTCCAACAATGTCATTTGTATGCTTCCCTTTTTAGAATTATGGCTATGAAAGGGAAGAGTAATATAAGATGGCAGACTTTCAGACATTCAGGGTTAAGTGCAGTTTTAAATGTCAGGGGTGTCCTGGGAGTGTTGGTAGACCACAAGGAAAAAGCCTCTAGATAAAGATATTGAAGATGAAAAAGAGAAAGGATGTTCATAGCTTAGCTTATTTCCTTCATAGCATTAGTCCCATCAAATTCCAATTCCACCCCACCTTACTGCCACCCCTACAACCCTGGCTTCTCAGGCCTTTTCTGATGGACTGGCTGCAACAATCTGGACTTAAAGATCCCCATGGCCTGAACTCCTCTGGCAGAGACTCCACTCCCTCTACCTACAACTGAAAAGGATAAACAAAACAAGACCAACACCCCAAGCCCATTTCACAGGGCCTAAGGGGAGGGAAAAGTAGCTCTCAGGACCTTCCTTCCCCAGCTTAGTATGTGGTGCCCCTGCTGTTCACCCCTAGTTCTTGTTGCTGATCATTTGTTTCAGTCATGTCTGACTGTTCATAACTTCATTTTGGGTTTCCTTAATAAATATACTGGAGTTGTTTGCCACTTCTTCTCCTGATGAGGAGGCTGAGGCAAACTGGGTCACATAGCTTGTAAGTACCTGAGGCCAGATTTAAACTCAGGAAGATAAATATTCCTGATTCTAGGCCAGACATTCTATCTACTGAACCACCCAGATGCCCCTAGACATCACAGGAAAAACAGAGCTATGATTCTAGTCCAGGAAAAGAGGGCTCTCACACACATGGGAGGTCAACATGGAATGTCCATGCCTGTGACTGTCTCCTAGAAGCAAGTTGTTGGCATCACTCATGGGGGTGCCTCCATTTTAGGTGATCTGGGATCACTAAATACCTATTACAACATCAAGATCATATATGACTGGAAAAGACAGTTGGGCCAGTCCTGTATCCCGGTGAAGGGACAAAGGAGACATAGCTCAAGGGTAGTCCTGGTATTTATAAAATATAAAAGTGACCTAGAGGATGCCTCCCATACATTGAGAGGAGAAAGCCCTAAGAACTAGAAGGGAAAGGAAAGACTCATGGGAGAGGGAGTTCCTGAGTTGAGAGTTAAAAAATTAGGCAATATAATCAGTGTCAACATCCATTAGCAGAATATGGAATGTGGATTGTGGGCAGCATCAGGCAGTCTGGTTTGGCTGGAAAATCATTTGTGAAATGCAATAGTAGGAATATCGTGATGCCTTCACTAGGGAAGTTTGGCAGGGAGACATTTTTATGACAGAATAGATCGAGTTACATGTTGGGCATTCTGAGTTCAAAAGGCCTACAAACATTCAGCGTGTATCCATCAAGGAGTTGATGACAGATAATTTGAGTTCAGCAGGGAAATTAGAGCTAGATATAATGATTTGGGAACAATGCTTAAGGAGATAAGATATTTGAACTTACTGGTGCTGATGAGATGTCCAAAGAAGTTCACTTAGATCAAAGGTTCTTAGGGTTCCACAGGTAAATTTTAGGGAGCCCATGAACTTGGATGAGAAAAAAAAAGAGATTGTTATTTACACTAACCTGCAACTGAAAGGCAGTATTTCCTTCAATTATTTAAAAATATGATTTTGAGGAGTCCCTAGGGTTACTGATTGGGTTCATGACACACAAACCAGGATAGGAATCTCTGATTAAGATTGAGAATAAAAGAGGCCTCAGGACAGATAGCATTTAAGAGATGATTTATCATGAGAGAGTGGTTTTATTAGAGAGATGAGATGTGAAATCAGATGGATAAGTGAGTAGGTAGTCACATGTTAGAGGCTGTAGATGCTGGTGGTTTTCTGTATGTTTGTTAGTGACAGAGTGAAGAAATATTGGATGACAGCTTGAGGTATATAGGTATACCAGGTATGTAGATTTTGGTTTTTTTTTTAAAGAAGGGAGCTCTCAATTCTTGTACTTTTTTTCATTTGCTCTTTTTCCCTCAGAAGTTATTCCAAAGCCTCTTTAAGTCCCTTGTACTTTATCTTTTCTAAGTTTTACTCTCCAGAATCCCCAGTGTTATGAAGATTAAAGAAGATATTGTATATAAAATGTTTTACAGACCTTAAAGCAGTATTTAAATGTTAGGTGTTACCCACTATTATATGTATCTGGTGGGGAAATACAAAAAGGTAGATAATCACTTGTCACTAATCATGGAGCTGGGTGTTAGACTAGATAACATATAGTTCCTTTCAATTATAGAATTCTATGATTTATGAAATTCTGGTGGATACTAAAGAGAGGGCAATCACCAAGCAGAGGTGGAATAAGAATGAGAGATGTTTTTAAGGTGCCATGTTAAAAAAAAATTCCTTCAACCCACGAAATTTTCATAATCAGTCATTCTTTGAAGATCCTCAGGAAAAAAAAAAGTTGATCTTAACTGGGTTAAGTTGTTATATTTCCTGGGAGGAGAAACATATTAGTAGAGATGTTTATTGAGTTAATTTCATGACTACTTCTGTGGATCAGATCCAGGATTCCAAGGACAGAGTTAAAGCCATGCTCCCCTTATGCATACTGTAATGTTTATTGATCACATACAAATCACCCTTCGAGCTTTATTCGAGCTTTATTTCACATGTTTTGCCTGAGGCCCAGCTAGATTCTGGATTATGCCCTAGTGACCTGCCTTACTGCTGATAGATATGTAAGTTTCTTTTTTTTTTTCTTTTCGAGAGCTCATCAAAAATGAATAAATGAAACATTTTACATGACAACAGTCTTGACACCATAGCCAATCATGAATAACAAGTACCGTTCTGCTTTATTTTTTATCAGTTGCTTGATCCCTTTATAAAACAGAGTTCTTTTGGATCAGTAAAGCTTTCATTGATTTCCATTTTTACTATCTGAATGGAAGACTCCATTTGGTACTTAACATTTTCTAGAAAGCTAGCTACTCAAGTAAAGTTTGTTTCTTATAGTTTTCTGCCAGTTTGGTATGATTTTTGTAGTCAGTAATTTGTCTAAATATTTTTTAAATGAAATGAAGTGATTACAACATTCCTCTTAAGAAAAAAGTGCGATGTACTTACATTGTACATGAAATTATTGAGGACCAGCAGCTAGAGAAACCATTATAAACTGGTATCTGTTTTGATCAAAACACTGGATTCCATCATTTTAACACTTCCTTTTAGTGATATTTAATATTTATTAAGATATGTGAAACTTGAGAATATGTTGAAAAGCTCAATGAAGATCTTTCAAGCAAGCTTGCAAGATAAACCACTAAGGAATCAATAGAGGAAAGACTTTGCCAGTCTTCCTGGAATAATCTAATTGATTTTTTTACTCTTTATTGTTTCCCCTCTCATATTATGATGAAATACCAGGGTGTTTAGAACAATATAATCAAATAATAGAATACTTTAAAATACTAGAAGTTAAGTTTCACATGTGTGAAACTTAAAAAAGAGCTCTAATTTCTGTTGGAATTTTGTATTCTCTAACAGACAGACCACACTGAATTCTGTTATCTTTTATGCCTATAGTAGTTAACCAATGCTTATAGATTCATGAGATTCTAGATAACAGCTTTTCTTCCTGTAGCGTTCCCATATTTTTGTTTTATAAACATTAATTACTGCAAGTTCAGAATAATTGTTTTCCTTCACAAGTTTTATACCAACCTGCAATCTCTTCATTGGACGACATTACTCAATTCTACTTTCATCAGTATTGGGTCTATTTTAATACCTATTAGTTGATCAGGAGTAAAACCAGAATTTCTTCACTGAACCTTTCCTTTTTGCCTTTCTTAGTGCCCAGCAAAGAAGCAGTCAGGTTCACAAGAAGAGTGCAGTTGGAAATCAGGTAGGAATTTTGTAAGAGAATCACTAACTGCATGCTTGAATGAACTGGAGCCAAATTGCTTTATTTACAATTTTTTGGATGCAAATAATTTTATGCAAATTCTGCTTGACATGCAGCTTGTGTTTCATCTTTTAAGTTTGCAGAATGAAATATAGTCATTTCATTAGTTGTTTTGTGCTGCTAACAGTTTGATTTCTTTTTAATAACTTCTGCTATTTGCATAGCTTTTTGAATTTCCACTTCCTATCCTCTATGTACTATTTTACCTACTTATGTTACCCCTAAATTTAATTTGATGATCACTGAATCTGAGTCAGTTCAAGGATAAAGTGCTGGTGAGTACTTGCATGGGCTTTCTGGTGCCGCTTACTAGTTCACACATTTGCACAGCTTGGTAACAGTGAAGGGACAGCTCATAGAGGAAGGCTGTTGCAACTTGATTTGCTCTTTGTCAGAATTTCTTTTGGCTTTATGAAGATGTTAATTACGAACATTGATTTGGTCTTTAAAATATTCATCCTTTAGGTTCATCAGCTGTCTCTGACTAATCATAGTGCTTTGCAGAGATTGCATTAACTGAAAGTTTGCTGTTTCTGTTATGTTTTGTGTGATAATGAATATTTGCATTGTTATTTCTTTTCAAGTCAAAACAATGAGGATTCTGTAACTAGTGTAAATTTTCATGATGCAGAGATAAATGGGAACCTCTGTGATTGAATTTTATGATTTTCATTGTTTTGAAGGGAGAAGGAATAAATGACTCAGATTTTTCTCTAGAAACTTTTTTTCTTAACTAAAACACAATTCTTTGCTATTTCAGGGAACCAATCTTCCGCCTTCAAGGCAAATTGTACGAGCTAAGTTCTGTAAGCTTTACTGTTGCTTTTTCATTCCGCTTCCCCAAGTGCAAAGTTTGTCTTTAACTAATTAACTCAACTAGCGCTTGCTACTAGTTTTTTTTAAACCGAGGCTATCTTCTCTATAACATCCTCTCACTGAAATGAGAACCTCAGGAAGGTTCGTCCCTTCACTGCTAATAACTCGCTGTGATTTACAAGTATGAACTAGTGTAATGTAATATGCTTTGGTATCAAGCCATTAACACTACGGATGCTTTGATATTCCTGTAATTGTATGGGTCTTATAATCATTAAAATCATTAATTGACTAAAACCTCTATCCTTTTATGCTTTATTATTATAAGGTAAAAGTTTCCCACTCCTGATTTATGATATTTCCAATAAATACAAACTATGTTTCTTGGAAAGGTGGATGAATTTTTTGGCATCTGATTTTTTTTGTGTGTGTATGGGTACCAAAACCCCATTTCACTAAAGTTCATGAAAATAAATAGGTAACAGCAACCTTAAATTGGGTGACATTTCTCATGAATCAAGATCTAATCTTTTTAAAGACAGCAATAGGGAAAGGGACTAGGCCTGTGACTTCTTTGGCATAGGAAAAGGCCAGAGAACCTTAGAACCAACATTCTGTGGGTACAGAAAGACTGCTGTGTGACCTTTGATTTCGCATGGGCAGAAGGGATTCTGCTGAGGTTTTTTCTTAGACCATTCACACTTAATTTTTAGCAGGGATAAAGTGAAACCTGAAGTTTGGATGAGAAAGTCTCACTTTCCACTAAAGTATGTGTATATCCTGTTTGAGAACAAAATGAACTTGTTCCTCATTTAATGAAGCTTTTGAAGGAAAGAGATTAGGTATGCCAACATTGTTAGCATCATTAAAAATGAATTTTTTAAAAATAAAAATATGCAGCGAATTATTCTGAGGAGACTAATGTGAAAATTGAGATTTTTTTTTCTCTAGCAAAAAACTCTTTCGTATTCATCCAACAAACAATAAACATTAAGTACTTACTATACAACAGGAATTGTGCCAGGGCTGAGAACACATACAAAGACCAAAAAAAAGTCACCCCTGCCTTCAGTGGGCTTACATTCTAAGGCATAATTGTAAATCCCTCTTTTCTAACTTGAAAAATTCTCTCTAACCCTAAAAGTGTGTGTGTATATGTATATATGTATGTGTATATATATATATATACATACATATATATACATATATATTATAATATATGGCATATTATATGCACATATTTCATCAGTATTGAGAGGGAATGAAATGCAATATTTAGTTGCATAATAATGAGGAGTAAAATCATAATCATCTGTGATTTTTTACTAAATACTGTAATGCCACCTTTTAAAGAAGCTATAGCATTCTGAAGGATAAAACCAGAGCAATAGTGTCAAATGCAGCATATACTATTTGTTCCAGCATTACTAGCATGTTATTATATACAATGTTATTTTGCAAATATTTCTTTGGGTTACTTTTTTTTCTTGGCTTGACTGCAGTGGGCTTTAAATTATGAAATGGAACAACTTTATTTATGAATCTGGATGTTTGTATTTGTGTGACCTGGAAATGACTTATTACTGTGATGAGGTATTACTAGATTTCTGTTTTCTTCTATTAACTTATCTTCTCACACTTCATCTTTGGCTTTTAATGCTGTCGTCTGAGGTTTTGGCCTGACTTGGAAAGGTTTCTTTTTAAGCCGCAGGTTAGTCTGTCTTCTAATATATTTGAAATAACAAAAGCAACCTTTTATTCAGCATCTTAGCTAGCGATTTTGGCAACTGGAACAAGCTTCACAAAACACTCTCGGGTAAGCGGCGTGGAAGTATTTCCAAATTAATTTATGAAGACAAATTAAGTTGTCAGGGGATATTCTTTGACATAAAGCTTCATGGGGAAAGACATTCATGACATCGTGAAACAAACTGCTAGGGAGGTTGCATGTAGATAGGAGCAGGGTTAGTCAGGGCTAAGGAGGATTTCACTTCTGAAATGGACCTAGTGGTAGGTGACAGATTGGATTGGAGCCATGTAGGAACTTCCTATTTTAACTAATTATGCTTGATAACTAGATAATAAGTTTAATTGTTGCTCCAGATGTTGAAAAAGTGTATGTAATATATAGCACTGTCAATATGGAGTAAAGCCCAACCATGTTTCTAGTTCAGCCTATGTTTTACACAAAAATTTCAGCTAGCAAGAAGGGAATCATGAAGACTGACCATTTCTCAACTCTACATTGTTTTGTGGATTTGTATTATTGTTACTTGATAATTTTTTGGTATGTTGAATATTTTTCCTAGTGCCTTATTGAATTTGACTTGTGGTAAGCATCCCACTATTGATTCTCTTATTAGAACTATTTATCCAATTAACTATGTAAGAATTATTTACATAATTCCATTTGTAGTATAAAAGTGCCTTTTCTGATGAACACTGAAGTTATTTAAATGATCTAATGAATGAATATTAACCATCTCATTGCTAGCCAGTCAATCAGTTATTCAGCTAACATTAAGTTATTATGTGCTAGAGATAAAAAGAAAGGCCAAAACAGTTGCCTCTTTAGAAGCTGGAGAAAGGAACCATGCAAACAACTATTTACAAACAAATGTCAAAATTGGGAGGGGAGGAGAAAGAAGCTTAAGTTCTCCCCATCCTTCTGCACCTTCCTGCCAAGCAATTCCCCCCTCAGTGGCTTGGCTGGAGCTGTTATCTCCTCTATGTTAACAGATGTTTGAATGTCTGGGTTTTGAGCTCACTTTCCATTGCAGCATACATTGGCTTAGTGCTATTGATTCAATAGAGATAGTCACACCTGATAAAGGTATTAGGGCTAGAGAATTTTGTCAGTTCTTTTAATTGGGTGAAGAGGGATTGAGTGTATCAATTGACTTCCTCTCTTTCCCTCCCCCTTCACATACTTATCATTAGTATTACAGTATATGATAACCAAATAACATAAAATGATGTTTCTTGTTGCCTTTTGCTATATGGTAAAACCCACTCTACCAATTTTTCTTTGCTCCTCAAAAAGTACTTGTGAGTCATTTTTGGTTCTTGCTGCAACTTCCTTCTTTTGGTTTCACTTATGGCAGGAATGTCAAGACTGATTTAATTTACTTTCCCCAGCAATATGTCTATTCACTGGTAATTGGGAAAGGCTCTTACATTTAAAGTACCAACAATGAAATTAAGATTTCTTGACAGTTTAAAACTTGCATGATTCAGCTCCCTTTGCCAGAACTTTTTCACTGTCACTATATAATCCAAAAGACACCATATAGGAATGAGGGTCATTTAATTTTTTTCTTGTTTTATTGGTTGCCACTATCATAGTTTCTCTATAGTATTTTTCTTTAATTCTTTAAAATATTAGAATTCAGCTTGGTTTTAGTTCTTTGCTTCTAGGGAAAAGGCAAGATAGACTAGAAATTGCATTTGACTGAGAGTCAGAAAATGTGGGCTTGCGTGCCATCTTTGCTATTTGTGTAACCATGAAGAAAATCACTTAATTTCTTTGGGACTCAATTTTCCCATCTGTAAAATGAGATGTAATCTTTAAGGCCCCTTCTAACTTATGAGGTATTGGAGTTTTATATTTCCCTTCACCATCAATGAGTATCTAGATTAAATACAGTATTACATATGTAGTCTGAGTACAATTAGACTAAACCTTCCTCATTCTGATATTTAAGCTAGCATTAGTTTTTTAAAAAATTTTTTTTAGCTGTGATGTTCTGTTGCTGACACATTGAGCTTTCAGTCCACTAACACTTGTAGGATCATCACATCTGCCCTCTCCTCTACTCATGCTCTTGATTTTTTTTTAACCCTCTTTAAGGACTTTACATTTAACCTTATTAAGTCTCAGCTTATGTTGTCCTAGCCTATCAAAATTTCTTTGTCATTCAGTTCATCAGTAAATTCCTCACAGCTTTCTGTCTTTCACAAATCTGATGCTTTGTCAAAGTCATTGTCAAGACTGTAAATTGGGGGGCAGCTAGGTGGTGCACTGGATAGAGAACCAGTCCTGAAGTCAGGAGGACCTGAATTCAAATCTGGCCTCAGACTAAACACTTGACACATACTAGCTGTGTGACCCTGGGCAAGTCACTTAACCCCAATTACCTGGCCCCCTGCACCCCCTCCTCCAAAAAAAGAATGTAAATTGGAATAAAGCAAAGGAGAGAGCTTTGCACATTTCTTTAGAGAGTTCCCTCCAGGTTGATATCTGTTCATTAGTCATTACTCTCTGGGTCTGGTTATTCAACCAGTTCTGAATTCTCCTAACTATCATTCAGCCCAAATAATCTAGAGGCAACTAGGTAGCTCAGTGAATAGAGCACAGACTTGAGTTCAAATGTGGCCTCAAACACTTACTTAGCTATATGACCCTGGAAAAATCATTTAACCTATTTGCCTCAGTTTCCTTATCTGTAAAATAAGGATAATAATAATAATAATACCTACATCTCAGGGTTGTTGCGAACATCAAATGAAATAATAATTGTAAAAGTGTTTAACATAATGCCTGGCACATAGTAAGCACTATATAAATGCTATTATTATTAATCCAATAACCATTTATTAAACATTTACTATATAAAAGGCACTCTATCAAATCCTAGGGAACACAAAGACAGAACAAGAACATTCCCTGACCAAAGGGTTTATGTTCTACTATGGGGGGTATATTAGCAGGTAAAGGAATTAGTTTCTGTAACCCCACCTCTGGACTCACCCCCCCCCCCAATCACACACACGATTGTCCCAATCCATGGGACAATCGGGGTCAAGCTTAGAGAACAGATGGGGCCAGACAGGGTCACTCGTGGTCTCAGGTTACTCGACCTCCTTTTCTCCCTTCGGGCAGTTTTTCATGAAGTTTCAGTTGGGTGTGATTGTGCTGGACTCCCTTGTGGAATACTAAAGTAGTTTATACTTTTAATTGATTAATTCAATACAGGTGTCTTGGACTTGTTTCCACATACTTTATACCTTTAACTAATTCGTTTGAGAAGTCTAAGCCTTATTTGCATTGGTTGAAATGGAGGGTGTAGAACTCCCTCCCTTCCCCATACACAATAATTTGGGGACAGAAACAACATTAAAACCAGGTGAATCAGAACCGTGAATGAAATTAGGGATTCCAAGAAGGGACAGTGAAAAGAAGTAGACAATTCCAGGTTTGGTCCCATCAGTGACTCTTAACTGTCACTTGTTTTACCCGAAGAGATTATAAACTCCCAGAGGGTAGACCTTGAGCCCTCTGTTTTCCTGGGTCAGGCCACCTGGATTAGGCCACCTGGATTGCCCCCTACTATATTCTAAAATACCCCTCTCCAATTGGGATATAGTATTAGAGCTCCCACTAGTGATGCTCTGAACACGTTAATTTTGAATAGTTTGTCTTCCTCAGTGAAAACCACAAAAAACAGAGGTCCTGTCAGGGAGGAGAATTTAAAACAACAGATGTTGTTGGCCAGAGGAAGGCTGGAAGGGTTGGACCAGGCCTGGGTCTTTGGTTGTAGTCCCACTGTTTCTGCAATGATGGCCTTACTGAAGAAGACCAAAGACATCTCTGGAGGTTGGTGGACCGGAACTGTTTCCTTGGACTTGTTTGTGTGCTTGAAGGTAATTTGACCTCACAGAGCCATTTTGGAGATAACTAAAAGACAGGATCTTGGGCTGAGAGAAAGCTCATCATGTATGGTAAATGACCTGTGTTTGGTGTTGTGGGGTTCAGGCCCAATGGACCTTGGCAGTGAAGGTAAAGAAATTAGAATAAAGAAGGGAGGACCTGAGGTGGAGGCAGTAGGCATGTTTGGGTTTATTAATTTCTAGAGAAATGCACATATTGTCAGACTTGGTGCTAACTCAGGGCTGAAACAGTACTTTCGACTGAAGTAATAGGAGAGGAGTGGAAAGAAAAGAAAGGGGGGAGAGAGGGAGAGAGAGAGAGAGAGAGAGAGAGAGAGAGAGAGAGAGAGAGAGAGAGAGAGAGAGAGAGAGAGAGAGAGAGAGAGAGAGAGAGAGAGAGAGAAGGAGATGTTTAGTCACCTCAATGCTGCCTATGGCTAATTTGGGATCTAGGACTGACATAGTTCCCTATGCTCAGATAGTTCAGGTGAAGGGGATCTGTTGCTATAATAGGCACAGGGGGAATCATCCTACCTGGTAGTAAAAACATTGGCTCTCTGCTACCCACAGGAAAGCTTAACCTTCTACTATATGGCCTTGTTCTGGAAGCTATCTGTTTCCAGGATTTGGCAAGCTATCAGCTAGCTTGGGATCAACCTTGGATCACTCCTAACACCTGCTGCTTTGCTTCTCTACACACGTGCTGATGAACAAAGCTGTAGAATATCATAATAATGTTTCAATTGGGTCACTACAAATTTATCTTACATAAACCCAACTGGACCCTCATTGCTGCAAGGCTATCCTTTTACACCTTTCTAACTCTCTCCTCCACTCACCACCACAGCTTTTCCAAACATTTTTTATCCCTCTTCAAATTTCCCATAACTCTTCCTTCCTGAAGTCTTTCAGCTGAGAATCTTGCCTAATATTTTATTGAAAAAAATAAAGCCATTTGCCCAAAGCTCCCATTTCCTCATCTCACATCACCCAGATGCCTTCTGCCAGTCAGTTAATATGCATTTGTAAAGCATCTATTATGTGTCAGATGCAATGCTAAGTGATAGGTATACAAATATAAGATGAAAAGACAGTCCCTGCCTTCAGAGAGTTTACAGTCTAATGGGGGAAGGCAACAACCCACAAAAAGAAATTGAGAAAGAACTCCCAAAGCCCTCATTTAAAGAGGACTTCCAGGCCAGCCATCTCTTCATTTACACCTGGCTGTACTTTCATCATGTGCCCTCATCATTCAATCTCAACTGCTTTTTTTGAAGTTGCTAATGACCTCATAATTTTGAATTCTTAATTCTCATTCTTCTTCATCTCTCTGCAGTCTCTGACACTGCTGAGCGCTCTTTTTCCTTCATATTCTCTTTTCTTGATTTTCATGAGACTCTTCTTTCCTGGTTCTTCTCCTGTGTATGCCCAAATGAACTTGACTTTCTTCAGACTCTCCCCTCTTCCTAACTTCTGTGTTACTGTTTTCACTACCACCATCCTCCCAGTCATCCAAACCTATCTGTCATCCTTGACTCCTCACTCTCTGTCACCTCCCATATCCAGTATGTTGCCAAGGTCAGTTGAACTTTACCTTTTTCGTACCTGTCATGTATACACCCTTCTTCCTCTGACACTGCCACCATCTTGGTGCAAGGCCTTATCACCTCACATCTAGAATACTGCAATAACCTGCTGGTTAGTCTGCATGCCATAAGTGTCTCCTATCCCCATTTCATCCTTTGGTCAGCTATCAAAGTGATTCATCACTTCCAATATCCAATACAAAATTCCCTATTTGGCTTCTGTTCCTCCCTACCTTTCCAGTCTTTTTACACCTTACCCTATCACCCCTATCTCCCCATGCTCTGTGTTTTAGTGATGGTGGTCTATTTGTTGTTTCTCAAATAAGATATTCCATCTCACAACTTTAGGCCTTTTTGCTGTCTTTTTTCCAGGCCTGGAATGCTCTCCCTCCTCATTTCTACCTTCTAGTCCCAGCTACAATCCTCTACAGGGAGCCTTTCCTACTTCCCCTTAATTCTAGTGCCTTCCCTGTCTGTAGCTTGTTTGTACGTAGTCATTTGTATGTTGTCTTCCCCTTTAGACTGCAAGTTTCTTGAGGGCAGGGATAGTCTTTACCTTTCTTTGTATCCCTGGTAATTACCTTAGTGCTTGGGCCTTAGTAAATGCTTAATAGATGTTTGTTGACAAACCAAGAGGGAGATAAAGGTAAGGAGCAGAAAAAAAAGGAAGGGAATCTCTTCATTTTATCCATAAGGACACTGTTCTCATTTGGCAGTAGGATGAGGAAAGTGGAGGGAGGAAATGTTTAAGCATATTCTAAGTCCTGGAATGGGCAGTGTGAAGTTTTGTGTAAACCTGCACACGTGACTGTTCCAAAGTAACTCAGTGGTCTGGAGGACACGAACCAAGGTAGTTTGCAGTCTTGTATACTAATTGATCCTCATTTCATGCTTGCTGGGTATCTAGTTGTCTCCTGGAACTTGCCTTGCTTAGGGTCTACTAGTTCTGATATTTCTTTGACAGTCTTAGTTTTTGTAGTACCTTAATATATAGAGACAGTTCTTCAGCAACATATATCCCATGAACACATTGGAGGAATTTGGAAATGATTCTTTTCAAGTCTGAAGCCCACTTACTTTGATCTGCCTGGAAATGTGATAGTTCCATCATTCTGAAGCCAAAAGACATACCAAAAAAACTATGAGGAAAGTTTTCATGACATATAGTTGGGCTGAGCAAGAACTTTAACTTGGACTTGGATTATATCACTGATATTTTCCAGTTGATATTTACGAAGGAACGTACTATAAAAATGTCTATAGGAAAATCAAGAAGGCACATACAAGTTTTCTTCAACATTAGTGACATTCATGGAACCCAAGGATGGAAAATATGTTTCCACATGTTTTAGAATATTATAATACGTTGACTCAGACACTATTTTTAGTTCTAAGTTGGATTCCTCAACTCCATAAAAGTTTTTTCCATTTACATTTCTTTCACTAGACTGGTATGTATACATTTACAAAATAAAACATAGTGGCATCAGAGTATAATCAGGGCCATTACTAGACGCTTTTTCCACGTAGGGCGAAAGCAAGGGGATAGAGGTGTGACACGGTAACTATGGGTACACTTGTGCCTAAAGAAGGGAAGAGAGCCTTGGAAGGATATCATGATAATGGAATTATAAGGGTGACAGCCAAGGATTTGTAGATCCCAGGCCAATAGAGGACTACAGGAATAGTGTCAAGACACGGGGATGGTGGTTGCTAGAAAGAGGATGCGCACTCAGCCTCCTGGAGTAGAAGTGATCTCCTTACTATGTTGTGTTCTTGAGGCAAAGTCTCATTTGCCTAGTGCTAGTTGTAGCTCTGTGTGTACTATTCAAATTTCACTCCCAAGGTAATAATAAATCAGTAGCATGAATTGAATTTCCAATATGCTGATAATTATATAAGAGAAGTAGTGAAAACAGTGGAAAATGTGTTCCTTATATGGGAAAGTCTTCTAAAAATGGATATGAGATAACAATTATTAATCAAAGCTGAAATTTGTCACTTTATCCATTTACAATTTCATGTTTTCTAGTAACCTTGTGATATCATCCTTATCAGGAATTATGCTGGATTAGGTAGTCATGTGTTGCTTTAAAGCAAAGTCTTACTTTAGTCTTAAAAAAGAGGCAGCAAACCTCTTTTCACTTGCCAGCTGACTTTTTTTCTTTAGGTAGGCACAGATAAATGCTTACTAGTACAGAACAGTACAATTTATGTTGTGCGTATATGGGTAGATATATCTCAAAAGTAGTAACACATTCCTGGAAAGTAGATTTTTATGGAATATTTCTATTACTTCCTTTTTGAATTCCATTTTTGGATATATTCCCATGGGGAAAATGTTAGCTCCAAAATTATAAATAAATCACAATGAAAAGATATGGGAATTTTAAAAGCTTCAGCACTTAAAAGAGAATGAAATCAATTCTTGGAGTATGATGCCACAAGTGAGCAGCTATTCAACTACTCCGTTTTAATGGTTGGTATATTTACATGGAAATTTGGGGGCAACATTAAGCTAGACTCCTGCCCTGTATCAGTGTTTTTTGTTTTGTTTAGTATTTGGCAAAGGAAGGCTTACTGTCTTTTCGAGGCAAGAACACTCTGAGCCTCAGATAATTTGTTCTGGGATCTCTTTATTTGTTTTTGAATACAGAAGTAATAATATAGTCTGTTGATTTTGCTTGTTAATGGTAAGGTTTCTTTAAGTGAGGATATATATTTAAAGCAAGGTCGCTGACAACAAAGAAATACATGGTGGCCCCTCATTAGCTGGCTGATATGTCATTCCTCTAGTCTTGCAGTCCCACAGGGACACATGCAGCTGGGTCCCCGGAGGAGCAGCTAACACAAGGTGGGGTCTTGTCAGGTCTGGGAAGCCATTAGGGTTTCCCAGAGGGGTCTGTTATAACTTTACATTACTTGTCCCTGAGCCAAGCCTGACCACCTGGATGCAGCTGTGCTCATTCTTGGGGATAGTTGCATAGTTTTGGGGTGAGGACCATCCTGGCCAGCTTCCTAGAGCACTTAATTAGAACCAATTTAATGCAGAGAAAAGAGAAGGGATTAAATAAGGGGTCACCAAATGGTCACCTCTTGCAGTGAATAGTACCTGCTCTTTTCATAGAGTGAGTGAAATACAACAAAGCTACCCCGTATGGCAGCTCAAGCTAGTGACTACTTTCAAAGGTGATCAATGGTAGAAGCAGTGGGGTTGCTTACCAATTCAAATTCCATAGGAATTATTAAGAATTCTTAAAGACATAGGAATTAATTTTGTGGTATATTTTAATAACTAGAAATAGGGACTAGACCTGTGATTTCATTGGTATGGAGAATTTCCAGATGAGGAAATTCCCTGTACCAGTGGAGGACAATACCTTCTCTGTTTAATGTATTGTCTAAGAGATAGTAAAGTACAATAGTGCATAGAGCTGGAGAGGTGGAAGAACTTGCCCAGGGTCCCAAAAGCAGTACAAGATGGAACTTGAACAAGCTAATGCTTTCCTGGCTCAGCTTTCTAAATGGCTACATCAAGCTGCCTCTTTTTTTTTTTTTAATAAATATTGCTTTTCAGGAATTGAAAAGAGTGTGTAAGAAAATTAAATACCCATTAAGTGTGCATTAGCAGAGAAAGAATGCTCTTTACAATTTCAGTAATCCTAAGTATGTTTTTTAATGAGTACTGCTGCTGTTGTTTTGTTTTGTTTTGTTTTTCAAATATGAACTTCAATCGCTTGTGTTTTCATTAGTTTGGGTGCTAGATTGCCATTCCTCTATGACCTACTACTGAGAACTGCCATAACTGAGAATTTATCACCCTATGGTCAATCTGATGATGAGCTTCTCTGAGCCTAACTAGGCTAGTAAAACATTCAGGACGTCTGTCACCAGCCTCATTTCAATCAGTCAATCAACAAACATTTATTAATGGCCTAATATGTGTCAGGTACTTTGCTAGGTGCTGGGGACACAAAGACAAAGATAAAACTATTCCTGTTTTTGAGAAGCTTTCTTTCTGTGAGAGGAAGCAATATGTACAAATATGTGCAAGCTAATTTAAATGGAGGAGGAAGCTATTAGCAGCTGAAGAGACCATCAGGAGAGATATCATATAGGAGATGGCACTTGAGCTTTCCTTATGGAGCTACTTACAAAACAAAGGAGAAAACAAATTTCCACAATTTTTTTATTGATGAGGGAATTCAAAATACAATGCCAATAATTAAATACAATTTTTAAAATATAAGTCTATTAATGGGAATTGTGAAATTCTCTTGTGGGAGGGAATAACATTTTGCTTAATTGGAATTAAGTGTTTCCTATCATCAGAATTGATTGCAAATGTTTATCTTTAATGCTGATCTGTAGTGAGATTTTATGTATCTCATCTTTGAAAATATTTTTTTCACACAAATAAATACTGCCAGATACTAATATCAGTCCACAAACACAGGATGTTAATTGAATTGAAAGGTTAATAATAATCTTAAGCGAGTTTATTTTCTCTCTTGACATTCCTTCAGTAGCTGAAATCAAACCTGATTTAATTAACTCACCATCCATACATAGTTTTCCTGGATTGGCTAACAAATGAACCACTCAGAAACTTAGTTTGGTTGTAGCTTCATTTTTGTTTTTTATTTTTGTTAAGAGATTATGTTGCGATGAAATATTCTATCTTGAAGTTCAAAATTTTTCTGACTCTTGCTTTCTTGTGAGTTGGGAATATTGTGATGAGTTTGGTAATATTGAGGTATTGTATAACATAGATGTTGTGCCATTATATAATAAACACATGCTTCACCATCTAATTATATAACAGAATAATTCACACTTCGCTTTGCCTTAAAAGCATGGAATTCAATGTCAATTTTTCTTTTTTTAACTTGTTTTGACATGATAGGTATGTACTGGTATGCATGTCACTCAAAATGCTGTCAAGTCATAACTGCTTCACTGTGACTTGGGCAGCCAAGTTCAAATCTGACCTCAGACACTTACTAGCTGTGGGACCCTGGGAAAGTCACTGTTGGCCTCAGTTTCCCCATCTGTCAAATGAGCTGGAGAAGGACCTGGCAACATTCCAGTATCTTTGCCAAGAAAACCCCAAATGGGGTCACAAAGAGTCAGACACAACTGAAACGACTAAAAAACAACAAAGCAGCAGTGAGAAGAGATGAGAATACCATACGTGGTCTCTGACCACCGGAAAACAGCCACAGACAATAAGCAAATGAATGAGCATGGCTGTGTTCCAATGAAACTTTATTATGGACACAAATTTGAATTTCATATAATTTTCACATGTCACGAAATATTATTCTTCTTTTCATTTTTTCAACTATTTAAACTAGTAAAAATCATGGGCCATACAAAAACAGACAGCCATCTGGATTTGGCCCATGAGCTGCGCTTTGCCAAGCCCTGCTCTCACAGGGTCTCTGAGACTTTAAATTGTAGAGAAGGTGTTGGCCTGCCACAGTAAAAGTAGTATCCTCACGCTTTTTTCCTAAGTTAGGTGAAAGGTGACTTTTGACAGTGTTTATTAAGTGCCTATTATGTGCCAGGTCCTATGCTAAGCACTAAGATAGAAAAAAGGCAAAAGAATGTTCTACCCTCAAGGTGCTTATGGTCTAATGGGGGAGACATCATGCAAAAAACTATGTATTAACATTACCTGTGTTGTATTGTGTTTGGTGGTTGTTCTTGTTAAACACATTCCAATTGTATTTTGGAGGCCATGCACCCAGTTGTGACTCCTCTGGATCGAACTCTTCAACAATCAGTAGTATCTCTTTCAAGATAGATTCAGCTATAGGAAAGCACATGATGAGAATGTCCCATTGGCACATGCATTTTATGCTTGGTCAAAATTTGTCTTCTATAAAACTCTAAAAAGAATGAACTAATTTTGTGTCCATATGGAAGGAAAGAAACAAGCATTTATTAAGGGCCTACTATATGCCAGGCACTATGCTAAGCACTTTATAAACATCTTATTTAATGCTCACAACAAACCTGGGAGAAAAGCACTATTATTATCCTTCTTTTACAGTTGAGAAGACTGAGGCAAACAGAGATTGAGTGACTTGTTCAGGGTCACACAGCTAGCTAGTAAGTATCTGAGACCTAATTTGAACTCAGTTCTTCCTGACTCTAGGCCTATTACTCTATCCACTATACCGTTTAGCTGGCCAGGTGGAATATTAAGAGAGAAAATCTTAAAGAGAAAATTTATAATGGCTGATATTTTATTTCTCATATCTCTCTTAATTGAATTATCCTTTAATTATATCTTATTTTATTTTGTTTTTTGATAGTATTTTTTCCCCCAGTTACATGTCAAGAAAATTTTTAGCATTCATTTTTACAAGATTTTGAGTTACAAATTTTTCTCCTTCCCTTCTTCCCCTCCCCTCTTCTGAAAATGGCAGGCAATTTGATATAGTTTATATATGTACTATCATGTAAAAATATTTCCATATTAGTCAAAGTTGTAAAAGAAGAAACAGATAAAAACCATGAGTAAGAATAAAGTAAGTGAAAAAAGTATGCTTTGGTCTGCATTCGGAGTTCTTTATCCAGATGTGATAGCATTTTCCTTCATGAGTCCTTTGTACTTGTCTTGGATCATTGTGTTGCTGAGAAGAGCTGAGTCATTCATAGTTGATCATCACACAATGTTGCTGATACTCTCTACAATGTTTTCCTGGGTCTGCTCATATCACTTTGCATCAGTTTGTACAAGTCTTTCCAGGATTTTCTGAAATCTGCCTGGTCATCATTTCTTATTGTACAATACAATACAATACAATACAATACAATACAATGCAATACAATACAATACAATACAATACAATACAATACAATGCAATAGTATTCCATTACATTCAAATATCACAACTTGTTCAGCCATTCCCCAATTGATGGGCATCCTCTTGATTTCCAATATTTTGCCACCATTAATAGCACTGGTATAAATATTTTTGCACACTTAGGTCCTTTTCCCTTTTTATGATCTCTATGGGACACAGACCTAGCAGTGGTATTGATGGATCAAAGGAAATGCAGTTTGGTTACCCTTTGGGCATAGTTCCAAATTGCTCTCCAGATTGGTTGGATCAGTTCACAACTCCACCAATAGTGCATCAGTGTTCCAATTTTCCCACAGCCTCTCCAACATTGGTCATTTTCCTGTTTTGTTATTTTAGCCAATCTCATAGATATGAGGTGGTACCTCAGAGTTGTTTTAATTTACGTATCTCTAATCAAAAGTGATTTAGAGTACTTCTTCATATGCCTATAGATAGCTTTGATTTCTTCATCTCAAAACTGTCTGTTCATATCCTTTGACCATTTACCAATTGGGGAATGGCTTGCATTATTATACATTTGACACAATTCTCTATGTATTTTCGAAATGAGGCCTTTATCAGAGATACTTGCTGTAGAGATTGTTCCCCAGCTTTCTGCTTTTCTTCTAATCTTGGTTGCATTGGTTTTGTTTATACAAAAGCTTTCTAATTTAATATAATCAAAATTATCTACTTCACATTTTGTAATGCTCCTTATCTCTTGTTGGTTATGAATTCTTCTCCTCTTCCTAGATCTGACAGGTAGATTATTCTTTGCTCTTCTAATTTGCTTATGGTGTCACTCTTAATGTCTAAATCATGCACCCATTTTGACCTTCTCTTTCTATATGGTATGAGATATTGGTCTATACCTAGTTTATATCCTATTGCTTTCCAGTTTGCCCAGCAGCTTTTGTCAAAGAGTGAGTGCTTATCCCAAAGGCTGAGGTCTTTGGGTTTATCAAACACTAGGTTACTATGGTCATTGACTATTCTGTCTTGTGTACCTAATCTATTCCACTTTATTTCTTAGCCAGTACCAGATGAGATATGGCAATATGCTAAGTGTTGCCCATATAGTAAATATAAAATACTATTAGATATAATTAATTTAAATTTTATTACTCTCAGTAATAATGGTTGTTGTTTAATCATGTCTGACTCTTCATGACCCCATTTGGGGTTTTCTTGGCAAAGATACTGGAGTGGTTTGTCATTTCCTTCTCATTTTATAGATAAGGAAACTGAGGCACACAGAGTTAAGTGACTTGCCCAGTGTCACACAGCTAGGAAGTATCTGAGGCCAGATTTCAACTCAGGAAGATGAGCCAGGCACTTTATCTACTGTATCACCTAGCTGCCCTACCACTAATAATAGCACACATTTATATGTTCCTTTACATGTCTAAAAGGCATTCTGTACATTCTTTACTATGACCACTACAAAAAGTGATGCATTTTACAGGTGAGGAAATTGAAGCCCAGAGAAGATGAGCAATATAATCTGGTCATTCTCTGTCTGCTGTACCAGAGCTTGCGTTGGGCTTGCCTGAGCTCTTTCTGATCCTCTTCTCTGCTTGATCTTTCTTTAAAGTTTTCTTTTCCTTTTTAAATTTCAGTGAAGTGAAAATTGTTCATGTGTTATCTCAAGAAACAGATACAATCTGCTGTCCACAAATGTTGATAATCCTTAAAAATGAGAAAATGAATTTTTCTAGACCAGAATAAAATATATTTGTTAATTCATAAGCATTTTCTATTCTTTCTCTTTTATTAAATTGATGAAATATTCCCCATGGATGAAAAAAGTGAAGCATCACAGAATGTTAGTTGGAAGGGACCTTAGAGGTTATCTACTAGACTTTTCTCCATCATCCTCCTTGACCTCTCTATAGCCTTTGGCACTCTTCTTTTTGATACTCTCTTCTCTCTAAGTTTGCAGGGACCTCCCCCCCGTCTCTCTCTCTCTCTCTCTCCTCTCTCTCTCTCTCTCTCTCTCAATCTCTCTCTCTCTCTCTTCTCTCTCTCTCTCTCTCTCTCTCTTAATCTCTCTCTCTCTCTCTCTCTCTCTTAATCTCTCTCTCTCTCTCTCTCCCTCCCTCCTCCCTCCCTCTCTCTCTCTCTCTCTCTCTCTCTCTCTCTCTCTCTCTCTCTCCTCTCTCTCTCTCTCTCTCTCTCTCTCTCTCTCTCTCTCTCTCTCTCTCTCCTGATTCTCTTCCTACCTATCTGACTGTGCCTTCTCTAGCTTTTGTGGATCTTCATCCAGATCATGCCTTCTACTGTAGGTGTCCCACAGGATTTTGTCCTGGCCCTCTTCTCTTCTCCCTCTGTACTATCTCATCAGCTCTCATGAATTTAGTTGTCATCTCATCATCTTATCATGACATCCGCCTCTCTTTTCTCTCTCTTCTTGCTAGTCCCAACTGCTTTCAGATTTTCTCTCCTCTTCTTAATTTCAAACTGGATGTCTGGTAGACATAAACTCAACATGTCCAAAGCTGAACTCATTAACTTTCTCTCTAAACCCTCCCCTGCTCCTTACTACTCTATTATGGTAGAAAACACCAACAACCTCCCAGCCCCTAAGACTCACAACCTAGGTGTCATCTGGACTACTGAAATAGTCTGCTGGTGGGTCTGCCTGCCTCAAGTCTCTTCCCACTCCAGTCCTCTATTTAGCCACTAAAGTGTTTTTCCTAAAGTGCAGGTCTGATCATGTCACTCCCCCACTATTTAATAAACTCCTGTGGCTCCCTATCACTTTTTTTTTTGTGTGAGGCAGTCGGGGTTAAGTGACTTGCCCAGAGTCACGCAGCTAGTAGGTGTTAAGTGTCTGAGGCTGGATTTGAACTCAGCTTCTTCTGACTCCAAGGCCAGAGCTCTCTATTCACTGCGACACCTAGCTGCCCCTCACTATCACTTCTAGGAGCAAATTCAAAATATTTATTGGGCATTCAAAGCCCTTCATTATCTACTCCCCTCCTACTTTCCCAGTCTCCTTACACCTTACTTCCTAACATGTATTCTTCCATCCAGTGACACCGACCTTCTGGCTATTGCATGAAAAAGATACTCCATCTCTTGGCTCCAGGCATTTTCTCTGGCTGTCCTCCATGCCTGGAATCCTTTGCTTTCTGGCTTCCCTAGCTTCCTTTAAGTCCCAAGTAAAATCCAATGTTTGGCTGGAAGCCTTCCCCAATCCCTCTTGATTCCAGGGCCTTCCTTCCCTCTGTTAATTTCCTATTTATCCTGTATTGTAGCTTACTGGTACCTATTTGTTTGCTTGTTGTCTACCCTACTGGATTGTGAGCTCCTGGAGGGCATGAACTGTCTTTTATCTCTGTTTGTATCCTCAGTGCTTAGCATGGTGTCTGGCATATAGTAGGTACTTAATAAATGTTTATTGACTGAATGGTGCAACCTATACTTAAGAATCTCTTCAGTGACATACCCACCAAGTGATCAGCCAGACTTTCTTTGAAAACATTGAATAGTAGTTAGCATTTATATAGCACTTTAAAGTTTGAAAAATGCTTTACATGTTAGCTCATTTGATCCACATAACCTTGTGAGTAGGTGCTATTCTACAGATGAGGAAACTGAGGTTAAAAGAAAGAGACTTTCCTGGAGTCACACAACAAAGGAGGCATCTAAAGCTGTATTTGACTCCAAGCCCAGCATTCCATACAGTGTGCCACCTGACTCTTATGAGAAACCTGCTAACCTCCCACTTATGTACAGTTCTAATTGTTAGGAAGTTTTGTTTGATTTTTAAAATTGAATTTAAATTTTCTTTTTTTAAACTTTTACTCATTGCTTCTAGTTTGAGGAAAAGAGGAAAAGCAGAGCAGGATAGAGCATATTGTTAATATATAAATAGATGATTTAACCCAGGAGAATTGAAGTTGGTAATATAGATCAGAATGTCAAGAATTCATCATGCTTATAAATCATTAGTGTAATATTCAGTACTATCTAGATATTCAGAGAATTAGTAACCATCAGTGATTACTTATGGGCAGCTAGGTAGCACAGTGGATAGAGTGCTGGGCCTCCAGTCAGGAAGACCTAAGTTCAAACCTAGCCTCACACGCTTACTAGCTGGGTGATCCACCCTGGGCAAGTCACTTAACCCTGTTTGCCTCATTTTCGTCATCTGTATGTAAAATGAGCTGGAGAAGGAAATGGCAAACCACTCCAGTACTTTTGTGAAGAAAACTCCAAATGGGGAGTGAAGAGTTGGACACCACTGAAACATCTCAACAACAACAAATGATTGCTTCCCAACAGTATTCATTTCAGTCATCAGCAAACATCAAGTGCCTACTGTGTGTTGGGTACCATGCTAAATGCTGAGGATGTGAAAACAGGCAAAAGACAGTCCCTGCCCTCAAGGAATTCACAATCTGCTAGGAGAGACAACAAGCAAACAAATATGTATTTTCAGGCCTTCCTAATTTCTTGTAGTGGATAGAAGGCAGTCTGGGAGCCAGGAAGAACTGCATTCAAGTCATGTCTGTGATTACTATGTGACTGTGGACAAAGTCACTTAATTTCTCAGTTCCCTCAGGCACTCTCTAAGATGAAAACTTATAAATAAGTTGCTGATCTGGATCTGGGAAAGACATTTCCAAACTATGTACTCTCTATAATAATGGAATAGTCAGTCTAGGAGGAAAAAAAACCCTCATAATTAAATCTTTTGGGTAGATACTACTGGTTCATCAGTGATGCAAATAGAGTTTAAAACAACCACCACAGAAATTCCTGTTTGCATTGTTGGTGAAGGTATTTTCATTTTCTTATGTATAGATAATCCTGTCAAAAACCTATTCTACTCAATATGAGACTCTAAGTACCCCACACTGAGGGAAGAACTCAGTTCGTTTCCTTAAAATGTGTCTTCTCTGTATTTACTGCTATAATAGTAGATAGCATTCATAAATATTATCTCATTTTATCATCACAACAACCCTGAGAGGTGACCATTACAGATGAGAAAACTAAGATTCAGGGAAGATTAGTGACTTGCTCAGTCACACAGATAGTAAGTGCCTTAGGCTGTATTTGTATCCCAGTCTTCTTACTTTGAGTACAAGGCACTATCCATTGTACCACCTTGCTGCTGGAGCAGTTCATATTACCCTCCATTCAGGAATGAATAGTATTGACTCTGTGAAATCTTCATGCTATTGAGATCAGGAAGAGAATCTTGCAGCATTTGCTAAGAGAAAGGGAAGCAATATTACAATAAGTAATATTGACTAAGTCAAACAATTTTAGTCAAGAAGAATTAAAATAATTCGTGTACTACAGTGGAAAGAGTGCTGAGCTTGCAGGTATAGTACCTGAGTTAAATCACTTTCCGTGATCTTAGACAAGCCACACTCTCTGGGCCTCAGAACCATTGTTAACTATTGTTAATCATTGTTAATAGGAGCAAACCTAACCTCAAACATTTAGTAGCTGTGTGACCCTGGGCTAACCCTGTTTGCCTCAGTTTCCTCATCTGTAAAAGAAGGAAATGACAACCACTCCAATATGTTTGCCAAGAAAACCTTAGATGGGGTCATGAAGAATTAGACAAAATGGAAATGGCTGAACAACAAAATAGAAGGCAGTCTCTACTAAGAATGCCCTCAGTATCTTTGCTTGGCCTTTTGTTCAGCATTTTTGTTGAACACTTGGATATAGGTAGAGATGCTATGCTCATTAAATTTTCTGATGACTCAAATATAGGAGGAATAGCTAAGATGCTGGATGACAGCGTCAGAATTCAAAAAGATTTCAACAGAACTCATAATTTTGGGCCATCCATAAGAAGCTGAAATTTAATAGGGATAAATCCTAAAGGTAATCTCTAAAATGAAGGGGTTGGACTAGATGATGTCTAAGATCCCTTCCAATTCTACATCCATGGCCCCATGGTCCTAAGTCTGAAGAGGTTGTTTTCCACTTGTTGATTAAAACATAGAACTCAAAATAAGACTTGTGAGTTTCATTCCAACCCTCATACTGACTAACTCCTTTATCTGGAACCTCATTTTTTATTTGTCTGAAAGGAATATCAGTTAGGAACATCAGCATATAGTGCTCTTTTCATTTAATTCTATTTTTTAAAAATGATCATTTCAATCCAGAGAAATCCTTCTCTCTCCCCCCCCCATTTTACTAGATTAGGCAGTCATAGCTGCATAAGGTACCTGACTCAAGCTAGATAAGTACATTAATTCTAATCCAGATTTCCAACTTAATAACTGCATAAGTCTATTAAAAATTCCAGTTAGCTCAAGATAGTGGATCAACAAGCACTTATTAAGCACTTACTCTATGTCATACACTGTGCTTAGTTCTGGGAGTACAAAGAATGTAAAAGAAACACAGTCCTTTCTGTCAACAAGTGTACATTCTAATGGGGAAAGCAACATGTAAATATCTAGTTACACAAAAGGTATACTCAGGGCACATAAGAGTAATCTGAAAACATTAGCAGCTGGTGGGACCAGGACAGGCCCTTGAAAGAAGATGGGGTTAGAACTTCAAAGGAAGCCAGGGAAACAGACAGACTTTAGAAGGCAGGGCATTCCAGGCGTGGGTGACTGTCAGTGAAAAAGCCTAAAGATGGGAGATGGAAAGTCCTGTTTGAGAAGGCCAATGTACTTAGATCAGAGAGGAATTTAAATCTGATCCTGGAGGTAACAGGGATCCAATGAAGGTATTTGAGCAGGGGGCTGTCGTGGTCAGAGCTGCACATTAGAAAAATTACCTTGGCAGCTGAGTGGAGGGTTGACTGGAATGGGGAAAAACTTGAGGTGGTGAGACAGAAAGATAGTGCAGTAGTCCAGGTGACAAGTGCTGAAGTCATGAACAAGAGTTATGTCTGTGTGAGCAGAGAGGAAGGGACATAGATTAAATGTTGATTATGAACGTATTTTTAAAAAATTAAAAAAAATAAATCCAATATAGTTGGGTTCCCTTGTAGTCCCATGTATTTTATTTTATGCATTTTAAAACACTTTTCTGAGAAGGGTCTATAGGTTTCACCAGATTGCAAAGGGGTCCATGATATAAAAAATGTTAAGAACCCCTGATTTGGACTCTATCAGTAGGTAAATATTATTCTTAGAATAAACTAGACATTTGAGAAACTCTATTAACTTTTAGGATCATAGTTTACTTAATGTTATATAGCTTCAAAGAGTTAATGCATACTTCAGAGATAGTAGGGAAACTTTAGGGAATACATTTTTACTCATAGTAAGTATATGGCTCTTGGTTATATATATTCAGAGAATAAGTGAAACTTATTCTTGAGGATGACTTATTGAACAAATATACAATATGATGTTTTTCTTATCTAAATAAATAACAAAATCTTCATGAAACCTCTTCAATAAATGCCTTTTGTTTTAAAGAGTAGCTCCCTCACCATATTTGAATGGTAACTCTAGCAACCCTATGGAAAAAATGTTCCCTTTTCTCTATTGGGTTAGGAAATCAATGTCCTGCTTTAATAAGGAAATTTAATCACTTTGAAGCTGGACTCTTGCCTAACCAAGTAACTGGATGATGCTCCAGCCCTAATTCCTATGAGGATGTGCACCCACTCGAGATAAGCCCAATAGAGTGGTAGCTGAATGCTGTGTCGTTTATATTACATCAGCAGGCATAGCATGAACATTATGCACATGCATAAGAATGATTGTGAAGCATGTCAGAGAAATGCTAAATATCACCAAAATTTAGCTCAATACATGATCTCCATGGTTGGTTTTTGTTCAACAGGCAAAGGGAATGCTTTATCTTCTGACTTACGTCACCTTGGGTTTCTTTTCCAAATTATGTTGTTATTCGGTCATTTTTCTGTTATTGTCCAACTCTTCGTGACCCCATTTGGGATTTTCTTAGCAAAGACACCGGAGTGGTTTGCCATTTCCTTCTGTAGCTCATTTTGCAGATGAGGAACTGAGGCAAAAAGGGTTAAGTGACTTGCCCAGAGTCATACGGCTAGTAAGTATCTGAGACCTAAAAAATTTCCATATTATAGTTCAAGCATTAGGCAGACATTACAAGCTTTGGTAAAATTAAAAAAAAAATGCAACCGGTACATATAACATTTCAGTAGCTGGTTATTTTACTGTTTCCTGTCCTATCCCACTAAAAACAACTTATTTAGTGAAAGGAATTGAGTGTTTGGTTGTATTGCAATTTTATCCTTTTCCAGCAAACCTTGTTTCCTGTTGCTCTCCCATGATGTGGAAGGGGGAAAGGAAGAGATATAACTTGTTTTTCAGAACTGAACTATCATTAAAATGACTTCCTCCTGTTTGCTACATACTCAAGCAAAAGTTTTGTTTTCAAACACCAAGTTTTAGTATCTGTGTCCTTAGAGGAAGGAGCTATGTCATTCTTCACGCATCCTGTATATACAGCCTCACTACTGCAGAGAACATTATCTCCTGTCACTTCTGGTATTGCTCATACTTCTTTTCCTAAAGATCATAATTCATGTCATTGATTTCCGGCACACATAGAGTCAAGTTGTGGTAGTATGATGCATCTTAAAATTAAGAACAATTAAGAATAGTTGTTTAGACCATTTAGTTAGCAGTGCAGATATCGTAAATCAGATACTTTGGTTGATTATTTACTAAGACTTTTCTATATGCCACAACATGTCAAAACGTTGCATTAATATACATTTTCAAACTTTAATCAGTAGTTCATTTGCATATTTAACTTTGGTAAAAATGTTCCAGAAGGATAATGTGAATTACAGTGAGGATTAGCACTGATAATTGAAATTCACAGTTGATACAAAGACTTATTTAATAATATTTTTTGACAATTTCCCCTAAAACATTTCAGCCAAGCTGATAAGAAAACATTTTTACTGATTCATGTATCACTGCCTTTCACTATTTCTTCCTTCTAATGGTGGCATAAAGATGTATATGCTAATGTATATACTAACAGTAGTACATACTACTACAAAAAGCAACCTGTGTAACAGTACCTAGAACAGTCAATAAAAAGAATAAAATAATGACTTGTCCCCGAGGACTTCTATCTCAGCCCCATAAAAAGATTAGAACTCTCATGTAAGAACAACAGCTTGCTTACAGTGTGCTTACAGAATATAAGCTTTACATCCTAATGCTTTTATTCATTAACAAATTGAAGCTATTTTTGCATCTACAATTATCTGGAGAATGTAAAATAATAGTAGTTTACCATTCTGATTGGGCTCTAAGATGAGATGACAGTTTTTGTAGAAGAAAAATAGCAACAAATGGACTTGGGATAGGGCCGTGATTTCAGACTGGACTGTTACCTGTGATTTCTGAAGCATAACACGGGTTCTTAAAAGCTATATCCACCTATGCTGTGGTCTGTAAAACATTAAATATAAAAGACTGTTTCTAGTTCAAGCCTCTCAAAAAAGACGAGAAGAATAAGATAATGATAATGATGATGATAGTGGTTTATAATTATACAGGGCTTTAAGATTTACAAAATCATTTGAGCCTCATAACAACTCTATGGTGTTGATTTAATAGTAGAGAGTGTTACTACAGGCGCTACAAGGTAGCTAAATGGCCCATTGACTTGGGGTTTGAAGAGAGGGGGAGAAGCAGAGAAAGTTAGAACAAATTGTTTATATATAGATAGAATAATTGCCCTGGGAAAGTCGAGGTTGATAATACAAATGGGAATATAAAAAATGCACTGGAATTGCATATTATTGATATGATATTGTGGGAGTTGGTAATCAAACAATTACTACTTTCAAATGGTGATCATTTAAGGCCTTCTTGATGTGTTTTTTCAAGTTGCCTGCTTAAAAAAATCATTTGGGAAATTAGTCCATGTAGTCTTAAAATGCTGCACTATGGATTATCATTTTATCATGAAATTGATTTTAAATTCCTGAACTGTGAAAACATTTATGTAATATCTTGTTCATGCTAAGCATTTAAATGTTTGTTAAGATGAATTGAAAACATGAAAATCCTTGTTGGTGTGTTTGTGAAACCATGGGCAAGTAACCTAATCCCTCTAGTTCTCAATTTCTTCATCCATAAAATGGGAATATTGATACAGTCATTTCTTTTATATATGTTCCTAAAAGTTACCACCATGCAAAATTGCTCAATATAAACCACAGGGATTATGGGGGAAATAGAATTGAGGGATAACCCTCAAAAACTTCAGTAACATATTAAAAAAGGTAACCTAATAAAAACAGTATCAAAATATAAATTTAATGTTAAATGATTTAATTTGACAGAACCTTTGGCCTGTGCCCCACTTTCTACCAGTCAGAGGATGGCAAATTTCATGACTATGTATGAGAGGATAGCCTTGGTGGGGCCACAGCTCTGGAAGTAGGGCCAGGGTGAAGCCATGGGTTAAGGTGGAAGTGTAGTGTGAGGGTGAGGAACAACCCTCCACTATCTGAAGCAGCAAACTCATCAGAAGGTGTACAATACATATAGCTACTTACCTTGACAAAGACCTGGCGTTTCTCTGTGGACATGGGCTCAGAAAGGTTGCAGCTTGTGAATTATTGTGAATTGCTCTAGTTTTCTGATATCAGTCATGTTGGAACAAATTTGAGTCTTCAAAACAAGTGTGAGTGGGATGGAGACCACTTACCTAAATAAAAACTCAGAGGTTTCTCCAGATAGAAAGCAGAAGGTTTTATTGTAGCAAGTCTTGTGTGAGAGTTGGGTGTCACCTACCCAGGGCAGACTGGAGTAGTGAGGCCAAGCACAAACAGCAGCAAGCCGTTATATAGTCTTAGGCAAACCACTCCAAAAAGCCCCCCTCCCCACTTGTTTGTCTCAATCTCTTTATCCTCATTGGTTGAGGCAAGAGACCTCACAGTCTATATTTAGAACCCAAGAGGTACATTTTACTCAAAACATTCTTGGGAGCTAGAAGATTGCCTTATTCGGAAAAGATAAGGTACAAAACAAAAGAGGGGGTGGTTACAAAATAAAGGAGGGAGTGGGCAGCTGGTATACAGCCCCCAATCCCCCAAAACGAAAGTGAAACTTAGGCCCAGCTCATGCTGAATTGAAGCCTTACTACATTTTTGGAGTGTAGCTTACATCTCACGTGAGAAACTTTCACTTGTCCCACACAAGTGTTATGGCAGAACTGGGTGTACCTTTATTAACTATATAAAAATGTTACAAGGATTTAATGATCAGTTAATCAAAAATATTTATTGAGAGTCTTAGCCTAGTTGGCAGAGTAGAGGGAGCATTCCAGCTAAACTTTCCCAACATTCTCCTCCAAACAACCTTAAAATAATGTATCAAATTGAATTCTGGAGTGGCACAGCCACCCAAAGGTCAGAATGAGACCCTTTCCTTGCCCAAGACAATGTAGGAGGTCTGAAGGTGAAGTCTGTGACACTGGGAGGTGGGCAGTACAGTGGCAACACTAGCTGTGAAGCCCACCTGCAGTGATAGCAGCAGCAGTTTCTGGAGCTCTTATTGTACAGCGATAGAAAAGAAGGATTGGACAACTGGTCAGAAAGATATTATGGAGGACCACTGTGTTGGCACTGGGACACTGTACCCATTACCCAGTTCTGGGTCTTGGTTCCAGGGCAAAGAAGAGTGCTTGTGGTTGCAAGGAGCAGGGCCCCTATATGGGTAAATATGAGAGCACAGACCAGGAAGACACACTAGATTATACCACTTCAGAAACACTGAAAGCTTGCAGACCCCCAGAACTGGCTGTGAAAACAGCAATGTAAAAAAAGCCAAAACTTGGGACAGTGACCCCTTTCTCCCAGGTGAGCAGAGCCCAACTTTGCGATAAAGTTAAAAAGTCAAGAAATAGGCTGAAAAAAAAAGAGCAAACAACAACAACAGAAGAAACTAACCATAAAATGCCACTATGGGAATTTCAGAAATTTCAGGGAAGCTCCAAACAAACTCAGAAGACAACAAAGTGAAAACATCTACATACAAAATCTAAAAGAAAAAAAAATGCAGATTGGATACAAGTCCAACAAAAATTTCTAGAACTAACAAAAGATAAAAGTTTTTAAGAGAAAAAGTGATTTTAAAAATAAGAATGGTAGATGAAAATTGGCAAAAGAAATGAGAGCAGTGCAAGAAAATTATGAAAGAAAAATGTTTATTGAGTACCTTCAGTGCTTATGGTATAGTACAAGTACCATGGGGATATAAAAGAAATTTAAGGCATAGTTGGCCTCTGTTTTGTACTATCTGGGAAGAGATTACCCTCTTGGTGGTGGTATAAAATGAAATAAAATGTAACAATGAGGAAAGTTATAAAGTAAAGCACAAAATTAAGGCTAAATTTGTGTTTCGCATGACAATTGTTTGAGAAGTTGTGAGAAATGAGATAGCAATGTGAATTTCTATAGTTTCTAATATTTAGTTAACATTAATTGTTAATATTCAAATAACTGATTAATAATCAGTCAACAAGCATTTATTAAGCACCTATTATATTCCAAGCTTTGTGCTAGCTGCTGAGAATAGAAAGACAAAGATTAAACTATCCTTTGAAAAGGAAATTGCATTCTAAATTTTCTGGGAATCAGGGGGAATAGGGGAGAAAATAAAAAGATGTACATATACAAATATATACAAAATAAATGCAGGGCAATTTGGGGTCAGCCACAGAATTTGGAAAGATCAGGAAAAGTTCCATATAGAAGGTTGAATATACTCTAAATTTCAAAGAAAACAAGTTCTAAGAAGTTAAGGCAAAGGAATACATTCCAGATATGGGAGGTGCCCAATGCAAAGATACATAAGAGATGAAATGTCCTAACACCAAGCTTTGGGGTATACTCACAATTGGGGGTATGATTTTGATGTTGAAGCATAAAGGAATCTGAAAAGGAAAGTGGTAAAAGTAGGAAGATAACCAATAGAGAACAATGTCATGGGTTGCTAGAGAGGAGAAGGTATCCAGGTGAAGCGGGTGGTCAACAGTGTAAAATGCTGCAGAAAGGTCAAGAAGAATGAGGATTTAGATAAATGGCATTAGTAATGACATGGTAATTTGAGAGAGAATTTTCAGTTGAATGATAAGCTCTCTCAGAAGCCAGATGGCAGAAGGTTTAGAAGAGAATGAAATGAGAGGAAGTGGAAGCATTGAGTATAGATGGCTTTTTCAGTGAGCTTAGTTGAGAAGAAGAAGAGAGGCATCATTTTGGGCTATAGCTATCAGGAATAGTGGGATCTTGTCAGTTTTTAAAATTTAATTTTTTTTCAATTAACATCTATTTTCTTTTCCTCCCACTTCTTTCCATTGGGGGAAAATCTTTTTAAAAACAAATATGCAAAAAAACTCCCCAATAAATAAACAAATACCAAAAAAAAAATGTTCCATTCTGCACCAGAATTCATCACTTTCCTATCAGGAGGTGGATAGCATGCCTCATCATTGGTCCTCTGTAATTGTGGTTGGTCATTGCCTTGATTAGAACTCTTAAATCTTTCAGTTGTTTGTCTTTACACTGCTGTCATTAATGTATAAATTTTCCTCCCAAGATTTGCTCACTTTGTGCATCTTTTTTATGGATGGGGAAAACTTGGACATGACTGTATGCAGCAGAACAGGAAAAAGTGAATAGGGAGAAATTTGATGATAGTGACGGCAAATTGCTGGAGAAGACAGAAATGATTGAATCAAATGTACACGTAGAGTGGCTGGCCTTGGAAGAAGAAATGCCATCTCTTCATCAGAGACTAGAGTAAAGGTGGAGAAAGTAAGAGATGATTTCAAGAGGTTTTGAGTTGTAGAGAAAGGAGAACAAAGGAGCTAATGGTAATGGATTCAGCAAAGTATGGGACAAAGTTCTCAGCTTAGATGGTTGATATGGAAGAACTGAGGAAAGATCGTGAGGTTTAGATTGTCCTCTTTGGTGAATAGGGTAGGATTGGCCTCTATAAAATTGTGATGAGTAAGATAGACAATCAGGTAGGAAGGAATAAAAAGATTCTTTTGGAGTGGTAAAGCTCAGTTGAAATTATACAGTGCAAATTCATATTCATCCCATTTGGCTCAGTTATTGTGTTTTCCTCCAGCTTCATTCAGTAGCACATGAGTAGGATCAGAGGAGGCAGATCATGAAAATATCAAAGGCTGGGATTTGGCTAATCCTCAAATATAAGGGTAAGAGGGTGGCGAGGAATACCATAAACTTATAAGTAGACACAAAACTAAACTCTTTGAGAAAGGAGGGTAAGAGATTTAGGGATCAGTAGGTGATTACCACCAGGACATGGATTGGATGAGAATTTGAATAGAGTGAACCTCAAAGGAGAAGTTTCTAAGTGATTGTATTCTGACTCTTCCTCTAGGGACGGTGTGTCCGGGGTTATGAGTGAATGTGTAACAAGTTCTAGAGGATGTTTGCATTTCCTCACACATGATGCTCCATATCCCAAATCAGTGAGTTTGCACTGGTGATCCCCTCTACCTGGAAGGATCTCTGTCCTCACCTCTGCTTCTGAGAATCTCTGACTTCCTTTAAGGCCCAGCTCCTATGGCATGTTCTGTAGAAGGCCTTTCCTATCTCCACACAACTTCTCAATCCCCAGCTTCTAGAGCCTTCCCTTTGGAGTCTTCTTTCATTCATCTTGTATTCATTGGTGTGTATCTTGTAGGTTCCTATTCATTTGATTGTGCCTCCTTCACTAGGCTGTGAGCCTTTCATCGTATCTCTGACCCTTAGTGCAGCGCCTGGTGTATAGCAAGTGCTTAGTGAGTGCTTGCTGATAGATTGCTTTGGGAAAGTAGCTTTTCTAAACCTCATTAGCTCATGGAGATACCCCCTCCTTTGAACTTATAAATTGAGCGTGACATATTACTCCTTTGTATTTTAAAATGTATTATTATTTAACCTTTTACATATATATATCTATATATTTATATCCTCAATGAGGCACTAAGATTAGTAATTATTTCTTTTATTTATTATGTAATTGTTAATTAAGTCCTAGATACATAGTGAGTTCTCATGAAGTGTTTGTTTCCTTAATGAATTAATAAAATATTTGATTAAGAAAGGAAAACCATTATTCCCATTCAATTGATATTATCCCTTACACGGCAAACCAATATCTGAACAAAAATATTATGTATAAATTCAATGAATTTTTTCCTGAAATTTATTTTCCATAAAGCCAAAAACAATTTTTAAAATCCATTTAGAGTGATATGGTAGAAGATGTTAGAAAAATATTGTGAATATAGGTCCGAGTCCTGGGTCTAACTTCATAACCATGGGCATAGAATCTCAGTTCCTTCAAAGGTCAGATGGGAGTGATGATACTTGAGCTGCCTAACTTACAGGATTATTGTAAGGAAAATGCTTTAAAAAAAACTTTTAGAAATTTACAATATCATTGTCCCCACAGGAGACCTACTCTCCTTGGCTAATCTACTGATTGGAATAAATTCATCTTGGCAAGATTCAATAAACAAGAATGGAATGTCATGAATATTGTAGGTGTCAGTGTCCCGTAGGGGTTCCTTATTTGTCAGATCAGTCTTTTTTAAAAATACGCAAATGACCTATCACTTCATATGCATGGGGAACTCCCTCCACACAACCTTACTCAAGTATGACAGCCACTGAGTCCAAGGAGTTTACACTGTATAGTAGGTATATAATATGGACACAGATAAGTGTTAGAATGTGGAGGCTGTAATGACGGGGAGAATGAGGAAAATGAGGCTAACAGGGTTAAGTGACTTGACCAGGGTCACAAAGCTACTAAGCGTTTGAGGCCAACTGTGAACTCAAGTCCTTCAAACTCCAGGGCCAGCTTTCTATCCATTATACCATTTAGCTGCTATTAAGTGCCTAATATGTGCCAGACACTGTGCTAAGTGCTAGGGATACAAAGAGAGACAAAAGCCAGTCCTTGATCTCAAGGAGCTTACATTCTAATGGAGGTGACAATATGCAAACTAATTACTATGTACAAACAAGATATATGCAGGATAAATTAGAAATAACCTCATAGGGAAGGCATTAACAATAAGGGGTACTGGGAAAGGCTTCTTGCAGAATGTTGGATTTTAGCTCAATGTTGCTTTAATTTGGGTTTTTATTAATTATTAGTGATTTGGAGCACTTATTTCTTTAGTGTTTTATTTTTCCCCAATTACATCTAAAAACAATTTTTAACATTCATTTTTAAAATTTTGAGTTCCAAATTCTCTCTCTTCCTCTCTCTCCACCCCCGTTATTGAGAAGATAAGCAATTTGATATAGGTTATGCAAGTGTAGTCATGCAAAATATCTTTCCATATTAGTCATGTTGTGAAAGAAAACAACATAGACCAAAAAAAACTTAAGAAAAATGAAATAAAAGAAAAAAGTATGCTTCAATCTCTATTCAGACATCATCAGTTCTTTCTCTGGGAGTGGATAGCGTTTTTCACCATAAGTCCTTCAGAATTATCTTGGATCATTGTACTGCTGAGAACAGCTAAGTCATTTATGGCCAATTATCTTACAATATTGCTGTTACTTTGTACATAGTAGGTGTCACTTTGCATAAGCTCATGCAAGTCTTTCCAGGTTTTTTTGAGAGCATCCTGCTCATCATTTCTTATAACACAATAATATTCCATCACAATGACATGCCACAATTTGTTCAGCCCCCAAACAAAAACTTCCAGGAACATTTTAGCCGTCCAGAGCTTCCAGGTCTAAGAAAAACATACTGCAAGTAACCAGAAAGCAATGATAATTCTACTAATGATCCATAGTCAGGATTACACACAATTTAGCAGCCACCACTACCAAGGAGCAGAAACTTGGAATGACATAGACCAGAAGGCAAAGAATAGGCTCTTATATCCAAGAATAACTTATCTGATAAAACTGAATATATTGCCGAAAGGGAAAAATGAACCTTTGTTGAATTAGATTTCCAAGCATCCTTGATGAAAAGACTAGAGCTGTGTATAAACTTTGAAGTTTAAACATAGTAGTTAAGAGAAACATAAAAAGTAAGCATGAAAGATGATAAAGGATATGCCATTACATATACACGAGGATAAAGTACTTACATTCTAATAGGAATAGATGATACACATTTCTTCACTGAGTTCTGTCATCCTCAGGGATCAGAGAAGGAGGTTAATTAGACTCAAGCCCAGGGAATGGTTATATCTTAATGACCTTAAGAGAATGGAAAGAAAGGAGAAGAGAAATACACTAGAGTGGGGAAAAGTAGATTAGAGAAAATTATCCCACATAATCAGGGTGTGTAAGTAGACAGCCATACAAACAAGTAAGAGGTGGTAGTTGGGGATGCAATTGACGCTTGATCGTAACTCTTATCTGAACTGGTCAAAGAAAGAAAGAATACAGCATGGAAATGGGAGAGTGGAGAAGAGAGAATTGGTGGTAGAGTAGCTTAATGGAGGTATTGGCCTTAAAAACATAAACTCCAAGGATGTACAAAAACATTTACAGCTGTTTTTGAGGTGGCAAAGAACATGAATCAAAGGGGGTGCCTATAAATTGAAAAATGACTGAATACATTATGGTATATAAGTGCTATGGAATACTATTGTGCTATAAGAAATGATAGAGTTGGTTTAAGATTAACCTGGGAAAACTTCTAGAACTAGGAGAACAAGCAATAGACTGACAGTAATATCGTAAAGACAAACAACTTTAAAAGAATTGGAAACGCTGATCAATCTATTACCACCCATGATTCCAGAGGACTAATGATGAAAAATATCACCTTGTTCCATATATACAGGTAAAGAATTCAGAATACGGAAATATAAATATCTACATGTTTATATATCATATTGTAGTTTTAATTATAGTATTATGACTACAATATAATAATTATTAAATTATATAATATGCATTTGTATAGCAAGGTCCTATATGTTTTGAACGCTACTTCCCGCATGTAGCATGGAGTGTTATTGTGTGGCTTATAGGGAGGTAGAATAGACATCTATAGCCTCTTATCCCCCCACCCTTCTCTCCAAGGGAGACTGTAACTCTTGCCAGGAGAGGAAGCAGGATGTGGATATAATCATATGATTATTTTTGGCCTTGTTATTAATATAGTTAGTTATATTCATAGTTTTCTGAATATTGAACCAGTCATACATTACTATTATAAAACAAACTTGGTCATAGGATATAATCTCTGTGATTTGCTGCTGTCACCTCTTTGCTAATATGATATTTTAAATGTTTATATTATTGATTATTAGGAATATTGGCATATAGTTTTTTTCTGTTTTAACTCTTTCTAGATTAGGTATCAAGACCATGTTTTTATCATAAAAAGAACTTGATAGAGTGTCTTTTCCTATTTTTGTAAACAAAAATTTGTATTTTTGTATAATATTGAAATTAATTTTTCTTTGAGTGTTTGATAGAATTCACATAAAAATCTCCCTGGTCCCAATTATTTTTTTTTACCTTGGGAGTTCACATTTAGTTTGTTCAATTTCTTTTTTCTGAGATTGGGTTGTTTAAATTCTCTAGGATTTATTCTGTTAATTTAAATATTTTATATTTTTATAAATATTCATCCATTTCATTTGTCAATTTTATTCACAAATAATAACTATGTTCTTTATTGCTTCTTCATTTGTTGTGACTTTTCCTTATACATTTTTGATGTTTAGTAATTTGTTTTCCTCTTCCCTTTTAAAATGTCAAATTAGATAATGGGTTATGTATTTTATTGTTTTTTTCAAATAATTCCTTTGTATAAATTCAATGCATTTTCTTAACTTTCAATTTTATTAAGCTGTGCTTTGATTTTTCAGAAATTTCTATTAAGACTTTCTAATTTCTTGATTTCATAGTTTTTAAAAAAAAATTTGCATGTCCAATTAGTTGATCTGTTCTTTCTCAATTTCTCAGTTTCTCAATTTCTCAACTTTATTCAGATCCCAATAAGGAAGGGCTAATAGGAGAAGAGGACCAGGGACAGAATTTTGGTAGGCACCCACAGTTGGTGAGCATAAACAGGGTGAAGATCTAGCAAAGGAGACCGAGAAGTAGTGGTCAAACAAACAGGAAAAGCACCAGTTACGAGAGAAGAAAGTATCAAGGAGAAGAGGGTGATTGACAAGTTGAAAGATTGCAGAGAAATCAAGAAAGATCAGAATTGAAGAAAGGCCTTTAGATTTACCAATTTAGAGGTCACTGATAACATCGGAGAGAGCTGTTTCAGTTCAGTGATAAAGTCAGAAGCCAGACTTCAGAGAGTTAAAAAGAGGGGCAGAGGAGGAAGAAAGAAGGGAGACAGAGAGGGGAAAGAGAAAACCCGTTACTACCGTTTTCCTGTTCATCTGAACTGCTTTCATGCTCACATTTCTTGGATGAGGTAGTTACTAATTCTGTTCTAGTGAATACCATCCAGCCTTACCATATGTCCTGCCACTTCATCCTAAGGTCCTCCAGGCCTTGCCATTTGGCTTGCTTCTGTATCCATCCTCCAGACTCCAGCATTGTTATCAGATCTTTTGATACATCGATGGACCTAAGGACTCATGGGCCTTGCCAAATGTCCAGTCAATACACCCTTTGGACTTTTGAGTCTTCCATGTGTCCTTAACTGAACTTTCTTTTATTTGTTGTCTTCTTCATTATGCTGTGATCTTCTTGAGAGTGGCGGTCATCTCAGTTTTGTTGTCTGCAGGGTTTTGACAGTGTCTAGCACATAGAAAATGCTTAACAAGTGATTTTTTAATATGAATTCAGATTTACATGAGAATACTTGTTCCTGAGTTAAAAGTATACCAGCTCTGCCATTCTCAAATATCATTAATTTTTAAAGCTTCTTTCTGAATCATTATAGTGAAGCATCCTAATTAATTTCAGGCTTTGATTATCATGAGGGTTTTCCCCCTTTATGTGCCCATGAATATGAGCGTGTGAGTGTGTGTGTGTGTGTGTGTGTGTGTGTGTATTGGGGAGGGGGAGAGAGAGCGAAAGACAAAGAGATTGTAAACAGTAGGTAATAGGCCTAAGTTACTTTCTGTTTAGTATCATACTGAATCTCTTCCACATGAAGAATCCCCTTAGGGGCAGCTAAGTGGCACAGTGGATAGAGCACTGGCCCTGGAGTCAGGAGTACATGAGTTCAAATCCGGCCTCAGACACATAACACTGGTTGTATGACCCTGGGAGAGTCACTTAACCCTATTGCCTAGCCCAAAACAAACAAACAAAGAAAAAAAATATATATATATATATACCCTTTAGACTTCAAAGGAATAAACATATGGAAAAGATACACAGGAAAAATAATTTTAAAAAATATAACTCTCAGCATGCAGAAAAATAGCTCTGAGAATTAAAAAAACCTTTTTTTTTTAGCAATAAATGAAATGAATTGCTACTTGTTGAGTTTAGCACAGGATAGAAATAATCGTAGCATGGCAAATTGAGGCAAATATTTGTTTTCAAAATATAAAGCAATCCTTCAGGGATATGTATTGATAGCTATAGCAGAACTGTATGCATGTAATAATTATGGAAAAGTTGTATCAGATACAAGCCAAGTGTCAGGCTCAAAGACTTTTAAAAGTTTGGGGCTCTGGTGTTCCTAATGTTGTGCAAAGAGTAGGTGTCTCGCAATCAGTGAGTATTGATGAAGACAGATGTAGCTGCTGTTATGGAAGTAGAGTAGCAGTTATGGAAGTTTTAGAACCTTGCTGGCCCAAAGAGAGAATGAATGGGAAGAGCATTTGTAGGAGTGGAAAATTGGGAGGGGTGACCTTTGAGTGAATAAAAAAGCCTATATTAAGCTAAAGCACTGGGGATGAAAAAAAAAACCCAAAAACCAAAACCCCAAACCAAGAAGGTTCCTCCTCTCAGGGAGCTTGCATTCTAATGGGAAAGGTTCAGTTCTGTAGCAGATGGAAAAATCCTTTGGCCCTTATGTCTGTTTATGACATTGCATGATTTGACTGTGTCAAAGATCTTGGTTGTGAGAACCTTCTTTTCAGGGACAAGTTGCTGAGACTGCTGGACTATGGCAGAGGGACCAACGTGGAAGTGGGATAAGTGGTTTGGGGGAGGGGGCTGCTATTATCAGTGCTCTAAGGTTTCCTGCCCAGTGGTAGGGTGTCAGTTAGGGGTTACTACTTCTTTGCAAAAGTTGCTCCTTGGACAAAAGCTGATGGACCAGCTTGGAAGTAGGACAGATTGCTTTGTGGACAGTGATCTTTGCAGTGCCCTGAGGCAAGGGCCTTGGGCTGGGTCCACTTACATGTTAGGGGAAATGGTCGCCATAAAGCGGTAAAGGCAGTGTGGCTTGCCAAGAACAGCCTGCTTCCTCTGTCTCTCTTTTAAGGAGACTTACTTCTTGGTAAAAATTTTACTTAGTCCCTGGGATTTAAACCTGCCACTGCCAATAAACAGTGGCTGACATTTGGAGATCTATGTAAAAGTAATTTCACTATCAGCAGCTGCATCTTCTAATGTAAAAGGTAAATTGGTATATTTGCCTAAATATTAGTACCTTATGTTTTCATTCAGGTTTTCTGCCATGCTGGCAAAATGCTTTCAGTCAATCAAGACGTGCCTTATTTAAAATTCTTACTGTTTCTTTCACTTAATTGTTTCTTCTGTGTTTGTCCAACAATTTTCTGTGTTGCATTCTGCATTAGAAATTTTTTGCTCTTGGGTTGTATTAGTTTTCTGGAATATTATGTTTATTATTCAATAGAAATTATTTTAAGCAATTTCTCATGTTTCTAATATATAACACTGAGGACTAATGCTATGTGATATATTTGGAATGTTAAAATGATGAAAGAAATAGAATAATAACAATTCACATTTGTATCATATTTTAAGACCTAGAAAAAACTTGTTGTGAGATTGTTGATTATAGGAGAATCTACTTGGTAGGTTATACAAATATTATTATCTTCATTTGACTGATGAGGAAATTGATACTCACAGAGGTTGTGACTTGCCAGCAGTCACAGAGTCCCTAAATGCTGCACCTCGAACAAGACCCCAGGCTTCTCAGAGGCTCTGAGTCCTTGGGCCTTTCCTGGCATCGTTCTGCCTTTCTAGGTCATGACTTGATTGTTTTGTTGTTTCAGTTGTTTCACTCATGTCTGGCTCCCCGTGACCCCGTTTGGGGTTTTCTTCACAAAGCTACTGAAGTGGTTTGCCCTTTGCTTCTCCAGTTCATTTTACAGATGAAGAAACTGAGACACACAGGGGGAAGTGGCTTGCTCAGGGTCGCACAGCTAATAACTGTCTGAGGCCAGATTTGGACACAGGAACATGAGTCTTCTTGACTCCAGGCCTAGAGCTCTATCCTTTCAGATTTGAGTTGAGCTAGATAGTGGCTGATGGTCCCTTCCAATTCTAAAATCCATGATTCTGTGGTTCTGTGGAGTATGAGATCATGAAAGCATCATTCAACTATTGAAGTTTATTTCTTATTTTGATTGCTCTTTATTGCCATTTTTTCCTCATTTATCTAGCTATTGCTTAGATTGTATACTTATATGTACAGCTTCTTTAAATTAGAATAATGTTTCATTTTTGATGATTCAATTGCTGTTAGAAAAGACAGTAGAAACAGCCTCTCCCCTATAATGCCATTGTCTTCCTCTATTGATTATCTCATTTCTTTTCTATATATCTTGTTTCTACATAGGTGTTTGCTTGTTTGTATATAATTTCCCTTATTAGACTATGAGCTCCAAGAGAGCAGAATTTTTTTTTTTTGCATTCCTCTGTGTCCTTGGAGCTGAGTACAGTGGCTGGCACCCGGAAGAAATTTAATATATTCTTGTCAGCTTGACTTATTTGAAGTTACCGTAAACTCCATTGGTAAGCAGAGGAGTGGATGGATCAGCGTTCTGTTTGATTTCATGTGAGAAGACCCTGCTAAGATTTCCCCAGTTTCCACACACTAACAAACCTCCTTGTGAGCCTCTTTGACCAATTTTATTGGTGAAGAAAAGTAGATGGACTTGCCGTACCAATACGTAATAATGATCCTTTCTTTCAAGAAGTTTACAAACAAGGAAATATCTCTTTGGTCTTGTAGGCCTTTCTCTCTCTCTCTTCACGTTTGGTAATTTCATGTTCAGTGTTCCCAACTTCTGCTTACTTAAGCACTCTAGGCCAGATGTGGTATTTAGAGCCTAAGAAATTTGAAAGCATTCAGCGACTTCACTCTCTTCATCCCTCCCCCTCGCCCCCACCCCCCAACTCCTGCAATCTTATACTATCTAACCCAAGCCTTATCTTTTGTGTGGTGAGGAAAGAGAGAGACTAGGTTTCATTGTTATAATTTCAGGTTTGAAAGCAGAGTTGATGTTTCCACTTAACAATGTCTTCATTTCAGAGCCAATCTTACTTCTCTTTGCCTGGGCAGATTCTTCCATGAATCTCTGATTCTTCTTAATTGTCACGACTCTTTGCTTAGCAGCTAACATCAGAGAGTTTCCTTGTGGCTTACCTGAACAGAGCCGAAGCTTCCAACGGGGCACGAGCTGGCAGTTACTTACAGATTGTCATCTGAGAGGTACTAAGAAGGGCCAGTTAATCAACAAGCATTTGTTACACACTTCGTTCCAGGCCTTTGATAACCCTTGGAGATAAAAAAAAGAAAAGAAGGTCAAAAAACAGCTCCTGCCTTCAAGAAACATCCTTTTTTTTTTCTTTTTTAGGCAGTTGGGTTAAGTGATTTGCACAGGGTCACATAGCTAGTAAGTGTCAAGTGTTTGGTCTGAGGCCAGATTTGAACTCGGGTCTTCCTGGCTTCAGGGCCAGTGCTCTATCCACTGTGCCACCTAGCTGCCCCAAGGAACATCCATTCTAATGGGAAGACATCATGTAAAAAAAAATAGGGGGGAGTGTGTATGTGTGTGTGTGTGTGTGTGAGTGTGTGCACTCGGGAACATGCCTGCCAGAAGGTAACCTTCAAGTAGAAGGCTATAGCAGCCAGAGGGCACAGTGTGAAGATTAGGCAAGGTCGTCTGTAGAAGGTGCCATTTGAGGGGAGTCTTGAATGAAGCCAGTTATTCTAAGAGACAAAGATGAGAAGGAAGAACATTCCAGACATGGAGGCCACGGAGATGGGAGATAGAATGTCCTGGATGAGGATCAGCAAGTAGGTCAGTATCGCTAGGTCAAGGAATGCATGGAGGGGAGTCAAGTCCGAAAGTTTGGAAAGATAAGAAAGTGCTTTAAATGACACAGGACTTTGTGTTTTATCCTACAGCCATCGGCAGCCACGGAAGTTTATTGAGTGTTTCTAGGCCGGGGTGGGGGGATGCTGTGGGAGGGGGGAAGGATAGTGACGTGGTCAGAACGATACTTCAGGAAATTCACTCTGACAGTTGTGTACCAGACGTTGGGAAGAGATGAGGCAAAGGGACAAATTAGAAGGCTAGCACAATATTTCACTCCATAGGTAATAAATGCCCAAACCAAACTGATGCCAGTATAAGTGAGGAGAAAGGAACATCTGGGTGTGACAGACACTGTGAAGGTGGAAGTGATAGATATGCCTGATAAAATCTTTTTATTGCCAATTCATTCATTTGGGTTTATAAGCAACTCTCTCAAATATGTTTAAATAAAACATAAATATCGTTAGAAGGTGGGTAATAAAATTGTTTGCACCTTCATGTCAGATTAATCAGATATATTCCTTCTAAAAATGTTTTTCCTCATGCCTGGAATGCCCTCTTTTTTATCTGATGCCTCTTAGAACCCTTTCCTGCCTTCAAAGCTCAGCAAAAGTTTCCTCTTACAAGAGACCCTTCCCTAGCTGCTAGTGCCTCTCCTCCAAATTACCACATTTATGTACATATGCTATTATGCATATACATATTATATATATATAGATACACACATAAGGTCATATTGGAATGGGAGTCAAAGGCCATAGAGACCCTTGTTTTTATAGATAATCCCTTCATTTTAAAGATAAGGAGACAAGTCCATAAATATTGAGTGATAAGCCTAAAGTCAAGCAGGCAGTTAAATGATGGGTCCTGGTTTTCTGACCCCACACTGCCATGCCGCCTATTGTTCCTCCCAATAGACTATTAGACCCTTGAAGGCTGGGAGCTTTCATTTTTGTCTTTGTGTCCCCCGCGCCCAGCACAGATGCTAGCATGTAGCAGGTACTCAATACATGTTTTCTGATTGGTGGATAAAGATTGAGATGTTTGCCTGAAAGGGAGTTTTGCTAAGGTGAAGAGCAGGAGGAAGGGATGATTTTGGAGTATGTGATAGTATCTAGAGGCATTACACCTACAGGGAAGCTCTGGGCAGCCAGAGGGCAAAAAGAAGGATCTGGGCATCTATCTTAAAAATGGCGGAAAGAGAGCTTTGGGAAGTGATAGAGGATGGCAATAAGGAAGGTCCAAGGACACTTTAGAAAAATTTTACCTACTACTCAATTTTGCCAAAGGAAAAATAAAATAGAAATATGTTATAAATTTAGATCCTTAGGCCTTGCAATTTTTCATTGGTCCTCTTTAATTCAGCATCTTAAAGTATCTATGTGTTTTTATACTTTAATAATTCAGATTATAGATATGATATGCAAAAATTATAAAAGCATTAAAATGAAAATTTGTAAAGCTTAGCACAACTACATTACACTATTGCACTCATATTTTTCAGATACTGTACTGTGATAAGATAATGGCTAATGTGGGAATAAAGATAATTGAGTTCTATGGCTGGCAGAGTTGAATTACATATTAGCTGTAAGGAGGAAAAAAACAGTTAAATTTGCTTTTAACTGTCATTTAAGGATTATTTCTTTCATATTTATAATCCAAGTAATTAATATTTAAAAATTTCACTATAAAGTGACTTTTTGTAGATGCTTTTGATATTTGCTTACATACCGCTCTAAAAGCCAAGGGATAATATGGATAAAATCATAGAAAGTAAAAAAGAAAAAAAAAGAAAGTTTAGTCAGTAATGTAAAAAATTATCCTTATTAAACTTATCGAAGTTTATAACTGGTAGCAAACCAATGGATTTTAGTTTCATTTTGATTCAGCCTGTGGTGGAGGTGCTGATGGGCAACGAAGCAGGCAGGAAATAATTGATGGAACAGAAGGATAGACAGGGATAATAAGGACCTGGATAGTTAAAAGACGCTCTATCAAACCTTAAGTAAAAATATATTTTAACTGCACTAGTAAACAGCAGAAATAACAGTAGTCTACCAGGGCTTCTTAAACTTTTTCCACTTGCATCCCTTTCAGCACTTCTTAAACTGTGGGTCACAACTCCCAACTCTACACTACAATGGATAACTTTTGATCTGCTTCAGTCCATCATTTTTAGTTATCTTTTATTCTCAACACAAGCTGTTGATTATATTCATTGTGGTCATCTGGACTTTCAAAAGAGAAGTTATCTTGATAACCTCATAGAATTTTGAGAAGATTGTACTGATTTTAAAGCATTTTTTTGTATCTCATTATACTCTATGTTTTATATGATATTTTTAAAAATTAAACTAAAAATTGAATCCATTATGTTACCATTTAATGTTAAGCTGAACCTATCTGTTGATTCTCACTTTTTGTAGGTTATTCGGAAGGGATGGCTAACAATCAACAACATTGGCATCATGAAAGGAGGATCTAAGGAATACTGGTTTGTCCTTACTGCAGAAAGCTTGTCCTGGTATAAAGATGATGAGGTAAGGAAAATGGTTTCAGTTGTCTCTTAATAATAACTTGTACTCATTTCTCATCATTGCTGTGAATACATTCCAGAAACCATTGGTTCTCTTGCAGGTAAATTTATGCTTCGGTTTGCATTTTGTGGGAGAAAAATGTTCTTTTTACAACTTTTCATCATTAAAATATGTCTTGAATTTCTCTTGCTGTTCAGTTACATTGAGACAGTGTATTTTTTGTTTGTTTACTTACGTGTAGTAAGCAAGTAGTAGTTCGGAAATCTAGGAAATTAATATTCATTAAACCTACTATCAGCTAAAAAGATGCCAGATCAGAATGAGAAAGCATAAGATGGCTTCAGAATAAAACAGCAACCGCCACAGAGATTTTTGAAAAATATTTTGATGCTAGTGCTTAGGTATATGCCTTATATATGGTAGGTTTTTAAAAACCTGCCCAAATAGTCTTCAAGGGCTTTTTTTTTTAAACAATACTAGGTAGATAATTTTGTACAAGTGATTTGGAAATATAATGCCATTTCCAATAATGCACACAAAATGGTGATAATTTGGCATTTCTGGTACATAAGCCTGACATGGAGACGTGATGAAAGTAAAAATTGGGCTCTTCAGTTACGTATATATTTTTTGCAGCTCTTTCTGTCCAAGGTAGAGAAGCTAATAATAAATTCTTGGCTTGAATTAATAATAACTGAATCTTTTGAAAGGAAGAGGGAGGGACAAGGGGAGCTGCAATTCTGGACCTGATTCTAAGGAACACACAGAGCAATTTATTATTGGAGTAGACATTATGTAGATGTTGGAGGAGGGGGAATCATTAATTCAACTTATAATTTGTGACCGAGGAGAATAAATCTGAGCATTGTATGAAACCTTAGATCCTGGGGAAGCAGATTTCAAAGGATTCAGAGAAAGTTTAGTTAGAATTTCATAGCCTAAAATTCTGCCAAGGAAACCTGCCAATTAGGGGACAAGTAGCTCCCAAGACTGATATTCTGCAGGTTCAGTATAGAAGAAAAGGGTGAGGTATCGTCAGGGCCAGGTATAGATACAGAGGTAACTCATCAAACTGAGATTTTTTTTTAAAGACACCTATAGGAGATGAAAACAAGGGGAGTTAATGGAAGAGGAATACTTAAGTGTAGCGTCATCCTGTGGGAATAGTGTCAAGAGCAGTAAAACTTGGGATGAACATAGGCTGTCAATAAATGCTAAGAACAATAAAAGCTTAGTGTGTTTTTTCTCTATATTGGGGGAAAAAGGGATGAACAACAAAAGGGTGCTTAAGGTATATGGGATGATGATAATGTGTGACAAAGCAAAAAACCAAAATATTTCAACTCTTATTTTGTATCTATTTTCTCTGCCAAGGAGAAAAATCTTGGAGCTGGAAAGAATAGAACAAAAATTTGTAGTAGGTAGTTGAAATCTGAGATAGGTAAAGGAGATGGTAAAAGCATGTTGATGTCTTTGGTGAATACAAACTATAATTTGTCCAGTCAAACTATATTTCGTAGTGATGAAAGACTAGAGGAATGATATGAGTCAGTGATATGAGTCAGTGACTTGTGAAGGATTGTGGCAAATAGGAGAGGTATCCTAGGGCCAAAGAAAAGCAAATATCGCCCTATTTCTTAAGGGAATAAAAAGGAAGAAATGAATTTGCACAGTAGAGGACAATGAGTTTGTCCTAAAATCTGGACACAATTCTAGCACATATTTTAAAAAGTGTTATATTTATTCTGAAGTTGCTCAAAACAAAAAAAGAAAAAAAAGAACATTTCTATTCACAAAGTAGAATAGCATAAGAGGATTATGTATAAAACTGTGTTTTTAAAAGTATATTATAAATTCAAAATATTATTTTCACAGCTGTCCTGTTTGTTTCCACCTCAACTTCAATTAGTTCTTTTCTTTGCATTAAAAATATGCTGAAATGACCCTCTTTCCTTTCTTCTTCTTTTTGATCCTATCTGTAGCTCTTCTCTACCCCCTGAATTTCATTCCCTCCTCAAATACCTAAAGAAAAACACAATCATTATAATAAGTAAGCATAGTCGAGTAAAATAAATCCATACATTTAGCATGTCCAAAAATACATCTCCTTCTGGACCCTGAATTCATCACCTCTTTCACCAGTCCTCTGAAGTTGTGGTTAGTCCTCAAATCAATGAGAGTTCTTATCTTTCGAAGTTGTTTTTCTTCAAAATGCTGCTGTTACTGTGTAAATTGTTCTCCTGGTTTTATTCACTTCACTCTGAATGAGTTCATATAAATATTTCCATATTTCTTTGAAACCATTTCTTTGGTTGTTTCTTATGACATAATAATATTCCATTAAAGTCACATATTATAACTTGTTCAATGATTACATGATTGACAGAACCTCCTTTGTTTCCATTTCTTTGCTGCAACCAAAAGTGCATGTAGGAATATTTTTGTAGGTATAGGTTCTTTTCTTCTTTGTTTGATATGTTGGGGGCATAGTCATAAGAAAGGTATCACTGGGCCAAAAGGTATTCGTTAACCTAATTCCAAAGTGCTATCTGGAGTGCCATAACAATTCTCCAAGAAATCCCCAGGGTCTGATGCACATCATTAAAGGGACAGTTTGTGAATGGTCTTAAAGGGAAGCAGTTATTACCAAGAGCTAGCATTTATTAATCAAGAACAGGTCATGCGAAGACAACCTCACTTCTTTCTTTTTATGGAGTTGCTAAACTAGTAAATCCAGGGAAATCTGTGAACCTAGTTCACCAAGACTTCAGTAAAATATTTGAAAAGTCACTCATGCTATCCTTGTGTTCAAGAAAAAGAGGAAGTCAGTAAGCAGCACTGTCCTAAGTGCTGGGAATAGAGATATACACTGAATCAAATAGTATTAGATTAATTCAGAACAAGTTGAATGATCAAAATAAAGCATTAATGGCTAAATCATCTTGGAGAGAGGTATTCTGTGGAATCTGCCCCTGTTGTTGTTGTGCTTAACATTTTCAGCAAAATTTGGATGAAGGTACAAATAATATGCTTATGAAATGTGCCAAAAATCTAAACTTGGAAGGGATAGTTCAAATAATTGAATAATAGAATAAGTATGAAAAAGATCCCAATAGCCCAGAATCTTGGACATAATCTAAGAGTGACCTTAATAGAAATAAATGTAGTGTCTCATGTAGGTTAAAAATGTAACTTTGTAAATACAAAATAGGAGAGGCATGGTGCTAGATAGTGAACTATATGAGAAAGATCTGGTGGATATTGGTGGACTAAAACCTGAATAAAAGTTGAGTGTGGCATGTCTGCCAAAAAAGCTAATGAAATCTCTGGCTTCATTATTTTTTTTACATGATATAGGCATGATTGTCCTCATTTTTTCAAGTTTTTAAATTTATTTTAAACTTAGTGCTAAATTTATTTTAAACTTAAATACAGTATAAGAAAAGGGAAAAAAATTACCATATACACAGCAGAACATGAGAGGATACGATTGAATGCAATAAGTTTCCATTTCAAGAAAATTTATATAATAAATACTATACATTGTTTTCAAAGCTGCCCAGCTTTTCTTTTCTTCCTTGTAAGGTTTCTTTTGTTCTCTGCTATGCACTTTTTATTTTATTTTTCTCCCTCAAGAAGGCTACAATTAAGCACGGATTTTATATATACATATATACATACACACATATATAGACAGTTATCTATAAACATATACATATATGTAAGACAGTACTTTCTACTTGTTATCTGTTTCTCTGAAGGTGAATAACATCTTGCTTTGTATGTCCAAGTCTTTCCATGTTTTTCTAAATCAACCAGTTCATCATTTCCTATGCCACAGCAATATTCCAACCCAATCACATTCTGTCTGAGAAAATATCTATGAAAGTCCCCCCCAATACTTTTCTGTGTTCCTTCTATTCTTGGCTGCTAGGTTTTATTTATAAAAGAAAATTTTAATTTAAAATAATTTAAATTATCTATTTTATACTTCAACAATGTTCTCACCTTATAATATGGTTTAAGGTCTGATACCACTGGATCTGGTTCCTTCACATCTTTTCCCCCTGGTTTCCTGAAGTTCCTGACTCTCTGCTCTTCCAAATGAATTCTGTTACTATTTTTTCTAACTCAGGTAATTTTTTTAGTAATGTAAGTGAGATGGCAGTAATCTCTGACGTCATTATGCAAAGCATAGTGGCTAGGAATTGGGAGTTGATAGGACCAACATACTGTCTCCTAGTCAGAACAAATCTGAGGTGTTATATTTACTTGGGGGTGTTATACTTTACATAGCATATTGATGAACTAGAGAGCAGTTATAGGAAAAGTGCTAGGCCTCCAGAGCATGATGTACACAGAAAAGAGGAGACTCAGTGATAGATGTCTTCCAGCATCTGAAGGGCTATTGTGTGGATGAATAGTTAAAATTGTTCTCACACACACCAGAATGAGGAACAGTGGATGAAAGCTGTAGAGGGACAGATTTAGGCTTGAGTGAAAGAAACAATTTGGTCAGCTATTTAGGGCAGCCTTAGGAGCTTGCTCCTAATTTCTCTCACTTCAGATATTTGAGCAAAGACTTGATAACATCTTGCTAGGGAGGCTGCTCAGGGGGACCCTTGTTCAGGAAGCAGTTGGACTGAATGGCTTCTTCAGGCTTTTCAAACAGATATTTTCTGATTTTGGGGGGAATGTTTTAGCAGATAGGATAAGAAATGTTTCTGCTACAAATCGCAATTCTCCGTGCTCTCAGCATTGGCCTGTATAGAGAAGTTTGCATGCCAAATTTCTAAAATGTATATTATTTCAGCAGTTTTGAAGAAAAGACATTTTTCCAGACTGACCACGTTTCATAGTTTTGCACTGGCTTCACCCCTTTTGCTCAGTCATTCCTTCCTTCTACTCCTCATTGTTAGTGTCTTCTTTGAGTCTCCACTTAGCAAAGAAAATGTAAACATAAGCAGACTGCCATGGCCACCAAACACCCAGGCTTGAAAGAGAAGCAGCCAAAACTCTTTGATCTGTTATTTGCTTATATTAGTTATTTGGAGATTTTGTAGGTTTTAATATTTGAAAAGTTTAATGAATTTTTGCATACTTTTCTATCAAAATTACAGTATGTATCATCTGAGGGTTAGAACATTGCCTTAAATACTTTCTTGAATATATGAATACATTCATTGTCTTGAATATTTTGAAATCCTTGGTTTTGTTTCCTCTATTCAATCTTCCTTGGGCCTGATAATGTCCAAAATCTTTCTCTAATTTCTCTGTTTACATATGTGTATTTATATAAACATACATTTTAATAAATATTTACCAATTGCTGTATTGGAAATAATGTGTTAAATTTCTTTATGTTTATGGTTGCCAACTTATAGCTCTCATGTTATTGGTTGAGTCATATCGTCATATTCTTTGGTCATAACCTAAGAGTTGAGGTAACTGACAATAATAAATTGCTAGAAGATTCTGGGCCCAACACGAGAAGGTAGGACTGTGTAGTAGAAAGAGTTCTGCATCTGGAGTTGGATGCCCTGGTTCTGAATCCTGGCTGTGACATTTAGTAGCTGTATTAAGGCCTAAGTCAAATAGCCCCATCTGAGCTTTCACTTTGCTCTTTTATGAAATGGAGATAAAGGTCCTAGCTATACCTCTTTCATAGAATTGTTGTGAGGAATGATTTGTAAATCCCAAGGCAGTGTTTAAAATACATTGAAAGCTTCAAAATGCTGTATGTGTTAGTCATTGTTATTATTAAACAGTAATAAATCAACATGGTACCTGTAATGCATGCAGTGTAGGCATTGTCTTGAAGGTACAACAGGCATCTTCCGTTCTACAGGTACCCAACTTATGATGGACTTAAACATACAAAAGGGCTGGCACGAGGGCAATCTCAACTCGCACTTGAAACCATGCCCATACTTTCTGGGCTCCACAATAGCGGCCACCCATTGCCTTTGGATCTGCCTTCATGAGACAAGGATCTCTCTGTTTGTATTGTCATTGTAAGGAGGGGTTCAAGGAGTTCTGCCTTTCTCTTTCTTGGGCCTAGATAGGAGAATGTTCCTACACTTCCTAATCTGAACAGAAGAGATGACTTACTCCTAATTTGAGCAGGAGAAGAAATAAGTCCTTACTCGTAACTGGTTGGGAATCCAAAAAGACTGAGAGATGTGATTATGATGTCCTGAGTTCAAACTCAGAACATACTTCCTCATAGAAATAGTACTAGAATGATGGTTATGTCCTATAAAACTATTAGTAATGTGTTTCAGTTATATTATGGGTTAAATAGATTATTGTAGGGTTGTCCTAGGAGCCTAGCTAACATTGTTTTTATGGAAAATTGCATTTAGTGCTTATAAGTTGGGGATCAATTTTCTCCCTGTGCTGTGTATTTATACCTACTTCATTGTCTACAACAGTATTTCTATAACACAATGACATCTTGAAATTATCTTCCTTAAGTAACTAAAATAAATACAGCAAATCTGTCATAAATTGTCACTAATTTTTCATTCAAGGATTCATGTTGAGCCCTTCATAGACCAGTGACGTTGACTCTGAGGTTTGGCTTCCTCTTCTGTCAACCAGAATAGTAAACCTCTCCTACCTTTCTTACAAGGATATTATGCAGCTTTAATAAGGTAATATGTGGGAAAGTCTTTTGAAAATTGCGAATGTGATTTTGCTATTGCAAATAACACTTGCCCCCAGGGCAGTATTTTTTGACCACAATTTCTTTGGTTTTCTGGAACTTTTCAGTTCATACTGAGAGAAGAACAAGAACTAGATGTTAGGCCAGGGGTTCTCCACAAAGAATAGGATGGGGAGTGAGGAGAGAAGGAAAGAGATCAGTGTCACATGCCCTCATCCTCAGGGACACTTCCATACATCCTCCCACTGCCATTTGTAGCTGTGGTTGGTTAGCCTCTTCCATCTGTGTAGTTTTTTATCCAGACCAGCAATGGAGAAAGCAATGGTGTAAATGAATAGTGCTCTTCAGGTGAATGGTGACTTTATAGTAATCAAGCCTTTTAAATAGCTTTCTAATAGTTTGCTTCCTTTAGCTCACTAGATGTAGTCAGCTAGACTTTGGATTTTCAGCCAGATAATCTCTCAATTATGGACTACTCAAAGAAATGGCATGGTGTTGAAAATCCACTGGATTTAGATTTAAAAGACCCAGGTTTAAATTCCATCTCTTCTACTTACTATGAGATATTGAACAAGCTATTCTAAGTTTCATTTTCCCCATATAGAAAATTAGGAGGTTGAATTAAATGATCTTTGATCATCCCTAGAGCTTGATTTCTTTTATCTATAGGCCACACTTCAAATATTATCATCATACATTGTAATGAACTTGTTTCTTTGTCACTACTGCTTTAGTTGATCTAAATAAGTGATTTTTAAAGTATGCTCTACGCAGCTATAAAGTTTCTAATGGTGCTTTGAGAAAGTCCTTAAGAAAACATGATTGGTTATCTTATACCAGGATTTTGAGTCATTAAGTATGAAAAATAATCTATATCTCTCTATAACTTAAAAAAATAATAAAACTCATTTACCCAAAAGGAATAGAAAAGGATATCTGTTAAAGAATTACTACTGAAGTTATTTAAGATCAAAGAAGAAAGCATTTTGAAATCCATAATTTCTTCAGCTCTTTGACTTCTCTTTATATATGATTGTGACTTTGTATGAGTTTATTCTGAGATAAAAGGTAATGGATATAAAATAATTCTTCTAGCCTTTCTGTTAGGAGGTAGCTGAGCCTGGAGTCAAGAAGACCTGAGTTCCAAATCCAGCCTCAGACTCTAACTGTATGATCCTGGGCAAGTCACTTAAGCTCTGTTTGCCTTAAACCACTGGAGAAGGAAATGGCAAACCATCCCAAGAAAACTGCAGTGACAGTAGGGTCCACAGGGTCACGGAGATTCGGACACGACTGAATTACTAAACAGCAACAACCTTTCTGTTAAGGATTCAAGGTCTACTTATTTTCTGTGTTTTGTTTTAACATATATCTTAATAATATCTTCTTAGCCTCTTGCCTGTAACTTGACTCTCCCCTTTCTTTTTCATACTAAAAAATTCACTATTTTGAATTGGTTAGGAAGGCTTATCTGAATTAGGAAAGGTCCAACACTCAAAATAAAAACATTTATTAGATGCTTAGCTATATGCCAGACACTATGTTAAGTATTGGGAATACAAAAAAAAGGCAAAAATAGTTTCTTCCCTCAAGGAGTTTACATTCTATGGGGGGAGGGAAGAGGTTGACATCTGCATAAGTAAGAATGTATAAGATATATACAGAGTAGATAGGCAGTAACGTTAGAGGAAGAGATACTAACAGCTTGGGGGATCAGGAATGGGCCTATAGGAGATGGCCAGTTTGACCTGAATCTGGAAGGAAGCCAAGGATTCTAAGGGGTATAGGTGAGAAGAGAGTACATTTCAGGCATGGGGGATGGCTAATGCTTAGCCACTGAGATGGGAGACGAAGAGTTGTATGTGAGAGACAAGTAGCACAGTAGGACTGGTCATAGAGGATAGTGACCTATAAGGAAACTGGAAAGATAAGAAGGGGCCACTTTGTGAAGAGCTTTTGATGCCAAGTGGAGATAATAGAAGGGCCCTAGAGTTTATTGACTTGAAGTAAAAGGCAGTGGACTTAGGTTAGGAAGGTGACATGGTCAGAGGTGTGCTATAGGACAATCACTTTGGCAGCTACATGAAACATAGATTGAAATACAGAGAGACCTGAGGCAGGATTATCAACGAATAGGATGTTGTGATAGTCCCGTTCTAGAGGTAATGAGAGCCCAAACTGGAGTGGAGAATGTGTGAGCAGAGAAAAAGGCACATGTAAAAGAAATGTGAACATAAAAAGGATGAAATCTGGTAGCTGATTCGATAGATAGGGTGAGTAAGAGGGAGGAGTCTGGACCATAAAGCATTTTTGAATATGGTTTTATTGTTGTTATTATTATTGACTCTTTGTGACCCCATTTGGGGTTTTCTTGGCAAAGATCTTGGAGCGGTTTGCCATTTCCTTCTTTAGTTCATTTTACAGATGAGGAAACTGAGACAAACAGGATTAAGTGACTTGCTCATGGTCAGACAGCTTGTAGGTGTCCGAGGCCGGATTTGAACTCAGGAAGATGAGACTTCCTAACTCCAGGCCTGGCACTCTATTCACTGTGCCACCTAGCTGCAGTTTTACTACTTCCAAACTAACTTCTCACAGACTATTTCCCAGTAGAGTTTTAGGAACTATTTTTAAAAAGTCACGTATAATTAGCACTAATTAATGTAGGAACAATTAGCATACTAATGTAGTAAACACTTTAAACATTAAGATTAAACTAGTCCCTTTCAGTGTTGTTTATGTAATTATTATTCAGTATACCCTTTCTTTATAAAGATAAACTTCATCCTATTTCAAACTGAACCATCAATGATTCCCAATTAGTGAAGTCTGAATTAGATTTTGATGTATTTCTTAACATTCTGGAAAGTGAGCTTCAATTGTTCAAATAAAAATGTAGGTGGCCTTTCTAAATGACTTAGGAAGGTTTCAGCTCTAGATATTTTTTTTTGCTTAGTTTCTTCTCCAATTCATAAAAAGGAGAGCTGTTTATTACTTTTACAGATAAAAAAATACAGTCAGCTTTGCCTGTTTAAATTCAAGTATTTTAACATTGAGTTGGTAACATAAAGTCTATGTTATTAGCACTCATCAAGTCAAATCCCTGTCTCTGAGTTGTTGAGTTGTATGGGAACAATATGGTGTGAATAAGATTATCTGAATTTCCCTGTTTTCCACAGTAAATGGGAGGTGACCTTAGAAGAGAAGACAGTAAAAATTACTGAGTTTTTGAGTCCTTTTGGTAATAGAGCTATATAATTCCCATTATTACATAGGAATTGAAGGGAATTTGAATTTCATATTTTTTTTCATATATTGCTCATGTATTCTGAGGCCCTTCTATTGTTTTTGAGGTTTGTAAACTTTCCTGTTTTATTAGGAACAAGTACTGAGTCTATAATAAAAAAAAACTGTTTTATATGTCATAATTAAATCTAACTCTATTCTATCTTTTGCATTAACTACATAATAAGTAAGACTAACAGAATATAACTAGCAAGAAAAAAATTCCACTCCAGAATGAATTGATCTGCATATTTTTTACTGCATTTGCAACATAATAAACAAATCTGAATTCACCCACTTCAGAAGTTGCTATTTAATATGGACAATGAGCAGAAAAGGGGCTTAGGAAAAAGCCAGGTGGGATAGGAAGTAAGATGGAAACATGGTGTGCACTTGTGCCATTAAAGAAGGATTTGGAGCTTGGGATAACTTTATTTTAAAATATCAGAAATAAAATTTGAGACAAATCTGATAGCCTTTCACCTAAGCATAAAGCATAAAATTAATATTATAGCATATCATTGTCCTAGGAAAATAGAATATATTATGTATGTAATATTCAAAAGAAGTCTATGAATCATTGTTGACTATTCAGTCCTCAATCTTAGCTTGAATAAATATTTGTGATAGGCCAGCAGAGAAGATGAAAAGTTATAGCACTACTCTGATGACAGAGGCATACTCAGAAGGTTTTAGGGGAATATAAACAGAAGCATTTCAAGTGGAAATGCACTAACCTCATGCTATTAAAGAAAATTAAAAAAAAACAACAGAATGAAATAAGGATATTTTCTGGACTTGGACTCAAAAAAGTCATGAACTCAATTTTTGTGGTTTGAGGTGTTTGGATAACATGAAAAAGAGATTACATGCTTCCATAACACTGATGTTTACCCAGTGTTATTCTTATTTGTAACAATGACAACCGTAATTCTCTTGGTAGGAAATAAGATGATAGACCTAGCTTTCCACATGATGTTCCCAGGCGATCCACACTATGATAACTTATCATTATATTATGTCAGTTCCTATTCCTGTAGAACAGACTATTGTTGTTTAAATGAGAACTCAAGCGATTTTATGCTGAAAGAATATTAAAATACAAAATTTTATAGTACTCCAAATTTTCTTTCAGTCTTTGTTAGTGCAAATGCATACATTTTAAATAGTTGTAATCAGTGTATGTTTATCACAGGTTCTGTATCTTTCCCAAATTAACATCATTTCACCACAAATATTTCCATGTACTGATGTAGTTTACATACCTACCTTTTCAATTTCTATTGTATTAAAATAGTTTTCCATTGTTTTATATACTGAGTTGAGCAGTCTGTTTCAAACAAGATGAAAATACCTACTAAACCTCATCTCATTTTCTGTGGTAATTACCCCAATCCACAACTCACAGTCTCTAGTAGGAGGATAAATATTTTCCTGGAAAATTAAGCTTTAAATATCTGCCTCAGGCTCATTTAATGATTTTTGAAAATAAAAGATCAATGGGCCATTTTGTAAACATTTTCATAAACCAGAATGGCAAGAATACAAATATGAAGTATATTGATGGTTAAATGCAAACATCTTATATTTAATAATCCTAACTGTATGTTTTGAGTGAAGATCCTTCACATTTTTTAAATGAAATCTTGGCCAGTACATTCTGGATGGATTACCACTTTGATATTCATCAAAAGATTCTAGAATCTTGAAGTTAGAAGGGAAATTTTGACATCCTTCAACTTTCTTTTAGAATATAGCCTTTTCCATTTAACCTAGGAAATTGAAGTAAAGATGAAACTGTAGCCATGACCTATTTACTATTTTATGGTAATTTATCAAACCTGATAAACTTCTCTTTCAGTAACTTGATAGTTGAATGTACGCATTTCTAGAAACTGCAGTACACCAAAGCAAAATGGAATAAATTCAGAATTTTAGTTTTAACTATGGAATTTCCTGTCTCCCTAAAGTTGATCTCTTCACTTTCTGACTTGGCTTTTGTATAGTCCTGAGAGTGGTTAAGTAACAGGTCAGAAGAGATTGGATTTCAGTTTTTAGTAGAGTGATTCCTTATGTGTTGTTTCTATGTGAGGGCCTTGAAAACTTTACATAAAGCACTTTGAATTGAACATTGACCAGTAAATGTTCATTAAAATATTACAAAAATAAGATAGACATACTTTGAAATGTATGTATAATTCTAGGCTTCACTTGGAGTCTGTGGGTTTTATGATAAAAACTTCATAGCCAAGTTAATTTAGAAGCATTTGAATTTAGTTGACAATGCATTTTCTGATAGCTAAATTTCAATTTTTCCCCATTGATCATTAAGGCAAAATATCAATTCATATTTTAATCTGTTTTGAGCTCCTAAAAGGAGATTTCAAGTTCATTTTTTTGCAAACAGAATAATACAGTCATAGAATTTGGGACCTGAAAAGGCTTAGAAATTGTTTAATCCAAACCTTTTGTAGATGATGAACTTTGTCAATGCAATTTTTGTTTTAGTTGAAAAGAAAATTAGAAGTGAAAGGTTCGAATATTAAATCCCCAGGAAAATTTGAATTAAACTGGGAGACTTAAGAGGTTCTTTATTTGTTCCTTCCACACAGAAAAAAGCAAAAGCAAACAAAAACTAAAAACCCCACAACTTTTTTATGACCAAAAAAACTCACCCCAACCATAAAGAGATTAGTGTAAAAACCAAAGTGCATACAAATCAAACTTGACAGAACCTTTTTATGAAAAACACCATCACCTTTCTTTGTTTTCATGGCTCATATATAGGAGAGCTCAAGTTATTTGACCTTCGGTTAATAAAATATTTCCTGAAGTTTAGACAATCCCTCAGACCTTAAAACAAAATATACGGTTCATTTCCATTTATATCCAACCCTACCGGTTCTGAAAGTCATGTAATGTGTCTGAATGCTTATAGAAAATAGGAGCTGTGTGATCCAAGAGAATGTGGTCTTCTCTACCTCCAAATTATAGTAAAAGTAGATGTTCAATGGGAAAAAATACTAAACTCTAGGTATCGTGAGATAAAAGAATATGACATTTTATTTTCAAACTTCTATTGTGTTGGAACAAAAAGGGGTTGAATAATGATTTTAATAATTCTGGAAATAGTAATATATTACTCTTTTTTCTAGAATTCTTTCAACCTTGGTGATAATACATTAATCTGAATTTCTTACACCTTTGAGCCACTTTCCACCTTAATTTGAGGCATTTCTAAAGAAAAAAAAACCATTGCATGGAAAAAAGAAGTTAATTTATGGAGTTATTAGATAAAATTGAAGGAATCATTCATTCACTCATTTTTCAAGCACTGGGATGAAACATCTTTTGTTGTCTTGATTACAGTGGTGCTGTAAAACCATGTACAAATAAAAACTTTATGGTTAGTGAATTAATAATAACAATTAGGAAAAGAGTACTATAGAAAGCACAGGAAAAATTTCAGAAATGGGTTTTATTATATTTTATAGGCACCACTCATTTTACTTTGGGTGGGTTTCAATAGTCTAACCAAATTAAATAATAATGAAATAATATTAATGATAATATTAATACACACATGACTTAAGTATTGAACCAACAGACTGAAACACCAATCCCTCCCTTTCCCTCCCCACACATCTGCTCCCTCTTTTTGGTTGTAGCTCTTGGTGTAGATGCTATAGTTTGAGAGAGCTGCTTTCATTGGCTGGTTGTCATTCAGGCTGGGTTGTCATGTGACTGCCTGTCTGTGCCTGCTGTACAGGTGAGAGGATGTTCTGCACAGCAAGTGTAGACAGGCAGACACATGACAACTCCGTCCAGCCAGTCCCTTGGTTCCATCAGGGTTCCTTTGCTCATGGGCAGATACAATCAATCTGTACCAGTTCAGATTTGGGGAATTTTTTAAGAAGGAGAGGGAAAGGGAGAAAAACACACAACAAAATTAAACTTTAAAATATTATGGAACTATTGAACAAGTGAGACTTTTGATTTTATTCAAAAATTTACATTTATACATTTGATTCAGATATACTAACATGAATGTTGAGGATAACAGAAACCTCATTTTGAAAACTTAGGGGGGGAAAACCAAACAGAGGGTTTATTTTTAAATCCATTTCATGCTACAGCTTGCTCACATGCACTCATAGAGCACAGTAATTGAACCAGATGTTTTTCCTCTTCTTGTAAACACTGCATATTTTAATACCGAAGTTACAGATAAAAGCTATGTTTACACTTAGTTTTTAGGAAGAGATAAGTCCTATAATCTTGCCTATGAAAAAGAAACTTGTCAGTTAGTTGGAAATAGACTTCTCCAAAAAGATTAACAAACGTAATGTATTTGGCAACCCCCCTATCCCACTTTTGTATATAATCAATTTACTTGAGAAATTGCCAAAAGAACACAGTTTACCAATATTTTTGAAAGCAACAGCAAATAATTTTCATTTTTTTCTTTTCTTTAAAATACAAATTTTCTAACTGTACATGTAATAAATGCAATAGAATAGTAGTTAGGAGCTTAATTTATGCATGTCTCAATGCACTACAGGGTGTATCCCAAATCAGAAATTATAAGCAAATACATATTGACCCACAGGGTGCTCAGAATTTGTCTTGGGCATTGCTAGGGCTGTCCTCATCTATAAAAGAGGGCCATACAATCTCAAAAAAACATAAGATTTAAAATTTCTTTAAAAAAATTTAAAACAAGGCACTTTTCCTTAAGCTCTGTACAAGAATTAGAGTTCGTTTATAACAGGTATTTGCTCAATTACACCCCACAATGTCAAATCTTATCATTTATTCCTGCTCTGATTACAAATGAGTAATTTTCATTTATAGGTGGTCATAACTTCTCCATCCCTACAACTACTTCCCCCGCCCATTCCTTTAGAAATAGAATTCCCAGCTAATCAAAAATCTCAACCAATGGAATTTATTATGAAAAATAAAGAGTCCTATTTCCTAAGGTGAATATTTGGGAGGTTTTCTAAGAGAACTTTTAAATGCCCAGAAAGGCAAAGGAAGCCAGGCACAAGTGCCCTAAGAAATCATTCACTTGCATTGTTAATCTGAAACAGAAAAAAGTCATAAAGTACAGTAGATTTATAATTCTGTTGGTAAGAAATAATAAAACTTACATGTTTTAATTTATCATTTAATCCTGCTAATTATAATAAATTAAAGGAATGATATAGCCTGACAATGAAAATTAGAACCTTTGAGGATTTGTTTCTCTGTAGTGTGAAACAGTTCTCCAAAATAAAGCTAAGAGCCTTGAGCATGAAAGGATTAAATGACTCTTTTTTAAAGACCATCGTCAGTGTATGATGTGGACTAGAGATTAAGTTTGTTTTCAGGGATTAAAAAAATTGTTTAATGTAGAAATACAATTGTGGTTTAATAACAAGCTTTTCTCCCAATTTGTGCTTCTTGTTAGGTTTTACTCCCAGGTATAATATATACATGTAATGCCATATATATGTATGCACACACACACATATATACATATATATATATATATATATATATATATATATATATATATATATAATATTTACACATTCACTTGACATAGAACTGCATTGTATACTCTTTGAGTACAAAATGTTTTGGAATATTTTCTTTCTGACTCGCATACTATAGGATACATCTTGAATCATTTTAAAAAGTCAGGTGAAAATAAGATAGCTTTTAAAAAGATCAATAAGAGAGTTAAAATATGAGGAGTTATTTCTATTATTATCATACTTCTTAAAGTAGCATAATTTTATTCTAGCCACATTTAGGTTCTTTTATTTCTGATAATAATAATGTTGTGAGGGAAAAAAATCCTCTTAATTCATACACAATCAGAAATTATTTGAAGTTAAATACCAAAAAATTAGCTTTCTCTGTTGAAGCTATGTAATAGAATTAGGAGTGAGTTGTTGTCCCTAACTACTTTTTCAATCTTATGCATCAAAACTGATAAACTTCAGAGAAAATTTGCATTTCTGGAAAATGCAGTATGCTAAGGCATAATGAAGCAAATTAAGAGTTTTAGCCTTGGCTCGGGAATTTCCTGCCCCTTGAAATTAAAGTCTGACCTTTTGTTTATTTTAAATTGCAATTTTTAGCTGATATGTGTTTAGTTCAGATTCTTTGAACAATAATATGAAGTGAAGTTTCTTTTAAAGTGGAAAAGGAAAACAGATTATTTTGAAGAAGAATTAGTACTCTGTACCTTTTTTTTTTTAACGATGGTGGAATTATCCAGATTTATTTCCTTCTTTAATTATCAAGTCTTTCTTTCTTTCTACAGATTTACTTACAGTTTATACAAAAATGTTAAAAAAAGAGAAAGATTTGTGATTTTTGACCCATATATTTCCCACACAGTGAAATGTGTTCTTGGGTGGTCTGTAGGATGGAAGTGGGGGTGGGTAGTATATTTAAGTCTTTTTATCAATATAAACACATTATGCAGGGTCATTATCCTGAATACTAAGGTGGAAGAATATTAAATACATACATTAAAGGCAGTAAAAATCTCAATGGATATTTTTTAAATTGTTATGAGAATTCTCCCTGTGTTTTGTAGATATATAGTAGAATTATTTTTCTAGATTTAAAAAGTTAATATTTTTAGTTCATCTTTTTCTTGATTAGTTATGGCATTAAAACTATGCATATAGAAATGTGTCACTTTTAAGGTACCTTTTAACTTTAAAGCTATGTTTTATCTCTGATTTGAGAGAAAAATTCCCTTCTGAGCTATTTAGTGTAATTTACAGAATTATAGATAGAGCTCAATATATGTACTGCCATCTAAAATTATATATATATATATATATATATATATATATATATATATATATATATATATATATATATATATATATATATATATATATATATTCCCCTGAAGTATAAGCTAGCTGGCAATAAAGACTTTACTTGAAAATATATTGTTTATATTAAATTATAAATACTTAATTTTCTAAGCTTATGCTCACCATTAAATCCAGTAGTTTTAGGTTCTGGCACTGTTGGTTATCTCCCTTTATAATAATCTTTTGTTTACTTTTAAAATCAATTCAATATCTATTTTACCATTTGAGATGGGATCTTTATCTTTAAAAGGATCTGTTTTTAAGCTTATATTTTGATTGTGTATACGTATAATAAACATAATACTTTGCATTTAATAGTTCTTTATAAATGCAGATTTTTACATTTTGTAATATTATATAAAATATAAAATTTTAAATTAGTCTAAATTCCTTTCCAATGATTAAAACTCCACTAAAATAGATTTGTATATACCACAAGTCTCTTCATTGTGTAGACATACTTTGGCTACTACTTTATAAAATGTTCCTTCTATTCCTAGCACTGTCTTCCTATACTGTAATCTCCTTTCCCACTTCCTATTCTGATGCCAAGAACAGACTTTCCACCTTCAGTCTCCAGATTAAAAGTTATCTGGAAAGAAAAAAAATTGGTGGGGAGTCAGTGGGAGTAAGCTTCTTAAAACCAGAAAGGTCACTTAATATTAAGACTGATGTAACTAATAGACCACGTTTGAACCTTTACCATTTCCACATGCTACTCAGCTTCCCCTCCTTATTTAAAAGATGTTGGTCAGGTTTTTTTTATAATGTTTCACTAAAGAACATTCAAGTATTGTTTATCCTTGTTCTGTTATAATTTGCATCAGTGCAAAACTTTGCCTGTGAATATACTACTGGAAGATGAAGTAAATGTTCAAGAGAATCTTTGGGGTTTTTTTCCAAATTGGGAAATTGGTCTTAAAGTTACAACAGAGCATACCAAGTTTTAACAATCACCAAACTAAAAAATATTAACCTGAGCTTGCTTTCTCACAAGAATAAAAATTTCTCACACAACACATCCATTTACTAGTATAATAAAAACTAAATGCTGGTGAAAACTATTTCCATATATTAGAAAACAGAAAATTCAAGAAACTGTAAACATTACCAAAATTCTATGCAACCATTAGTTGCCTGTAACAATTATATGAAACAGAATTAAAGATTTTGTTTTAGGAATTTTGATTTTAAAAATACTAATAGATTTGGAACTTTTCTATGTAAGATAAATTACATATGTATTAGAAATCTTATTTCCAGTAGTAGGAATGATTAATAAAGAAGTGACTAGTTCATAGACAAAAATGTGTCAATACTACGTCATCTAAGTGGAGAGGATAACTAAATTCTCCTCCTTCCCTTTTAAATTTGGAGTTCAAAATCATGGTTAAGTTAGAATGAATCATTATATTTTTCTTTAATCAGTGAGGATAGTTTACTTCTGGAGACATTTGTTCTAAGGGATGTGCAATTTGTAAAAGTGGAGAGTCCTCAATCACTGGGGTCAGGAGTTGTAATTTTTTTTTTTGTATCATAAAGTCACATTTTAAATTTAGAAATTCTGAAAATATGAAATAATAATTTTAAATAATATAAAATGAGATAATCCAGAAATTATATTCATTTTCATATAAAAATTAATAGGATATATTTTAGTGTATAAAAAGGTTTTAGGGTATATCATCATCATCGTCATCATCATCATCATCATTATTATTTTAACTTTTTGGAGATCATAGTAGATTTGTTACCAGAGCTTACTTTAAGGGACCAGACTTTAAAGTTCACCAAGTATCGTATTGCAGTCCAGACTTTCTGTATTATTCTCTCCTTGGGGATTTCATTCAACTTGAGGACTTTCCTCCTCCCCCCCACCGCCCAATCCCTCTTCTCTTCCAGGACTGCTGGAAACTCACCAAAGAAAACTTCTGCCCTCGTTTACAAATTCCTTTTTTATCAGTGGGATTCAAGACAAAGTAACTTATCATTTTAAAAGCTCTGAGGAATAATAACAGTGCAAAATATCGGCAAGAGGGGGTAGCCGACTAGTAGCCATTAACCATTCTTCACTTCTTACGGTGATACACAGATGCATATTAGGACACCTAAAGTTACAGGGTTGTTTAATTTTTGTTTTGACCTGTTATGTTGCTGACTCAGTCTGTTCTCTTTCGGCTGTATTTTCTGGGCTAGTCCCATCTTCATTGTCTGTTTGGCAAAAGCTTGGCAAGCTCTTTTTTATTGTTAACTGCTTTCAAAAATTGGCACAATTTGTATACTTTCACGTCTATTAGCTATGAAGAACTTCATTTATGGGTTCTGTTTTCTCTAACAGTTACTTTTAAAAATAAATATTATATATTAATTTTAGAAAAGTACCTCTACTTGCAGTGTAGAATTAGAAATGATATCATTGTTTTGTTTTATCCAAAGCTAATCCAACCAACTCTAGGCTGTTAAAATGTACACACAAACTCTTATTAAACTTAATTTAAGTAAGTAATCCTTTGGATGATCTTTAGTAAGTCAATTAGCCCATTTAAATAACTTCTAAGACTCTACAACAATTGCACTTCCATCTTAAGTTTTGGACTGGAAAAAATTTTTCTTTCAAAATATGTTTCCTATGGGATTCTAACTTCAATTTGTTTAGAAGGTATATAATATTTACAAAACTTCGTGAAATACATATATACCTCTGTAAGTATCCAATAGACCTCTCTCCAGATCGTAATATCTACCTCTCTCTCTTGCACATGCTCTAAGTAAATCATCCAAGCTCCATCTTTCTTGCCGAGATGATTGGAAGAACGTAGAGGTCACCTAGGTCCGCCAGGTCAGAGGCCAGGTGTTCTTCCAAAGTAGGCCTTACCCGAAGGTCTTCCCCCACATGACTCCGAAGTCCTCCTTTTTCCACAGGGTCCCTTATCCTTCGTTATTCCCTAATGTGCAAAACCTGTGAAGAAAAATACTGGATATGAGATCTGAAAAAGGAGCAACAACGGTCTTCTCCTTGGTAATAGCAACTTGCGTCCCCAAGAGTCCATGCCGCTGCTTTCCCTTGCCCAGTCTAACCAATGTGCAGACTACTGTACAACAGCATTGTCCTGAACAGGTAGTCTGAACACTGGGGCGACGGAGCAGGATCTCCGGACGCTTCTATTTATTTATTTTAAAGCCTTCTTTAGTCTTTGGGAAAAGCTTCCCTTCCTGCATCAGGGGGTTGCTTTCTGCTTCCCCTCGTACTCTGGAGCACCGACTGAATCACACTGAAGTGCTGTGATTTCCAGTCTTGACGTGGCACATTTGCAGCAGACTGGGGATCTGGCAATGAATTTAGGACCAGGAAAAGGGGGAGGGCTGGGCCTGAGAGTCCATATATGGGATGATGTCACCCTAGGGAGGTTTGGGTATGCACTGTGCCGCTGGAGAGACCGCTAGAATCGCCTGCTCTCAGACATGGGTCTGTGCATAAAATGGTACCAGATGTTCTAGTGTAATGTTAAGCAGTCATTTCATCTTCAGGCCAGATTTTTTTCCTCAACTGGGCAGGAAGTGGGCCCCAGTATGGAAAAGCTGTAAAAAAGAGTCAAGATGTACTGTTTCTCTGTAGCCAATTGAAAGTGAGTTAAAGTAGAAGCAGACATATACTCTCCTCTATGCTGGAAAATGAGTTTGAAGATAGAGGAGAGAGAAACGGATGTCAGAGGGGTGAATGGTGTAAGTCAGGGCTCATTTGGAAGCTTGTAGAGACTTTTTGTGGAGCTTTATTCTATGGTATTTACTCATCAAAAAAGGCAAATAAATTCATTTTCCCTCTTTCCCTCCTCCTCCTCCACCTCCTTCTCCTCCTCCTCCTCCTTTTCCTCTCTCCTCCTCCCTTGGATCTGTCAGCAGCACGCAGGCTGCTCTAGACTCGAACAGTCATTATAGCTACTTCCTGAAAGTGAAGCCCCCATGAAAAGTCTGGAGAAATGTTCTTTGTCATAGCCTCGACATGAGTAATTAGTTCCACATGTGGCCTTCCCATTTCCCCTCAGCTATTTTGGCTGGTTGGCTCAAGCTGTGCTATAGCTCAAGCTTTAAAGAAGCGTTAGTTTTCATTTCAAGCCTCTACTATGAAAAGAGCGCTTTCTGGTGTCATAATAAATTGCTTCTGGTATATCAGTGCTATTAGGTCTGGCATTGTTTTTCACTGGTAACTTCTGGTTCTATTTTAATATTTGTATTTTGTTGTAATAGTACTAGATGGCATTATTTTACAGGTAAATTTCATTGTTGAAGGTTACCAGATCTGGTGAGGTTTGCCAAGTATGATTTGACCATAAGTTTAAAGATATTCCCCCACATGGCATTTACTTTTTCTCCCTTGGTCCTCTCTTTGGGTTCTTTCATCACCATTGCATATTGAATATTCAGAAAATGCAACCTTCTCTGATTTTCCTCCCCAAGGATCTCTGATAAAAGCTAAATTTGTCTCAAATAACAACTTGATTAATTACCCTTCCAAATATTGAAATGTGCAAAAAAAATCTTGAGTATAGCATTGTTAATTAATTTTGAGCAATCCACCAAACCATTTATCTTGTTCACAGAAAAGCCCCTTCTAAGACTTAGCAATTCTATAAGCCTCAAGTATAGTAAAACCAATTAATTTCAATAAGTGGTTTTTTTTTTGAAACAAAGAAATCCAGTCTTTTCCTATGTGTTGAGGTGGGTGACTCAAAAAGGTCCAAATAAGCCTTGATTTATACATAACACTCATTTTTCATGATATGCCTTATCTTTGATAAAAGCCTTACAAAAAGGTTCAAAATCGATTAAAGGACATGTGGAAAGCTTCAGAATAGAAAATATTGTGGTGTCTGAGGGGTTTATGATAATGATTAAATATGATACAAGAAATTACCATATTTTTTACTTAATGGTATAGGATTTAGCCAAAGAAAGTGGGCCTGGACATGCAAATTCAAAGAAAGATGCGAGTCTTCAACTGAGCTAATCCAAAGAATATTTTTGAGGACTGAATGCATGCTTTCATGTATCCTTCTTTAATATCTATCACTACAACACTTAAACATGGTGACTGAATTCTCTTTAAAATCCTACCATTCACTTTATAATACCAGGAATATGTGAGTAACTAAGACATAACCTTTTGATATAAGTACTTCAACTTTGTCCTGTAAATGTATATTTCATCACAAAACATTGTAGATGGGACCATGAGAAAGTGAGGAAAAGTAATCAACCAGAATTCAACTGATTCAATCTTATTTTTCTACATATCCCTGATTCCCTCAGCCACTCATATTTTTCTTTGTAGAGAAATTCCATGACATTTCTTTTAAGGCAAATGAAAGGTGGTTCTGATTCATGGCAGCAGCCACAACCCTAATTCATCTAGCTCTTCATTGATTTTAGGTGGGTCCTGCAGTTTTGTTGGCGTTAGGTAACTCTAGGTGAGAAAACCCCCTCTACCAAATTCAGATCAGCAACTATTCTGTGAGTGATAGAAAGTTGCCTAGGCATAAACAAATGTTCCTTCAAACTGGGTATTACTTATGCTGTCTGAATGAAAAGTACTACATGTTTCAAGTAAAAATACATAGAATTGACTGTAAGCAGCCAAGTGGACGTGGTGTCTTGCTAATTTATTTTTTAACTAATTTCTACAAAGAGAGTTTAGAAAGCTTTTTGGCTCTTGAGCATATATTTTCAGAAGGGCACATCTGCATGAATTCATTTGGCTTTTAGGAATGAGATCTTTAAGTTCTCTAACCATTATATGTAAAGTACAACAAGTTTAGTATCAAGAAATTTCAGTTTATTTAATCCAACAATGTATATTAAATGTTTACTATATGTAGAACACTATGCTAGGTCCCAGGGGAGCAAGTTTAGACAGACATAATATTTATACTCCTAGAGTTTTCAGTGAAATTGAAATCATGGCTAACCCATGACACTGATTTGATTGTGGCATGTGATATATTTTCCATTTCTATACCCATAAATCCATGTATTATTTACGTATCTATAATGTGCCAGAGGCCTCAAAAACAAAGCCAAACAGAACAAAGACTCAGCTCTTGACTTTGAGGGACATATGTTCTAAAATGTGCTTATTACCCCCTTTTCCCCCATTGATATGATTGTGCAACTATAGCAACAAAATCTCTTTTTAAATGTCATGGAAAATGAAAATTTTTTTGACCTTGTAACTACTTGTTTCCTGATAGAGACTGGTTATCCACTTGCAAATGCAGACATATACTTCTGATGCATGCTTATAATCCAAAAGGAACTTCTCTGTCTTTTGAGTTCATAACATAAATTTATTGTACCATTTAGCAGTTAATTCAACAAGGAATCATATATTGTCCTGAGTATTGCTTGAATTCTGTTGAATTATTGTGTGAACTTTGTATTTTCATTTATTTTGTATGACTATATTTTAATTTTATTTATTTATTTTGCATGACTATATTGTTTTTTCCAAATAATCTCTGAGCTCTTGAAGGGCAAGAACCATGAATATTCATTTTTGTATCCTCCACAATGCTGTTTACTTAGGAAATTCAAGAAAGTCATTGCTTTCAAATTTCATAGAGAGAAATTGCTATTATTAGTAACTCACACTTGAGTGATAGCCTGGGCTGGCCCACAGTTAGAAAAATCTGGGTTCAAGCCTTGCCCATGACACATACTAGCTAATCATGAAACTTTCAATGCTTCAGGGAATTCTCTAGGACTATAAATTCCAAACTAGATGGTGATCTCCTGGTTGATGGAAAGATGTTCCATATCTGACATGCAGGGACTTTCCTACACTGATGAAATCATAGGTCTAGATTTTAAAAGAAACTCATTTCCAAGAAGACTTGGGTTTTGACTGAAACACAGTTGCTGTCTATGCATGGACAAGACCCTTAACCTCTCAGTCTTCTAAGAAACTCCCTAAGACGATAAGTTACAGAGAAGATGCTGATTTGCATTGATAGGGGGAATTTTCTCATCTGATATTAAGCAGTTAGTAAGAATCAGTGCCTAAATTCAAGTCCAGATCTTCTAACTCTCATAGGAGCAAAGGATTTAGATTTGGAAGTGATCTGGGAGATCATCTAGGTCAAACTCTTGGTTTTACATATGAAGAAACTGGGGCCCAGAGAGGTTAACTATATCATAGATTGTGGTTCAGTTGTTTTAGTCGTATCTGACTCTGTGACTCCATTTGGGGTTTTCTTGGCAAAGATACTGGAGTTGTTTGCCCTTTCCTTCTCCAACTCATTTTACATGTGAGGAAACTGAAGCAAACAGAGTTAAGTGACTTGCCCAGTGTCACACAGCTAGTGAGTGTCTGAGGCCAGATTTGAACTCAGAAAGATGAGTCTTCCTGACTCTAGGAATCTATCCCCTATCCCACCTAACTGCCCTGAATATTATAGATAAGACATAGCAAAACTGAGATTTGAATCCATGTCCTCTGTTTGTAGAACCAATACTCTTTACACCACATCCTCGTTAGTTCAACCATACTATGGTTCAAGAGAAATCTACAACCAGACCCCATAAGATTCATTAATCTGCATGGTTCTAATTGAGGGAAGGGATAGACAAACTAGTAATTGTCGAGAGAAGTAATTTATAAGGCTGTATGATACATTTAACATATTTACAAGTTTGGCAACAGGAGATAAGGCTTTCAGTACAGTAGTTGAATTCTTGTCATGCTCAACTACTTCTGAATGTGTCTGTCAAAGTAACATTGTATTAAAGTATTTAATTGATCTGCTTTATTTTAAATGGGAAAAACCCCCAATATTTTCCATTTTAATTCTTATTTACCTATGCCCATTTTAATCCTAAGTCAAGATGTTGTCCAGCATCATGTGACATTGTTCCTACTGAAATAAATGTGGACCCCAGACTAGCCATATTTACTTACTTATTTTTGTCCTGCTAATCACCAGAACACATCCTGTGTCTATCTGTCACATAATCCTTTGTGAAACTCAGGATCTAGCCTAGCTAGGCTGTTTCCTTAGTTTCTGATCCACAGTGATGCAAATCTAGTTGACCTCAGTTCATTTGCAAACTGGGGAAGATAGCACCCATTTCTGTCAGCATGATGTTGTCTGGATTAGCACTTTTTAAAAGGAAGGAATGTTGTACTTGAGTTGTGTCTGCCTTTCCTATTTCATTAGCCCTGGAAGGGCTTAAATTTATAAAGCTCTACATTAAATAAAAATATTATTTGTTGCTGCATTTACATTCTCTGTTTTCTGCCCTCCTACCTTAATTCTGCCAAATAAATACTGTAAATAGCTTCAGGTTTCAGAAAATGGGAGTTTCCTCTCAGACCAAGATAGAAAGAGCTATATCAGAGGGTGTGATTTAAAAGGGAAACATCTTGAGAAAGATTGTCAGCTTTTCCCTGTCGTAAAAATAAGATTTTCAAAAAGTTATAAAAATGTTTGCAAAATGGGCACTGGCTTTATAATTTTAAAAAATTATAAAAGGCAAAGTATATCAAGAGGGCTGATTTTTAATATATAAGCTACAAATAAGTGTTTTTCCTCTCTGAGATCTATTGCTGAGTTTGTAATGCTCAGAAATCAAGCCCTACCACAAACAGTATATCTTTTATGAACATTTTTTCTTCAGGTCAATGGAAAAAGAAATTGTTGGTGCTTTTATTGTTGTTTCTTTGGTTTTGTCTGGGGAATGGTTTGCACTTCAGCTATTTCTACATTTCAGTAATATAATACACACAGCAGGCAAATCTTGAAAATCTTTGGCTCTATCAAATACCAGTCACATGGGGGTAAATACATGATTTATGTTTCAAGTGCAATTTCAACAGTGATGTCGTGAAATCTTTGGGGAGGGCAAGTGAAAGAGGGTGGTGGCAAATTGCTGCTGGCCTTTTCATTCAGGTTTCAAGTAAAAAACTGGCCAGGAATGCAGTCTGCTGGCTTTCTCGACCCTCACAAGCTAATGAGCATCATCTGTGTGCTATGTTCTAGTCTACTCCAGCTGAAATTCCAAGTTACAATCAGACTTTAAAATGAACCCTGGCTCACTTGGTTAAGGGGTATGTGGTGTCCCTTTCTGACACTGAAAAGCTTAATATACTTCCTCTTAACATATTTTGGCATCCTCAGAATCTTAACATGAAAAATGTCAAATAATTTAATTAGCAATTAGAATTTTTCTGGATTTCACTCCCAGATATGCCACTTATTGTGGGCATGATCTTGAGCAAGTCCTTAAAATTCGCAGGGCCTCTGTTTCTCTGTCTGCAGAGTGGAAATGATAATATATGCCCTGCCTACCGCATAAGGTAGAAGTGATGATCAAAACAAGATGTTCTATTTTTAAGTGCCCTGTAAACTGTAAATGACTTTGGATATGTAAGATATCTACATCATCCTAATCTCCATTTTAGAGAGAGCTATTCTTCACAGATATATAGCTGGGTTTTGTGTGTGTGTGTGTGTGTGTGTCAAAATAAAGCATATTTTGGAATAATTGGCTCTTTGGTGTAAAGTGGGATGTTATCTGCTTCATTCTAGAAAGTATTGCTGTAACAAACCATTTGGGGAGCTCCAAGTATTTGAGGGAAACAAGGGGACCTTGTATAATATTGTTCTACATAATTTGGCTATGACTGTCTCCATATGTACAGATTTGCAAATGGATCTTTCACATGTAGCTGACATGTATCATACAGCTCACCCTGATTATTTGGTTTCTTTCAGCCGTCTAGACTAACTATTCAATCTTACTCAAGTCTCTAGACATGTTTAGACAGGCATACACGAAAGCATGGACTTCTCTTGTTCATATAACATAGAAATAGTCAACTATTGGAATTTAATTGAACACATAGCAAAACGTTATACTCTATAAGAATCTGCATATGTTTAAAAGGTCACTTACATAGTTGTAAATTAAACTTAATTATTTCTATGTAAAGAAGCCTGTTTTCTGAACATTTGCCAACTGAACAAGTTTAAGTCATGCTATCATGAAACATTAGACAATATTATAGAGATTTTATAAAATTGAAAGCTATTTTCTATTTCTATATAAAAATAATGTGAGTGAACTTGCTTTTTTGTATGTTCCTTGAAAGGTAGACAAATTCTTGTAAATGAAATCATTCATTCAATAATTGAATGAAATATATGCTCAGTTCTGTGCTAAACACTGGGGGATAAAACATAATATATGGCATGACCCCCTGGCCTCAAGGAGTTTATAATCTCATTAGGGAATGAAGTCATACAACACAGTGGAACAGTTAAGTAACAATAAAAAACCTTAATAGAGTTAAGTGCTAAAATGAAGACTATAGACCAAATGTGTTATAGAAGTAAATGTGTATATATTTATGTACATGTATATATTATATCATATATATTACATTATATTACATTAAGTAAAACCTCATTACTAGATTGGCTTCATCATAATTTTTCATCCATAGCACCTCTTAAAGACCATCTCCTGAGATCTATCACAGGGGAAGGAATGTCCACACTACTGGAATCACAGATCCTTAAAGAATTCAGTAAAGCCCATAGGTACATAAATCTCATGCTGAATTCTCTCATCAGAGACCATTTAGTTGAAATCCATTTTTCAGATGAGGAAAAGGAAGGCCTGGGAGATTAAATGTAAAATGCACAGGTTGTAACCTGTAATCCCTGTACAAAATTAAAAATTAAAGCAATTAAAAAGAAAGTAAAACAAAACCTCCCCTTCCCTTTTCCAAGTAAACAAAATGTGTGTTTCCAGCATATATATTACATTTCTCTATATTGGGTGTCTCCCTAAAGTCTTAGTGCAATTTCAAGTTTTAATGGCTTAAAAAATTTCACGGTAATAACTTAACAAGGTTTCCATTTCATTAATTAACGTTAATGTAAAGAATTTAAATGCTTTGCCTGTGGTCACAGAGCCTGTATGTTTAAGAGGCAAGACTTGAACCCAAATCTTCCTGGCTTCAGAGCTAGCTCTCTATCCACTATCCAGTGCTTCCTTTTAGACAATAGTGATTTGTTTTCCTGAAAATTTAGCAAATATGCTCTTTGAAGCTAGGTGAGAATAAATGAGAAGTCAAGCCTTATAGGCAATCTTAGGCTAGCTTAAAAGTCCATATCACATGGACTTTAAGGTTTAATAGCTTAAAGCTTCACTAAGACTACTGGGCCCCCCTGTGTGTATATATATTACATATGTACCTGTATAATATAGCCAACAGATTACCAAAAGTCCTTTGTCACGGCTCCATGAGCATAAGTAATATATTTTGAAATCTCATCCTTTTATTATGCTATTATGTATTTCAGTCTTTGTGAGAGTTTTATTGAACCCTTCACTTCTTCACAGAACTTTTTAGCAAGTTTGCTAGGCAATAATGTTTGTGCTACATCAGTAATTACCCAATTGAAGCATTTTAAACCACCTTTTTCTTATGTGGAGGTGAAGCTACTGCTATGTTGATGTTCAGTTTTTAAACCTGCACTTTCTGTTACTTTGGCTCTATAGTGGTCGATTGGTGGTTGTTCCCTCAACCCCCATCCCCAGATGCCGGAAATTCTGTGTGCCTTTTCTACTCCTGCTTAACTTACTGGGAAAAGTTAGTTTTACATTTTGTTCACAAAAGTGAATGTTCTTTGCCTATAAAGCAATAGTTTGTTTCAGTAGAGGGCTGTTTGTTTTTTAAAGGACCTTGGTTTCAAGGGATTCAGACCTCATAGAGGAGACGCTGGAAGACCTGGGGCTACTTGGCCTCTGTAAGGATATGCTGCTATAATAGGGGGTAGAGCACAGCTTCTCTACTTATGGGGTGTTAGGGTCTTGTAAAGTTATTGCCATGAACCTTGCTCACTTTGTTTTTCAAGACTGTGATTGTAGAAAATAGGAAACTGAATATCTTATTCTGGGACAATATAAAAGGAACTTTTGAATTCCTTGGAAGTATATGCATTATGCCAGTGACAAAGTCCATTTTGGCTGACTAATTGGGATGTGTGGTTATCAGTATCTTGATATTTTTGTCGTTTATTATGTGCTATCCAATTTTCTTCATCATTCTATCTTGTTCAGTCGTTTCAGTCATGTCTGACTCTTCCTGAACTCATTTGGAGTTGCCTTGACAAAGATACTAGAGTAGTTTGCCATTTCCTTCTCCAGTTCATTTTACAGATGAGGAAACTGAGGCAAACAGGGTTAAATGACTTGCCCAGGGTCACAGCTAATGTCTAAGGCTAGATTTGAACTCAGAAAGATGAGTCTTCCTGACTCCAAGCCTGGCACTCTATCCACTGTGCCGCCTAGCTGTTTTATCTTTTATCTTTAACTTAAAAGAATGAAGCAGGGCAACTAGGTGGTGCAGTGGATAAAGCTCCAGCCTTGGAGTCAGGAGAACCTAAGTTCAAATTCAGTCTCAGACCAGGCACTTGACACTTACTAGCTGTGTGACCCTGAGCAAGTCACTTAACCCTGATTGCCTTGCCGCAAAGCAAAAAATGTAAAAAAAATTTTTAAAATTAAAAAAAGAATGAAGCCAGTTGGATTTGATTTTATTGCCTATGAATTTTATGAATTAACCTCAATTCTATTTTCGTCTTTGCTTCTGGATCTTAAAACAATAGTCACTAAGTCAACCTATAATGGCAATATAATCTTGATTTGGCCTATTCAGAAGTGATGTTAAAGATGGTTTGGTTTTGTTGTTATTTGATGTAATTTTTTTTATTAAAACTTACAAAGGCACTCATATGAACTTCACTAAATGGTGAATGCTTATGTTATAGCAATTAAAATGCCATTATCCCAGCTTATCGTATGTATAGTATGTGTGTGTGCAGAATGTATATATTATATACATACACATGTAAGTAGTATTTGTAGGGCATATATAATTCCCTTCTTAAAAAACCCCCTCCCTACTTTACCCTCCTCCTTCACATTTAAAGTGAGGACTACATTATAGGCAGTTATTGTACACATTTTGGCTAAGCTTTTAGCAATGGCCATGTTCACAATGTTTACCAATGCAAAATGAGGATCATAATCCATTTCTTTTTGTTTACTAAATATGCAGAATGATTTTGCACCAGAAGTTATTAATTACTCCTCACTGTGGAACAATAAAGCCATAGACTTAAGTGCCTATTGCAGAGTTCTGGGATTTTAACATCTGTACAGAGCTAATTCATTGCAATAGGTTTCTAAAATCCATTTTTCATTACCATTAAACTAATTCTATGTCTAGAAAATTAAATTAAAATAGTTGCTTTAAGTTGTGGTGGCATTTGGCTGGAACAGGAATGGGTAACCAGTTAGAGATGATATTGGGGTCTTCACTCTTTCTGAAAGTTGGAGAATAATCTCCCTTACATCCTGCACCTTTCCCACTGAGAGCAAGTCTCTGGTTAAGAAGTTGAAATGCTGTGAGTAGTTGTCAATCACATAATTAACATTTCAGAAGTTAAATGGTAATATTGCTTTGAAATCCATAACCTAAGTGAACAGGAATATATTGAGTAAAGGCAATTTATTAACCATTAAGGACTATTTTTCCTCCCTTTGTCACTGTTCTTTATCTTCTCTCCTTTCTTCTCTCTCAATAACTTTTCCTGCTGATGTGTCTTATTGTCTCTATATCTCCCTCTCCCAAGCACATATTCTTTTTTTCCCCCTTTGTTGGTCTTTTAGTTTATTTTTCAGTTCTTCCTTTTCTTCCTTTGACTGTCTTCTTATCCACTGGCTAGTTTTAATTTTTTCTCCCTCCCTTTCAATGTGACCTCAGTTCCTATTCTTTCTTCATTTTCCTTTTGTTCTCTGTCTGCTTCCTTTAACTGGCCATAACTTGGAAGTGCAATATATTAATTTGTTTAGTTGAATATGGTTGGCCTCCAGCTTATTTATCTGTAGGTCAGTGCACATTGATTTTTAATCTTAAGATTGCCCATAATACCCGTTCTGATCTGCTTTCACCTCTCTCCAAAGAGAATTTTCAGGAAAGCAATCGCTATTGTCTACAAGGCAGCAATGTATAGTGGATATAGAGATATCTTTGAAGCAGGTAAGACAGGTTCAAGTTCTGACTTTAAAACATACCAGCTCTGTGACTATGGGCAAAACATTTAACCTCTCAGTGTTTGAGACAACTTTCTATGACAATAAATTACAAAGAATGTGCCAGCTTGCATTGGTAGAGGGAGTTTCTTCATTGGGAATATCTATTCCAATGAAATCACAGATTTAATCCCTATCCTTGTCACATTAATCCCCAAAAGGTATTATTGATTTAATTAATGATTTACTGTCATGTCAATTTACTGTTTGCTTTCTGAATCATTATTGGACTTCTAAATGTATGCTTAGTTTTTCTAGTTTGATTTCTTTGAGCTCTTTGAAGCTTCGCGTTCCATAAGCCACGACTTACACTTCTTTGTCTTTTTAAGACTGAGCTCAGGGCCTCATGCCTAAGAGGTGCTCAATTCAATCTTTGTCAATTACTTAAATAGTTAACATATACTTATAATAGTAGTTCAAACAATAGAGAGACAGTGTTTAAGCAAGTAAGAATGATTAACAATGAAAAGTAGGTTATACCTAGTTATAGAATCTTTCCACTTTCGTATACTTAATTATATTTGCAAAGGCAATTAATGTATTAAATGATGTGCAACATTTGAATTGCCCTATTAATCTTTGAAAGATTTTTGAAGCCTGTGCTCAGAATTTGCTAAGAAATACTGTAAGTGAAGCTTCACTTTAAATTCATACTCAGGGAAGACTTTTTCAGATGAATGTGTACTGTTAAACCACAATGGAGAGAAATGTGGAAACCACATGGAGTTCACTACATTAAAGAAATCTGCTTTCCATTTCTTCATTTAAATTTGGGCTAGCAGGAAGGAGATAAACAAGCTATTTAAAACTAAAATGAAAGGCAAATTTTTAAATCCCATGTAGTAATGGTATATTGGAATTTAAGTAATCTGATCTCATCACATACAATCCTGTAAGAGGACAAGAATTTGATTCAATCTTTTCTTATATCTCAGTGGAATGGATGGGCATTTCTCTTTTCTATAGATGTATGACAAATAAAACTGAAACATTTGCTTTAAGGTTATAATGACATTCTTATTCTAGACTCTTTTTGAAACTAGATTATGTGAGGAGTGATTAAAGGTAAGTAGTTGGGGAAGAATAACTTCCTTGTTAGTTTGAGAACAAAATTTAAGGGTATATAAAGGGTTTTCAATAGCTTTTCCCCTCAGTTTGGTTAAAAATCCTTTGGGGGAAAGAAATTGTTTATGCGTGTATGCCTGCCTATGTTTGGGGCCAGAGTTGGAAGGGAAGAAATGTATTAAGCCATTCGCTGTTGTTGAAGAAATGCATTTTTCCTCCAGACATATTTTTTAGTTTTCTATTTGGTGACATTTAAGACACTTTTAGTTATCTCATAAATACAGCCCTGAAAAAATATTAATCCCTTTTCTTCAAAAGATGTTGTGAATGATAAAAATTATCAACATTGGAAAGATGCAGGATAAGCATGAAAAGCCATGTTTTATTTTAAATTAACCACGACTTCCCAGCCTCAGCATAAGGCAATGATTTGAATGTTTCCCCATGGAATGTATTTATTTGTTTTAAGAAATGATGTGTACACATTCTTTAAATGGTTACTGAATCTATTGGATCTTATGCTTTGAAAAGCTTAAAAGACTAATTGTATTTAATATACAAAAACTCTTCCTTTTTCCCCATCCCTACTTGATTTCATTCCTGATTTATATTGGATATCATAGAATGAATTATAACTAAGGTATCCTAACTAGCATAGTACTTTTTACTGTTACATTAACTTTCAATTTGAAAACTTTCAACTTGAAAACCACAGCTGGATGGTGGTTACACTTAATAGCTAGTGGCAGGTGCATCCTTTATCTGAGCCAAAATTCATAATAAAAGGGGTACTGTGTCTTTTGGAAGTGCTACCTTTCAAATGAGATGTAAAAGTAAGCTTGAATTGACTAATGAGGTCAAAGGCACTATTTAAAAAACCAAGATACCGGTTTTGATGTTTTACATAAGATATTATTTGAACAAGTAATTAAGTTTATCTTACAATCCCCCTCATTCCTTTAACAGAGTTAGATCAATGTTTATTGCTTCACATCTGATTTTTTTTTTATAAAACTGCTTTTTTTAAGTTGAGAGGATTTTAACTGTTACTCACAACCAGTTTTTTTGGAGAATGGAATCCTAAGTTAAAGTGTGTCCATGAAACCTGGGTTTCTCTATAGCCAATCTAAAAGAAAGAGGAAGAAAATACAGTAAAGGGTAAGATGTCCAAATGTTGGACACCCCCAAAGACTGTATCTCTTCCTCTAAAGTTAATCATTGTTGGAGTTTAGGACTGCTTTTTTCACATTGACCCCAATATTGACTTCAATATCAAACTATGTGATAGAAATAGGAGATGGTATATAAACCATCACTGCTTGGGCATGGGAAAGTTCCAGCCCACAAAGGGGATCTCCTGGCACAATGTCATTCATATCTCCACTGAGTACAGTCTTTTCATTTGAACTGAGCTCTGCAAATCACAGTTGGTGGCATTTTATGGTAATGATTGTACTTCTGGTATGAATTGGTTCTCATGCACTTTTTAATATATTTAAACTCTATTGTATACTTTAAAAGCAAAAGTCCTAATGAAGTGATAAAGATGGATAGTATTGCAGTGCTAATGTGCAGTCATTTAGGGTATTTCCATAAAATCATAGATCATAGACTTAGATCTTGACATGGAAGGCATGTTAAAGGTCATTTTATATATGAGAGAACTGAGACTCAGTGAAGTAAAGGTAGGTAATCTTGCCCAAGAACCAAGCATCAGTGGCAAGATCTGAACCCAGGTTCAGATCCATCTCTCTTTCATTTTCCTCCTACCTGTCTAACTGCTCCTCAGTCTCCTTTACTAGATGATAATCTGTATTATGCCCTTTAACTGAGATTGTACCCCCAAGCTCTGTCCTGGAGCATCTTTTTTCTCTTCATTCTCCCTAGCTCCTTTGGGTTTAATTATATCTATGCTGATGACCCCGAGATAGACAGATATACATATGCATATGTTTTTCCACGCACATATATGTGTCTATATAGCAGCCCTTCTGGCTCCCTGGAAAGCGGAGCTAAATCATTAAGTGCATTTGGATTTGCAATTCTTCCCACCATGAGAAGAGTGGGAACTAAGAGAAGGGAGTTGAAGAATCTCCCCAGAGGAAGAAGAAAGAATGTACAGAAAGGGGGGGAAGTAGCAGGGCTTTCCCTGGACATGCAATAGCACCAGCAACATTTGCAGCTCTCCTTTTCAAACCTAGTTGAAAGCTAAAGAGACAAGTGGAAGATGAGGGCACTCATGGGTCATATCTGGAGAACAAAATTAAGGGATGAGAGAGGGTTATACTAGGAGAAGAAGAAAGGGAGAGGTAGAATGGGGTAAATTATCTCGCAAAAAATAAACAGAAAAGAAAAGGCTCTTACAGTAGAGAGGAAACAGGGGAAGGCAAGAGGGAATGAGTGAATCTTATTCTCATAGGATTTGGCTTATGGAGGGAATAATATACACATTCAATTGGATATGGAAATCTGTCTTACCCTACAGGCAAATAGGGGGGAGAAGGGGACAAGAGAGCAGGGGGATGATAGAGAGGAGGGCAGATTGGGAAAGGGGGTAATCAGAAGCAAATACTTCTGAGGAGGGACAGGGTCAAAAGAAAGAATAGAATAAATGGGAGGGCAGGATAGGTTAAGGGAAATAGAGCTAGTTTTTCACAACATGTCTACTATGGAAATGTTTTGCATAATTGCACGTGTATAACCTATATTGAGTTGCTTGCCTTTTCAGTGAGGGTGGGTGGGGAGAGAGGAAGGGAGAAAATCTGAAACCTAAAGTTTTAAAAATATATGTTTAAAAAATGTTTTCACATGCTACTGGGAAATAAGAAATACAGGAAATGGGGTACAGAAGTCTATCCTGCCCTACAGGAAAATAGAAGGGAAAGGGGATAATAGAAGGAGGGGAGAGATAAAAGAGAGGACAGACTAGGGAAGGGATATTCAGAATGCATGCCATTGTGGGGTGCGGGGAGGGGTGAGATGGGGTGAAAATTTGGAGCTCAAAATCTTGTGGAAGTAAATATTGAAAACTAAAAATAAATAAATTTGTATTAAAAAAAAAGATGAGGGCACTCACTCAGGTAACTGGAGGACTGAAGAAGGGGAAAAAAAACAGGCATGGAGGAACTAGTGGTCCTTACTTCTGCCCCCTCTTACTTCAGATGGGTATAACTGGCACCAGTAACTAAACCCCTTTAAATTTATTAAAGAATGAATCTGAGTGATCTAATCTTATTTATTATAAACACTTGTGGTTGACACTGCCCTTTGCATTTCTCTGTATCCCTTGGTTAGAGGCATGAAAGCCCTGGCCAGCTCTGGGAACAACATAGAGGAGAAAAACCTTTCCCAGAGTAAACTTGGGATCCCAAGCCCTGTCCTATTGTTGAAGGGTTTTTGCTTTCTAACAAGAGACCTAATCATGAGCAAGTCACATTTCATAACTATATTTCCAGGGCAGAATTGCTATGTGGCCTTTCAAATATCTTATTAGACCCCACATTTAAGGTACCAATGCCCAGGGTTACACATACATACACACACACGCCTAGAGTTTGTATATGTGTATATACATATATGCATGTTCCAGCTGACTCAGTGTGGTTTTCTTCCTAGAATATACCTTAGCTGGTAAATTCTAGGCCTCACCCCATAAACATGGGGTGGGGGCATTCATTCAACTGCTTCTAGTTTGAACAATGGGCATTTTCCACTCACTTGCTTTCCATATGTGTGTAGTTATTTCAAATTCTTCAGAGAGATTATGAATATCATCAAAAATGACTCTACAGTGCTCTGGGTCCTGACTTGCAATCAGAATTATCTCATCTATAACCAAAAACATCTAGAGGACCTCACCATCTATAGGTAATCCCTCATCACCTTGGACTTGGCAATGGACAGCCTTTCATGACAATGGCAAACATCTTTGACAAGTGTTTCATGCCTTGCTTGATGTTAAAAATCAGAAGGTCCATGGACAAAGTTATTTATTTCAAGAATTTTGACATATGCATAGGAAGCATATTTTTGAAGGATACCACTTAAGGTGAAGTTTCACTCTACCTAATCAAATGTTATTTTAGACTGAACCAACAGTAAGGGCAGTGGCATTCTATATTCTCTCTACCTTTCAGACAACTGCATGACTGTAAAGATACTATCTGAGAATAGCATTTGAAAGAGCCTGCCTACTTCTTTTTTTATTTCATCAAGGATATCCTTATTTATGTGAAGATTAGTCATATAAAATTTCTTGAGATGAGGAATATGGATTACTAGTTATTAATATTCTCATGTCCATTCCTTATAACCACCCATTAAGTTCAAAGGCCAAGGACTCCTGGGTCTCTCAGCCATTGTTAGCTGTAATATTGGATGTGCTTGCTATAGTGACTGAAACCTTTATTTAAGGAGAAAACAACTATAGACAGGAAAAGGAGTACAATCCCCGACCTGGCTTGAGAGAAGATGTTTTTTGATGGAATTATTTGAACATTGAAGAGCTGAAATGATGGTGAAATGCCAGTTTAATAGCTCCATGAAGTACTTCATATTTTTAATATATCAGCCTCCAGGAAAATGTAATAGTAGTGATAATGTGTTACTTCATGTTTGTGTCTTTGTCAATGGATACTTGTGAATTCTATAGTTTTTAAGAACTTTTTTGTTTAGGAAATAAATAACTGTCTTATACCCAATCTACATTGTACCCTGAATATCTTTCTACTCCCCTTTCTGAGAGGGACCCAGGTTGTGAGCCATAACCTTAAAGGGATTCTCCCTAGGGCAGTAGTGTGGGTGTGTGGGTGTGCGGGTGTGCACACACACAAAGAATCAGAGAATCTGAGAGCCTGCACCATCACTGTTCACCATTTTCACATGTGGGTCCAGCACTACTGGAGCACTTAGAAGGGGAAAGCTACCTGACCCTGGCAGGAGTTCTGTGTCACATAAATTTTATGTATATACTTAATATATGTGCATGTTGTGTCCTCTATTAGAATGTAAACCCCTTGAGGGTAGAGACTTTAATTTGCATCTTCATATTCCTATTGCTTATCACAGTGCCTGGCATATAGTAAGTACTTAGTAAATATTTACAGATTTGTTAACTAAGATGCTCACCTTTGCATTGAAGTCACTGGTTCTTAAAATATATGTTGTTTTCATTTGGAAGATATTATCAAGTTAGAACTTTTTCTATCACCCCATCCTCTACAAAAGGTATTGGCACATAATCTGCAATTACTTTCATGGTGGTCTTTTTGTAAATGCTTATCACAAGCATTAAAATATGAATTCATCAAATATCCCATGAAATGTTTCTTACTGTTTTTAGATGAACAATGAAACCAATTCTGACACCACCTATATTTTTCACTACAAAGAGATCCTGTTTGTGAGCCAACATTTTGTTTGATTGCAAATTTCTTTTGTTATACTTTATTTACAGTTAAGAGTGTTAAGACTGATGCAGTACAATTCAGTTGCTCCATTGCTGTGATTATTCATTGGCCAATTAGAGCAGCTATCTCCAAACTTTTTTTTGTAAATCATGAACCAATATCAGTTAAAAAAATAACTAAATAAAGAAAAGAAAAAGCTGAGTAACCACACTGTGTGTATTTACTTGTTTATAAATTACATACATGTACAATGAATTACTTATATTATAAAATACAAAATAGCAATGAATGTAGATAATTTTTCTATGTTTCATGAGGAGGAAAGTTATATAAAGCAAGGAAGTATGGAGTGATTGAAGGTTGAAGTGAGGTCAATCATTAGGAAAGTTGGGACATATAGAAAGATGGAAATAGTAGGAAATAGTGTTACATAGAGACATTTGAGTCATGGATCAAGGAGGTGGGATAGTTATGGGTGATGACAAGATCCATTCACGAAGGCATCACTGTCATTTAGGTCCTCCTCATCACTTTTTGCCTTGTTTCTTATCATAGACTCCTAATGGATTTTCCAGCCTCCAGTCAAACCCCTGTCCAATCTATCCTCCGCACAATAGCCAGATTGATATTTTTAAAATGCAGATATGTCCATACCATACCCTAATTCAAGAAACTCTGCTGAATCTAGGATAAAATGCAAACCTCTTTGTCTGGCATTTAAAGGACACAACAAACTTGTTTCAACCTACATTTCCAGACTTCCTTTTTATTTAACTTTATTTTAAAATGTTATTTTTACAGGCATTTAACATCCTTCAGTCCTACTACCTTCCCAATAGAAAAATTAAAACAAAACAAAACCTTCAGAATGAATATAAATAGTCTATTAAAACTAATTCTTATATTGGCCATGTCCAAATATGCATATCTCATTCTTGATTTTAAGTCCGTCACCTCTCTGGAAGAAGAAGGGCAACATGATTTGTCTTCAGAACTCTAGAATCATGGTTTATCATTGTATTAAAGAGATTTCTTAAATCTTTCAAAGTTTTTTTTCTCTATAATGTTGTTATTGTATGAATTATTCACAAAGTTCTGCTTACTCCATTTTGCTTCCAATTATGGAGGTCTCCCTGGTTTCCTCTGAAACTGTCCTTTTGGTCATTTCTTAACTTTTTTTTCTTTTTTACTTTTTTAAAAAATTTTTAGGCAGTTGGGGTTAAGTGACTTACGCAGGATCACACAGCTAGTGAGTGTTATATGTCTGAGGCCAGATTTGAACGCAGGTCCTCCTGGCTCCAGGGTCGGTTCTCTGTCCACTGCACCATCTCGCTGGCCCTTGGTCATTTCATACAGCACAATAATGTTCAACAATGATATTTCTTCCTATCCGCATTCCTCAATAGGTGGTTGTCCCCTTAGCTTCCAGTTTTGGGCTACTATGAAAAAACGAGGAACTACAATTTTGTATGTATCTGTGTGTCTTTTCTCTTTATTTGGTCTCTTTGGATATAGGCCTTGTGCCAGCGAATATGCACAATTTAGTTCTTTTGAGGGCACAGTTCCAAATTGCTTTTCAGAATGCCTGGTCCATTTTACAGTTCTGCCAGCAAGCGTTATCAGTTGCCTGTTTTCCTGCAGCCTCGCCAAAATTTGATATTTTCCCCTTTTGTCATCTTTGCCAATTTGGTGGATGGAAGGTAGAAATTCAGAGTTGTTTTAATTTGAATTTTTCTAATTATTAGTAATTGGAAGCATATTTATAAGGTCATTAATAGCTTTGATTTCTTCCTTTGAAAACTGCTTGTTCACATGACTGGTTAAGATGGAGGACTAGATATTTTCTCAGATCCTTATAACCTCATGTGATCCTTATAATCTCATGTGATCCTTACAGTAGCTCATTATTCTTTGAAGTTTTATCTTGTTGGCTACCTGTAGAAAGCTCTAGATTTTGTTATGACATTTCTGGGAATTTTCCTTTTGGGGTTTCTTTCCTGAGGAGATTAGTCATATTTTTATTTTGCTCTCTGGTTCTAAGAATTCTTGACAGTTATAATTTATAATATCTTGAAGTGTGATATGCAAGCTTTGAAAAATATGATCATGATTTTCTATTAGTCTGTTAAAGCATCTCTCTTTTACTACTCGATTGTTTTTTGATATTATATTTCTTACATTTTATTGTTTATTTTTAAATTTTGTGATTTTATTGTAATATTTCTTGTTGAGCTGTTAGTTCATTCTAATTTTCAAGACACTCATTTCTTCTGTGAGATTTTCCACTAATAATTCTGAAGTGTCATTTTTTCCTTGCTTGTCTTTTGTATTTGGTGATTTTCTTGGTTTGCACATCTCAGAAAACTCAATGTCTAGGTTGAGGGTCCTGTACTTGGAGCAGTTTGGTCCTGCATGTTCCTGAGGGTGGGGTCCGAGACTCTTTCAAGAGACTTCAGGACTATTCCAGTGCTGTGTTTTCCTGAGGTTCTCTTTTTTGCCATCAGGGGCTCCAGCCTTCCCCCTGTGTTAAGCTCAGCCTAAGGTCTTCCTTCTCTCCTCCCCCACTCCATAGCCCCTGTTCCTCCCTGCTAGTTTCCAGGGCTATTGCAATCACTCCTACTGTGGGCTCCCACCAAGGGTTTCCCTCTGAAATCACTCTCTCCTAACTTCTCCAGTTAACACTGACTGTTTTGTACCCATACCTTCAATCCACCCTGGCTTGTCTCTTTCAGGATTCCTGTGGCCCAACCATTCCCAGCACCATTATCACTATGTCAACTACCATCAATGGGCAGAGAGGCCCAAGAGCCCTGGAACAGCAGCAGCTCCACACACAGATCCTGCTTTCAGCTTAACCCTTCTGGCCATTATCAAGGGGAACGACCCCCAGCATCCCCACCACTACCGTCACTAACGTGTTATCAGTTGCCACTGATAGCTAGATAATCCAAATAACCCTGGGAACTTCAGTGTCCCCAACATTAGGCTTCTAGCTTGGCTCTGAGGGAGAGACAGAAAGTGGCATGTGCCGGGTGGGTCTGATTATTTTATCACTGTATACCCTTGGTGGAGATAACTCAGAATGGTAAGCCCAAGGACCCAAGGAATAGCATTGTGCCTTCCTCTTACCCCCACCCTTGACAACAGGCCCAGCCTTCAGCTTCGTCCTTGTAGCCATAATTGAGAAGAAAAAACCCACTACCACCACCGCCAAACTAAGCCACTGACCAACTGCCCCCAGTGGGCAGGTAATCCCCAAAGATCTGAGAGGCAAGACACCCCTAGAACTTCTGCCCCACTTCTCTCCTGGCTTCCACAGATGTCCTGTTCTTATCTTGGCTTTCCATAGGGAAGCAACCCATGCATAGATGTAGGACTGCAATTTTCTCTGCAGATGAAGTACATTGATAGTGACAACCTAATAAAGAAGTTCTTGCCACAAAAGTTCCTAGCACTCTAAATATTTCAACATCACATCAGAAACTGATATGGTTTTATCATTGGAAATGACATTTAAGAAGATTCATCACTATTTGTTTCCTATACACTAAGGACCTTTGGAGCCTTTCCATCTGACTGTAGCTAAAACCTCTTTTATGTTTTATTTCATCCTATTAGAATGTGAGCTCTTTGAGGGTAGGGACTGTCTTGCTTTTCTCTTTGTATCCTCAGTACTCAGCACAGTGTTTTGAACATGGTAAATAAACACTTAACAAATGTTTTGCTTGCATTCATTCATTTGTTCATGCGTTCATTTATTCATTCATTCAGCATTCATTCCTTGCCTTTATATCTTTGTATAAAATGTTCATCTTTCCTGTAATGCTCTTCTTCCTCTCCTCTATCTCAGGTAATTCCTAGCTGAACAAGTATCTGCCATCTCTTCAACCTTTTCTTATCCCCCCTTCATAGTGCCGCTCCCTTCAATTTACTTGTGTGTAGTCTATGTTTAGTTCTCTTTTTACGCATCATTTCTATAAAGGGCCACGATACAAGACTCAATTAGAAAACTTTTTATAGAGGCAACTAGGTGTTGCAGCAAGTACAAAATCTAGAGCTAGGAAGACTTCAGTTCAAATGTGGCCTCAGGCATTAGCTGTGCGACCCTGGGTAAGTCACCTAACTTCTGTTTACCTCACTTTCCTCATATGTAAAATGGAGATAATAATAATAGCACCTACCTTCCAGGGTTGTTGTGAGAAATACAAAGTATTTAGCTCAGCATATGGAACATAGCAAGCTCTATATAAATATTAGTTATTATGTAGCATTTCTATTATTTCACTGTGTTTCCCAAGAATTTCTGTGAAATATATACACAATATTGGCAACTTCCTATGTAATAGATTTTATTATGGCAGCTTCTCAACCTTTTTGTCCTCAGGACCCCTTTGCTCCCTTAAAAATTTTTGAGGACCACCCCCTCCCCAAGAGCTTTTGTTTGAGCTATGTTAATCAATATTTGCTCTATTAAAAATTAAAACTGGCAATTTAAAAATGATATATTTATTAACTCATTTAAAATTAGTAAACCAATTATATGTAGACATGATGTTTTATGATAAATATTTTTCAAAACAAAAAATAGAAGAGTAGCATTATTTTATATATTTTTGCAAACCTCTTTAATGTTTGGCTTAATAGAAGACAGTTGGATTCTTGTATTGGCTTCTGCATTTAATCTGTTGTGAGATAGTGTTTTGGTTGAAGTATATGAAGAAAATCATTCCTCAAACTGATATGTAGTTGGAAAAAGAGAGAATTTTAATAGGAAAATATTTTCATATTATTATATTTCGACTTCATAAACCCCTTAAAGCATCTTGGAAGCCTTAGGAGTCCATGGATCACACACTTCTGATAGCCACCGCATTAAGAGAAAAAGCAAATCTATCAATTGGCCCTTTTTTGTATAGTAATAATTTCTTTAGTAGTATAATTATAGAATTATCTCTTCAGGAGTATAAAGATGTCATTAAAAAACTTTTTCACTCTGGTACTTAAATAGTAACTATACATCATTTGCTTTGAATATGTGTATCTGAGATATCAAAATGAATAAATACTTATTGACGACTTTTTCATCTCTAACAAAAATTCTTGTGTATTTGTATATCTTAATTAGTTGTCAATGTTAATCTATTCCCTTGGGCATTTCATGTTTGTATAGGTATCTTTTAAGTCAAGATGTGAATATTTATAATGAAAGAAAAGTTGTAGTTTTTCAAATATTAGGACATCTGTTATGATCTCTTAAAATTAACACTAGTGTATCCTAAGATAAAACCTTTATGTAAAATGAAAATTATACAAAAGCATAAATAAATGTAACATAAGTTATGTCATGCATTTGTTTAATGGGTGACTAATATAATAACTAGAGTGCTGCAGCAACAATAGCAGCCCACATCAGCTTATGAGGTGCCTTCCCAAAGACAAAAGGAAGGCAGGATGCCACTTTATTAAATTATCCAGCAAGAGTGTAATTTCTTTTGGCCACCAGGGGGCACTGAACACAAATCCTCCCCAAATTATTTCATCAGTCTCTGGTGCACATGTATTACTAGTCTCCTACCCTACCAAACCCAATGGCTCTGTGTGCTTCTTAGAAAACAGGTATAGGGGAATTAGAATCTATACTGTTTGTATTCTGACCATAGACTGGAAGTGATGAATATGGTTGAGAATTATTCAATAATCAGGAAAACGCTATTGCATCATTCATCCTTTGTTAGGAATTTACCTTCTTAAGCAACACCCCTCTCCAACTCTACAAATACACACTCACAGGATACAGCTGCTTAGTGCACTACAACCATGTGGTTTATTACACATAGCAAAAGATTCAAGGAAAATTGTCAAGAATTCCCTACGTGAGGAACTTCTGTCCAAAGGTCTTCCAACCTCCCCCTGCCTTTTTTTGGCTTTCTCAGCATTTTATTTCAAAGTTCCAGAAGAATAGTCCTAAAGCACTCTCCCTACACTGACTCCTCTTCATGAGTAGGACTCAAGACAGTAGGGGGCAAGTAAGGTGATGGTGTCTGATATTCATGGTTCAGATCCTAGATAACAATAGTGAAATTAAGAGGAGAGTGGTGTGAGGAAAAATCCTACCTCTGTCTGGCTAAATGGCTGATGAGACTGTTTAAAAAGCTGTTAGCTTCTAGCCATAAATCAGGTCTTGCCATTCACATTGATTCTGAGTTGCTGAAATTGGAAACACAGACTGTTGCCACTAGAACCCCAAGAGCTCAGTTTTTAAAGGCTGATGCAACTACCCTATATGGCAGACAGCCCTAGTTCAAAATCCCATGCTGCCATTCTCTGCCAAAATGACTGACAAGAAGCCATTTTCAAAGTAAAGAAAAGTAGAGATTCATACCTGTGGGACAGGGTAGAGATCTCATCCTTCTCAATCTTCTCACATAACTTTGTGCCTGTTTCAAATGCTTGCTTTCGCAGCCTCCTAGGGAGAGGAAAAAAGTGATCACTGGAGGCTGAATTGCAGGTAAAGCAGTACAATCATCAGAAACCAAGTTACCATCCCTTTTGCCAAATCATCATCATTATTTTCCCCAGTCCTTGGTCAAAATTATTAATTATATAAATTATAAATATAAATTAATAATATAAACAGATAGTAGAATAGCACTCTTGAGTAGTTCTCAGTATAACACTATTCTTTTTCTTATTTGAAATTCATTGCAAATTCTATTGGATAATTGAAAAAAAATCAGATATCACCAAAGAGACTACTTTAATGGATCCCTACCTACATTCAGAATATAGATGAAGAGACCTCTTTTCACTGTCTCCATAGCTCCAAGTGAGCTCGTTGGAATAGAAGAATCAGAATGTGGAATGAGAATATATAGAGAGAACACTGGAAAGTTTTTAAGCTTTTCTGTCAAGTAAGAAAATATCTTGCTACCTTCTATTAAAATAAGTAGGTCAATTTTGTGGCATCCTGGATAATTAAGGAAACACTAAGTGTAAAAGATTTATTTACTGACATTTTTTCCAGATAAATAAAGCTGCCAGTTGGAAGCTACTTATTTTTAAATTACAGTACCCCAAATTTCCTATTATAGTGAACATGCTGATACAATATAATTTTTGATAAAAGACAGAACCTGAGCTAACAATTCAAGTGAGGATCAATTTAATTCAATTCAACAAACTTACTTCCTATGTGACCCTGGGAAAATCACTTAACCATTCTTTGGGACTGAATTTCTTCACCTATAAAAAGTGAGGGCTTTTCTGGTGGTTATTTTTAATAGTATTTTCACCTGTTTATTAAAGATGAATCCATAGTAAATTAGTATTTATATCGAGATTTTGTTTTATACCAAGGAGTAAGTCATAGCACTTGCATAAGTTTACATTCTGTTCCATAGACCAAGTCTTACTGAACTCGTGAATATATATTGACATTTGCAGTAGACTGCTAATTGTTCTCTATATGTCTACTCTTTACTTCTTACTTTCATTCTTCCGGGCAGATTAATGTACCTAAAATGCGGTTTCTTTTACACTTTTGCCCAGAAATACTTAGTGTCTGTCTTTTCCATGTTAGTTGGCTCCAAATTTTTTTGATCACACAGTGCTAACAATAAAAAAAAAAGTGCTAACAAAAAAAAATCCCAATTTCAGTATATTTCCTTATTTATGCATTATTTTCATATAGTGCTACTATACTAATAATTATGTACTTTGTAAAACTTACACTGAAATATAAATTTTTTAAAAGGATGAGTTAAAGCTAAAATTATATTTTATTCTAGTGTTAGTAGGTAGCCATTGGAGTTTACAGAGCAGGGAAGTGACAGAGTCAGACTTGCAGTCAAGAAAATCATTTTGAGAATTCTGTAAAGGATAGATTGGAAAGGACAAAGACTTGAAACAAGGAGCTTAATTAGCAGTCTATTGTAATAGCCCACACAAGAGGTGGTGAGAGTCTGAACTGGGGTTACAGCTGTGAGAGTAGAAGGGAATTGATATGAGAGATATTGTGGGGGCAGAAACAATATGATTTGGCAACTAATTAGGTATATAGGATGAGTAAGAGTGATAAGTCAAAGAATCTCTGACTAAATGTTGTATGCTAGTTACTATGTCAAACTGAATCAGTAGAAGTTTCTACCCTGGTAAGAACAGGACCAAAAAATTCCTCCAATAGACCGCCTCTTTACAGCCACACAGTTGACTAAAATAAATACAGACTACAAGACTCCACTGTGCTTATTGTTTATTGAATTTTTTAATTGGTAGAGCAGAATGCAACCTTAGAGACTCTCCTTCAACTCAGCATCTCGTATGTATTTGTTAAATTCAGAAGATTATGTGAAGAATAAAACAACAAACAAAATTTTATACTATGAACCTCTGATTATGTCAAGGAAGGCATCAAAAAAGAATATATATGTATAAAAATGTATAGTGAAAGATTCATATGTATGTATCATGTGTGTGTATTTTGTCAGAGTCTTGCTATTATATATATTCTAACACAGCACCTGGTGCATAGTAGGTAGTTAAAAATATTTTTTGACTGATTTGCTGAATCACAATGTCAGACATAGTCAAAATAGAAGATCCCTATGGATGATAAGGACTTTAGATAACTACTAAGCTTCAGAATATTGTTGAGCCTTGTAAATGATGTACGTAATTGGTCTAACTATTCACCCAGGGAAGACCAAGTGGATAAAGAATGAACACTGGATTTAGATTCAAAGAATCTGGACTTAATCTTGGACAAGTCACTTAAACTCTTTAGGCCTCAATATCCTTATGTAGGAAGTGAAAATATAACCGCTGTATAACCACTGAAATAATTTTTCACTCTAAATCTATGATCCTAAGAATCCCACTTTTGTCTCCATAGTATAAGTATTTTGAGGATAATATAATCAAATACTGAACTCCTGTTTAGAATGATTTTGTTTCTTGCTGATTTGGTATGTTCCACTGTTCTATTTATCTGTTTTTTAATTGGAACAATACAATTCTATATTATTACTGTTTACTAATATAGTGTGAGGTCTGGTGACACCATCCCCCTTCATCTATACTTTTTTCTCATTATTTCCCATAAGATTCTGGACTTTTGGTTCTTCCAAATGAAATTTGTTATTATCATATCTAGTTACAAAAATTTTCCATAGTGATTAAATTGGCATAGCACTAAATTTAAGTAATAAATCAATTTTTATTATATTGATGGCCGACTATGAACAATGATTATCTCCATTTTTTGTTTCTAAGTAGTTTTCATGGCAATTTAAATATTTCATGTACCTTAGCAATTTGTGCAATATTTAGTTATTATGAAGTTCTTATTGTTTCTTCTTGATTTTGTTTAATATTGCACTGAAATGCTAATGATTTTTGTAGATTTATTTATCTTATTAATTTTTTGGTCATTATCTCCATTAGTTTCTATAACTAGGATTTTCTAGGTGCATTAGCACTCCATCTTAAGTTTAGTTTTGTCTCCTCATTACCAACTTTTTGTTTCTTTGATTTTATTCTCTTGTCTTATTACAATAACTAGCACTTTCAAAACTATGCCAAATGATATTCAGGAAAGGGAGTATATTGCTTTACTCTTGATCACACTGAAAAGGTTTCAGGCAAAGAAATTCTTAATTTTTTTTTTTGCATTATGGATCCCTTTGGTAGTCTTGTGAAATCTATGAACTCTTTCTTAGAATAATGTTTTTAAAAGCATAAAATAAAATACTTAGGATTACAAGCCAATTATATAGAAATGCAAATATCTATTAAAGTTCATGGACCACAGATAAAGAATCCCTATTCAGTGTTTAATCTTTTAAAGCAATGAAGAGTCTTAGGGTTTTTTAAAAAAATTTTTAATCATTTTTAAGTTTTGAGTTCCAAATTCTATTCCTCCCTCTTTCCTCTCCTTTCCTGAGACAGTAAGCAATCAGATATAGATTATAAGTGTGCAATTATATAAAACATTTCCACATTAGTAATTTTGTACAAGAAGACTCAAATAAAATAAAAAAGAAAGAAAGTGAAAAATGGCAGGTTTCAAGTTTGTACTCAATCAATATCATTTCTTTCTCTGGAGGCAGATAGTATGCTTCATCATTAGTCCTTTGGGATTGTCTTGGATCGTTGCATGTTGAGATAGCTGTCATTCACAGTTCTTCACTGAACAATATTGCTGTTACCGTATACAACATTCTCCTGGTTCTGTTGACTTCATTATGCATCAGTTCATGCAAGTCTTTCCAGATTTTTCTGAAACTGTCCTGCTTGTCATTCTGAAATTATCCTGCTTGTCAAAGAATCTTTGTTTTAAATGAAGTCTTTTGATCATATTAACAAAAAGCCCTTCTGTGCCTTTCATGTTTAGGGTTTTTGTTTTTGTTTCTGCATGAATACTATATTTTATCAATCCCTTCTTCTGTATCTATTGAAATATTCATGCACTTTTAAAATCTTTATTATTTATATGATTGATTATGGTGATTGTATATTTGTGTTGAGACATCTTTGAATTTGAATTTCCTTTTCTTTATCTTCCTGCTAAGTTTTGTTTAAAATATACTGATTTATGTGAATTTATTTTATATCTGTGACTTTGCCAAAGTTACCAATTAATTCATTTAATTTTTACTTGACTCTAGGTTTCAGATATTTGCAAAAAGAGATTATTTTTGTTTCCTCTTTGTTTATGCTTATTCTTTCAATTACTTTTTCTTTTCTAATTTATATAACTGGCATTTCTGGAATTGTGTTAAATTGTAGTAGTGATACTTATGTTCCCCTTCATGTTAATCAAAAGGCTTCTTGTCTGTACCCATTACATATACTACTAACTGTTGGTTTTAGGTATATATTATTTAGTATTTTATGGAGAGGTCTATTTATTCTTATGTTTTCTAGTGTTTTTAATCAGAAACAGATTTCATATTTTGTCAAAAGCTTTTTATTATCTATTGGTGCTTTTTGTTAATACTGTTATTAATATGATCTATTATCTTTAGATTTTAACAGGTATTGACCTAACTCTGCATTTGCAGATATAAACCCATCACAGTCATAGTGTATAGTCTTTTTGACATATTACTGTAGACTCTTTGTTAATATATTATTTAAAATTTTGTGAGTATTTATTAAAGATATTTATCTGTCTATAGCTTTCTCCTTAGACCCTCCTTGGTTTTTGGTATCAAGACCATATTTATATCATGGAATTTGGTAGGACCCCTGTTTTTGCTCGTAAATCCATTTAATTCCAGCTAATTCCTACAAAAGAATCTAGAAGAAATTGAGGCATGCAACACGAAAACTAACCAATTAGCAGAAAGTCAAATACTTTCAAAATGTAATAACAGAAAGTAAAGAAAGGATACAGGAGAGTAATATTAAGAAATAAAATATTACTTTTAGATGGCTAGGGTCATACAAGAACATGAATTTGGGGTGGGGAAGTATTGGTGTTGGTTTTACTTTCTTTAAAAAAACCTCGCAAATGATCTGTGTAACAGAGAAAGGCAAAGCTAATATCATTGGGCTGTAGAACATAAGGAATAAAAGATATAATGCAAAAAAAATCAGGAGAAAAGTAGAGGGATTACTATCATGGAGATACACACATAGAGTTAATGAAAAGAAAGCCAAAGAAATTAATATTTCTTAATGGAATGGTGTTAAATAATTTTAATAAAAACAAAACATTTAGATGAATGTATAGGACATCCATATAGGAAATATTTTAAAAACACATACATAAAATGAATGAAAATAATGGGATGATAGTGATTACTGAAAGGGAATAGAGAGGACTGTACATATTACTTGATAGTGTGAAACCTTTATAAAAACTGACCATATGTTAGGTTATAAAAATCTCAAAGACAAATGCAGAAAAGCAGAAATATCAAGGGCATTTCTTATTAGTAAAAGTTCAATAAAATTATGTTCAAAAATAGTAGTTAAAGAAAAGATTAAATTTTTAAAATCAAAGTAGAGAAACTGAAAGCAAAGCAAAATGAAACAAAACAAAAAAACCCAACATCCAACCCCAAACACTAACTTAATGAATTTAACTAGTAGTGGATTATTTTTGAAAAAAATTAAAACATTATGTAATTTGATTATTTTTTTTAAAGAAGAAAACCAAAACAACTGGTATTTTAAAAATTTGAAAAAAACGAATTTAAAAAATGAAGATAGTTTTAAAGAGAAGTTTATCCAACTATATGTCAGTAAAACAAGCAACTGAAATGAAATGTTTGAATATATTCAACAATATTAAATGTCCAGATGAATAGAACAAGAATATAGAATATACATAGCTCAGTCTCAGAAAAAGAAAATTGTATTTCTTTTTTTTGAGAATCTACTAATATGAGACATATTTGCCTTTTGTTTTAAATTCTCTAATCTCTGGTTAGACTTAATAATTTCTTGCTTAAGAGCTCTATTTTTATCCTTAATTCTTTTATGTTTTCATTTATTTCTGGGATTTCTCTTCTGAATTATTTTGGAGATTCTTGGTTTTTTAGGAGGCTTGCACAATTTTTTAGGTGTGTTCAGCGACTTTAGGAAAGCTGTGGTTCATTTTTCTTTAGTGTGAAAATCTTGCCCACTGAATTAAATCTTTTCTTTAAATACTTGCACATTTCTCTTCAGCTTTTGTCTATCTTAATCACTCAGCTGATTTTTCCCGTGAAATCCTTGTTGAAAATTATTTGATTATTATCAAATCAAAATGTGCCACTTCCCTGCCCTTGCTGCCTATTCTCTGTTCTCTCAAATCCCCAGGGTTGGATAAGCCCTATTTCCTTCAGAGGAAACTAGTTAAGATACTGTTGCAGGGAAATTTTGATTGATCACTGTATTAGATGCTAAACTCTACCTTTACCAGTCCCACTTATTTGGGTTCTAATGTCATTTCTGCAACTGGATTTCTTCAGTTCCTATGCTGGCTCTTGGGGACTGATGTTGAAGTTGTTAGAGGAGGAGCCTTTAGATACTACTAAAAGAGATGCTCTGATAAGTTTTGGATTTATTTTCTCTACCCTTCTCTAATTCCCGCTGACTCCAATTCCCTCTATATTATAATTAATAGTAATTGGAAGTACATCCCTGGTCTCCTTCCTCTATGTTCTTGACTATAGTTCTATTCTTTTTCCTTCTCCACTTTCCTGAAACCCAAACTTCATACTCTTCCATAAATATTCCCTTTCCTTTCTCTCAAAACCATGTGTACATGTGGTTCATAGGTCTCAACTCTCCCTGGGAGAGGGAGTTCCCTTGAAATGCAGCTACTTGGTTAACAATATGCTCTGGAACATATAATAGTATATAATTGTGGCCCTAGGAAATTATAAAGGGGTTAACTCTGAAAGATGGATGCTTGCAACTGCAGTAGTCAGAAGGATCCTACAGCCTCTTGGGATGATTTCTGTGCTGTGCATACAGGGAAGGCAATAAGTGCTAGAAGCACCTGGAATGACTGACTGGTGAGATTGTCCTCAATGATTTTTTTCTATAAGAATTATCTTAATGATAGGCTGTTTTACCTTTCCTTTTTTTTGGAATTTTCTCATTTTGGGAGCTTTTTTATTTGTTTTGTTTGTTTGAGAGAGAGTTACCCCCAGCAAACCTCTCACTCCCATCGTCTTCCAGGATTCTCTCTAGGTGACTCCATGTTGCCAATGAAAAAATATGCAGAACAAGTGGCATAAAATATATTGTCATTTAAATTTATCATTAGTAAAGGAGGTAGGCAGATCATGTAGCATGAGCAAAGGACAACCAATGAATAGCCTATACTCTGTTGGTACATAAGTGATCAAGTGATCTATGCAACAGCCCCTATTATATTGGATGAAAATCCTATAGAAGACTTATGTCATTATAAAGAATCGCAGGGAATTGAAAAAGCATGACTGGGTTATGATTTGTATTACTGGAGAGAGTACCCACATCCATTAGACTGCAGATCCATTAAAGTATTTAAGTGTATATGTCTTATCTTCCCAACTAGAATTATGGGATCAGAGATTTAGGGCTGGAGGCTTAGAAGATTTCTAGTCTGATCCCCTCATTTTAGAGATGAGGAAATGGAAGCCCAGAAAGGATAAGTAACTTCCTCAAGGTTAGGCAGATAGTAAGTGGCAAAGCCTGGGATTAAAACCTAGCTCCCTGACTGTAAAGCCAACACTTTTTCCATTGTGCCATTGTTGTGTCTCAACTGGGTAGTGAGCTCCTTGAGTGCAAGCAAGACTTCTTTGCTATTCTCTTTTGTATCCTCTATACATTTTATTGCACATATGAATCACTCAATAAATTATTTCTTGAATACTGGGATCGGTTATAACCAAAATCCTTTCAAATATGTCATTACATTTTGAATCAAAAACCTACATAAACCTACATCTACTCATGTATTTCCTCTTCTCTCTCTTCTGCCTCCACACAAAAATTTTATATTTAAACATGATATATACACTACCAAGACCACAAAACTTTCCATAACCTTTCAGATCTTACTGTGGTTATAATATGAATATGCCAGTAGTTAAAATCATCGCTTTTCATTGTAGATGCTTTTAGATCCACATTTATTAAAATTGTGAGATTCAATAAAGATTTTCTATCACCTCTATTATAGTTTAGTAAGTGTCAGGGATAGCCTGTGTACATGAAATTCAGATAATATCCAAATTCTATTTTAGCCTATAATTTTAATTCTTCTCCTGTTATTAGAACTGCTAACAAAATAGAACTGAATGATTTGTTTCCTATACATTCCCTGCCTTTGGCCTCGAGAATACTTAAAGGGCCAAAAATGGGAGTGAAAAGGTGGGAAATGAGAAACAATGGGCTGGATCATCTACAAATTGAATTTTTGGGGTCTGGATGAATGTCAAAGGATTGAGATTTTACTATTTTTCAAACTTAAGATGGAAAGCCAATTCTGTCCCAAGGAAATCTGGTGTTTCTTGAATTGGTTGTTAGAAACTTTGTATCTGGACTTTCCTGATTATGCTAGAAAAACAGGACCGCAGCCTTACCACAGATGAGACTACTGAAATCAGAATCTTCAACAATATATTTAAGTCTAGCCATAGTTCAGGAATCTAGTGCCTTTTGGCTAAAATTGGCATCATTTCTTGTCTAAGAGAAAGGAAAGTAAAGGAGTTCTGTGTTTATTCATTTCTTTTCTTAATTTATCAATGATCACTTCCATAAGCATTTGAGTTTTAAATTTTTTCTCCCTCTCCTTCCCTGCCTCCCTCCTCAAGACGGTGCACAATCTGATGTAGGCTATGTATATACATTCCTATTATACGTATTTTCACATTAATGATATTGTAAGGAAGAATTAGAACCAATAGGAGGAACCACGAGAAAGAGAAAATAAAACAAAACAAAACAGAAGAAAAAAATAGCAACTAGTATGTTTCAATCTCCATTTAAACTCCACAGTTCTTTCTTTGGATGTGGATAGCATTTTCTATCATGAGACCTTTGGAGATGTCTTAGATCCTTGCATTGCTGAGAAGGGATAAGTCTATCAAAGCTAGTCATCGAATAATGTGGCTGTTGCTGTGTGCAATGTTCTCCTGGTTCTACTCACTTCAGTCAGCATCAGTTCATACAAGTCTTTCCAAGTTTTTCTGAAGTCTGCCTGCTCATCACTTCTTATAGCATGATAGTATTCCATTACATTTATATACCACAATTTGTTTAGCCATTCCCAAATTGATAAGCATTCCCTTAATTTCCAATTCTTTGCCACCACAAAAAGAGCTGCTATAAATATTTTTGTACATATGGGTCCTTTTTCCCATTTTTATGATCTCTTTGGGATACAGCCCTAGAAGTGCTATTGCTGGGTCAAAGGATATGAACATTTTTATAGCCCGTTGGGCATCGTTCCAAATTGCCCTCCAAAATGGTTGGATCATTTTACAATTCCACCAACAATGCATTAGTGTTCCAATTTTCCCACATCTTCTCCAACATTTATCATTTTCCTATTTTGTCATGTTGGCCAATCTGATAGGTGTGAGGTGGTACCTCAGAGTTGTTTTGATTTGCATTTCTCTAATCAATAGTGATTTAGAGCATTTTTTCATATGACCATACTGCCTGTTCATACCCTTTGACCATTTATGAATTGGGGAATGACTTGTATTCACATAAATTTGACTTAATTCTCTGTATATTTTAGAAAAGAGGCCCTTATTAGAGACACTGGTTGTAAACATTTTTTCCCAGTTTTCTACTTTCCTTCTAATCTTGGTTGCATTGGCTTTGTTTGCAAAAACTTTTTAATTTAATGTAATCAAAATTATTCATTTTGCATTTTGTAATGTTCTCTATCTTCTGTTTGGTCATGAATTCTTCTGTTCTCCATAAATCTGATAGGTGAACTATTCCTTGCTCTCCCAGTTTGCTTGTAGTATCAGCCTTTATATCTAAATCATGAACCCATTTTGACTTTATTTTGGTATATGGTGTGAGATTTTGGTCTATGCCTAGTTTCTGCCATATTCTTTTCCAGTTTTCCCAGCAGTTTTTGTCAAATAGTGAGTTCTTATCCCATCAGGGAAACCCTTGGAGCACTTCCCAGAGTTTTGCTGAGGCACTGGGAGACTTGGCTGCCAGAACACTGGAGTACGTGGTGGTTTTTTGAGCTAGTTTCCACTGGTTCCCCTGCCCTTACTAAGGCATTCAGGGGTCCTGGTGTTGTGTTTGCCTGCTCTACCACCTGGGTTTCAGGATCTCTTCCTGGTATGCTGAGGTGGGGCTTTCCACTAGCTTGTTGGAACACCTCCTGTTCTGTATGCTCCCCTTCCCCCAGGGCAAGAGGGGTCTTTCCCGTTAATCCCTCAAGCTACCTGGGCTACTGGACTGCTGCCCTTTCTGCTGGTTCAGCTGTTCCAGGGTTTTTTGTGGGGTGATATTTTCTGGGCTTTCAGAGATTAACAAGGGAGGTTAAAAGTGCCTTACTTTTTACTGGGCCATCTTGGCTCCTAGAAGTGGAAATTCCCCTCATTTCTTAATACATGCCAAGAGAATGGGCTTCATCCAGTCAAGGACAGTTTTTTCTTGTCTTTGTGGCCCTTCATAGTAGGTCTGTTTGACTTGATCTGAATTAATATCTTATATTAGCACAGTGAGGCATGACTAGTGACATTTTCTAGGACATACTATAGTGCCTAATTCCTGATACTTCAGTAATTATTGTATTTTTAGCTAATAGCACCATATAAATTTAAAGAAAAAATAATGTGCACTAATCCATTTAATGTTAACTGTCATAATTATGCCCCTTTTACCTCATGAATTTTATATTTTCCCTGATGCTCAGTTCAGAGGAAGCACGGTGTAGTGATAAGAAGACTTAACTGGACTTAACAGGAAGAAACTTGGGTTCCTGTCCTTGAACACTTAACTAGCAAACTAGTTTGCAGAATTCTTCGCTTGCAACGTGCGGTAGTCTGGAGAGAATCCTAGGACATTGATACGGTGGGAAGTTTCCTGAGGGTAGCTCTCCCTCAACCACACAAAATAATAAAAGCAAAACACCTCCCAGATTCAGAAAGGGCAAGTGCCTTTAAGCTTCAATTTCTTCATCTGTTAAACAGGAATAAAACCATGGACTTATCAGATCTTAGAGCTTAGCTAAAGCATACCTGAAGAGCATTCCCCTTTAGTACATTCTCAAAAAGTGGCTTATCTGTTCTTCTCTTGTAGACTCCAGTGATGGGGAGCTCTCTAACTCAAAAAGTATACCAGACCACTTTTATACAGCTCTAATCTTTAGGAAAATTTTCCTTACATATAGCCAAAATCAGCCTCTCTAAATCTCCTATCCACTGCTCTGAATTCCTGAAGGAATAGTTCTAGCCCCATACCTGGGTATGTCAACTTCTACTGGTTTAAGTCAGGGTAAAAATTAAAGTTGACTTTTGATCAAAGGTAATGAATACCTGCACTATTTGCTCAGAGTTGTGGTGAGGAAATCACTTTGTAAACATTAAAGTGTCATAGAAATGTCATTATCATTATTATTACAAATTTAATAATGTATTTTATAAAAATGAATTTATTTTAATAATTTCAACTTTATGCAGTAAGACTGTGAAATATGGAAAGGAAACTGAACTTTAAGTTAAATGAGACATATTCAAATCTCACCTCTAATACTTATTAACCATATGACCGTAGATGAGCCATTTAATCTGAGACTCACTTCTGTTGCCTGTAAAATTATATCTGTAGTGCATACATCATAGGGTTGTTGTGAGGGCAAAATTAGGTAATGTGTATAAAGTACTTTGTAAACCTTAAAACATCATTTGAGTAACAGCCATGCTTATTATCATATATAATAAATATTTGTTAAATGAATGGATGACAGTGGTTTTTCTCTTTAGCTTCAGCCTCTATAATCTTTTATTCTCATCTCACTTAAAGATATTCTAGTATTATAGTGGACAAATGAAGAAGGATATCTTACTACTGGTGGAGAATCTTAAATTCCTTCTTGAGGACAAGTACTTCTTCCTGTGTCTTTTACTACTGAGGATAGTCCCACATAGTTTAACAAAGGATCAGTGGTCATGGTGGAATGCTTATACTCAGGACTGGAGTGTACATTTCTTCTATTATCAAGACAATTGGATGATTGAGAACAGCACTCTGGAAAGAAGCCAGGTATGTGTCTGAATCACCAGCCACCAGGCTGCGAGAGTCATTAGAATTGCTCATGAGCAAGCAAATGCTCTGGCTTGTTTCCACAAAGCAATTGGAGTCTCTGGGAGCCCTGAGAGACGTGGCTTGGTCGAAAGTCTTCTTTTCCTTTTCCAGTATCCAAGCTGTCTTTTCCTCAATGGAAACGTTAAACACACAGCACGTCTCTGCATGGGACACCCCCCTTCAGATGGTAAGCCTTTCGAGGTACCCATGACCAGCTCCACATGAGACAACCTCAAAGGGTTCAGAGATTGTAGTGTTAACAGGCCACACACAGTTTCATGTGCTTGTAGAGAATCTTCTGTTGGTAAGAATTGGTGTAGGCAATTTTAAAATTAGGCAGAGACTAACAGATTCCTCTGGCTCAGCTGCAGTAACCACAGATGTATGAACCCATAGAAAAGAGTTTTGCAGTCTAGATGTTTCAATAGAACAGACTCAGCTTAAGTGTGAGGATGAAAATGGTTCTTTTGTTTGTAAACTGTGAAAGGCTGGGTGGTGCAAATGCTTGTAAATAGTTGCTGAAAATATCAGGGATACAGAAAATAGCTGGCTTTGGACAAATATATTTGCTTTTGTTATTTTTCTTTAGAAAATCTGAATGCTCTTTTTTTCCCCTTTATTATCTAATGTTAAAAAAGAGGCATCATCTGTTTTATTTGATGGCCTACATTCATAAAGTTTCATCAGTGTCTTGTTGGCCAGATCTCCTTACTCCTGCATTCTTACCCTAAGTCAAAATGAATAAATGAATCACTATTTCATTATTGTGCCTGTAATAAACATTCATTTTTCAATATAGGATTATAAGTTGGCTGCTCTCAGTCCCAAATGTTCTTAAGAAGAATCTACTGTTGTCTCGCAAGAATATCAATAAGATTAAGTCCCTCAGACCCTGATGGAACTTGAGTGGACCAAGCCTAACCCCAGTTTTTTTTGCTGCCTGCCTTATTAGTCATCTCAAAAGTGATTTTCCAACCGTATCTTTTTTCAGCTAATATTTATATAACACTTTAAGGTTTACAAAATGCTTTACAAATATTATCTCACTTTATCCACGCCAGAATCCTGGGATGTAGGTGCTACTATCATCCCCATTTTACAAAGGGGAAACCAAGGAGAATAGAAGTTAAGAGACTTTCCTAGAGTCACAAAGCTAGTAAGTGTCTGAGGCTGGACTTTGTGACTCTGGGTCCAGTACTCTATCTATTGCACCGGCAAGCTGCCTCAGAGTTATTTCTGTAACTCTTCTATGTCTCTGGGCAAAAATGTCACCCGGGCTCATGAAGAGCCATACGTAATTTTCTAATGGCCTAGAGTGCCCATACCATCCAGAAAAATAAACAACACACACACACACACACACAGACATATTCTCAGAATATTTGGTTTTCCAAACTTTAGAAATAAAAGTAGTTGCTTTGAAGTATTGGGACCCTCTCTAGTCTGCCAGCATAATGATTAGTGCCTCTGAGGTTGCTCTTTCAGTGGCTCTTAAATTAAGAACCTGGAGGATCCTTCACGGAGGAAGACGTAGACAAGAGGATTGGATTTCCTGAGGTCCCACAGTTTGTACACTGCAGAGCCAAGCAGTGAAGCCAGGCTCTGCGACTCTCATGCTAGCTTTGCTTCTCTTTCGTGGCTACCTCTGAGATTAAAAACTGAACTCTTAGCACTTCTTTTCCTACTTGACAATGGATCAGTCACCCCCTTCTCTGTTATGTTGATTTTGACCTTTAGGAAAATGTTCTCTTGCCATAAAAATACTGGATCTTTCTGATTTGTTCCTTGTATGCAAGTGCAAAAGATGTGGAGCCCTTCAGACATGTGAAAATGAGTTTTTCTTGCCATGCCAGCTCAGAGTAAGAGAGAGGAGCAGAACTGAGCTATGTTTCCTCCCATTTACTTGGTAGGAAGAAAGCAGTATGTAACAAATAAAGCATTTCTTGACCAGCTTTTGCTAGGTCTGCTAGCTTCTTAAGTTTTTCCCTAGATACCAGACCAGAATGTCAGCAATCTCAATGCCCACATATAGTCCTGAATCACCCAAGGTATAGTCCTGATTATTATAGAAATGGAGCTTTAGAACTAGAAGGAATCTTAGAGATCATGTAGTCCAACTTATCATTTTATAGAGAAGGAAACACACACAAGTTAAGTGACCTGTCTAAGGTCACACAGATAGCAAGTAGCTGAGACAAAATCCTACAAAACCAAGCTCTCTGGCTTCAAATTAAATGCCTTTTGTGCTAGACCATACTGCCTTTAGTCTATTGAGGAAAGGAAGGGCACCTTTCTTATCTTCCACAAATATGTAGACTCAAATCAAGTGGATATGTTTACCTTCATGATAAACACAAATTGTGAAGTAGAGACAATTTGTCCTTTCTTCTCTTCCCTCCCTTTTCTGTCCCTCTCTTGCCAAGAGCTGGACCCTGACCCAAGGGCTTGTTGCTCTCATACTATTTCTTTTCTGCTCAGTGCTTTCCATTTTAGTCTGTGCTCTTGTTTTAATTTAACCCTTTTGCCCATTCTTATGATCATCAAATACGGCCATAGAAAGTGAACAGAATTTATCATGTCCCTAAGCTGAAGTGACTTTGTGAACCTTTAGCATCAGTTCCAGGAAGCTTCTAATTTGGGTCCTAGTATACAGACCAGGGCACAGCAGAAACTTTCCAAGAATATTAACCAGTGTTGGACAGGGATTGAGTTTGTTAGGAAAAGAAAGTTAGGTCATATAGAGGTCATCGGAAAAGGAAACAAAAATAGGGGAAGAATTTTGGCTGCAGGACTTTTCTTAAGAATACTTTAAGGTCGTCACAAAGTGCTCATTGCCCTTTAATAATGCTTCCCTCCAAACTGGGATGCAGAAGAGAGATCTGAGATTCTTGTTCACCCCCCCCCCATCACCACCCTCAGAACCTGGTGCCAACCCAGCCTGGGGTCTGCTTCTTTATGCCATTATGTATGATATCACATCCTCCTCTGTTCCTCCTTCCATAGATCAAAGAATGTGCCAATGATCCCTGCCTTCATGGGCCACTGGGAGATATATACACACACACACACACACACATACACATATACATATATGCACGCATATGTACATATGTGGGTATATGTGTATATATGCAGAGAGAGATGGGTATGTGTGTGTATGTGCATGTGTGTGTTTTACTGGGGACTCTATACTCATCTGATGTGTAGTAGGGGAAGGAGCCTTCAATTTCTGTGGATGAGAGGGGAAAAAAGAACCTGCTGAGAAGACAGTAATTTTTATGGTTTCATGGCACTGGAGAAAAAATGTTGTGACTTTAAAAATATGCTTCCCTACCATGTCTGCTAATAATGTAAATAACACCGTTTTATATTTCTCTAGTTTTAAGTCTTTATCTCCTGCTAAAATACAAATACTCCAAGGAGAAGGATGGTACATTAAGCATTATCCATTTTTTACACCTATAATTGAAGGAAAGCTAGGTGGTGCAGTGGATACAATGCTAGCCTCAGAGTCAGAAGGAACTGAGTTCAAATTTGACCTCAGACACTAGATGTGTGACCCTGGGCAAGTCACTTAACCTCTGATTGCCTCACTTTCCTCAGTATAAAATGAGGATAACAGCACCTACCTCATAGCATTTTTTTGAGAATGAAATGAGATATTTCTAAAAAAGCACTAGTGCAATACCTGGCATAGATGCTGTACAAATGCTTATTCTCTTTCCCCTCCTTTGAAAATTTAGCTTTTTCCTTTATTTTATGTCCAGCTATTTTAATAGCTATCTTTCTATTTTAGAAGGATAAGTTGGAAATCTGACCAATCTATTTGTGAAACACACCAATAGCTTAAACTGACTGGATCACATAGTCGTAGTCTTAGCCTAACTGCCCATATGAAGGCAACATGTACCTTAGGAGAAATAATTCTCAGTTCTGAACAGGCAATGCATTAATGCTTCAAAAGACCTGTAATTTTTAAAACTGTGGTTGCCGTTATGCATCAGTGCAGAATGCCACCCCTTCAGGCCTTCAAAAAGTCTTCATGAGTTGTCACAGCCAATTTTCTTCTTTAATCATCTGAACATCTTCCTCCTGGTGCTGACCTCCAAACTTGCCAAGCTGATCCTCACATGACAGTCTGTGTCGGGCTCATACTTTAAGCCTCATTGTGGTAGCTTTGGTCAAAATTTGTCCTCCACTAGCAAAGGAAACTTTTATGTTGACATGGGTTTGGAGTAAGATTTTAGAGGTATACAAAGCAAACTATAAAGTGTTAGTAGTAGATAAAATTTTTTTAAAAATATATAAATTTTTCTTGATCTTGTTGGCTCAAAATATTAAGAATACTTGATCTTTTAATAGATCCTTTCCATAAAGTTAAGGGAATGTGTTTTTGTGATATTATAGTATATTATGATACTATACCAGCAGCAAGGTGGTGTAGATTGCCAGGCTTAGAGTAAGACTTGTCTTCCTGAGTTCAAATCTGATCTCAAACACTTACTAGCTGTGTGACCTGGTGTGACCACTTAATCCTGTATGTCTCAGTTTCTTCATCTATAAAATGAACTGGAGAAAGAAATGGCAAAACACTGCAGTTTCTTTTCCAAGAAAACCTCAAACGGGGGGTTACAAAGACTCAGACATGACTGAAAATGACTGGACAACAAATGTATAAGTACTGCAGTTAAACACAAAATTAATGTAATAGCTAAGAATGGAATTTTTCCTTATAAATTTTTTTTTTATTCTGCACCTAAGCCTACTAACTCAAGGACAGGATATAAATTCTACTGATGATGAATTAGTTTCACATGAGTGTTGAGACCTTTCCTACCTAACTGTGGCTCCATTGTCAAGTTAATCTGGTCTGTTTTGGTATACAAAATATTTCCATTAATGGTTGGAGGATGTTTGAAACCAAAAAATCTGTTTCTTGGCAGGAATTTGGACTTGGAATCTAACTCTTGATTTTTGCTCTTTGGTCTGGTAAGGACTGACAAGTTACACCTTGATGATTTATCTTCCTTGGCTGACATTTAAAAAAAAATACCTTAGTGTTATCCTTAGAGTCGATGCTGTACTTCATATTTCCTTTAGTTACTGTTGAATGTTACCTTTTCCTTTATTTCATATCAGAAGAACAATGCCAAGAAATCCGTTTGGAAGGAAATCTAAGTCATAATTAAACTTTTCCTACTGTGTGAAGGGTAGAACAAAGATATAACTTTAGGTTTCATTTCTTTTCTTTTCTTTCTTTTCCTTCCTTCCTTCCTTCCTTCCTTCCTTCCTTCCTTCCTTCCTTCCTTCCTTCCTTCTTTTCTTTCTTTCTTCTTTCTTTCTTTCTCTCTCTGTCTCCCTCCCTCTCTCTTTCTCTTTCTTCCTTTCTTCCTTACTCTTTCTTTCTTTCTTTCTTTCTTTCTTTCTTTCTTTCTTTCTTTCTTTCTTTCTTTCTTTCTTTCTTTCTTTCTTCCTTCCTTCCTTCCTTCCTTCCTCTCTCCCTCTCTCTCTCTCTCTCTCTCTCTCTCTCTCTCTCTCTCTCTCTCTCTCTCCCCCTCCCTCCCTCCTTCTCTCTCTCTTTCCTTCTTTCTCTCTGTTTCTTTGTATCTTTCATGAATGTAGAATGATACCTTATTTCAGGTTTCACCAAAACATACTATATAAGAACAGTGCAATATGCAAAAGTTTCTTTGATTCTTAAAAAAAGCCTACACTTTCCTGAGGTGGTATGAATTAAAAAAATCTAAACACGTCTTTATACTTCCTTTACATTCCTTTGTGAAGGGCTGCACATTTTGTTTTTGTGCCTCCACTTATACTTTCAGTCCTAACCTTTTGCCATCTCTTCTGCAAATAATTTTTCTAATATACTATTTCTTTTTTTCTTTTTTAATCTTTTTTTCTTTTAGACTCAAATACTAAAACAAATACACAATAAGAAAAGAAAAAGTAAACATTGTAAACTTAAGTATTGAAACTTAAATACAAAATAAGAAAAGAAAAAAATGTTAAGTGCACAGCAGAAAGTAAAAGAGGGTTTAAAATATATAGCAATACATTTGCATTTCAAGAAAGCCTATGTAATAAACACTATGCATTGTGTTGAGAGCTGCCCATGTTTTCTTTGCTTCCTTGTAAGTTTTCTTTTGTTCTCTACTGTACACTTTTTACTAAGTTCTTTCTTCCCTCTTTCTCCCCATTCCCCACTGCCAGAAGACTGCAGTTAAGTGTGGATATATTTATATATATATAATATATATATATATTATATATATATGTAATATATCATATATATTATGTATACACACACACACACATACATATATAAACATATACTTTCCCTAACAAATTCTACTCTTGATCTTTGTGTGTATCTCTTATTCCCCATCCTTCCTGACTCCTCTACTTCTACCTGCTATCTTGCCCTCCTATTACTTAAGCTATCCCCCTCCCCTCCAAGGATCCCTCCCTTATCTTCCCATTCCCATTAATCTCAACACCCTTCTATATCTCCCTTTAACCTATTTCCTCACATTCCCCTCTAGAGATCCATCTCTTGTCCTCTCCCCCCTCCCTATCCCCTTAGCATTGTATTTCTTTCTGACTTGAGAAGACTTTTATACTCTTCTAGATATATATGTATTGTTCCCTCTTGAACCCATTCCTGATGAAAATAGGTGTCCAGAACTAATAGCCCTCCTCCACTATCTAATTCTTCTGTGTTGGTTCTTGCTCTCACACCTCATTTGTAGAATATAATTACTCTTTTTAGCTGTTCCTAAATTGTATTACTTTTTAAAGTCATATCATACTCATTTCAACCCCAGTCTTTCTTATGAATTACCCAATTACTAATAACAATCTTAGTCATATGTTTTACATTTTACGTATATAAAAGGTAAACAGCCTGTCCTTATTGAGTCCTTTGTAATTCTTTGGTATGTACCTTATATTTCTCTTGGCTCAAGTCTTCTATTAAGTTCAAGTTTTTTTTTAAACAAAATCCTGAAAGTTTGATAATTCATTAAATATCCATTTTTTTTTCATTCAGGATTATGCTTTGCTTTGCTGGGTATGATATTTTCAGCCAGAACCCCAAATCTTTTGTTCTTTGATATATTGTGTTCCAAGATCTATGGTCTTTTAGTGTCTCTAAGGTCCTTTCTTGAGCTAAACTGCCAAGCACTAAAACTTTATGTCAAAGAGCACAACTCTTTGTTGCTCCTGGGCTGGCCATGTGGGTCAAATGCCAAATATAGCCATGCCTAAAACACTAACTTATGGAGAAGTCACCCAAGGAAGATACTCACATGGTGGTCAGAAGAAACACTACATGGACACATTCAATGTGTCTCTGAAGAACTTTGGAACTGATTGCATGACATGGGAGACATGGCAAAGGACCGCCCAACATGGTGTGCTCTTATCAAAGAAGGTGTTGTGTTCTATGAGCAAAGCAGAGTTGCAGTAGCTCGAAAGAAATGTGAGATGCACAAATTTAGAGACATCTCCACACCAAATGTTCACATGGACTATTTGTGCCCAAAAATGGTGGAAGAGCATTCTGAGTTCTCATTGGCCTGATCAGCCACAGTCGGACACACTGTAACCTGACTGTAACATTGTGATGTTATTTTGTTCCTCGGAGAACTTTGAGGATGAAGGACAATAATCAACAATCAACCAAAGTCCCGCCCTCTTCAGGAAGCATTTTCTTAATGTCTAGTGCCTTCTTCTGTTGATTATTTCAAACTTATCCTGTATATAGCTTGTTTGTGTTTGATTGTTTGCATGTTTCTACCCCATTAGACTGTGAGCAACTTGAGAACAAGACTATTTTGCCTTTTTTTATATCCCCCAGTACTTATCACAATGCCTGCCGTACGGTAGGTGCTTAATAATGTTTATTGACTGACTGACTGAAAATCTTTTCTCACTCCAATCCATCTTCCAAACAGCTGCCAAAGAGATTTACTTAAAGGTAATATCTGACCATGGCATTCCCCTAATGAACTCCAGTGACTCCCTGTTTCCTCTAGGATCAAATCTAGTTCCTCCTGCTTGGCATTTAAAGCTTTTTGCAACCTGGCCCAACCTACTCTGCCAATCTTATTGCACATTGCTAACCTTCTTGTGCTCTACAATATGGTCAAACTAGCCTTCTTGGTGTTAGTAATATGTGACCCAACATCATCCTGCAGACTACTCTAGCTCTCTTCGTTGCTCTGTGGCTCACATATATTTTTGATTCTTTGCAGAGACTCTAGAGGCATCATGCAGTAATAGAACACTAAATTTGGAGTCAGAAAACCTAGATTTGATTCTTTGTTCAGCTATACAAGGGCTCTTCCAGCTGATATCCTAATAGATTGTGGTTACCCGAGATTCATATCTGATGGGTTTTTCTCTGAAGATAATTCCTAACATGTACCTGTCATTGTGCTAGATGTTGTGGATACCAAGGTAAAAACAGAAGTTTGCATTCTTTGGGGGGGGGCAGAGAGAGGAGGGAACAATTATGAACACAGGTAAGTAAATACTAAATTTATGAAAAGTGAATACAAACTAATTTCTGGGCTGTGGGAAGGAGAATCATTATAGGCCTCCTGTATAAGGTGACTCAAAGTAAATCTTGAGAACGTTAGAAATTCTACAAGGTAGAGGCAAGGAGAGAGTGCAATGAAGAAAACTGTTCAAAGGCATCGGGATGGGAGATAGAAGGTCTTGGGCAGGGATAAATAAGTGGGGTGGTTTGGCTGCTATGTAGAATGCTCAAAGGGAATGATTGTGTTATTAACCTAGAAAGGTAAGTGGGAAGCAGGTTATAAAAGGCTTCCAAGGCCAAACAGTAGAGTTTGTATATAATTATACAGTCAGCAGGTTGCCAAGGGAATTTTTTCATCAGAAGACTGATGTGGCCAGACTTGTGTTTTAGCAAAATCACTTTGGCAGCTATGTGGAGAATAGATTGGAGTATGGAAGAGACTGGAGTTAGGGGAATCAATTAGTAGGCTTTTAAAATAGGTCAGGCAAAAGGTCATGAGAATCTGAACCAGATAGGTAGTTTGTGTGAGTAGCGATGAATTCAAGATATATTCTTGGAGAGCAAGATGACAAGATGTGGCAGCTGTTTCATTGCAGGGTGTGGGGCAGAGTGAAGGAAAAGTAAGACACCAGGATGATCCAAAGATTATGAATCTGGACAGCTAGAATGGCAGTGCCCATGACAAGAAATAAGGAAACTTAGAGGAAGAATAGTTTATGGGGAAATATGAGTTCTGTTTTGGATATCTTGAGTCTGAGATACTGATGGGTTACAGTAGTAGAACTACAGTAGTAGTTGTCCTGTAGACAGTTGGCTGTATAGGACTAGAGACCAAGAGAAAGATTAAGGCTGAATGGAAAAACTTGGGAGTCATCTATATAGAGATCATACTTGCTTTCATGAGAGCTGATGAGAATAGCAACATAGAGTCTAAAGGGAAAAGAGAAAAGAGCTGATGCTAGAACAATTTCTGAAATACAGCTTAGCCTGTGTTCATTCTACCTTTCACTCCTGGGTCCAGATCATTGCTCATTAGTACTGCCTATTTTGCACAGGTTAAAGCTTCTTAATAAATGGTGATGTAATCAACCTCTTTGTTTTTCTTCACTTTTTTTTTGTCAACAACTTGTTAAAACTGCTTAGTTTGAAGCTGTTAGAAACACACTCAGTGCTCTCACTTTCATCCTTTTTAAAATTTAGCATTTATTTTCACCATTTATGTAACTGGTTAATGATTTGACAGCTATTTATTAAATGAATCGTATCAGCAACCAGTCATTTTGTATCTGCTAAGATAGAATCAGTTCCATTTTTTGTAATTTTTACTGTTCCCAACATCCTGTACCTTCTGACTCTTCTTAAACTCTCCTCTAATATACAGTCATGAGACTTCTAAGTAATCTATAAGTCTTTGGTCTCTTTCATTTCTTGATCACAAATCACTTTTTCCAACATATTTTCCATCTTCTCCCTTACCCTTCACAATTAAGTCTTGAAGTATTAAATGTTGACTTAGTCTGAAAGATCTTTTCAGGTTCTTCATAGAACTTCATTCTCTGCAACTGATGTTGGCATACCAGAAGCAATTATTTTCATGGTGGTCTGCTTGCTTAGCTGATAATGATCATCACGAAGTATGTTGATGAAGTATCTTATTAGCTGATGGTTTTATTGCCTTTGGGCAAGTCTGCCAACTCCTTTGTTTGTGACTCTGGAAGGAATATCTGAGCAATTCCTCCACTTAGCTGCAACTTACTTACATTTTCTGGTTTCATCTGTAGAGAATATGGTTCAGTTACCACATTAGCAAGTCAGTTCAATTGTTGGAGAAAGATTTATGAGCAACAATATCTAAACAAGTGTTTTGTAGATGGTTTAAGAACTGTGTGATTCTTAACATCCTCTTCCCTGATTTTTTGTCACTCTAACCCTGTTACTGTTGATGCAGAAGGGAAAGTGTACAGGCCTGGTGATTGTTCTGTATTTTACCTGCTTCCTGGGTCACCATGGCAGTACAATTTCATCACCTGTTAGCCAGATTTCTGATAATGAACCCCTCTGTACTAAGCTAAGCTGGAGCTCATAGCAAACCTATTATATATGCAAATGAAGCCTTTGCTGTTTGATAGAATTTGTCAGTTTCTGCTCTCCTGGCAAAGTTTTCAAAAGTCCAGAGTCGTTTACAGACCATGAGACAGCTTTGGATTAGGACTTCCTATGAAAATGTTTTATTGAGCAACAAGTTTAATAAGAATTAACAGTCTATGCAGGACAGTCCAAAAAAGCTAATGTAAACTTAGGCTGCATTAAGAGATTCCTGGTTTCTCTGTCACATCTGGTATAGTGCTCAGTTTTCCATGCCACATTTTAGGAAGCACATTGATATGCTGGAGATTATCCAGAGGATGTTGACCAGTATGGTGACAGGCCTTGAGATCATGTTACATGAGTATCAATGGAAGGAACTGGGAATGTGGATCCTAAAGAAGAAGCAGCTTAAGAGGATATGATGGATATCTTCAAATATTTAAAGGGCTATCACATGGAACTGGGATCAAACTTGTTTTGCTTAGCCCCAGAGGGCAAAAGTAGAAGCAAAGGGAAGAATTTGCTAAGCAGCAGATTTAAGCTTGATATTAGGAAAAACTTTTTAACTTTCAGAGCCTCCCAAAGTAAAATGGGCTGCCTTAGGAGATAATAAGTTTACAGTCACCAAAAATTGTCAAGCAAAAATTGGATATCCTTTGTTTGGTATGTTTTTGAGGAAATTATAGTTTGGTTATAGGTTAAACCTTTGAAGTCTCTCCATACATTGAGAATCTGTTACTCTGAGTGCTAAATATCTCTAGTAATATATTAAATTTTAAAAAAGAAAGATTCCTTTCTGGTCCATACCACATTTACCTGGGTAGAGGATGGAAGATATGTTGTTTTGAGGATTGCATTTTCCCTATATTTTTCTTGCAATATTCCAGGGGGGTGGCCTACGAACTGTTGTTTGTGATCTTGTGTTTAATAATGACATATAGAATATAGAATTCCCAGGGCACAGAGAGGGAAAACTCTACTGAATTATCTAAGCTCAGGGAAATTTGCCCAAGCTGTTATAGGCAGATTATTGTATTTGCCAATGTATGTGGACATTTCTGGCATCTGTGGAAATTTTATAGAACTGTGTACCTAGGTATGCATACAAAGTGAGGTTACTTTAGTGTAAGAATAAATTGGACAAAGGCACAAAATTTATTGGATCAGTCATTAAAATTTATATGATACATTTCTTGGAGAAGATGTAGGTGAAATGTCATATATTTCTGAAAATATTTGAAGGGTTATAGCACTGAAGAAAGAATAGACTTGCTTTGCTTGTACCCAGAGAGAAGAACTACAAGCAGTGAGTTGGACCTGCAAAGACTGAAATGAGGTGGCAAGAAGCTTCCTGGAAATTAGAAAAATCCAGAAGTGGAGTGGGATGCCTTGGGAGGTGGTTCCTTACTGGAAGTCACCAAGTAATGACTGATTAGTCATTTATCAGATATATTGTAGAGGATATTTTTGTTTAGGTAAGGGTTGTACTAGATAGTCTCTGAGGTTTCTTATAAGATTCTGTGAATGCTTCTCACTACCTTTCCTTTAATAATATTAACACATTGAGACAAAAAAACCCCCATAAAGTACAAAGACATCTACTACAAATTCACCACTTGTGACCAGTGATACATGCCTCCCCTTCTGTGATCTAAGAATATTACATTAATCTTGCTCCTGGGGCATCTATGTGAAAGATCATAGCATTTTCTCTTCATTTAACAGCAATGCCACAGTATTAAATAGAGATGCATTTGGTGGCTTTTGTTTCTTCTTAAAGTTGAGCTTAAGCCTTTGATTTTGTTTCTTTGAATTTGTTGTTCTTTATAGTGTTAACTTCTAGCTATATTTATATTAAATGGATACCCAGTTTGAGGACTACATACTCTTGACACACATTAATCTCACAAATTTATGAATGCCAAGGCATGAAGCAAAATGAAAACAACTGGGAGAATGTTGAAGGGGAATAATTGGACGGTGTCCAGATGTGCATGTGTAAAACATCACCCCTTGACTCCTCCCCCATATCCTGTCTGAAGAAAGGAATTTTTTTCAAAAATAAACTGGGGTTATTTAAAAGAAGTTGTGGTGTCTGTCGGACTGAAACCTAATAGGCAAAGCCAGGCCAGTCATAATTATGTACATTCTTTCTTTCTTTGTTTCTTAATTAACTCATTTAGTATTGGAGAATTAAATTGCTTTACTGCTATTTTCTGCAACTGTTGACACAATTCTTTGTTCATTCTATATGAAAATAATATGTAAGTGTGCTAAAGAATTAATGTAGATTTCTTTGAATTGTTGGCTGGCATATGCTGTAAGTGGTGGGCACCCAATTTAATAATTGTCTAGAATTATGCAGTCTTAGTTCTCTAAGACAGGAAGTGAAGTCTGAATAAGGGTAAAGGGAAAGGTGAGAACATTTACACATTTTTAGTCACTCAAGCAGAAAGTGGAGTGTGAAGTAAAAAGAAAGATCCTTGCTGAATATACTGACCTCTCTACAGAAAGGAGAAAATGCATCTAATTATAGTCTCTTATATGTATAAAATCAAATTAATGTCTAGCGTGGCTGAGCTTTGTGCAAACAGGGATCGGTATTACTCTGAACAAATGCTATTTATAGTAGCTCCTTAAGTAGCATGTAGTAGGTCATAGTCCAACTGTAATGTATACATATATACATGTGTGTACATACTTGTGTATGTATGTGTATGTGTGTTTATGTATGTATGTGTGTGTGTGTGTGTGTGTGTGTGTATGTATCCCTGAAACAAGATTATTCTATCTAGGAAATAGAAGTTGCACTTCTAAAATTGGAATACCTCCTCCACCCATACACCCTGGACTTGCTTTCACCCTGGACTTGAAGGAGATAGAAGATGCCAATAAATTGTAATGAACTGAAATCATTAAAGTAGAAAGCAAAAAGCAACTTGATCCCCTTCCTTTTTCTTTACTTCCATTGGCCTCTAAAGACTTTCCTTTTGAATTGGAATTTCATGCTGAGACTAATTAGGCACATGGATCAGGAACTGAATTTCTGACTTCATTCAGAGAAGGTTAAACTTGGGTACAGAAATTTTGGATCCCAAAACTTTGAATCAAATTTTAGTAAGATTGGGAATTCTGTCCTAATTAATGTCCCTTTTTCTTTGAGTTACTCATTAGAGGCACTCCATTTTAAGAAAAAGAGAATATTGCATACAAAATGGATGAGTATTGATTAGGACCAAATAACAGGCATCTTTGACATGATCTTGAATGATGTGACCCTGGCATATCAGATGTGCCCCAAATTACCTGTTTACTGTGTCTGTGACTTTGGATACCATGACCCCTTTTAGATCAATAGGAAATATCTCTCCCTCACTCTGATGTTCTTGGGCAATGCTTGGCTGTTTCTGCCCCATATGTAAGCTATGATCATGACTGCCCACTTTCTTAATGGGGAAATAAATTTCTCCCTTAGTTAATTAAAAAAAAACCAACCTTTTCAATTTTAGAAGTTCAACTTCTCTTTCCTAGATAGAATGACAGTTGTATCAGATTTGTTTTTAACCATGAGTGCCTCTTTTTTATTATACAAGAAAATCATTACAATCATCTGTAAGAATTAAATAGATCCAGTTTTTATCTCAATAAGCAGAAACTTAATTTTGCTGCCTGTTTTTAATATAGTTCCTATTGTGTTTCTTTTACAACTGAATAAGAGCTATTTTAGACAAATACAAGGACATTTCACTATATATCTTAATTGTATGCTCTAATTTTCTGTTATGGGGAGAATTCACCATAATGATGTAGTTATGGCAACTGATGAGGTGAGGTAGTATATAACAACTCCATGTCATCATTAAACTGTGAAGATGTAGGTTGAATTGCAAGCTTTTAATAAATTATTATTACATGCTTGAGTCATTCTTATCCTTCTATTAAACATCAAAGAACAGACCATGATAGGCTAACTTTATTTCCTTTATTAATAGGGTTATTCAACTGGTAGAGTAATGAGGAATTACTGTAGGTGTTGTTTACCTAGATTTCAGCAAAGCAGTTGACATTTTCTCTCATGAATAAGATAAAGAGCAGAAGGTTAGATAATAGCAAAGTTTAGTGGATTCAGCTAGTTAATTGGCTGGACCTCAAAAGTAGAGGTTAATGATTCCCTGTCATCTTGAAAGTCTTTAGTAAAATGCCTAAGAGAACCATATACCATTTAACTTTTTTTTAAGCAATAGTGTGGATGAATACATAGAGGACATGGCTGTCGAAGATAGGAGGGATTGCTAAGCCACTGAATGGCAATCACCTCCTGTAGATCTCCACCTGGAATATCCCATAGTATCACAAACTCAGGATGTCCAAAACAGGACTCATTCTACCCCCTCCCCAACCCATACCTCCAAATTTCTAATTTCTCTTGATGGCAATACTGTTTTTCCCATCATGCAGATACTTAATCTTGAAGTCTTATTTGACTCTTCACATTCCCTTTCCCCCTATATTAAATCAGTTTACAATTCTTGTCAATTGTATCTCTATAAAATCTCTCATTTCCATCTCCTTTTTTCTACTCATATGGGCTTTTTGTAAGAACTAGTAACATTGGGAGGAAGTTGCAAGGATGTAAATTTCAACCTGATAGAATTAACAACTGAAAATATTCAAAAGTGTTACCTGAGAAGTACTGGATTCTATTTACTGGATGTCTTCAAGCAAAGCTGTATGTTCATTTGTAGCTGTAGAAGGGATTGTTGTACTTATCCTAATTGATCTATATAGCTTCTCAGGCTCTTTCAACTCTTAATTTCTGTAAAATGATCATTATCACAATCTACGAGCATGAAATGTCATGATGTAGAGTTAGAGCAGTACTCCATCTGCTTAAATATCAAAAATGCTGATGATCTGTTTTTAGACCTTATTCTTATAGAGTGATAAAATTCACTCAGACTTTTTTGAATTAGAGATTAATTTTCAAGGAAAGAATTTTTTTCTAGTAGTTGAAGAAGAGATGAGCAACTTTTGCAGAGCAGAGATCTGCTTAATATTTGACCATGTTGCTAACATCTTGCAAATTTTCCTTCCTTTGTTTCTTTTTTCGTTCCTTCCTCCCTTCCTTTTTCCCTTTCTTCCTTTCTTCCTCAAACACTAATTTTATTTAATTAAGGATTTAAAAAATTAAAATGTGATATGATTGTGCTGGATGAAAGAATTAGAAAATAAATTAGAGGTGTATATAAAATATGTGGATTAATTAACACATTCATACAAGAGGAACAAAACCTTACCCAAGTAATAGATTTCTTAAAAATTAGACTGGACCATGCAGAAGTTAATGATTCTTTGAGACAGCAAAGAAAAACATTAAAACAATATCAAAAGACTTAAAATAGGAGAAAATGTGAGGTATATCATATTAAAAAACTAAAGTGAAAAATAGATCAAAGAGAGATAATTTGACAATCATTGGTCTATGTTAAAGCCATGGCCAAAACAAAACAAAGTAAAAATAGACTGGGACATCATATTTCAAGAAATTGTAAAATATAAGTTCCCAGGTTTCTTAGAACCAGAGGTTAAAGTGAAAATAAAAAGAACCAACTTGTTATCTCTTGAAAGAAACCCCAAAATGAAAATTCCTGTAAACATCACAACCAAAATTCTGGAGCTTCCAGATCAAAGAAAAAAAAATATCACCAACATCCAGAAAGCTAGAGTTTAAGGACCACAGGATCAGGATCACACAAGATTTAATGACTACCAATCTAATGAAACAGAGAGCATGGAGTAGGATATTTCAAAATGCAAAAAAGATGAGCCTACAACCAAGAATAACATACCCAGAAGAACTGAATATAATCCTATGTGGAGGGAGATGAACCCCTAATAAAACAGTGGACTTTTAAGCATTCCTGGTGAAAAAGACCAGAATTGAATAGAAACTTTGAAATATTAATCAACAAATATTTATTAAGGACCTACTATTTCCCAGATACTGTGCTAAGCACTAGAGAAATAAAAAGAGGCAAAAGACATTTCCTGCCCTCAAGGGACTTACAATCTGACAAGATTAAATTATACTAATGTGTGTTATATACCATAATTATATTGTGTATGTATATCATATTATAATGTATGTTAATATGTAAGCAAAGGGAAACATCAAATGATAAATACAAATGAACAACAGAAGAGACTAAAGTGATTGAAGTATTTACATTCTAAAAGGGAGAGATGATACCCTCTAAATCTTGTTACCATTAGAAGTAATTAGCAGTAAATAAGATAGAGGGCCTGGAAATGTTTTGTTATGTTTTGGCGATATTAAAAGATGATAGGAAAGGGAAAGAAAAAAAAAAGAAATACAAAAGAGAAGAAAGGGTGAAGAAACTTATGTCACATAATCAGAATATGTAATAGGAGACTATGCAAAGAAGGAGGAAGGGGTGAGAATAGGAAGCATCACTTGACCCTCACTTTCTTCAAAACTGGTTGAAAGGGGATAGAATAAACCACACTCACACACTGAGTTTGGTCTGGAAATACAATTAGCACAACAGGAAAAGAGGAAGGAAAAAAGGAGAGCAGATTTAGGGAGGAATCAGTCATATACAAAACAAACTAATCATAAGGGAGGAATGGGAAGAGGGGTTTAAAAGGAATGGAAAAAATAATAAACTTTTACTAAACTCTGGGGGACAAAAGAGAAACAAAGTTAAACAGAAGAACATTGCATCTGGTATAGAACACTGGTGTTGAGTGCATACCATTTGACTCAACACCTTCTTCTACATAAAGAAGTTGGGAAGCAAAGAGAGGGGAAAAAATAGGAAAAAAAAAGATAGCATGGAGGGAAATACACTATTCACAATAACTGTGAATGGGATAAATTTACCCATAAAATAGAAGATAAGACAGTGGATCAGAAAGCAGAATGCAACAATATGTTTTGTACAAGGAATAACCTTGAAAAACAAAGATTCATTTAATTGAAGTAAAAATCTAAAGGAAAATCTATTATTCCTCAGCTAACTCAGAAAAGTAGCCACAACAATCACAATCTCCAACAAGACAAGAACAAAAATAAATTTATCAAAAGAGACACACAGAGAAACCATATTATAATTACCTCAAAAAAATGAAAAATAAAAAGTAGGAATGAAAAAGGCTAGAAATACCAGATGTCAAAGTATACTACAAAATAGTAATCACCAAAACTTTTAGGTATTGGTTAAAAAATAGAAATGTTTGCTACTGGAACAGATTAGGTAAAACTAGGTTGTAACCCATGTAAGTTTAAGTAAGACAAATGTGATTCTGTGCAGTTTATAAAATTCTAACAGGTTGCAGTTGAGTTGAGTCAAAATTCAATTAATGAGCTACATGAGGGTTAGTCAAGGGTTTTAATGGGTTGATATGTTGTCAGTTGCTTATGTTGTATGGGGATAAGATATGCCACTATAGTTGTATTACTTAAAAAAATTGTTAATAAAAGGTCAAAGGGGAGAACGTTCAGGGAGAAACACTGCCAGTGCAAAAATAAAAGAGAGAAAGAGAGAGAGACTTGTTATTACATTAAACAAAAATTTGGTACAATTGAATGGCATGAATGTGATCATAATTCTAAAAAAAGGGCAAGGTGATAGAATGCCTGAGTCTTTGGTATATTATACCATAAAATATAGAAGTGGTGCAGCTAGGTGGTGCAGTGGATGGAGCACTGGCTCTGAAGTCAGGAGGACCTGAGTTGAAATCTGGCCTCAGACACATGATATTCACTAGCTGTGTGACTCTGGGCAAGTCATTTAACCCCAATTGCCTTGTGTGTGTGTGTGTGTGTGTGTGTATGTGTGTGTGTGTATACATATATATATATGTATATATATGTATATATATATGTGTATATATATATGTATATATGTATATATGTGTGTATATATGTATATATACATATGTATATATATATATATATGTATGCATGTATGTATATGTGTGTGTCTACATATACACAAAATAAAGAAAAAAATACAAAGTTGCATCACCTTTCTGTGGTTTCCAAAAACCTACAAAGAAAAGAAGTGTTATAATTGTAGGAATCATGTCTTTTAGCTACATGGATTGGTATTGCAGTAAAAAAATGTATTCCTAGCAGAGCAGCCATTCAGACAAAAGATTCAGATTTATTCAAGGCAATAAAATAAAACTCAAAGTGCATAGTGAAGAAACTTTTTGAAACATTGCTTGGTTTGGTCACTTTAAAAATTAAGTTCTATTGCATTGTCAGTGCAGATGAGAACATGGAGGGCTAAATATCCTAATGTTCTGAAGAAAATAATTGAAGAATGCATATGTGACTGTGTATGTGAATCAACAAAATTTTAATATCTATAAAATAAGTCAATTGTGGTAAAGATTCCTCCCAGAAGTTACATTTCTAGGAAAGAAAAAAATTCAATTTTGTTTTAAAGTGTCTAAGCATTACCTAATACTTACTGAGAGGTCATGCAGAAGGAGATTTCAAATTAAAGCCATGCATGTTTATTGGTCTTGAAATCCATATGCTCTGAATGGCTACTATGACTGCTTCCAATTCTTTGACAGTCAGCTAATAAAGCATGGGTGAATAAAGCTGTTTTCAGTGACTGATTTTCAAATTATTGTAGAGTAGCTTTTAAAAAATATTGCAAAAACACCAATACCCCATTTAAAGCACTACTGATTTTAGATAATGCCCCAGGTCATCCAAATACACTTGGTTCACCGTGTGAAAATTGTGATTTTACAAATTCAGTGAAAATGCTGATAAAACTCTCTACACCTTCCAGTATGTGGATGAAAATTTAAAGAAAGAGAAGATAGTTCAGTCTATCTGACTAAAATTTTTAAATTACAATAATGACACTTTCCTCATATTGTCAGTATAGACTTATAGGTGAGATAATTAGTAATTTTCGTATTTGAATTTTGCTTTCTGTGGCTTTTAAAAAAATTTGTAATATACTTGAATCAGAAACACATTTTTTCTTATCCTTTTACCTTATGTTACATTAATAAGCAGATAAAAAACTCATTTTGTAAATTTTCCTGCATATTTATGTTGGAATATTTACCATATTTTAAACATAATTATAACTTCATATAGTGCAAATTCAAATAATGTGATCATTCAGTGGAATTCTTTATTTACATTAATCAGGAAACATACAACATACTGGTGTAAATGAACGTAATAGTATGGTTTTTGCTAAGAAAAAGAAAAAAACTACAACTAGTAGAGTAAGGGCTCACTATTCAACAAAACCTACTGGGAAGGCTGGAAATCATTATAGCAGAAATTAGGTTTAGACAAGATCCAAATGGATATGTAATAAATATAGGAGTTCACATCATAAATCAGAGAAGCAAGAAAGGAAATGTCTTTTGCAACTATGGATTAGACAAGATTTCATGACAAGAGCTAAAGAGGATGATAGAAGACAAAATTTTAATTACATAATTTTAATTATATAAAATTGAAAAGTTTCTCAGATAGAAGTCTGATTTCTAAGCTCTATGAAGAACTTATTTGAATTTATAAAAATAAGAAACATTTTCCAATAGATAAATGATCAAAGGACATGAAAAGACAGAGCTCAATAAAAAAAATGAGCTATCAACAATGATATGAAAAATATTCTAATTAATGATTATAGAAAAGCAACAACAGATTTTCTATTTCACACTTATTAGTTTGTCAGAGATGACAAAAAAGGGAAGTGTCAACTGTGAGCAAGAGTGATCTATGGAGAGACAGGTATACTAATGAGCTATTAGTAGAGATGGGAATTCATTCTGTCTTTGGGGAGGAAAGAACTGTGTTCTAGAAATCACTAAACTGTACATATTCTTGAACCTAGCTATGCCACTACCAGGCCTTTACCCCAAAGAGACTAAAGGTGAAAAAAGATGCACATGTAAAAAATATTTATAACAGCTTTATTTTTGTAGGAAAAATGGAAAGTAAGAGGGTACCCATCAATTGGAAGATGCCTTAACAAATTACATTATACGAATTTAATGAAATTTTTCTTCAATTTAAGGATTGATGAAAAGGGGAAAAGGTATTGATTTCAGGGAAATCTGAACTGATGCAGAGTGAAGTGAGTGGTACCAGAAGAACTATTTATTTGATAAAAGTAACATTGTAAAGATAACCTTGGAAAGACCTAAAAAATGCTATCAATGCAATGATGAGCCACAATTCCCAGGAACTGATGGTGCATGGTACTTACCTCATGATAAGGATGTGATGATTTCAAGATGCAGAATGAGACATACATTTTCAGACACGGTCAGTGTGTAGATCTGTTTTACTTCAGTGTTGCATATCTATTAAAAATGATTTCTTTTGATTTGGGCATAGTTGTGGACATTGTTAATCAATTCAGATTTGTTTTGCTTGGCCAAGAGGAGATATATTCACAGCAGCTAGAAATTATAGTCCACCAGATTTTGACTCAACATAAGGAAAAATTCATAACAATTAGAGATATTCTAAAAAAAAAGAATAATGGAAATGACATTAATGATTTTGATACAGGTTGTTCCAGATTACCTTCAAGTTCTCTTCCCCTTCTATATTGGTGATGCATAGAAACTCAGAATTAAAGAGGACCTCATTAGTCATCTAGTACAACCTGGTCCTGAGTTGGATCTTCTCTATAATGTCCACAACAAGTGGCCATCCAGCATTCATATGAAGTTGTCTATAATGGGGAACTCAACATCTCCCAAGGCAACTCATCATATGTTTAGATGGTTCTAATTTTTAAAAAAGTTTTTGTTTTCTTTTTTTCAAGATGAAACTTGGTTCTTCTCTGAAGTTTCTGCATATTGTTTCTAATTCTCTTTGGGGCTTAACAGAACAATTTTAATCCTTCTTCCATATGACAGCTCTTCAAATTCCTAAAGACAGTTATATTCTTCCCTTTAACCTTCCTCTTTTCTCTCTGCCTCTACCATCAAGGCTTACTGCTCCAAAGGTGCTGAAGTTTGTTAATATTTTTCTTCAAATGTGATGTCCAGTAATTTCCCAGATGATCTGACCAAAGCTGTGTTCATTAGGATTACCATCACTCTCCTTCTGAAATCTGATCTCTATTAAGGTAGCCTAAAATAATTACATAGTTGTCATCCTCAGCTCCTCACTCTCCCTTGCACCCCACATTCAATCACTTACGAGGTCTTGTTGTTTCTGACTTCCTTTTATCTTTCTTGTGTACCCACTTATCTCTTCTGATACAGGCCCTCATCATCTTGCACGTGGACTACTGGTATAACCTGCTGCTTGGTCTCCCACCCTCAATTTTATCCCCACTCCTGTCCATCTTCCACTTAGCTGTCAAACTGATCTTCCTAAAGCACATTTGACCATGTCACTCCCTTCCCCCATTTAGTCAACTCCATTGGCTCCCTTTTTGTCTTCAAAATCAAATACAAAATTGTCTGTTTGGCCTATAAAGCCCTCCGTAACTAGGCCTCTTCTACCTTTCCAGTTTTCTTATACCTTATACCCCGTCCCACCCCCATGTAATATATGATCCAGTAACACTGGCTTCCCACATGACCCTTTTAACTCCCAACCTCAAGCATTTTCACTGGGAGTCCCCTCTGCCTGGAATTCTCTCCTTCATCTCTACCTCCAAGCTTTTCTGGCTTCCTTCATGTTTTAACAACAGTCATGCCTCTCTAAGAAGCCTTTTCCTGTCATGATTTTTAGTACCTTATCCCAGAGATTATTGTCAGTTTTTCTTGTATATGCCTTGTTTACTTATATTTCATTTGAAAGTTGTCTCCTGTTAGACTGTGAACTCCTTGAGAGCAAGGCTGTCTTTTGCCTTTCTTCATATCCCCAGCCTTTAGCACAGTGCCTGGCATATATTAGGCACTTAAATGCTAGTTGACTGACTAAGTTAGGGTTGGATTGGTTTTTTGTTTTTGTTTTTTGCTGTTGTGTTGAATCCAACCAGTTCTGCTTTTGACATGTTGATATAGGTTTTCCCTGCGTGGTGTGGCATACTAAGGAAGGTGCAAGTTAAGCCATGGATTCTGTCAGGCTGCTTATTTTTTCTAAATAAAAGTTTGTAATTACTTTGTATACAAATTTGTTTGAAAATCTGTATGATAAGTATAATTAACTTGATGGAATTTCTTAGAATGCATCTAGTGGAGTCAAGGATCAGAGTATTTATAGCTAGAAGTTACTGTTGACATAGCCTAGCCCCGACCTATCATTTCACAAAGAAGGAAACTGAGGTTTAAGTGATTTGTTCACTATTATGCAGATGGTAAGTAGTCGAGTATGATTAGAGCCTATGTCCTCTGATTCCAAGTCCAGTCATTTCATATCACTTGTCCTCAACTTGAAAACTGATGTGACCCTAAATACATACAATTAATGAAAGATTTTGCCTGTCAGTCAGAATTGAATGTTTTAAGGAACCAAGATTTTGAATCCTAGAACAAAGGTTGAGTTTGCATTCAATTGTTTTAAAAATAAGGGAAGTATAGTTAGATGTACAAAATGTTTTTACAGAATACATCTGTTGAATATACCTGTATAAACATAATAACAAAAAGCTTCTTACAACTGGGAGTTTTAAACTCCAAATTTTAATTCATAAAACACACATTTGGACTTAAGTCCTAAATTAAATGCATGAGAATTGAGAATATGCATTCTGAAATAATTTAATTAGGGATTGATTAAGCACCTATTGTGTACAGCTTATTCTCAACAGATTGAATGGGAGAATGTTGTAATTTGAAGGATAAGAAGGTCTTGACCCAAAATATGACTACCGCCACCCATTCAAATGCTTTCTTGTTCAGTCGTTTTTCAGTTGTGCCCAACTCTTCATGACCCCATTTGAGGTTTTCTTGGCAAAGATACTGGAATGGTTTGCCATTTCTTTCTCCAGCTCATTTCACAAATGAGGAACAGGCAAATGGGGTTAAATGACTTGCCCAGGGTCACAATCCAAATTGTATTGCATCTAAAACTCTGTCTTCATTGATATAATCATTTGATTTTTAACAATTCCATTTCCTTGTCTTCTTTTAAAAGACAAAAACTCATCTGAAGATTAATCCATTATTACTAAGTCGGGAACTGCAAGGGACCTTGAAGATGGCCAATGTCAGTGTGTTTTCCACTATACCATGTTGTAGAACATGTGCTCTTAATAGTGGAGAATCAGGGCAACCTAAGGGCACAGAGGGCCTGGGAAAGAGCTGGGAGTACTTGAAGGAGGGAAAATGAGGCAGACAGGAGTTGTGAGGTACCCAGGGTGTGCAGCAAGGTGCAGAAGAAGAATTAATAACTGTAATCGTAATCATTCACATGTACGTAGGGCTTTAAGGTATACAAAATACTTTTACAAATATTGTCTGGAGTTTTTGTTGGTCAAAATGCTCCAGGCCATGTGCTAAGTGATGGGGATACAAAGAAAGACAAAAGCCAAGTCTTGCCCTCGAGGAGCTCATGTTCTAATGTGCTAGAAACCATGTCAACATCTTTGGATGTACCAAGTATATGTAGAGCTCATTACAAGTTAATTCAGAGGAAGGGCCCAGGGCAAGGGGAGGAGGGAAAGGAACTCAGTTGTTATCTTCATTTTACAGATGAGCAGGCTCTGAGATATTTTTTCTTAATTTCTTTTTTTAAAAAAATTATTTATTTTTACTTTTCAACATTTACTTCCACAAGATTTTGAGTTTCAAATTTTCACCCCATCTCGCTCCTCCCCCCACACCAAAATGGCATGCATTCAGAGTATCCTGGGCCACACTTGGGAACTGGGGCTGAGACCTAGCTTCTCTCTCACCGCAGAAACAGACTTTTCCCACTGATCTTCTAAGTTGTCTTTGGCATTCATGGGTTGAGAGGTCTGGAAACTGCCACAGCTGCCCACAATTCAGTCCTCTGAGACTTGCTCTGGTTTCACTGTGGCCTGTGCGCCCATGCCGAACTGTGGGCCCGGTGCGATACACCTTTCTGTCAACCATCCAGGCTGTCTTGTGCTGGAAATTTGTTTCACTTTATCTTTTTGTGGGTTCTGTTGCTTTAGAATTTGTTTAGAGCCATTTTTTATAGGTATTTGGAGGGGTTTGGGGGAGAGCTCAAGCAAGTCACCACTTTCACTCTGCCGTCTTCCAGGCTCTGAGATATTGAGTCATGTAGTAAATCTTAGTAAATCTGAAGCAGAATTTGAACCCAGGTTTCTCTGACTCAAAATCCAGAACTCTGAACTGGAAGTCAAGTAACCTGAACTCTTGTCCAGGTCTGTCATTCATTAGTCACGTGCCATTGGGCAGAATAGTAACCATCCTTGGGGCTTGTTATCTCTGGGAACCTCTATATTGAGATTTCATGGGATCAGTCCGTAAGCATTTAGTAAACATTCCACACCAGACATTGTGCTAAATGTGGGGGATGAAGAGAAAGTAAAACTGGTGTCCTCTCAAGAAGCTTACCTTCAGTTAGAGCAGACGATGTGTACAGATGCATGACAAGCAGTCCCTGTCTTCAGATTGAATTCAGTTCAATAAGCTTTTAGTCAGGGCATGACAAGTGAAAGCGTAAAGCCTTGGGTTTCATGATAGAATGAGGGGCACAGAGATGAAACAGTCCCTTCTTTCAAAGAGCTTCCTTTCGGATACTGTTTGAAAGAAGAGCCTGTTTCAGAAACTCAAGACAATTTAAAATCTGAATGGCCCTCACTTTGACCAAGTTAAAAGGTTCAAAATATGCATTAAGTTAATTTTCTTTCTATTTTCTGTTTAAGCATCTGTTTTTGCTCTTTTATTCAGGACAGGAGAAGAGAATAGAGAAGGTAAAATAGTTAAATTATTTAAAGACAAAGAAAAATTAAAACTCAATATTGAAAGTAGGACCGTTCTTACATGTTCCATTTCATCTTTTGACTATTAAGAATTTTGAGGGGCAGAGTCTGCTTTTCAATCTAGATTCAGCAAATGTATTCAATGTGCTTGGAACAAAAAATGTTGAAGTACTACAGGGCACTGAATGGGCTCCATGAGAATCAGGGACAGCTTACAGGCAGAACTACAGAGGAAACTGACCGAAACAAAAATTTGTTAGTGTGCAATTGTGCACGTAAGGATAGTTCTTTTGGCATTTTGTGATTATTTAATGGCTCTGTGAGGTACTATTGTAATAATGTTGCAACAGCTAATTTAAAGAGAGTTAAAACTGTTAAATTTCAGGTACCAAAATATCCAGAAATTTCTAGCTAACATAATAAAAGTTAGAATTCACTGGGACGCTTTTACATTCAATCTTAAGACCAAGAAAGAATATCATAAAGCCCAAAGAATTTACTGACCATCTCAGCAGATACCACAATAAGTGTTGCAAAGAAATCTACAAAAAATATGTTTTTAAAGAGAAATTTAGTTTCTATATGAAGATTGTAGTTAAAGTATTGGCCTTATGGTTAACAGTCATTGGGTTTTCTAATTTTCTGTGATGCAATAATAAGACCCATATGTAGCAAAAAGGGCAAAAATGTAAGAAGTCCCAAATTGAGCATTGTTAGTTAAGCAGTAATTACAATAAAAACTGCAACAAGAAGAAAGACTGTTTTAGCTCACTTTTAAAAATAGCCCACAAGATTCCACATGAATGCTTTCTGGGAAGGCATTTCACAGTGTGGGAGCAAAGATCTTTGAGATACTTAAGGTCAAAATGAGAGCAAGGTTTTCAGACCTCTGTAGTTGTTTTTACTTATAGCCAAACTTACCTCAAAGTACATAAGGTTTAATTTAAGCATAGGTTATACATTCCAAGAAACTTTGGATAGAAACACATTATCTAGTGGACTGATGGGTCCACAAGGGGTTTGAAGCCATGCACTCTGATCCTGACATGGTCTTTTTTTTTTCCTGGCCTTGAAAAATTGAGGCAGGGTCTCTTTTCCCCTATTGCCTTTAGGTTGTGTAGTAACACCAGTAATGTATGTATTTGAACAGACACTCTGGCTTCATTTGCCAGGAGAAGATATTAACAGTCCCTAATCTCTCCCTCCTTTTCAGAAGAGGCTACTGGGTTTAGTTCATGATCTTTACACTTCTCCAGAAGCCAGATTCTAGTCCAGTGTTTCTTCTGATGCACCCTCCAGGTACACCCTGCCTTCTATCCACAGTAAATCCAGATGAAGGAATAAGATTTGATCTCTACAAAGTTTATGCCTGAATGAGCCTTTGGCAACTTGAAAAATGTCTTTGCCTTTTCTTTCTCTTGGCAGAACTTTTTCCTTGAAAATTTTAAAATGGTTCTTTCTCCTTGAATAGTGTATCTAATCTGCCTGATAACTCAGGATGGAGATGAATTCTTTAGGTATTTTGTCTTTACCTAGTGTTCATCCTATATCTCTTTATCAATCCCATTAATAAGGAATCCAGTCTCAGTCTAAAGGACGAGTCAATGGTGTGAAGGTCTTCTGTTGAAGGACCTTATTGCATGTATGTGTGTATATACGTAAACCTACGTATATAAATTTATGTACATATGCTATATGTTTATCTTAATGTTGATCATTATTTTTCCTTCTTTCTCCTTTTAAAATCCTATGCATATTTTATGACGAAGCTGTGCCTTCACTTACCGCATAAGTGAGTGTTCTTTTTCCTTTCCTCTGAACTTGTTATGTTTACCATCAGTATGATATCTGTAACTATATTTTTCAGTTGTACGTGTTTTATTTCCTCAACCAGATTCTTGTTTTTTTCTTAGGTTCCTTTTTATTCCCTACAGAGCCCTCTCCATAGAGGGCACTAAATAAATAGCGGTGGTTTAACTGCCCTATGTGTGTAAGTTCCTAAGCTGCTGGTGCTGTTCTATCATTCTCATTGTCAGTCTTGCAAGTGGCTCTTCCTCTTCTCTGCTTGGTCACTCATCTTCTGAATTCAACAGTTTATTTGTAGCTCTGGTAGTTCTTCTGTAATGTCCTACTCTAATGCTTCAACTGGTGTTACAGTGATCCTGGGATTTAAGAGGCTATGCCATTTCTACCATGCTGGACAGGCTTTGAATATAGTAGCAACAGTGGACTATCTGTGCTTTCCTACTTAGAGACAGAGCATAAGAATGTGATTTTTGTAGGTAGACAGGTACAAAGGAGGGAAAGAAGGGAGTGAGAAAGGAAGGAAGGAAAATGGGATTTATTAATTGCCTAATACATACCGGGCACTGTGCTAAGCATGTTACGAATATGGCATCATTGGCTCTTCACAGCAATCCTGTGAGAAGGTACTATTATGATTGCCATTTTACGGCTGGAAAAATTGAGGCAGGTTAAGGTTAAGAGACTTGCCCAGCATCACATAGGCAGTAAGTGTCAGAGGCCAGATTTGAACTCAGGTCTGACTCCAGGCCCAGTGCTCTATCCATTGTGCCACCTAGCTGACTCTATAGATATAGTCCAGATGTATTCACATAATGGAATAGCTGATCATTGCTTAAGGTCACATTTCAAAGTGCTGCAAATGACTATCTAAGGGATATTTATAAGACTAGACATATTTATTGGAGAATATGCTAGTTTGGATGGAAATCAGCAAAATCGCAGGCATTCAGCATAGCCGGGCCAAGATTCAGATTTCGAATACAGTGTGACGCCAGCTTTACTGGTATCAGACATCTATGGCAACATGTACAATAGTGCCCTGCCTCGAGCCCATGGCCATTCCTTCCTGTAGGCTCATCAGAGGAAGAATTTTCCATGAGGACAACATTAGCTAGTCCAGATCACTTGCAGTTATTAGTGATTCTTTAAAAATATCCCTGTCCAGAACCGAGTGTCTTCGTGTTAACTTTACATTAGGCCTTTGTTCCACACATACGTTAATCCATAGACCAAGGAGAAGAGATGATATTCCTTCCACTACTACCTTTGTATTGTTCTGGGCAGCTGGATGGACACAAAATTCAGGTGTGGATATTGATAATAAACAGGAGAAAAGCTGTATCTAACAAAAAGAAACAATATATCACATCATCCATTATTACAGAGGCTCACTGGTCACTTCATGTCTGAGTAGGTTCCCAGCTTTTGCATGTGATTTATCCCAATGAGACAGGTTTATAGGGTACCTCCAAGAGAAAAATAAAAACAATAAACAAGGAGCCAGAGGAGGTGGCAATATGCCTGCCTCTCAATTCAATGAACATTTATTAAACACCTACTGTATGAAGAACACTAGGGATACAAAGACAAACACTAAACAGTCCCTGCTTTTTCAAGCAGGTTGGATTTAGAGTAGATAGAACATGCATGAGATAACTAAATGTCAAATGATTTCAGCAGTTGGGGAGAACACTTGAAATAAGCCAGTCAGGAAAGGCCTTATGTGGTTGGTGATGCCTGAGCAGAGCCTTGAAGGAAGCTAGGAATTTCAAGAGATAGAGAAGAGGGTAACAAGAACCCCAAACTTAGAGACAATGTATTCAAAAGCATGGAGGCAAGATATAGAATGTCATATGCAAAAAAATATCCCTGATGTCATTTTGGCTGGGAATATAGAGTACACAATGGGGAGTAATGTGAAATGATTCTGGAAATGTAGGCTGGAGCCAGATTGTGAAATGTCAGACAATGGAATCTGCTTTTGACTTTAGACCAATATGGACCTACTGAAGATCATTGAGTGAGGAATATTATACTTACTTGGTACTTTATAAAGATTAATTTTGGCATTTCTTTAAAGGATAGATTGGAAGTTTCTGGGATAAGGAAGACCAATGAGGAAGCTATTGCAGCATTACAGATAAGAAGTGATAATGTTTTAACTTGGATGGTCACATGGCAAATGGAAAGAAGGGAATGAACATGAAAGATTGCAACTGGTTGAATACAGGAGATGAAGTCAAGCCAAACAGCTGAGATAGACTTCAGATGTGAATGTGGGTGATTCTAAGGATAGTAATACCAACAGAAACAGAGAGGTTGAGAAGATGGCAGTTTAATAGGGAAGATAATCAGCTTAAGAGACTGTATGTTGTAGTGGTTGTACTCTAGATTTGACAATCAAAAATATAAATTCTATTCCCCTTTCAGGCATTAACTCATTTTGTGATGCTTGGCAAGTTATTTCTCCCAATTGAGCCTTAATTTTTCCATCTGTATAAAGGGGATGAGACAATTAGATATGGCTTTTAATATTCATAAAGTCCTTTGAGATTCTCATATGAAAGGTACTCTACAAAGGAGTATTGTTGCTGTAAAACTTATAATGGTGTATTTTTCTCAATGCACATATTTAGTAATAAGTAATAAGTTTGACACAAGGTGTTTAAAATAAAAATCATGGAATTTGGGTTTATGCCCAGAATTTTGACTTTCTGCCTGGGAATTTAACATCCTCCTCTAATGTATTGTGGACATGTTGGGCATTCCCTTGGTGCAACTATACGAAATTATTATAGCACCACACTATAGTTGCCTCATAAAGTATTTATATCCTTCTGCATGCTGAGGCCTTGTTGTCATGAAAATTATTTTCTTGGTGGTGTGAAAGAAACATCTCCCAGTGCTGTGGGACTTTTGACAAGGACCATATGTGTTTCTTTTCTTCTGTATAACTGAGCTCTGTGGAGAATATTTCAAGACACTGTTTCAACATTAAATTTGAAGCATAAAGTATGTATATTCTGACTTTAATGCTAATAGCTTACATGTTATAGTGCTTTAAGATTTCTAAAGTTACATTTTTTGTCTACATTGAACCTTACACCATCTCTGTAAAGGCAGTACCATAGGTATTATCATTCTCATTTTCAGAGGAAGAAATTGAGTCTGAAAAAGGGTTGGCGGCTTGTGTCAAACTTATTACTTATTACTAAATATGTGCAAGTGTAAAATGCTGTCTCACATAATTCATTTTAGTGGCTTTGTACCTTGTAATAGTTCTAGTTATTCCTTATGTATGTGTGTATGCATATATGCACATATATTTACATATGAACATAATATTTATTGTATTCAGACATCTCATAGTTTGGTGAAATTACTTCCCGTAGTTGTAAAGAAGGGAAACAATCCTTAGTGGTTTATCTCACCTGTATTGCTTGTGGCAGCTAATTCACTTTTAGTCTTTTCTATCCGGCATAGGAGTCAGAAGAGGACAGTTATGTGCCCATACTTCCTTGTTCACAGAAGATGGAGAAGTATAAACATTGTTTTGCCTTCACAACTAAATTGTTTTGAGGTAGCACTTCCTGGGGATAATCTCCAGGTCAATTTCCATGGAGATGTTCATTGCGTTTGAATGAATTAGGTTTCTATTACTTCCAGTCCCAGATATGACACAGGGAAAATATGAAAAACAGGTTTTGGATGTGGCCTGTTTATTAGTTGCTGTTGATACTGATAGGGCCATTCTGACGCCCCATAAACCCCATGTTCAGATGCTCTGAGTTGGAAGGAACCTTATCCTCACTTTTTAAAATTCTGTACTCATGCAATAATCACATCTACAGTCTTTCCATAAATGGCTGGGAATAGTCTTACATATTATTTGGTAAAAATGTGATCAGTTGCCTTTACCCTGTCCCACTAAATTCTTATTCTACATCAGTCATTCTGAATTTTTCCATTACAACTGAGGCTTCCTATGCCCGATTCTAAAAGCACAGAGTACTAGATCCCGATGCAGCCTTGCATTGAATACCCATCCATCCATTTACAACCACAAGTGACATGGGAAAGATGGGTTGGGGCTTGTCTCAGCTGCTGTTAGTTGTTGGGCTCCTTGGCCTCCCACTTCATAGCTTTAAAGGTTCAAGTACTTATGTTTTGAAAGCATATGAGCATGGTCCCATAGGAAATATTTTTTAATGATACGTATAAATTTAGTCAGAAACTGATGAATGTGGAAAAATAAATGTCACTTTTATAGAGAATGTTCTACAGAGCAGTAGCTTATTATTTCTTTATCACTCATTTCAGAGGACTTATAACTTCTAGTGTTTGCAGCCTTAGTTTGATAATCATTCATCCTAAGCAAAACAATTTTTTTTAAAGTAGAACAGAACAATTTTGAACTTTTGATGTCATGACATTCAGGGTTTAGACTTACACTTGTAGAAAAAGAAAAGCATGTTTCTTAAGATGTATCTTTGTAGTTTAAAAGATATATCTTAACATTGAATTTAAGTTATACTGAAATATGCCATTGCTTATTATTAATATGTATTTTAGTACTGTGTAGCCATTAAAGAAAGATGTAGAACACCTGTCTTCAAGAAGTTTCAAATTTTTAATAAAGAGATGGGAAAAGTGCAAAACTATTGGTGTAAACATTTCAAGGTTTCAGTGGAGCTGTGATTTCATCAGCAAAGGTGTCGTTCCACTGATTTTTGATCACATCCCATCCAAGGCAGCCCAGTCTGTACAACTTGTGTCCATCTCTTCCCCTAAGTTTGCCACAGGGTGTCCACCCATCATGTTTGGTGGCAGAGACTTCCTTATGTTCTCTTGACGCCTTAATGATACTGAGCAAAGAAGCTGCCCATCAGTTATTCTCTTTGCTCTTATGAGGTGTCTGGCCCATGTTTTAGCATATGTTTTCTGGTGACATTCTTTACACTGCTCCTCCTAAATAATTTCTTGTTCGAATTGTGCTACAGCCTGTTCATGCCCATCAACTTTCCATTAGCCATTAGCTTATTCATAACTTCACTTCTTCAGAGGCAGTAGTAATCTATAGCTTGGAGCCATAGAACATCACCAGAAAAATATTGGTGCTCAGGGGCAGCTAGGTGACACAGTAGATAGAGCACTGAACATTCTGGGACTTGATATGCTGATCACAGTGTCATCTGCAAATAGCAGCCTCTGAAGGATCTTTCCAATGACAAACAATTCTTCTGTAATGTGGATCTTGCACTAGATTTCTGTCATGACTGCAGAGAATACATACCTTTCACAAGCATGTGACTCCATATTTTATGTCTTGTTTGACTATTGCACTACCTTTGTAGTCACAAAGCCTAGGAGGAAATTCATAGTGATGTGCATGTTAGCCCTTGCAAACCCAGTCCTGTAACTAAAGATATCATAAATAGTAAGATAGGGAGGCCTTATGCTTAGGGATAAGTGGTCCTGAATATCAAAATAATATGGCTTTGTTATTGGGATCCCAGATTCAAGAAGCACAGAGCAGAATCCTAGAAGATTGTTTTTGGCATTCTGTTTCTACCGAAATTCCCTTTTCTTGAGTTGCTTATTTCTTGTGCTGAGATTAAGAGGGGGCAAGCCCAGGTGAGGTGAAAGGTAGTTTCTATTTAAGGAAAAATAGAAAGAAGCTTAAAAATAAATTTAGAACAACTATTCACACAGTTGTGGAAGACAGCATGCTTCAGAGAATTGTGATTTCAGCAAGGATTTCAGACCACTGCACGCACTCCTCCAATACATTTTATCTAAAGTCTAATATGAAATTAATGAAGCAACATTATTATAATGTTATAAATGGTCAGTTATCTTAATTTCTATTTATTTAATATCTATTCAAAATACTTATGTGTTTAGTCATTTTTTCCTTTTTTGAATACAGACAACATGCTATCTCTTGCTAATACCTCAAATGCTAATTTGATAGGAAATATAACATTTTACCTCCCAGTGTCCCTGAAAACTAGCAAATGATTTTTTGGAGGGGGAGGGGGTATAAGAGTAACTCCTCTGATAACTGTATTTTTGTATTTTCCACATCTTAGACAATTTGTCTAGGGAAAGAAAAGAAAGTCCAGCTGAAACTTAACCTTCAGGGCTTTTTTTTTTTTGCCATAATTCTTTTCTTTAAAGAAAAATGTCAAAAGCTGGAGCTCTGTCATACCAAAGTCTCTCCTGGATGTCTGGAAAAAATCTTATAGTTCTGGGAGTCATTCCAAAATATTTGTAGTGACCATCACCACAGGAGTGAGTTTCTTAATGTGTTTTGCAGAAATCTCCACCACAATGAAATTGATTATGGTCTGAAAGTTTTTTCTTTTCATAACTAGGACAAAATATATGCCTGTCTTATGTATACTTGGACATTTCATGTGGATTGAATACGACCTAACTACCACCCAGAATTTTATGTACAATATCTAGATTAAAAATTGTCTATTTGTTTTGTTACCAAAAATGGCTTGAGGAGATGGTAGGAAAGGAAACCTGAAATTACTAAGGCTTTATATTTATATAAAGAGAATATTTTTTGCTCCTGAAACTTTCAATTTTTCCTACAACAGTGACCAAAATGAGCCCACAACAGACTTGTGAGGAAAGGGCTTTCTAAGAACCAGGTGGAAACTAAAAATAAAATGAGACCCAGTTCAGTTTACGATTAGGACTCTATCCCTAGCTATATGTGGGTGTCTGGGGAGCTAACTAACATAGGGGAGTACCTGTCTACCCACCTATCTTTTTAACACTCAGATGCATCTCTATGTTTTCATTGATGTGGGTGTCACTGCCAGAGAACACAGATCATAGTTAAACCATCTCTGACTATGGTTTACTGCTCTCTCCATGCCGTCCCATTAGTTTGCCACACATGTACTACTCAGGAGAGAACAAGAGAGTCCACAGAGCTGTTGTGCCTTCACCTGACGTGTCAAGAAACACATCGTATGCTTTAGTGATCATCTGAAACTGCTCTTGCCGCATGCCCAGCCCATCCTCTCTTTCGGTCATGTCTTTCTTTGTTGAAATCCTTTACGTTACCTCTCCTGTTTATTGCTGTTACAAGTATTGTCTTTGTTGAAATCCTTTACGTTACCTCTCCTGTTTATTACTGTTACAAGTATTGTTGTTTAGTTGTTTTCAGTTGTGTCCAACTGTTTGTGACTCCATTTGGGTTTTTTTTTTAAATTTTTTTAGGGGAAGCAGAGATACTAGAGTGGTTTGCCATTTCCTCCTCCAGCTCATTTTACAGATAAGGAAACTGAGGCAAACTAGGTTAAGTGACTTGCCCAGTGTCACAGCTAGTAAATGTCTGAGTCTGGATTTGAACTCCTGAAGAGTCTTCCTGACTTCAAGCCAGGCACTCTATCCACTATGCTACCTATTTTGTTTTTGTTGTTGTTCAGTCATTTCAGTTGTGTCCAACTCCTTGTGACCCTATTTGGGATTTTCTTGGCAAAGATACTGGAATGGCCTGCCATTTCCTTCTCCAGCTCATTTTTCACATGAGTAGCAAACTAGTACAGCTAGTTAGTGTCTGAGGCTGGATTTGAACTCAGGTCTTCATAACTCCAAATCTAGCACTCTATCCATTGTACCATCTACTTATTGATGTATTGTAATTCTCTTTGTGATAAACTTTATTAATCAGAATCAAATTATTGAAATTTACTGGTGTTGCAGAAGAGAAATTGCTTTCCCAAGCTGTTCAGTAGATGAATAAGTTAAATCCCAAACCTCTTAACTCTTTTCAATAATGTTGGCCTATAATCTTTTGCTTCCTTTACACTAGGCACTAGCATAAGTAGATGGAGTTGGACAGTTACTTCTTAACTTTGACCAAGTCATCTGAGGATTTATAAATAGAATCAGAATATTAAGTGCATACTTTTTGTTACCTGTCTGATTTTGAGCTAGCTGCTCATTTTGGACTGAGTTTCCTCATGTGTAAAATGAAAGTATTGTATAAAATGATTCCTGACATCCCTTCTGGCTTTAATTCCATCCTTCTAAATTGATATAACTAAGAAGCCTCGAGATGTGTACATCTTGGTGCATAAAGAAACAATACCTTGTTTTCCCTTTATTTGATCTCTCTATGCCCCAGTTTCTTCATGAAAAATGTAAGAGATTACCTCAGTAAAATGTCTTTTGAGATCACAGCTGGAAAATACTGTTGATTAAAAAATTGTTAAACAAATTACCTTGGCATCAAATATAGTATATGTCATTGACAAAGTACAAATGTTGATCCTCGATCTTAAACATACAAAAAAAATGACAATCATTGCTTTGGATAAAAGGTGTTATTGGATAGTAACTCTAATCTGCTTCCCTTCAGGCAAACTCGTTTTTCTAAAGGGTCCTCATTTCAGACTCTGATGCAGTACAATAGAGGAATAATTAGAAAACAAACTCAGCAGACAGACTTCATTTTTGTGCTATTTGTATTCATCCAAAATTCAGCTCTTGAGGATAAATAATAGCTCACATTTTATAAAGTACTTTAAGGCTTATAAGGTGCTTTCTTCACAGCTATTAAGGCAGATAGATATTAAGGCAGAGCTCCAATGTCTTGCCCAGGTTCAGATGCATATCATGAGTTAGGAGCCTCCCTGAAGCCCACGTCTTTGGACTCTCAAACCATTGCTCTTGCCACAGTACTGCTTTCTCTCTGCTAAATGGTATATAAACCAGAAAGTAGACATCCAGTCCTTTAACAAGCATTTATTAAGCACCTACAATGCATCAGACTACAGAGAGAAAAAAGACCCAAATAAAACAGTTCTCACTCTCAAAGAGCTTATATTCTATTGATGGCAACCATGGGAGCACTGAAAAGAAAATGCCAACTAATTGCAAAATAATTCCTTCAGTAAGAAAGAGTATACCAACTTGAGCTTCTTATACAAGGTGCAACTTGAACTGAGCTTTGAAGGAAGCTGGGCATTAACTGAGGTAGACCTTGTATGTTAAGAAGTATCACATTCTAGGTATGAAGGACAATCTGCACAGAGACAAGAAGAGTAGAGATGGTGCCTTATGTTAGGGAAAGCAGAAACCAGTTGTTTGGTTAGCCTGGAAAGATAGGCTAGAGGTAAATTATGAAGGACTTTAAGTCAAATATGATTTTTGCATTTCATTTTAAAAGCAAGAAGGGGTTACTGCTGCTTCTTGAGCAGTGATTTGGTGGGTAATGTGATTAGATAATGTGCCTTAGCAATATCAGTTTGGTAATTGTGTGAAGGATTGATTGGTGAGGGGAGAGACTGAAGGCCAGAAGACCAATTAGGACCCTATTAAAATAGTACAAGCAAGAGGAGATGAAGCTTTGCATTGGTGTGGTGACTGTGTGAGTAGAGAGAATGGGACAGATGCTGCATATGAAGATAGAAATAACAAGACTTACCAATTGATGGGTTGGGAGAGGTGAGGTAGAAGGGTGAGTCAAGAATGACTCCAAAGTTGCAAACTGATGTGAATAGAAATCAGGTGGTGCCCTCAGTAGAAACAGGGAAGTGGAAAAGGCAAAAGGGGTTAGATGGGAAAGAAAGTGAGTTTTGTTTTGGACATGTTGATTTTGTGATGCCTACAAGACATTCATTTGGACATGTTTAATAGGGAAGTGGTTCTGAAGAACTTTAATCCAGGAGATAGATGAGTTAGATCTATAGACATCTAAGTCATCTGCATAGATGGGATTATTGAACCTGTAGAAACTGATGAGAGTGCAGAGAGAAGAGGGCACCAGCAGAGCCTTGGGAGATGCTCCCACATACAAAGAACAGGATGTAGTGATGCAGAAAAGGAGACTGAGATGAAACATACAGGTAGAAACCTGAGAGAGCAGAATCATGAAAACCCAGAGGAGAGATTTTCTAGGAAAAGGGGTTGAGCAACAGTGTCAATATTCTGTAGAGTTGTCAAGCATTAGGAATGAAAAGTTCCATCCAATTTGGCAACTGGGAGATCACTGGTAACCAATGAGAGAGCAGTTGAGTGATTTTGCAAGGAGTTGGAAACTGAATGTGAGGCAACAAGTCTCTGAGTTTGGCTATGGAAAGTAGAAGAGATGCAGGATCCTAGTAGAGACAGAGAAGAAATGACTGATAGGACAAGTTCTTGGATTAGATGGGAGAAGATAGAGCCAAAGGACACAGGTAAAGGAACTGGCATTACAAAAAAAGGTGGCATCTCTTCATCAGAGACTGGACAGAAGGCAAGAATAGGACCTGATGAAGAGTGATTTGAAATATAGAATTAAGAAGAAGAGGGACGCCAACATAGACAACCTCAAATTATTCAGTGAAGTTTTTGTGAGGTCCTCTACTGAAAGGGAGAAGTAAGGTGTGGTACAGTAACTTAAGAAAAGAAGAGGTTTGTAACAGATACTGAAACTAAAGAGAAGAAATGACGTTCTGGGGTCAGAATTGGACTTGGCCTCTGTGAGGTCAGGACATTTCAAGGGTCTGAACCTCAGATTAAGTTTACAGGATATTGCAGTTTAGGGGTTTGATTATCTATGGCTAAAATTTAAGTGATAAACTGTGTTACTAATTCTAATGTAGATCTTCAAATAGCTACCTGCTTCTTTAGTTGCAATCATTTTAAAGTTGATAAGTTTATATCATGAAAAATTTAACCAAAAAACTAAAAATGCGTTTTAAAAAATGAAGACAGTATAAATGGGAATGTATAGTAATTTTACCTGAAAAAAGTAACACATACTAGATATGAAAGATGTGTGCACTTGGATACTTGTTTGTAATGTGCCAAGTTGAGCATTTTATCATTTACATCATCTAAAAAGCCTAATGGCTTACTCTATGAGGCTAGTAGATCATATATTCAGTTGCCATTATTTCTAAGCCTATTGGGCAAGAACAATTGTAATCCCTCTTCTGATTAACATCTTATGCACTGTAAATTCTTGACATGTGTAAATAATGATTTCTTTGGGAAATATCGGCTCCTGGAGTCACACCTAATTTAGAGTGCACCTTGAATGCCAAGTTGAGGTAACAAGCAAATATTCTGTGCTTCTTCAGACAAAGAAAGATGTAGCCAAATATGAATATGTCAAGAGTCAACCTAAAGGGTAAAAGGAAACATTTCAAAAATTACATTATCACAAAAAGGTTGGTTTAAAGTCAGAAAAGCTTTTAAGTCTCAAGTCATTGTTGTGTATGAATGTTTTGGATTAAAAGGCAAGCCCAAAGCAGAAAATCTGGAACACTTAAATTTTACCAGAGTAAAATTTAGAAGATTAAAGGATGTACTAAATAAAACCAAATGGGATAAAGCAATGGCTTAAAGAGAAGACTTTTTAAAAAAGTATAAAATTGTAAATTTTCTTTAACTACACATCTTTCCCAGTTAGACGCAATGGTCTGTCATCTCCTCCTACTGGAGACTAGAGGTTAATCTTCTCTTGAGACCTGAGCCAGGTCCTTATCCTTCCCAGAAACCTATCCTTCCTTATCGACTCCATTAGGAAGATCAGCCACTGAAGTTTTTCTTTCCTGTGGCAAGATTGTAATTTGAACAGCATTGGCTATTATAAACACCAAAGATTCCCTGCTATATTTTTTCATTTTTGGCACTTTATATAAACACAATTTATATTGGAGAACTTTAAAACATCTCCTCCCAAAAAAAGAGAGAGGGGAGAGTGTGAAACTGCAGATATTTACTTGCCAAAAAATTTTTGATCATTCTACTTATTGTTTCAGGAAACCAGAAATCTATAATGAGATAAATGTAATAAAATCAACAGATACAATCCCCTACTTATGAAAGAAGTTAGAGGATATGTTGGCTTTATCTTCTAGAAGCACAATTTCTTAGAAAATGTGGTTCTTCCTCTTAAAATTCAACCCAAATTTTTAAAAACATATTTTCATATTAGTCATGTAAAGAAGAATTAGCACCAAAGGGGAAAACCACAAGAAAGAAAAAAACAAAAAAAAAAAAGGAAAAATGGTATTCTTCGATCTGCATTCAGACTCCATAGTTCTTTCTCTGGATATGGATAACATTTTCCATCATGAGTCCTTAGGAATTGTCTTAGATCATTGCATTGCTGAGAACAGCTAAGTCTATCAAAGTTGGTCATCTCATAATGTTGCTGTTACTGTATACAATGTTTTCCTGGTTCTCCTCACTATCAGTTCATGCAAGTCTTTCCAGGTTTTTCTGAAGTCTGTCTGGTCATCATTTTTTATAGAGTAATAGTATTCCATTACATTCATATACTACAACTTGTTCAGCCATTCCCCAATTGATGGGCATCTCTTCAATTTCCAATTCTTGGTCGCCACAAAAAGAGCTGCTATAAATATTGTTTTATGTTTGGGTCCTTTTCCCATTTTTATGACCTCTTTAGAATACAGACCTAGTAGTGGTATTGCTGTATCAGCAGATATGCACAGTTTTTATAGCCCTTTGGTCATGGTTCCAAATTGCTCTCCAGAATGATTGGGTCAATTCATAACTCCACCAACAATGCATTAGTGTCCCAATTTTCCCACATCTCCAACATTTATCATTTTCCTGTTTTATCATGTTAGTCAATCTGATAGGTATAATGTGGTACCTCAGAGTTGCTTTAATTTGCATTTTTTCTAATCAGTAGTAATTTAGAGCATTTTTTCATATGACTATAGAGAGCTTTAATTTCTTCATCTGAAAATTGCCTGTTCATATCCTTTGACCATTTGTCAACTGGGGAATGACTTGATTTCTCATAAATTTGACTCAGTTCTCTACATATTTTGAAAACAATGCCTTTATCAGAGACACCGGCTATAAAAATTGTTTCCCAGCTTTCTGCTTCCCTTCTAATCTTGTTTGCATTGCCTTTGCTTGTACAAAACCTTTTTTATTTAATGTAATCAAAATTACAACCCAAATTTTTAGAGAAAACATGAGACAAAATATGAAGTCCGTTTGAGTTTTCTGGCAATGGCAATATCTAAGATGTAAGTGTTCCATCACAATAATGATGATGTGTTATGTTAACCAGTGGGCAACAATCCACCTATTCATGAAAAATTCTTCTTTGTAATAATAACAACATTAGTAATAAATCCTGACTTCATCATTTGTGATTAATGCTTTAGCAAGGATAATACGACTAGACCAGAGTATCCAACTCACCAGATGTCAGCTGAAACTGAAAACTTATCTTGTTGGTCTTCAAATTCAAAAGGTCAAAATTATTCAGAAAAAGGCAATTCAAGGTCAACTTGGAAAAGCACAAATATCATTTTCCAGTAAATGTTCCTTTCCATTAAGTAGAGTTCAAATCCTTCAGCAAATCATAGCTTCACCATCTCACAGTTACTTTATAAGAAATGGGAAAGAAAATTTAAATATATGGAGGATTCAGATTTTTTTAATTCAAACTCCAGTTACTTGCACCAGTTTGTGATGATTGTGAGCTTGGTCTCAGCTCACATTTAAAATTGTCAATAATTTCATCTACATGCCTAGGTAGTTTATGTTACCAATAAAATGTAAGTCTCAGAGAGATACTTCCATTTTCTAGGCTATTGAAAAATAAGATCTTGATTTTTCACCATTTCTTCTAAATTTCACAAATGTTCCCTTACACCAATAGAAATGTGACATCTATAGCATTTATTCCAGGGGAAATGAGCTCATTTTTCTAAAATAATCAGTGTTCCTTATAGAATTACAAGACATCATTACCATTATCTCAAAGGGTGATCCTTTACTAGGATGTTGAGGTCTTTCCTAGCTGCCTGCTGTGGGTTTCCTATTGTATCCCCATTCCCCAAACTTTTTCTATTACTTTTACTTCCTACAACGTAGAGGGACCTTCTGTTTGTGAACTGAAGTACAATACTTCTGTTACTACTGTTGCCTTTCTTTTTTGGGACTGATACAAAACCCTTTTAGAAACAGCAAAGCTAAGAGTACCATTTTCACAGAACTAAAAGCTATGACTCACTGTGGGCAACCATGTGTTTGGCTCTGGATAGATCCAATGAACCACTTCTATTCTGTCCTTTGGGGATAATTAAAAGATTCAGCTGGATCTCCTGTTGGAGGCAGTGATTGAAAACTGAGTATATCTAAGCTATGAAAAGTGAGGTAGGTCACTGTGGTCAGGATGCTGCTGCTGCTTCAGAGGTCTGTGAGCTGCCTGGTAGAATGCTGGTTTCAAATTTACCTGCTGTATGTTTTCCTTACTATTATGCCACTTGAACTTCCTGTTTTTCCCTTATTCTACTGCCCTTTCCTTCTCCTTTCTTCTAGAAAACTTCTTCCTCCTGATTCTTTCACCCTTTTATCTTCCCTACCTATCCACCATCCTCCAGTCCATATGTGTCAAGCTTGTTGCCCAACTGCGAACAGCCCAGAACTCTCCGGTGCACCCCAGAATCAGATCAAAATGTAATTGGAAAATATGTAACAAAATAAGCAAAACTACAGTACGATATAGACACTGTCAATTTGTGATTTTCTGAAGTAGCCCCCAGGGAACCAGTTTTGCTGGCTTGCTTGATAGTACTTGGTACTACATTGTCCCTTTACTCTTAATATATAAAGTCAAAATTAGCAACAAGGATAAATAGGGAAAAGTGTTCTAAAAATGCATCATTTGTCACAATTTTTAAAACATACACAAAATACTTCTTGTAGGGAAGTACCTTAAGGGTCAGGATTGTTTGTTCTGATAAGTGTTGGGTGAAGATAAGTAGATGAATCTGAGACAGATTTCAGTGCAGTTAAACGGTAGCACTTTATTTAACTTAACAGATTGTGTACTTGTTGGCATGGTATCTGGTCTACACCCTCGAAACTGATTGAAGACCTCTTTCACGATCTAAGCCTGTATTCCATTTTATTACCACCTACAACTTTCTCTCTTTGCTGAGTACTTAAAACTTAGAAAAGTTAGAGGCAATATCATTCTTTCGCTTCTGTAACATAGTTTTATTCTGTAACTGTGTTTTATATTTCAGCAACACCTATATAATGAAAGAAGATTCGATGGCAACTTGATAGGAATGCTGTAGAAATGATTTATGAATGAATGCTGGACTAGGTTACCTCTGGGGTTACCTTTCCACTCTTCTAAGTTTCTAAAAGTCTAGAATTAAGTGCTTGAATACCTCAGCAACTGTTTCGTGGAATAAGAAGACAGTGAAGTAGAGCTATGATTTAGATGTGAAATTCCTCTGTCATTTGTCCTTTCTTAGATACTTTTATGAATGCATAATCAAGGGCCAATCCTTAGTGAATTGAATTAAATCCCATTGACATAGCTAATCCTTTCACCAGTGCAAAACCCTTCATCCTCCCCCCACCCCCTGATGATTCTTGTACGTGTCTTTCCATCATTTTTTTTTCCATATAGGATATACCCAACATCCTGGAGGCCTCTTTTTTGTTATTTCAAATACTTCAAAGATACCAGCTCAGTGTTTAGGCCATTCATATGTTATTATTCCTTCTTACTATGTGACCAGACTATTTCTTTTTTTCAGCCAGGCGTATCCTATGGTCATTTTATGACCCTTCTCAAATGGAAATCACTATTGGTTTGTGATGTAGTTCTCCACTAGTGTATCCCTCGAGAATTCTGGATTATAAAAATTCTGTGATAAGGTATCAGGGTACAGTTGTGTGGCTCTTTTAATGTGTTCTACTATAGATGTTCCTCCCTCTACTCATCTTCATCTCTGTCCTCTTCCTCTCTTATTTTTTTGTTATCCCCATTTTCAAAAGTCATTTTAAATTAATATGATACATTAGTTATGATGAAGAACAAAATTGGAGAATTGAATTCAAGTCTACCCTGCTTATGTCATTCCTTTTATAGGCACCCTATTCATTTCCAGAGCTCGTCAGAGTCCACATCAAAATAATGTTTACTATGTTAATCCTAATAATTTTATACCTCTTCCCCTTGACATTTCCACTATCAGAATAAGATAAGGAAGGAAAATTACACAAGATCTGAGCCCTAGCTCATTGCTATTATCAGTAACTGGCATTAGTTAAAATTTTCCCTCCACTTAATAATTACCACAGAGGTACTAATGCTAAAAATCTAGGCCTCAAAAAGGCACTTTTCAAGGTAGAAATGTAACATGGAGGAATAAATTATAGCAAAGTTTAGATGGAGGTAATTTGAAAGTGATTATATGAATATACAGAAATAGAATGAGAGATGAAGAAGAGTCATATGTGACTGAAACATAAGCATGCATAAGGGAGAATAATGTAAAATAAGGCCAAAAACGTAGTCTGGAGCCAGATCCTCCGCTACACCCCATCTCCTTCTCTGTGCCTTTGTGCAGGCTGGCTCCAGTGACTGCTAGCCACTCCTTCCTCACCCCTCCTCTTCTGCACAGTCTGTAGTTTCTTTCAAGAATTATCTCAAGCAGTACTTTCTATGTAAAGACCTTTCTTCTCTTTCAGCTGCTGGTGAGTGCTCTCCCCCTAGTTGTTAGTACTCCCCTTCCTTAAGCTACTTTGCATTTATCTGTCTGTATACATGCTGTATGCCCCCATTGGAATGTAAATTCCTTGAGGGAAGGAAGTCTTTCATTTTATTTTTCTCAAAAAATTTAGCCTAGTGCTTTGTGCATATTAGGAACTTAATAATTTCGTGGTTGTTGAATCTTCTGATGAGGATAGGATTCTGATAAAAGCTAAAACAGATATAGACAGTGTAAATACCCTCATAAGTACTAGTAAGATTAGATGAATGTATTTTATCTCAAAACAAACAAATCAATAATTAGATTTATCAAATAATTGCATAATAATCTAAATATTGGAGTTGTTCTGGAAAAGAATGGGCTAAAGGAGGAAGACATTGCCCTCTCCATAGAGGACTTATGTTTGAGAAGGAGATTCGTGTTTAGATATGAATTTGGACTAGTGGCCAATGAAGTCCCTTGCAACTCTCAAATCTTTGCATTGCTTTGAGATAGAAGCTGAAGGGAATTAAGCTCTGCTCTTGCTACTTTGTGCAGCCCAATTACAAGCAAAATATTTTACTACCTCTGCTTTAACAAAAACATTTGATGAACTTGTGGTTTATTAGAAGTGTACATTTCACAAACATCAGCAATCATTAGTAAGATATTTAAATTTTATAAGTGTATTCAACAGCCTGTCAAGAGAATTGCTATTCAAATTGTAGAACTGTGTCACTTCGAAGAAATTCGATTTAGTGGATTCCTTAGGTAGCAACATTGTCTTAGAATCATTTAGTATGTAGAGCTCACGGTGAAATCCTCTAATAATACCTTTTGACTGAACCAAATTGGATATTGGTTATTCGGACCCTTATGTGAGAGACAGTCACCTGAAATGAAGGACCTGCATATATCTGGGATGATTTCTCACATCTCTGACTCATTGTTACTTTTCAGAAAATTCACTAGAGGCATAGCCTTGTATTCCCCTTGGCCTTGTTATATAATTGAAAGGAAATTTCCATTTCCTGCTAAATCATAGCCCAAGTAAAGATTCTAGTCAGTGAGATTATGCCATTACATATCAAAGAAATTAAAGATGAAATTACTAACATGAATCCTATTCTTAATATGTAAGGATTTGTAGATGAGGTCAACAACATATAGAAAATGCTCACTCCACAATATTTGAAGATTGATTCAAATTTACCAATCTGTGCTTCAGCTGTGGAGAGTTACTACTGTTCTGCTTGTATATTCAAGAAAGCAGATTCTGCCAAAAAGGGTCACTTTGAAGGAGTTTGTCATTCAAAGTCTTTCAGAATGGAGTCTATTAATCGTGGGAGTTCCCATCACCTAGGAAAAGGTGATTTTGAATATTCACATGATAAAAAAGTTTAAGATTTAAAAATGTGAATAAGGACCCTGGCCAGAAGCTTTTAAAACATTGTGCTGTTTGCAAGAATATTCAGGGCCCTGCCAGTAAGATGGAAATTGATTTACATATTGGAAATCGGTTGATATACTTTCCCTAAAGTAGTGGCTCTTAAAGTTGTTTCTTTGCCACCATTGCTGCAGCTACCGTATGTTCTTCAAGATTTCCGTGGTCACTAAGGTATTATTTCTAGTTTTATCATAAATCAATCCACAAGCATGTATTAGTATCTTGCTGTGTTTCTGTAACAGGAAAGCATTTATTAGTCATTGAAAGAAGGTATTTTAGGAAAGAACTGATTGACACTATTGGGAATCATTGTTTGAGACATTTACTTATACCATTAGAACAACTCAACTGTTTATAGTAAGTTCTAAGAGGATTTCCTAAGGTCTATTCTGAGGAACTGGGAGCTTACATAGAAGCTGTGATTAGTCGCAGAAATGTCAGATGACACAGAAGTACCAATTATAGAATGGAAATACACAATAATTTTTCTAAGGCTAGTTAAGAATTTTGATAATGACTTTTACAACTATTAGACAATAGTTAATATTATTTATACTGATCACAAGCCTCTTTGGTAACTCTCTCAACAATTATTAAGTACTCGCTGTGAAGAGGGGCTGTTGTTAAGTGATAGGGATACCATCTGGGGCATGAAAGTAAAGTCTGGATACCAGTTTGCAGCTAGCTACACATAGAAAAGTGTTCCTCCTAATGAAGTGGCAGGTCAATTGGAAACAGTGACAGAATGTTAACTCTCATATTTCTGTTGGAAGCAGTTCCCTAACATCTCCACATGTACAATGTAATCTACACATGTACCAGACCTTCATTAAACTCTCTTCCCTCTTTGAAAAGATTGCCATGTCTGATAATTAGACAGGAGTGCGTTTGAACCCATTGTCTTTGTTGCCAATCCAAAATAGTCTTTTGGGGAGACAAAAGTATCATCCTTTCACTTGTTTCCCTGGTGGCATACATGCCTATATTTTGCTTCTTTTTTTGAAAATAGTATTTTGTTTTTTTCCCAATTATATGTAGAGATAGTTTTCAACATTCATTTTTATAAGATTTTGACTTCCAAATTTTTTCTATTTCCATTCCTTCCATTCCCCCCTTTAAGACAGCAAGCAATATGATATAGGTTATACATGTGCAATCATGTAAACATATTTCTACATTAGTCATGCTGTGAAAGAAGAAACAAAAGGGAAAAGCCACAAAAACCCACCAAAATTAAAATAGTGTGCTTCAATCTACATTCAGAATCCATAGTTCTTTCTTTGTGCGCGGATAGCATTTTCTGTCATTAGTCTTTTGGATTTGTCTTGCGTCATTGTATTGGTGAGAAGAGCTAAGTCAGTCATAGTTGATCATCACACAATGTTGCTCTTACTATGTACCATTCTCCTGATTCTGCTCATTTCACTCAGCATCAGTTCATGTAAGTCTTTCAAAGTTTGTCTGAAATCCACCTGCTCATCATTCTTATAGCCCAATAGTATTCCATTACATTCATGTGCCACAACTTATTCAGCCATTCCCTATTGGGTATCCCCTCAATTTCCAATTCTTTACAATCACAAAAAGAGCTGCTATAAATATTTTTGTATATGTAGGTCCTTTCCGTCCGCCTTTTTTATCTCTATGGGATACAGACCTAGTAGTATTACTGGTGGATCAAAGGGTATACCCAGTTTGATTGCACTTTGGGTATACTTGCAATTGTTCTCCAGAGTGGTTGAATCAATTCACAACTTCAACAATGCAATAGTGTCTCAATTTTCCCACATCTTCTCCAAAATTTATCATTTTATTTTTCTGTTATATTAGCCAATCTAATAGGTGTGAGGTGGTACCTCACTGTTGTTTATATTTGTATTTCTCTAATCAGTATCGATTTAGAGCATTTTTCATATGTTTCTTTCTGGCTGCTTGCAGTATTTTCTTCTTCACCTGATAGTTCTGGAATTTGGCTATAATATTCCTTGGAGTTTTCATTTGGGGATCTCTTTCAGGAGGTAATCTGTGGATTCTTTCAATGACTATTTTACCCTCTGGTTCTAGGATATCAGGGCAGTTTTCCTCCATAACTTCTTGAAAGGTGCTGTCCAGGCTTTTTTTTTTTTGATCATGGCTTTCAAGGTACTCCAATAATTCTTAAATTATCTCTCCTGCATCTATTTTCCAGGTCAGTTCATTTCCAATGAAGTGCTAGGATGTCCCTGCCTAGTCACACCTGCCATTTCTTTCCATGACTACTTGAAGAGGGTGGGAAGTAGAGAGATCAACTGGGTAAAATCCAATTATATTACTGTATACATAAAGGATTTCTGGTTCGTTTTTGTAATAAGACCCAGCAAAGATTATAGAAAATAAAACCATACAATGTAATCCACTAGCATTTATTAAGTGTGCTCTATATCTCAGTCACTATATTAAAGACTGGGGATGAAAAAAAAAAGGTAAAAATCCCTGCTCTCTAGAAGTTTATAGTTTAATGGGAGAGACAACATGTAAATAATTATGTATAAACAAAATATACACAGGAAAGGTAAAAGGGGCCAAATTATAAAAGACTTATCACAGTGTAAGTGGTACATAATACAGATTTCCTCATAAGTATCTTATGTTTAAATAGTGTCTTTTCTTAAAGAATTCAGACTTTTCACATTTTTCCATGGATAATTTATTCCCAAAGTTTTTTTTTAACATAGATTTTGCAGCAGGACCAGGGAGGAATAGCCTTATCTTACAAATGGAGAAAATGAAGCAAAAAGAAGGAAATTAATTTTTATGAGATTGCACAGTAAAGACAAAATAAGATAGTACCTCAGCTATGCTTCTTTTATAATAATTAGTATTTTTTCCAGGCTGTTTATAATTGAGACTCAAATATTTTATTCAGATCTTTTAAGAAAGTTATCAACATTTAGATGATTTCAAATGTTCTTGTTTTAATCTCTTGCATTAAGAATTTTTTAAAAAATATTACTTTGGAGCACTGAGGACAGATGTAGGCATTCAAAATCCTTCATGACCTACTCTGTCGCCACCTTTCTAGTATTCTTACACCTTATACTTCCCCCAACCTTGTTCCATACTCCTGTCCAGTAACATTGACTTCCTTTCTATTCCTCATATAAGCTACTCCATCTCCTTCCTCTGGGCATTTTCACTGTCCTTCCCCTATGCCTGGAATGTTTTACTCATCCCTGCCTTCTGGCTTCCTTGGCTTCCTTGAAGTCCCAGCCAGAACCCCATCTTCTACAGGAAGCCTTTCCCAATCCCTCTTAATTCTAGTAACTCCCCTCTGATTATCCTGTATATAACTTGCTTGTACACAGTTGTTTGCATGTTATCTCCCCTGTTAGATTCTGAGCTCCTTGAGGGCAGGGGCTATTTTTTGCCTGTCTTTGGATCTGGATGCTTAGCACAATGTCAGGCACAGAGTAAGCATTTAATGTTTATTGACTGACTTACTGGTGAAGAAAAACCCCCTCTACCAGTGCAGATCAACCAAGGAGATGAGCAAGTACAAACCATTCCAGACTATCTGTCCTTCATACAATGCTTCTCCTCCTCCCTTGCACCCTTTCTCTTGTTCCTCTTTTACCCTTTTCTGTCTTTACCATTACAAAACCCCTTCCAGAATAGTAACTCAGTAGGCACACTGGAATAATAAACCAAGAGAGGGGATTGTGATTAGCATTGAGAAGCAGGGGAGAGCCATTCCCATTCTTTTTTTTCTTCACTGAAAGCCCTGATTCTGCACAGAGAAATGTTCTAACCAGTGGCCATGCACAGACCACCAACTGTGTATCAAAGTAATCCAGCCAAGTGTCATCTGAGTCCAGGGCAGAACATTTGAAATATCAGAAAGGAGGCCCCTCTCCTCCTGTTTGCTTTCAGCATATTAATTCCCTGATGCACAGGGAATTGGACCCATCTTAAACTTCAGTGTGGATACCAATATGGATACTTAGCTAGTGTGATTTCATAATATAGCACTTTGCTATTGAAAAGATGATACAAATAACATAAACATCCATTGGAAAAAATCCTCTAGAACTCAAACTTAAGAGCTTAAGAACTGTTCATTCCTCTTGTAAAATCACAGGTCCTTTTGCTTCTCTTTCCCTTTCTTTGGGCTACCTTCTGTTTGAATATTTCCTGGTTTGTGGAAACATTGGCTCAGCAAAAGCAGGATTAGGAGGTGAGGTAAAATTCAATATTGTCATTTTCTGATGTTCGGAGTGAGGAGGGAGAGCAGAAATGAGATCTGAGAGGATCACTGCTTTTTTTTTTGTTTATACCACCATGACTCTCATTTTCACTGAAAATTAAGAAAAAGCTGTATCCCTAAATAGAAAGCCTTAATTAATGTAGGCATGAGTTATGATGATATAGCCACACATGTTATTATACTCAACTTTTATAAATATAGAGTCAAATAATCTTTTTAAACAAAGGAATATACAAAACATCCAAATGTTCTTTTTCTTTAAAAAAAATTTTAAGGTCTACCATTGTTTACATTAGACATTTTATAATTCAAAGATTTCTTAAGCAAACTAGTCACTATTGAAAATCTCTTTTGTCTTCTGGTAAGCATTTTTTAAAAATAAGAATTGGTTTTTTAGAAAATTATAATAGAAAAAGGAGTGAATATGGCCATTGCAGATATGAAATATGTGAAATCAAAATACTTCAGCATATCTTACTGCACTGGTAAATTGTTTCTTCCCTTCTGACTAAAAAGTACAAAGAATAAACTATCACACTGAAAAATACCAGAAAGCCAGTCATTGCAGAAGAGTTAACTGATGAAATGCATAGCTATTCCTCAGACAGCTTATGTGACACTTTTGAACTTGTATGTCATGTGGAATTTATTTTTCTGTTTTGCTCATGACTTGGTGACCTTATCTGGTTGTCTGTAAGGCTACCCAAGTTCCTCCCCTGCCCCACAATTTTGAATCATGCTGTTTTTCACAGTAGCCTAATGTTAATTACTTATTTGGGTAAGAGTGTAGCCCCTACCTGTACAAACATAACTTTTATGCTTTACCACCTCAATTAAATGCATTATTTGGTTATCTATGAGGTATTATGGTATAAAAGCCATATAATTAGGTCATGAAGTATTATTGTTATGTTGGTGGTGTTGTTGATCAGTCATTTTTCTGTCGTGTCCAAATCTTTGTGATGCTACATTGGGGCTTTCTTGGCAAAGACACTGGAGCAGTTTGCCATTTCCTTCTCTAGCTCATTATACAGATGAAGAAACTGAGACAAACAGGGTTATGTGACTTGCCCAAGGTCACACAACTAGTAGGTGTCTGAGACCAGATTGGAACTCAAGAAGAGGAGTCTTCCCGACTCCAAGCCCTACACTCTATCCAGTGTGCCACCTTGATATATACCTAATATTAAAATATCTAGAGGAAGGTACCTTGATTGTTGGGCAGTCTACCAGTGAAGAACATGTAGAGGAGCATGAATGAGTTGCACAAGATAAAAAAGGTTACAACAGGAATCATTAGTAGGAGCATCCACAAGAATAGTATCTCAGATTCACCTAACATTGAAGAAGTATTACTGTTTAAATATATTATCCTATTTTACTTTCTGTTTTGTTTCTTTAAATTTTATTTAAGAAATTGAAACTTGTTGTATAGTCTATTGACCTTCTGATTGCTCTTGCATGTGTGGAAATATATATTCCATACTCCAAACTGCTTTTTCTTTAGAAAACCCTGCAAGCTCTCAGTCTACCAGTACACAATCCACCTATATTTTTTCCTATTGTACTTCTTACCTGCAAAGATTTATGCTAGTTGCTTTCTGCTCTGCCTTCAAGAAATATAGTCTAGTTTATTCATTAGTCAATAAGCATTTATTGAATATTGAGTGTTATAGGAATTGAATTGGGATACAGAGACAAAAGGAAAACTAACCCTATTCCAATGAAATGTATGTTCTTTTGGGGAGAGGGGTAACATGAACTCAGGTAAGTAAATATAAAATAAGTGTAGAATAGTGAGGGGCAGGGAGGCCTAACAATTGGGGGTGTCAGGAAAGACCTCCCATGTAAGGTGGCCCTTGACCGGCACTTGGAAGGTAGCTAAGGGTGTCATGAAGCAGAGGTGAGCAAGTCAGAAGTCATGCATTTCAGGAATGGAGGATAGCCTGTGCAGATGCATGCAGGTGCCAAATGGCAAATTGAGTCTGGGAACAGATGGTCATTGTAAAGTGTGGCTGGAAGACAGAGTCCATGGAAAAATAATGTGCAATGAGAGATGGGCCATGGAGGAAGGTATTCCAACAATCTGAGCCCATGGAGGAAAATATATTTATTATTCATTATTCATGTTGTGTTTTATAAATTTCTTATAATCATTATCCACACAAATATATCAGCTTAGATATATATTTTAGCATTTATTAAGACTGACTGATTTGAGAACATTTATATTATTTTTTCCTGTTTCAAAATAGAAAATACTCTTTTCACAGGAGTCTAGCCTTTGGAGACATCTTGCATCAATAAGTCAATCCAAAAAAAATTTATTAAAAGTTTACTGTGTGCCAAACACTGTGCAAGTGCTAGGAATGGGGGGAAAAAAGGGTACTAGCTGTGTGACCCGGGGCAAGTCACTTAACCTATTGCCTAGCAAAAAACAAAACCAAACAAAACAAAAAACAAAGGTAAAAACAGACCCTGCCCTCAAGGAGCTTCCATTTTAATGGGAGAGACTACATGTAAATAACTAGGTACATACAGAATATACAGGAGGAAATCTCTGAGGGGAAGGCACTAGCAGATGGAGATAGTAGTAGGAATACCAAGAAAGGCCTGTATAAAATGCTAACTAAAAATACAAGGCAACGTGGGATAAGTTGTATTTGTATCTCCATTGCCTAACAGTGCCTGCACATAGGAGAACCTCAATAAATGCTTGTGGATTAATCCTTTATAAAAATTATTTTGTAGGTGATGTCACCTGAGTATTGTAGCATGAGGGTCAGTGATAGGACAAATATCTCTTTTCCACTTTACTATCCTTAATAAATGTAATTTTAATTTATTTGTGGTTCTATAACAACTGTTTGTTGAAGTAAATATTGCTAGGATCAAAAGGCTTGAGTTATAGTCCTGGTCCTTCCATGAAGCAGCTGCCCTTTGTCCTCACAAAATCTTGAAGTTGAAAACATACCTCAGGGACCATCCCTTCCATAAAAACCCTAATTTTAGCATCCATTTTTTGCTTAAAGACCTCAAGAGGGGTGGAAGCCCTTGGAATGCAGCCTTCAGCAGCAATTTTGTCTCAATTATTAAGAAGTTTTTCCTTTCATCATCCTGAAATTCTTCTGCAACTTCTACCTGTTGAAAAAGATAGTTCTACACTTTGGAGCCAAACAAACCAAGATCATGACTCTTCAGAATAACAGCCCTTTAAATACTTGAAGAGAATTATTTTGTTCTCCTTTTGTTCTCCTCTTCCCTATCTAGTTCAACTGATCTTCATGTAGCATAATTGGCTTGTTGTTTGTAGAATAGCTCTTTGCTTTTTTGAAAACTGGGACAAGATTTGCCTTTCTTGGCCCTGTGGTAACTTCTCCCATTCCCCAAGGTATTTCCAACATCACTAGAAGTGGTTTAACAATCATATGTTACAGTTCTTTCAAAACCTTGGAATACAGTTCCTTTGGGCATGGTGCTGTGGATTCATCAAAGGCATCAGCTTATTAATTTTCTTACTTACACTGTGTTATTATTCCTTCCTGACTGGTTTCATTCTCTCTTTTCCAGTCCAAACATCATTCTCCTTGGCAAAACCAACCAAACAAACAGGTTAGAGTTGGATATTTCTGCTATATCTCCATCATCTGTTATTTTCATCCCATTTACCTCAAGCAAAGAGTCCTATCCTTTTCTAATTTTCTATTTCCCCACAGTATACCTAAAACTTTCCCACATCTTTTTGCTGTCCCTTAGCTTTCTTTATCAACCTCAGTTTATTCTAAATTTTACTGCTTCCAACTCTTGCTGTGCTTCTTCCATTACGTATCTTTTCTTCCATCTTGAAGATATATATATATATATATATATATATTTTAAAAGCCCAAGTTTGTCAATGAATTTCTCTTCAGAATTATTCTTATCTGTATCTTCTGAGTTTTATTCTTGAGAATTTTCTATCCTTCATGATTGACTTCCCTGTCAAATATTAATCAGTTGGATTCTACTTATTTCTCTGATGTCTTTGAAATTCACTCTCTCCAAATCTAGAGTTTGTGACAAACTATTCTAATTGTTTTCCTCTTCTACAACAAATTATTTTCACTTTGTGTGAAAACTTTTAAATTCAACAGCAACATTTTATCAGTGTTGCTACAAGTCAGTGAGACATGGAATACTACTGCATTTTGAGGAATTAAAAATCAGCATCACACAAAAAGAATGGAGAGGCATGTGGTAGGTGTAAACATGCTACAACATATAAGCCGTGAGGTACTCCAAAGAAGAACAGCAGTAAAGGACATCATCAAGGAATTCTGTGATAAGAAGAGAAGATAGGTTGGACACATGGCAAGAATGAGGGACAAAGGTGGATGGCCAGAATGCTTCACTAGTGCCTTTATGTGTTGGAAGAAGGAGAGTAATGCTTGCAGCACATTGGGTAGGACTTCCTGGGAAAAACAAGGGGGAGGACATGAATAAGAATTACATAGGCATGGATAAGTTGTAATTGACATTATCAAAGAGAACTCCCTAATGAATGAGATCTTATATGCATTTGAATATTTGAGTGTAGTGGAAGATGTGTTGGGACTAGAGTCAGGAAATCATGAGTTCATATTTTCACCCTAATACTTACTATCTATATGATTCTTGGCAAACCATTTAAATTCTCTGAGACTCAGTTTTTTTCACCTATGAAATAGGCATAATTGGTATAATATCAACATCAGAAAAGACAGCATAACATAGTGCATAGTAAACTGACCTCAAAATCATGAATCCCTGAGTTTTGATGCTGCTTCTGACACCTACTGGCTATGTAACCCTGGAAAAGTCATTTAACTCCTCAGGGGCCCCAAAGAAAGGATTTGAGTTCAGAGTAGTGAGACTCTTCTGCATTGTTTGAAGTTTCCTCACCTAGAGTTCTCTGTACCAAAGAATTCAGAGTATAGAATCTACCTCATATTATTATAATGTTGTTCAAGTGAGCTACTTTATGAAGAGTCATTTTCAAACCATAAAAAGGGTTTTCTAAATAGTGGGGCAGCCCCCACAGACATGAAATCCTGGGGAACAGGGTAATGCAATGACCAAAACTATGAGATATTTTGAAGTACTACTCCAACAAAAATACATCCTCTATTTTGAGTGAAAACAAAATTCTAAGTCAACAAAAGAGATGGTAACAGTAAATTAGCTGTCATAGCTGGGATAAGGGTGAGGAGGAGGGAAGAAGAGAAATGCAGTCACTTATATATGTAGATCAAGAAGCATTTATCAAGCACTTTTTATCAGATAATGTTTTAGGTACTGAGAATGCTAAGATAAAAGTGGAACTCTCCTTCATTTTGAGCTCTTTCTTTCGTATTTTCCATGTATTACTCTTCAAAGAAATCTGGTTTTTCTCTGACAATACTACATCCCTGAATGTATGGATTATGCCTTTGCTCACACACTCGCATTGTCACTTTCAAACTTTCCATTTGCCTGGACTCCAAAACCTTTCCTCTTTTGAAATCCATATGATCAAAAATGGCCACCCCACCAAAATTATGTAAGCTGTAGTAGCTTTCTGATTCTTCCTCCTTTCTCAAGGAGTTCAGTACCTGACTCATCTTTCTCTGCTGTTATCCTGGAAGACTTTAATAGCCATATAGATACCACTTCACATTCCCTAACATCCCATTTCCTTGACCTTAAAAACCTAAGTCACGTTCCTTATCTCCACCACCAGCACACACAGACATGGTAACACACTAGATCTTGGAATTACCTACAAGTGTGTCACTTCCATAAGAAACTCTGACATTCCCCTCAGTAACCATAACATAGTCTCATTCCTTTTCTCCATGCTTCACCTTACCTCTACTTGTTCTTCACCCTTAATGAGACCTCCATTCCCTCTACCCCTATGTCCCATTTTTCTCAGCAAAACTTCTTGAAAAACTTGTCTGCATTCAGTACTTCCACTTATTCTCTCATCTCACTCACTCCTCAACCTTTTACAATCTGACTTTCAGCCTGATCACTCAAATGCAATGGTTGTCTCCAAATGAGATTATCTTTTCTTAGTCTTAATCCTTCTTGATATATCTGTGGCATTTTACTCCTTTGAGAATCCTCCTGTATACTCTCCTTGCTCTGAATTTTGATAAAATTATTCTCTCTTGACTTCCTTCTACTTGTATGACACCCCCCTCCTATCTCTTTTCATGGCCAATTATTCACATTATGACTCCAGCTTTGGGTGTTCCCTAAGGTTCTATACTAGGCTTTTTCTCTCCTCCCTCTAAACTCTTTTCTGTCTTGGCAACATAAATTCAACTAGTAGTTTTCTCCAGGTGATTCTCATATCCATCCCCTAGTATCTCCCCTAAGCTTAAATTCTAGTTCAGCAGTTACTTATTGGATATTTTAAACTGTGTGTCCTAGAGTCATCTTAAACTCAACATATTCAAACCTGAACTCGTGTTTTCCCCTCAAATCTCCCCTTTTCTAAACTTCCCAATTACTGTTGATGGCACCATCATCCTATCAGTGTCTCAGGTGCATAATCTTGGCGTCATTCTGGACTTCTCACTATAACTCATCACACATGGTCAATCAGTTGCCAAAACGTTTCCACATCTTATAGCTTTCAGAGTTGTTTATTTTACATTGTTATCATGTAAATTGTTCTCCTGATATTGCTCATTTCATTTTTCTTCAGTTTATCAAAGTCTTCAAAATCACCCACCTGTATAATATTGATGATATAGTATAAACTGTTTTGATTCTGCTTACTTCACTGTGACTGGTTTCATATGTCTTTCAATGTCTTTTTGAAGTCATCCATTTCCTCATTTCTTACAGTGCAATAGTATTCCATCACATTCTATACTATAACCTATTCATCTGTTCCTCAACTAATGGGCATCCCTTTAGTTTTCTTTTTTTAACCACCATAAAAAGAGCAAACATAAATGTTTGTACACATAGGTCCACTTCCTGTTTCTTTTATCTCTTTTGGGCAATGTAATAACTAGGACAAAAGGCACTGTTTAGTAACTTTTTGTGTAAAATTCCAATCTGATTTGCAGAATGGTCATAACCATTCACAAATCCACTGACAGTGCACAAATGTTCCTATTTAGTACCTATAGCCCCTCCAGCAGTTATCATTTTCCTTTGATTATCATTTTTACCAATCTTATGGGTATGAGGTAAATTCTCATAATTGCTTTGATTTTCTTTTCCCTAATTAATAATGATTTGGAACATTTTTTTATATGGATATAGAAGCATTTCTTCCTCTTGGAAATAGTTGTTCATATCCTTAGACTTTTTATTAATTGGAAAATGGATTTTTTATATATTTAAATCAGTTCCTTATTTGTCTCACAAATGGCATCTTTATCAGAGAAATTTGCTGAAAAAAAATTTCCATGTTAATTGTTTCCCATTTGTGCGAAAAACTTTTAAATTTTGTATAATCAAAGTTATCCATTTTATCATCTCTGATCATCTCTGTCCCTTGTCTGAGCATGAACTTTTCCTCTGTCGATAGAATTCATAGATAGATTTTCCATGTTTCTTTAATTTGTATGTGATATGACCTTTTATATCTGGGAACATAAATTTGGAGCTTATCTTGGTAATAAAAAATATCTAATTTGTCCTATACCACTTCCATCCAATTTTCTCAGAAGTTTGTACCAAATAATGAGTCTGTATGCCTCTAATGAGGATCTTTGTATTTGTGAAATGCTAGATTACTAGATAATATTTACTCTTGTATGTTGTATAACTAACATGTCCCTGTGATAAGTATTTTTTTTTACATAACATCAAATTGTGTTTAAAATGACTGCTTTATAGTGTGGTTTGAGATCTGACACTACTGGATCCCCTTAATTTTGACTTCTTTTCTCACCACTCCAATAAATCCTAGGCACTGCTCTCAAAGTAATTATCCTTGAGTGAGCATCTAATCATGTGACTCCCCTATTCAACCAACTCTAGTAAGATCTTATTTTATGGTTTTTTTTTTTTGTTTTTTTGGCTAGGCAATGGAGTTAAGTGACTTGCCCAGAGTCACACAGCTAGTAAGTGTTATGTGTCTGAGACTGGATTTGAACTCAGGTCTTCCTGAGTCCAGGGCCAGTGCTGTATCCACTGCACCACCTAACTGCTCCCTTATTTTATGTACAGACAAATATGAACTCCTCTATTTAGCTTTTAATGTCCTACCCAACCTGACCCCAATCAGTATGACTGGATTGTAGAGGAGACTGCTCTATAACAAAGTTGGAAAGATAATTGGGGCAAGGCTGTGAAGGGCTTTAAGTGCCAAACAGAGGGATTTATATTTGATCTTAGAGATAATAGAGAGCCAATGTTGCTTATTAAGTGAGGAGATGGCATGGTTCAACCTGTACTTTAGGAAAATCACTTTGATAGATCTATGGGAGGTAAATTATTGCAATGTTAGAGGTGATAAGGACCTGGAGAGGGGTAAGTGGTGTTGTGGGTGGAGAGAACAGGATGTATGTCCTCAACTATAAAACAAGAAAGTTAGACAAAATGAGCTTGAAAGCCATTTTAGCTTTAAATCCCACAATAACAAGTACAGCAATTATTTACATTATTTAATTATTTTTCCTGAAGCATTTAAGATTTATTTTCTTTTTGATACAAAATGATAATAAAATCTTAATTCTATTTTAATGAAATATGTACCAAGAAAATAATTTATATCAACTGTTTTATGAAAAATTTGAGGAGAGGCAAAATTTTTTAAATTTAAAAAATGGGTGTATGTCACTACATACATATTGGAAACTGCTGCTTTAATAAAGCATTAAGTAATGATATGATATGTTAGAGAAGTATATTTTTACTCATAGTTCTCTGTCATTACCTTTTATTTCCTTTAAATAATTTGTGGCAGGGATACTTCCTTCACCAACGATCTCCATCTAGAACATGGAGATAAGATTTAGATAGGTGGGGGAGACTGTGAACCTATGCAGTATTTCTATAATATGTCACTACTCCATGGTATATCAATTTTCTTACTTCATTGCAGCATGATTCTATGTGTAGCCCAATTTAAGAATCTGGTTGAAGATATGGAAGAACCAAAGGGAAGATAGTAATGCAGAAGTCCCAGAATTCTTTTGATCATCCTAATATTACTGGATTTCTCTTGAAGTTGCCAGTGTTAGGGTCTGCTCTGAAAGTTCTTTTAGTGCCTAGGAGAAACACAAGAGTCAGTGTTTACTGGTAACCAGCTGGTTAACAGATGACCGAGTCTCCACTTATATAAAGCATGGGCCTTGTAAATCAGGGAACTAGAGAGTGGGACAGGGAGAGGGTTTCCTTTCCTCTGGGGGTTCTGTTGCTTGTATCATTTTAGTTGGTACATCCCAGATAGGAAAATGGGCAGAATGCATTAAAAAATTCACAATTTTACATGGTATTAGGATATAAATAAAGCATAATAAAGATTTTTTTATATTGTACATAGTTAGTAGTCCTTCATTCTAATGCTTATATTTAAGAGCTGCTTAAAATTTCCTCGTTTTAAAGGATAACTTCAGAGATTGTATAACAAATGTGAATGCTTACTGTGTGCAAAATATTTTATTCATTTATCCATTCAAGTATTTATTGCATACCTACCATATGTCTAGCAATATATTAGCACTACTGGAGTACAAAGAACACAGGGCTACAGTGTTCACCCTCAAATACCTTATGATTTTGTGAAGACTATATATACACATATGAAACAGCTAGAGAACAAATCCAATTTTACACCGTACTGCCCTGGTTCATGTTATTTCCCACTGCCTTTAATTCTCTCTCTCATCCTTCCATTTATCTTACCCAGTCATTTAAAGTATAATTTCTTCTATGATACTTTCAATTCCTATTTGATGGCACAGTGATTTGACTCCTTTTTCAACTTCTGTGGTACTTGAAAAGCACATCACAAATTTATTACTTGAAAGGTCTTAGAATTGTGTAACTTAGGGACCACCTTCATTTTTTTTTAACAGAGTGATGAGGCTGATTTTATTTTTTTTAATTATTTTATTAATTTATTTTGATTTATCAGTAATCACTTCCATATGCTTTTGAGTTAAAATTTTTATCCCTTTTCCTCCCCACCACCCTCCCCAAGATGGCGCATAATCTGATATAGGCTATACATTTACATTCCTATTAAACATATTTTCATGTTAGTGGTGTTGTAAGTAAAAATTAAAACCAATAGGAGGAACCTTCAGAAAGAGGAAACAAAACGCAACAGAAGAGGGAGAAAAAATAGCAATTCAGCTTCCATAGTTCTTTCTTTGGATGTGGATAGCATTTTCCATCACAAGGCCTCTGGAGATGTCTTAGATCCTTGTATAGCTGGGAAGGGTTAAGTTTATCAATATTAGTCATTGCACAACATGACTGTTACTGTGTACAACATTCTCTTGGTTCTGCTCACTTCACTCAGCATCAGAACATACAAGTCTTTCCACATTTTTCTGAAGTCAGCCTGTTCATCATTTCTTATAGCACAATAGTATTCCATCACATTCATATACCAGAATTTGCTCAGCCATTCCCCAATTGATGGGCATCCTCTCAATTTACAGTTCTTTGCCACCACAAAAAGAGCTGCTATGAACATTTTTGTGCATGTGGGTCCTTTTCCCATTTGTATGATCTCTTTGGGATATAGCCCTAGAAGTGCTATTGCTGGGTGGACCACCTTCATTTTACATATGAAGAAACAGAGAGAGATAGAGACTTTCTATTTGATTTTCTTGTTTGCTATTTCATTTGTATTATTTCTTTTTATTAGAAACTACTTTTATATTTCTCATCGCATTTATCAATGGTGATGAAATTGTATTCTTTTTTTCACCAGAGTACTCTAAAAGGACATATCCCATTTATCTTTCGGTCTTTCAGCACCTAGTATATAGTATCTTGCAAATTGTAGATTCATAATAAATGTCTATGGAATGATTTGAATGATTGAATGGTGGGCATACAAAATAGTGTCACCAAGTATATGATTGAATAGTTAATTACTGATAATCTAATATAGTTTAGGAACTCAGTATTTCAATAATGAGCCAAGAGATTTTGTTCTGAAGTGGGTCATATTGAAGGATGCAACTCAAGAAGTGTGAGAGAGAAAATAGATTATGTTAAGAAGTAGAAAAAGTGTCATATTGAAGAGTCACTAATTGCCACTTTTCTTACAATATATTTCATTTCATAAAATATTTCTAAACTACTTATAAAAATTTTTAATATTCATTTTTTAAAAATGAGTTACAAATGCTCTCCCTCCCCTCGAAAGGGCAAGCAATTTGATATAGATTGTACATATGGAGTCATGCAAAATATATTTCCATATTAGTCATGTTGCAAAAGAAAACACTGACCAAAAAAGAAAAAGGAAAAGAAAGAAAGTTTTTAAAAGCGTACTTTGATCTGCATTCAGAATTCATCAGTTCTTTCTCTGGAGAGCAATAGCATTTTTCATGTCTTTCAGGATTGTCTTAAATCATTGTATTAATCAGAATAGCTAAGTTATTCACAATTGATCATCATACAGTAGTGCTGTTACTGTGGTTCTGCTCACTTCACCATGCATCAATTCATGTAAGTCTTCCAAAGTTTTTTGAAACCATCCTGTTTGTTATTTCTTATAGCACGGTAGTATTCCATCACCATCATATGCCATAACTTTTTTAGCCATTCCCCGATTGATGGGCATACCCTGAATTTCCATTTCTGAGCCACCACAAAGAGAGCTGCTTTAAATATTTTTTACATATAGGTCCTTTTGCTTTTTCTTTGATCCCTTTGAGATATAAACTAGTAGTGGTATTTTTGGGTATGCAGTTTTATAGCCTTTGGGCATAGTTCCAAATCTTCTCCAAAATAGTTTTATCAGTTCACAACTCCACCAATAATGCATTTGTGTCCCAGTTAGTGTCCCAATTTTTCCTCATCCCCTCCTGCATTTGTCATTTTCCTTTTTGGTCATATTAGCCAATCTGATAGGCATGGGGTGGGAACTTTAGAGTTGTCATTTTCATTTCTCTAATCAATAGTAATTTAGAGCATTTTCCCCTATAATTGCAGATAGCTTTGATTTCTTCTTCTAAAAACTGTCTGTTTATATCCTTTGACCATTTAGCAATTGAGGAATGACTCATATTCTTATAAATTTGACTCAGTTCTTTATATATTTGAGAAATGAGGCCTTTATCAGAGGACCTTGCTGTATAAATTTTTCTCAGCTTCTGCTTTCCTTCTAATTATGTAATTACCCATTTTTTAAACATGTAGAATATTTTATAATCTTTAAATGAGCTTGTCATATGTAAAACATAAATTTTCTCACATCATTTATAATTTGAATTTGTAAATTGCTTGTGACTTTGTCTCATCTTCATTTTGCATGTGAAAGAATGTCTCAGCATCAAGAAAATTCTTACTTAGAGCGCTTAAAGAATTTCACAGTTACACATTTTCATCATTAGACCTTTATAAAAAAACTAATATTCTCATATTATATTTAAATCTCAAAACCTGCCCTTTAATTTACTTTGAATTACCCTTCCCCTGACATTATGTGTTCTCCCTATAATTTCATTTGTTCTAAAACAAGAAATTTAGCTTCAGCAAAACTGTTTTGTACACTGACCTTGCTTGTTCTTGCCTTGTATCTTTAAGCATACCAGCAATGTGCTTCCCTTTCCATCAATCTGTATTCCTTATAAGAGACAGTATCTAGTCATACACCAGAAGATCCTACTCAGCATAGTCTTCTTGATTTCTGACCTCTTACTTTTGTTTGAGAACAGTAATAAATCCTATACTACCCTAATTGTTGAAAAGAATGTAAAAATGGACTGTCCCATGGATCCCCTTACAACATTTGTGACAACCTAAACACCTACTCATTTTTCCTAGCTCCCAACTCCCCTTTATATATTATGCCTCTATTTGGATTTAAATTTCTTGAAGTCAGGAACTCATTTACTTTTGTTATTTTTTCCCTAGTGCCTATCAAAGTGTCTGGGACATGCAGGGGTAGGTTCTGAATAAATATTTCATCAGTTGGTTCATTTGTTCATTCAATATTATGTAGTGGAAAGAATGTTCTGGTTTTTTACCCCATCATTCAACTGAACTTACTCTTTCCAGTGTTGCCAGTGATCTCTTAATTGCCATATCTGATGGTCTTTTCTCAGTCCTAATCCTTCTAGACTAGCTGCTGCATTGGATACTTTTGACCTCCATCTCCTCCTGGATATTCTTTCTTCTCTGACTTTTCATGCTACTGTTTTCTCCCTGTTCACCTCCTACCTGTCTGACCTCTCTTTCTTAGTCTCCTTTGGTGGCTCATCATCCATTCATGCCGAACTGGGTATTCCTCAACGTTCTTTCCTAAGTTTTTCTTCTCCCATCCTCTCTCGGAAACTTCATCAGCTCCCATGAGTTTAACTAGTAACATTCTCCAGATAATTTCTATATGTGTATATCCATCTCCTAGTCTCTCCCCTGGGCTTCAATCCCACATTACCAGTTGCCTATTAGGTATTTAAATTGCATGTCCTACCTAGAGCCATTTTAACTGAACATGTCCAAAACTGAACTCATTATCTTTCCTCCCAAACCCTGCCTTTTCCAAACTTCCCCACCACTGTTGAAGGCCTCCATCACTCTTCCAGTGTCTCAGGTTCATAATCTGGACATTATCCTCTATACCTTACTCCATGTCACCCCACATGTACAGTTGACAAATCTCACCATTTCTACCTTCTAACCTCTCTTGTACCTTATCCCTTCTCTTCACTCATACAACTCCTGCCTTATTTCAGGCCTTTGTCATCTCTAAGCTAGATTATTTCAATAACCTCCCAATTGGTCTCCCTGCCTCAAGTCTCTCACCACCAGTCTGCCCTAAATGTTGCTGCAAAAATAATTTTCAAGTGCATATCTGACTCCCCTACTCAACCAACTTGACTAGCCTCCTACTATCTCTAAGATCAATTATAAACTTTTCTGTTCAGCTGTTAGTTCTCTACAGAGTTTCCCCCGCCTACCTTTCTAGACTCACTGAACATTCTTACTCTTCCTCCTGAATTCTTTGATCTGGCCAAAATGCATAACAATTTCCTATGTGCTTTTGCCCTGGCTGTCCCTCATGCCTAGAAAGTTCTGCATCCTTCCATCTTCTGCCTCTTTGTTTCCCTAGCTTTCTTCCAGGCTCACATCTTACCTTGGACAGGAAGCCTGTCCTAGTTCTCCAAGTAATAAGTGCCTTCCTGTCCCATGATATCTTCTATCTACTCTCTCTAGCTCTTCTATATACCTACTTCTTCATATATTGTCTCACTCATTAGAATATATGCTCCTTGAGGGCAGAGAATATTTTTTTCCCCTTTCCTTGTATACTCAGTATTTAGCACATTGTCTGTCTAGCACACTGTGAACTCTTTAATAAAGGCTTATTGAGTGACTGGAGTTCCCACATTTAAGTGACTACAGGAATAAAAATTACATTGATAAAAAAGAGAATCAAAAAGAGGAAATGGCTTAAGGTAGAATGTGGGTGTTGTAGTAGTTTAGTCATTTTTCAGTCGTGTCCCATTCTTTGTGACTCCTTTTGTTTGTTTGTTTTTCTTGGCAAAGATTCTGGAGTAGTTTGCAATTTCCTTTTCCAGCTCATTTTACAAATGGGGAAACTGAGGCAAACAAAGTTAAATGACTTGCCCAGGGACACACTGCAAGTAAGTGTCTGAAGTCAAATTTGAACTCAAGATGAGTGGTCCTGACTTCAGGCCCAGAACGCTATCCATTGTGCTACCTAGCTGCCCTAGAATGTCAGTAGTGAAGGGGATTACAGTACAAAATAACAGCCTGTTTATCTTGAGAGGATGGTGGAAAATTCTAGTGGAAATATCTGGTAAGCAAGTGGAATTACCTCGAGGTGAAGTAACTGATATCTTAGTTAAGCTACTGATAATTTTCACCACTGTTTTGACAATGAAAGTCATACAAATACTTCATCTTTTATTTTCTCTGTCACAAATTAAAGGTGCCCTTTGAGCAGAAAATATTCATACCCTCCAAAAAGGCAAAGATTTGAGAGATACTCATACTACATTTTAATAAGTTACTGCTTACTCATTGAACTTTAATAAGTTTGCCTTCCTTTTATTAACAAGAGAAATTATATAAACTTATTTTCTTTAGTATTAGTTTAATAATGTCACCTACAAAAACTTTAATACAATGGTGCTTAGTACTTTAAAAAATAATGGCTGAGTTTTTATGTTCCTCTGTGTTTCTGGTGTTTCTTCCCTAAAAGAAATAATCTTGATTGTCTTTGCTATATGCTAAACGTACAGTACAAAGAGAATCCTGCTTCTGTGGAGAGTGAGCCAAGAACATTTTGTTCTGTCTTTACAATGAAATGCAGATTTCCCATTAAAAGGCAAATCCATCATCTCAAATGTTTGAATAGGATAGTACGTTAAAAAAAAATAATTCCAGCTGCTTAAAGTTAGGACATTCAAAAAGTCCAATTGAAGAATATTTGTGGGGTCCCAAGCAATTTTCATTTGATTATGAAATGGATAAATTTTCATTCACTGCAGGCTTTTACCTCTTATATTTTTGTTCTGAAGTAGCCACATGAGTATTGATAGGCATTTGGACCCAGAGAGTCTGTTTAGTATTTAAATGGTTGTTTCACTTGTATTATTCTAATTAAAGATAGCTTTATGTTTGCTAAAATAGTATTTATGATTGTACAAAAAATTTTACTGCAAAAGTTTGCTTCTTTGTACATAAGCCTGACCCTTTCCTATTTTTGCTTCCCCTTCTTTCCTTTCTGGAAAGTCATTCTCTGCCAGGTTTATCTTATCACATGATCACCAAGCAGTTTCTCCCCTCTTCCCCCAATCATTTCTGCTCCTGGGGTAGTAACATGAAGTGCTGCTACTAGCCTCTTCCCATATTTTTAGGCATTTCAGCAAGTTCTCTTCAGTTGTTGATGTATTTTCCCTGCTTTATTTAGAAATCAGAAGCAACAAAGCTAGTGTCATTCCCTGGAGAGTATCCACATGGAATCCACATGCTATGTGACATGCTATATGCATGTTTGTAAGTGCAGGAAGATGGGTGGCTATAACTACTTCAGGTTAGTGAGATTTTTTTGGTCCAGTTTTCAGATCTTTTAAGACAGAAGAGGGAGGCATGAGTGGTGAACCTGAGCTCTCTCTAGTGGACTACAAGCTTGATATTAGTCAGTAGTGTGATATAACAGTGAAGAATGTAAACATAGGCTATATTAAGAGAGACATAGCTTATTGGAGTAAGATTGTAATACTCCCAATGTACTCTGCCCTGGTCAGGCCCCACTTGGAATATTGTCTTCAGCTATGGATGCTGTATTTTTAGGAAGCACGTTGATAAACTAGAAAATTTCCAGAAGAGGGTAAGTGAGAGTGGTGAAGGTTCTTAGGATTATGTGATTTTAGGACCGATTGAAGGAATTATGGTTATTTAATCTGTGGAAGAGAAGACTTGGGAGAGACATGATTACTGTCTTCAAAAACTAGGTACTAACAAGTATGTGTTGGCTTGTCATTGACACTTCTCAGAGCTTCTCAGTAAGGTGGTCTGACAGGGTAACAAAATAGAGCAAAACCAAAGTGCATTTTGAGGTCTGAAGTTTTCAGAATAGGCCATGTGTTCTATAGATATTTATGAATGATGTGGAAATTAATGTTACATACACAGATAATATGTGTGAAAAGTAATAAAGGTGTGATACAATAATAGGCATTATCATTGGTTTGGTAGAAGTGGTAACCAAGTTCTTCTAAATCAGCACAAGAGGTAAATGCTAATATGGAAATGCCTCTGCTAAAAGATTATAATACGGCAATTATGAAATGGCATTTATAATACCTCAGTGAAGTTCATCTTGTACTGACATCCTTAAATTCTGTCCTTGTTCTGGCTAAGGCCCTGAGTTAGAGAAAATCCAATATTTCTGGTTCATCAAAGGCCAATCCAAAATGGAACTGGCAATTCTCAGGGTTCCTACGATGAATATTTAGTTCTTGCCTACCTGTTTCTCTGGGGTAGCTAGGAATCAGCATTCATGGTATCTAGGGACCTGAGCTAATAGTACTCTAAAGGAAGTTTTTCTGAAGTTTTTTGCTGCTCATACTGCGTGCCAGGATCCGCTCTCCATGGATGTATCACTTAGATGTAAAGAGTGACATTGTAAACAAAGAGGAGGATCGAGGAAGAAATTGCCTTAAGATCCAAGGATAGGGAGTCTCTGCATCTACACAAGACACCAAGAGGATCTAGGGAGATAGATGGACAGTTCTGATTACCTAAAATTTAAGAGTTTTCACACAAAGAAAGCCAAAAAGTCCTCGCAGCGAATTTCTCTGATAAAGATTTCATTTTCAAGATACATAAGGAACTGGTTCACATTTATAGGACTGATAAATCATTAAGGAATATGAACTACCAGTTTTCTAAGAAAGAGATCCAAGCTTTCTATACCTATGTGAACAAAATCCTCCAAATGACTAATGATTTTTAAAATGCATAGCCTTCAGGTGGATACAGCTGACCAAAAAATGGCAAATTTTGGAGAGGCTATGGGAAAACAGGCACACTGGTACATTGTTGGCGGATTGTGAACTACTAGGGCCATTCTGGAGAGCCACTTGGAAGTGTTCCCCCTTTGACCAGCAACACCCAGCAGTTAGGCCTATATCCCCCCCAAACAACAAAGAGATGGGGAAAGGAAACATGTAACAAAAATATTCACAGCAGCCAATTATTTTTTATGGTGGCAAAGAACTGAAAAATAAGGAAGTACTTATCGATTGAGTAATGGTTGAACAAATTATGGTATATGAATACTATTATACTGGAAGTCATAATAAAAGAGACACTTTCAGAAAAAACTAGGAAAACTTGTGTGAAATGATGCAGAATGAAATAAATAGATCCAGAACAGTTTGCATAATAATAATAATAACATTATAAAGACAAAGAACTTAGAAACACTCAAAAATTCTGATCAGCATAATGATGAACCACATTTTCAGAAGACCCATGCGACCTGTTTTCCTGACAGAGAGAGGGCTGATGGGCTCAGGGTGCAGACTGAGACATCTTTTTCTGGACATGGCCAGTGCAGGAATCAGATTTACTTAAATATTCACATTTGTTACAAGAATTTTCTTTTTTCTTTTCTTTTCCCCTGGAGGAAGAGAAAATAGATTTTTGTTAATTAAAAAATTAAATTAATTTAAAATTTTAAAGAGTCTTGCCAACTACCATTGCATTTTATAAAACCAACTTTGTAGCATTGGCAAGCTACTTCTTCATTGTGCATTTCCCTCTCTTAATTTCTAAGAATGATTTATTCAAAAGAGAATTGATTCTAGTCAGCTTCAGTCTACTTGTACAGGGTTCTATTTTTCTAAATATGTCAGCCATTTTCACAAATAATATACTAAGCTGACATTTAATTTCTGACCCAACTAAAGAAAAACTGTATCTGAGTGTACAGGGGGTACCATATACTGTTGTCCTCGTGTTTCCAGTCATTGCCAGCACTGGCTATCAAAACTGCTTATGCTGCAAATAAAATTTGAAATGAAACCCATCTGGTGTTTCTCATTGAATTAGGACCAGAACATTTCTTTTAAATATTAACAGATGGTTAAATTCTTAATATCAAACTAACATTTTAAAACATCTGAGGGGACCCACTAAAAGGGGAAAAGGATAGAGGGCCATGTGTTTTTTCCATTCCCAAATCCTATATTTCCCCTCCCCCTGTCATTCCAAGCCACGTCTCAAGGATTATTAGACTTCTATCTCAAGTGTTTCTTTATTACTTAGTAGCTGTATTTAGGTATCAAGGTAATGTAATCAAATAGCTGGGGCTATGTTGCTGTTGGCATATTCCAACAAGTTTTATTAGAACAAATTTTTTCCTTGTGCTTTTTTCCATAGGAAAAAGAAAAGAAATACATGCTTCCCTTGGACAACCTGAAAGTTCGAGATGTGGAAAAGAGCTTTATGTCTAGCAAGCATATCTTTGCACTTTTTAACACAGAGCAGAGGTAAGAAAATAAAGGAGGTTCTCCTTTCATGGATTTAGCTAAAGATGACTAAGATTCAAAGGTGCACGTGCACGCGCGCGTGCACACACACACACACACACACACACACACACACACAATCTCTTTATTCCTACTCCTAAATTGGTTGACTTTTTAGGTTTCTACTTTCATTCAGTTTATTTTTATATCCTCTCCACTGTATAAGGTTTTGGTATTATTTTTTCAGGTTAATTTTTTATTATTTTATTTATTTGTTTTTATTTTTCAACATTTGCTTGTATAAGATTTTGCTTTCTAAATTTTCTCCCCCTCTCTCTGCTCCCACCTCCCTATGCTCCCCCCACCCCAAGACAGCATGCAATCTGATATAGGCTATATATGTACAATCATATTAAATGCGTTTCTACATTAGTCATGTTGTAAAGAAGAATTAGAACCAAAGGGGAAGACCAAGAGAAAGAAGAAAGAGAGAGAGAGAGAGAGAGAAACAGAGAGAGAAGAGAGAGAGAGAGAGAGAGAGAGGAGAGAGAGAGAGAGAGAGAGAGAGAGAGAGAGAGAGAATGAGAGAATAGTATGCTTCAAGCTGTATTCAGATTCCATAGTTCTTTCTCTGAGTGTGGATAGCATTTTCCAACATCAGTCTTGGGTAATTGTCTTAGATCTTTGTATTGCTGAGAAGAGTTAAGTCTATCAAAGCTGGTCATCACACAATGTTGCTGTTACTATGTACAATGTTCTGGTTCTGCTCACTTTACTCAGTATCAGTTCATATCTTTCCAGTTTTATCTCGAGTCCACTTGTTCACAATTACAAAACACTTTTCACACAAATAAAGGCAGATCTAAACAACTGGAAAAATATCAGTTGCTCATGGGTTAGGCCAAGCCAATATAATAAAAATGACAATTCTACCTAAACTAATTTATTTATTTAGTGCCATACCAATCAAACTACCAAAAATTATTTTATAGAGCTAGAAAAAATAATAACAAAATTCATCTGGAAGAACAAAAGGTCCAGAATATAAAGGGAATAATGAAAAGAAATACAAAGGAAGGTGGCCTAGCTGTACCAGATCTAAAACTGTATTATAAAGCAGTCATCATCAAAACTACTTGATGCTGGCTAAGAAAAAGAGTGATGAATCGGTGGAATAGGTTAGGTATGTAAGACACGGTAGACAATGACTATAGTAATCTACCGTTTGATAAACCCAAAGACTTTAGCTTCTGGGATAAGAACTCATTATCTAACAGAAACTGTTGGGAAAACTAAAAAATAGTATGGCAGAAACTAGGCATAGACCAGCATCTTAGAGCGTACACCAAGATGTGGTCAAAACGGTACATGATTTAGACATAAAGCATGAGACGGTAAGCAAATTAGGAGAGCAAGGAATAGTTTACCTATTTGATCTATGGAGGATGGAAGAATTTATGACCAAACAAGAGATAGAGAATATTATGAAATGCAAAATGGATAATTTTGATTATATTAAATTAAAAAGGGTTTGCACAAACAAAGCCAATGTAACCAAGAGTAGAATGGAAGCAGAAAGCTTGGAAACAATTTTTACAGCCAGTGTCTCTGATAAAGGCCTCATTTCTAATATATATAGAGAACTGGGTTTTGTTATTCTTTTAAGTATGAGAGGTATTTCTAAATATCATCTTATTTTTCTAATGACTTTAAGAGAGAGCCACTCTACATAAAAGCTTTCCTTTACCTGAATTTAGAATTTATGTGCTATTATTTAAAAGGCAAGGTAATAATTAAAAGTAGACTAGCCTTACAATCAGAAGGCTTAGGCTTGTATCCTGTCTTTATAAGCTACTAATTGTGAAGAAGTATTTACTCTGAGCCTCAGTTTCCTCCTATTTTAAAATAGGGATAAGAATACCGCTGCCTACATCACAAAAATATTTTAAGAATCAAAGTAGGTTATGGATATAAAGTTGTTAATGGTAAGGTTCTATATAAGTTGAATAATTTTTATCAATATTAACATCATTGTCAGTCACAATGCCTTTGTTTCATATATTAAATTGCAGGTGCCAACAACAGCCCATTAAATAATGTCTATCCAGATATATATTATGACAAATATATATGCATATATATACATGTACATCCTAGTACAGATGATCATAATAATGTTCTGTTTGTATAGAGCTTCACAGTTTGTGAAAGCCTTTTCACTTACAGTATATATGTAGGAGTGAAGCCTTTATATTTACTTTCAAAGGCACAATCAGAAATATACAAAATTATTGCCCCCAGTTCATGAAAGGCACGATCACCCTCCCCTCTTGCACCGTGTGAGTCTCTGGGGAGGGAATGGGGATTAGAGTCACAGTTTAGCCCAACTACCTTAGAGTGTAGTCTGAAGTTCCAGGTCCCAAACCTATCTCAGGTTCAAGTAGAGGTCCCCTGGTTGGTTAGCTGCACCACCCCACTTGCAGTCCTGGCACTACTGTCACCCAGGCACATAGGGATCCCCTCCAGTACCTGTAACTGAAGGCTAACCCCCAAACTGAAACACACGTGTCCATGCCCATTTCTTTGAGCTGGGTTAAAAGAGATAAGCAGAGAAAGGCAAGTCCCTCCCTTCTCCCTGGTTCATTCAGTTTAGGCTTGACTTGGAAAGATGCTCAAGATAATGTGATGATAGTTTTACATCAGTATTTCCTTCTGGGCAGTAGTTTCAGATCTATGTGTGTGTGTGTGTGTGTGTGTGTGTGTATAGAAACATAAATATATACATGCATACATATACGAAGGTCACTATGAGCTTCATACCAACATTGTTCAATTAGAGAAAGTAAAATAAATAAAATTGAAAAGGGTGGAAAGTTTAAAATAGGTGTGAAACAAGGAAGTAATTTTTAATTGGAAAAATCAATAGGAACAAAACCAAATAATTCTGCGTCTGTGAGTCAATTATGACGGAACATCAACATCACTTTGTGAAATCTGATTTTTAACAAGTGCCTCCAGATTTCCTCGCATCTCCATGTGCAGATGAATAAAAGCAAATTATTATTCAGGGACTGCTCCAGAGTCATCACACAGTAAGGCAATGATTGAACAAGAGACCAAAGCTCCTTCCTTTGCTTCTAGCCTATTGCTCAGACGGACTCTAACCACAGCAATGAGAGAATTAAAAAGAAATAGAAAAGAACAACAAAGACATTCTAAAGAAAAATAAAATGGCCTTTAAAATTGTCATCTTTACCATAGAGGAATTGGAGTAAAGGCACTAAAGTAATGGAAGAAAAGAAAAGAGGAGTTTGCGTAGATAGAGCAATGAAATATTTCCTGAATAAGGGCCAAACTAGAATTAATTTAGAGGCCATCTTCAGGGGAATTGGGTGTGCCGCTAAAGTGAGCTGCAAAGAAGTATTCCACATGGCATGGGCCTGGATCTTCCATGTTTCCATCTTGATGAATAGGAAATTTAATTGGCAAATCAGAAGTCAGAGTGAATCCTGAGTCTTTAGACAACCCAGATAGTACACGATCTAGATGTCACTAAAATAAGAATTTCCTTGTGACAGAAATATCCTGGAAAGCTCAGATCTCTCAGCAGACATTATGATCTCCTTGAATGGGATCCTCTGGCAACTCATGACCAATAGTCATGACATGTAGTCATGTATTCATGACTTGTGGGCATGAATGTCCAGTTATATAAAACAGAGCAGTCAGCCTTTTTTTAATCTTCTAGATATATTTAAGGGCAGCTAAATGGCTCAGTAGATAGAGTGCTGGCCCTGGAGTCAGGAAGACTAATCTTCCTGAGTTCAAATCTGGCCTCAGGCAGTTACTAGCTACATGACTCCATCTGTAAAATGAGTTGGAGAAGGGAGTGGCAAATTACTCCAGTGTCTTTGTCAAGAAAATACCAAAATCAGGTCATAAAGAGTCAGACACAACTGAAATGACTGAACAACAACAACCTGACAAACCTCAAGGCTACTTTGATGCTCTCAGGACTGTCATAGTGGTCATGCTTGGAATGTGAACAGAGCATAAGGAGGAACCAGGTTCAGTCTAAATCTTTCAGGAAGTTCATTTTCAGTTTGCACTAAATGGAGAAATCTAAAAAACCCTTAGAGGGAGGGATTGTTCTATCGCCTTCTTTCCTCCAATATTCTGATATGCTTTAAAGAAATGTGTACCTTCCTGTAGGCTATATTAGAAAGTGTAGGGGGCAGCTAGGTGGTGCAGTGGATAGAGCACCGGCCCTGGAGTCAGGAAGACCTGGGTTCAAATCTGGTCTCTGACCAGACAGTTGACACTTTACTAGCTATGTGACCTGGGGCAAGTCACTTAACCCCATTGCCTAGCCACCCTCCCCCCACGCAAAAATAAAGTGTATCAGAAACACATTGGTTTATTGGTATATCTCTATCCCATCAATGCACAAACATGTCTTGAGTCCAGATGCTAGAAGCCCATCCTAGATCCCTGAGACCTCAAAACCCACGAAACTGAGAAGGTCGTGTGACACAGTGGGAAGAGCCCTCGCCTTGGAGTTATTAGGTGACCTGAACCAGAATCTCAGCTCTGATGCTCACTAACTGCGGGAGCAGGAGTGAGTTTCAAACACATCTGAACCTTAGTTATTTACTTTGTGGGGAAAAAATAGATGATAATTCTTGCATTGTCTCTCTCCCAGGTCTGTGGGGTTTCATTATTGTTGGGGAATACGTGATAAAGTATGATGAGTAACTAGTGCTTGAGGGAGGGAATTCTTCTCATGCTGTTTTCTAGTACTTGCACATGTTTTCTTGTTCCATTAGCAAGAACTCTAATGAAATATGAAATCCTTTGGATAAATACAGTATTTAATAGACTTGGACAGAGAAATACTATTCTATCAAACTTGAACTTGATTCATATGGTCCTCCATAAAATGTGTCCATTAAAAAGCATTTATTGAGCACAGCTTTGAGTCTGTGTGCTATTTGAAAGACATGATCCATAAAGGGTGTGCAATCAAGTTAGGAAGATGAACTTTCCATACATGTAATAAAGTAGGAAACAATTATAGAACTTTTTAGAAACAGTACACTGTCATATACTTCAACCGAATTCCTAAATTCTGATGGAAGATAAAGCAAAGAGTAGGATCAGGTTAGTCAGGAAAGACTTCTTGGAAGTCTTCAGCTTCATATTACCCTGAAGTGGTAGAGCGGGAGTTAAAAAAAACTTTTTTTTTCCTTGTAAGTAAGAAGAAACATGATTAGTCAAAACAACTGGAAAGCCTACTAACAACTTTGTGATCTCAGAGTTGGATATGACCTCGAATTAATTAATATTGCTTAAAAATCTGGACATATTTCCCATTTTGAATCATCTATTATTTGTATAAATAGTTCAGTGTTAAATTATTTCAACTGTGTTTTATGTCTTTTTCCCCATTTTTCAAAAAAAAATTCTGATCTTACCTCTGATAAGTTAGTTGACCTGACAGTATAGAAACCTGAATTAGAGATAATTTTTATACCAATATCAACCAAAATATAAACCATATGTCATTATTTATATTATTTATATGTCATTATTTTATGAAAAATTTTTGGTGTTCTCTATTTTCTTATTTGTATATATGTTTTCCATTAGTATAACATAAACTCCTTGAAGCCAGAGTATATTTCATTTTTAACTTTGTATACCAAAGTACCAAGCACAGTGCTTGGTATATAGCAGGCTTTTAATAAATGCTTGTTGAACTGACACTGAATTTGCACACATAGATCATAAGGGGCAATGTAAAATAAATCAACAAGACAACGAGGACACACTGTGCTTCAAGAATACCAATTTTGCAGTTGTGGGGAGGATTCATTGGAGAAGATTGGCACTGGGGCCAGGGAACCCATTTTGGAAGCAAATACAATAGTTTAGGCTGTTGTTGTCGTCGAGTCATTTCATGGCAAAGATACTGGAGTGGTTTGCCATTTCTTTCTCCAGAGACAAATAGAGGTAAGTGACTTACCCAAGGTCACAAAACTAGGAAGTTTCTGAGGCTGGATTTGAACTTAGATCTTCCTGCACTTCCAGCACTGTGTCCATTGTGCCACCTACCTGCCTCTAATAGTTTAGAGGAGAGGTGACAAATGCCTGATCTAGAGGGTATTGGCCCTGTAAGTGGAGGTAAATGGACAGATATGAGAGATATTGTAGAAATACAGTCAGATATTGCAAGTATTGGATATGGGCCTGAAGAAGGGGGAAGAGTTGAAAATGACTCCCAAATTCTGAACCTGAATGTCTATAATGGCCATGGCTTCAACAGTAATAGGGAGGTTAGGAAGAAAGGCAAGTTTTGAGTGTGAGACAGTGAGTTCCATTTTGGATATTTTGAGCTGGATAGACATATCCAGGTAGAGATGTCCAGTAGGCATTTGTAGAGTGTGAGGCTAAAGCTCAGCAGAGATAAAGACTGAAGATATAAACTTGAAAATCATCTGCAAAGAGATGATTATTTGGACCCATGGAAAAGGATTAAATAATTGGGTTTATAAAGAAAACCCTGATATACATCTATGAATGGGATTGGGGGTGGGAGGGTATTGGCTGATGACAACAAAAAAACTTTGCTATAAAAATCCAGGGAGGAGAGACCAGCCAAGACGGTAGAGTAGGGGGAAGGGTTGCAGTCCAGCTCATCCAACAGTTGCAAGAGTACCAGACCAAGTACTGAACAGAACATAAGGAGAAACCAAAGTTGGACACAACTCTCCATTGCACAAAATCACAAATTACATCTGCAGGCAAATAATGAGAGTAGAAATTGTGGAACAAGGTGAAGCCTGAATCACATAGCTGAAAAACAGAATAGGAAGATTGGGATCATTCCCCTAGTAGAGGGACCACAGATCCATCAATAAAACTGTAAATGGGACCTCAGACTTAGGCCATAGGCAAAGAACAAGGACATAGTGCTATTTCTCTGACCCCAAAGGAGACATCTAAAATAAAACCTTGCCCAGGCAACAAGCTCTGTGAAAATAGAGTTGGCCAAACAGAACTTAATGACTTGACTCAGATTCTTATAATCTAGCCAATAGCTCAGTAATGTGCAGATTCACTAAGAGTCTGCCCAATATGATGGATGTTCTAATAAACCTTGTCTTTGGCTGAAAGAAGGCTTGGGTCAAATTCATTTGGGCAGGACCCACATGTTGTGATTTTGGGGTCCCAGCATCCCTAAACCTCTTAACCTCAACATTTTGGTGGCCTGTACAGGGAAAACTATTTAACCCCAAGTTCTTCTCCAGTCAAGACTGGAAGGTATGTAAGTCTCTCCCCCCCTCCTTCTTGCCCTGCAGTTGGGGTTGCTCTCCAAGCACCTAGGAAGGCTTGGAGGTAGTTTTTGGGCAGACAGTTACGAGGCTGTCTCCATACTCAGTCTGACGCTCTCAGGCTGTTGGTCCACTGGTTCAGTTTGGGTACACCTTCCGAAACATAGAGGATGAGAACAGATGCCCTATCTGGAAGCTTATACCCACTTCTGTCAGTTCTCTCAGCGCTAGGAAATTGGGAAAACTGCAGGTGCTTTTTGGCTCCCTGAGGCTTACTTCCTTCCTTCCCACTGCACCCCAGAATCCTCCTTCATGAAAGTTACGGGGAAAAGTTAGAATAGCTAAGAACATCTTATCAGATTCTGGAAGTTTTGTGATGTATCATTAAGGAGTTTTGAAACACCTCCTTACAACCCCGGTCACTCCCTTCTCCCACTCCTTTCCCTTGAGTCAAGAAGGTATCTGTTAATCCTTCACATAGGAGAAGAGAGTTTCCCTCCCCCTACCACCTCTGAATTTGCCTTCTACAGCATGGGTCCCCCCCTGGCAATGGCCTTGTGTCCTGGAGCAACCTTTGCCTGGAAGCATCACCCAGTTTCAGCACATTCTGCTCAAGGTAAAGAAGCTAGCCTCTGAACTTGGACCACAGGCCCATTCACCTATAGTTGGTTGCAAACAGCAGGTACCAGCCAATGTCCCCCCGCCATCATTCCCTGGATACAGCCAGTGTTCTGTTCCAGTCAACCTCCTCTTTAGGACCCCCTTGAGGCAGGGACAGCTCTAGGTCAGAAGCCAAGATCTTTGCCTCTTATCCCAAAAGAATTTGGGTCCCATTTGTTTGAGAGGGGAATGATGAGGATGGGATCTGGACCCCAAAAAGGAAAAACCCTGGACTTTTCCCACATGGCCAATTCTCTGGCATTTGCCTGAGGATATAATCCTATGAACTAGCCTTTCATTATCATCTACACCCAATCTACCTCCGGATGCCTTACCTCCCCCCCCACCACTTCCCACCCTAAATCCTATCTAGACTCCATTCTCCCTTGGCCAGGTGGTCTAGGTCCCAGGAGTTCTGTTCACCCCAGCTTACTGGCCACTCCCATCCATATCTTCCTTAGACCTCCTCCTCCAGTCACCCCAAACTACTTGGCCACTCCTAGATCCCTCCTATAGTCTTTCTGTATGTAAGGTCCATCTTATCTTCATTAAAGTGCTCAGATTCTTAAAATCTAGCCACTGCTCAGATTCTTATAATCTAGCCAATAGCTTAGTGATGTTCAGATTCCTTAAGAGTCTGCCCAATATGATGGATGTTCTAATAAACCTTGTCTTTGGCTGAAAAAAAAAGTTAATGACTATATGAGACAACAAGAAATATTGAAACAAAATAAAAAGACTGAATAAATAGAATAAAATGTAAGGTATCTCATTTTAAGAAAACAGACTTGGAAAACAGGTAAAGAAGAGATAATTTAAGAATCACTGAATAACCTGAAATCCATAATTAAATTTTTATAAGAGCCTATATACTATATTTCAAAAAATCATTAAAGAAAACTTCCAAGACATATTAGAATAAGAGGGAATCCTAAAAATATAAAGATTCCACTGATAACCATCTAAAAAAAAACTAGAATGATAACTTTTAGAAATATTGTGGGGAAAATCTAAAGCTTCCTGCTCTAGTTTTTAAAAAAAAAATACTTCAGGCAGCCAGAAAGAGTTCAAGTACTGAGTAAGCACAATCATAATCACTATAAAGGAGTAGAGAGCATGGAATGCTGTTGTTGTTGTTTGACCTTCAATTCTCAAAGAGGACCATGGCATCAGGAAGGAGATGTCATGACTTGCAAGTGGATTGGATTTAAGTGAGAGAGGGCCATGCAAAGTCACCAGCTTCATTCTGTCCTCTGGAGTTTTCTTGGTCCAGTGGCAAGACATAAATCAGGATGGCTAAAGATGGCCCCAGATGCAGTGCGAAGCCTTGGCTTTTTTGAGCTAAGGTCTTTCCCAGATCTCAGGTTGTCTGGGCCATTGCCTATTCAGTGATTAAGGCTAGGAAAAAATGAGGCAAAGAATGTCCTCTTTTACCTAGTCAAAAAAAGAAGAGAAGGAGCAAATATCAAGGAAATTATAACTGTAGGATTTGAGAAAAGCACCATACTGTACATGGCCTCTATTTCTTAGTAAAGAACTGAAGACCTCTGCTGAGATAGATAATAATGATGTTGATGACGACGATGATGATGATGATGAAGAAATAGTAAACATTTACATAGTGCTTTACTATGTGCCAGGTACTGTGCTAAACTATTTTAAATTATTTTCTCATTTGATCATTATAATAACTGTGGGTGGTAGGTACTATTATTATCCCCATTTTACATATAAGGATACATCAAAGGTCAAGGGACCTGCTCAGCCAATAAGTGTCTGAGGACTTAAACTCATCTCTCCCTGACTCCAGGCAGAGTGCTCTATCCACTGTGCCACCTACCTGTAGGTAACTTGAGAAAAGATTTGATGCACATACCATGGGAAGTATGAAAGAAAATAACTAAGTCACAAAATTTTTAAAAATCAGTCTGGTAGGGGAAGACTCTCAAGGTTTCTGGCCAAAACTGAAACAATTGCTATTTACACTCACTCTGAGCCTGTTGCCCAAATGATGACCAAGTGAGGCTTGGGCTGGGGCCTATTATTGGCCAATCAATGAGAGCCAGTGATCTAGGTTTAAGGCATGGTCCATAAAAAAAGCAATTGAGCCCCCTCAAACCCTGAGATATATTGCTAGGTTTCAGTGACCAAAATTTATATTCCTTTAGGCAGAGCACCCCGGAGGCAAGGGCATAATTCCCTATGTGGATAGAGGGTGAGAAGGGAGGGAGAGGAGAAAGAAGAGGGAGAGGAGGGAAAAGAGATAGAAGAAGAGGGAAGGAAGGGAAAGAAGGGAAGGAAGGAAGAAAGGAAGGAAGGAAGGTACTAACATTCAACAGCATGTAAATAGGAGTCGAAGCAGACAGGAGCTAGGATTTAGAAAGGGGTGTGAAAAAATAGGACAAAGGGGGCAAAGTAATTGAGGGTAGAAGATGGTGTAAAGTTGAACTGGTAAGTTATCAGATCACAATTGTGAAGGAAAAAAAGTGAGGCCAGAGCAAGGAAAGTGGGAAGATCACAATGATGAAGAATAGATTTAGGAAGAGTAAGGCAGAAGGAAAAATGAAAAGGTTAGAGGCTGTGGTCTGAGAGAGGGTTTTTAAAGTTCTTAATCATGGAGGCTGAAGAGTCATAGGCAATAGTGAAGTTGAGGGCATGGTGAAATTGAGGCTACCCTTTCCTTCTTTGTGGCTGAAGTGGAAGATGGAACAGATCATAGGACAAGAGTTTGTTTATTAGACAGAACTCTCACACCTATATAACATAAATTTGTCTTCAAGAAGGGGCTTAACTTGGAGCTATGCCTAAAGGGCTATCAAACTGTGGATACCTTTTGACCTAGATCTGTATCCCAAAGAGATTGAAGAAAGAGGAAAAGAACCTATTTGTACAAAAACATTTATATCAGCTCTGTTTGTAGTGACAAAGAATTGGAAATTGAGGGGATGCCCATCAGTTGGGGAAGTAGCTAAACAAATTATATGGTATATTGTGATGGAATACCATTGTGCCAAAAAAATGATTTCAGAAAAACTTAAACAGACGTATATGAATTAATGAAAAGTGACATGAGCAAAACTATGGTAACAGCAATATTGTATGATGATCTACTGTGAATGACTTAGTTAGAAAGACCTGGGTATATATTCTTCTCAGACACTTACTAGGCGTGTGACTCTGGACAAGTCATTTAATTTGTCTGTGCCTCAGCTGCCTTCTCTATAAAATAAGGGGGCTTGACTAGATGACCTTTTAGGTACCTAAATTTATACCCCTTTGCCCTCGAGACAATATTTCAAGTCAAATCATATGGAGAAAGCAAATACTTACTAGCTCTGTGACCCTGGACAAGTCATTTCACACTGTTTGCCTCAGTTTTCTAATCTGCCAAATGAGCTGGAGAAGAAAATGGTAGACCATGCCGGTATCTTTACTAAGAAAATCCCAAATGAGGTCACAAAGAGACATGACTGAAACTATTGAATAATAATATATTCCGTACTTAATTTTCTACACACATATTTTCCCCCAGCCTCTTCTCCAGCAATAGAATGTAACCTTCTCTCATGCAGAAATCATTGTTTTGGAGTTTTTTTGGCTTGTTTTTGATATTTGTCTCCCCAGCCATAGCACCTAGTAGTGCCTGGTATATAGTAGATGCTTAATAAATGCTTATTAAATGAATGAGTAACTGAATGAAATATGCTAATGAAAGGAATGAGAGAAATAGTTCGAGAGAATAGTAGAGTAGAAGAAAGTTTGTTGTTTCAAAAATCAGATTGAGACTTCTAGAAGTTTGGAATTAGAAGAAAGCAAGTATAGAAGGAAACACTGAAGATATGGGGAAGGAGGGGGGTAGTTAATTGAACGGGGGAAAGCTATCTGGATATTATTAATCAGATCTTTGAGTTCTTTGAGGTTCAAAAGAGTCATTCAACAAATCTTATACATTTAGGTGCAAAATTCCAACATGATTTCTTGAAGCCTGGCAGGCCAGATTAAGTGCCCCCTTCCATTTCTGAGAAAATACTTTTTCAGTCCCCTCTGTTTGGGTTGCAGATTTATTCCTAAAGCTCATTCAGTTGCTATTCCCACTTTCCACTATAAAGTGTAAAAACCGTTTCTCTGTGGCCCCTAATCATCAGGTGTGTGGGAACTGATGTATTTAACATCCTCCCTTAAAAGGCCTTTAGTGTCTTAGTGCAATTCATGTAGTCTTAATTGGACTGGTAAAACCTATTTTTGATCCACTCTAAACAGTGCTTCGGAGCTAAAATTTCTTAAATGGAAGGATTTATTACTACTAGTGGTTACTTCTTCAGCTCCTGGGGTTAGCTGGCTGCTTACACTAATGACTGATTCAGCTTACATAAAATTTCATGTAAGGATAAGAATTCAAGACCCCTTCTGGGTGCCCTTTAAGAGGAGTGTCAGAGTTATGCCAGAGGAGTTGATTATGTTTCCAATATTTTCTCCTTATATTTATAGCTTTCGTAAAACCTTACTTAAGCTGTAGGTTAAAAAGGCCTTTTGGGGGCAGGGGGAGGAAGAAGGTGGAAACAGGGGTAATAGTCTAAGGGGCTAAAATGCTTATCCGAATTTCTGCCCTGGTAGCCCTGATATTGGTCTTATGTGGTCTTCACTGTCCCTGAGCAGGCCTGCAATGTTGAGGTTGTGCTAAGGCCCCTTTGGTCCAAGCTATGCCGGCCCCAGTAGCCAGCTGAGGCGTGTTTCCATCTGGGAGGTTGGTGGCACAGCTACACAGAGCTTTCTGACTGCTCCGTGGGATTCCTGTTCTATTTGTTTTTTCAAATAAAGTGATTTTCTTTCAACATAGTTTGATGCCAGATTTGGTCTATCAAATCCTCCTCCCACCAACAGTACTACCTTTTTTTTTTCTTTCAGAATACGATTTTTTGATCTTTCAGTCCTCTGTTTAGGCCTTAGTACATTGCTGACACTCAAGAAGTGTCAAACAACACCATAATATAGCTAAGTATGTGTGCTTTTGGCATCTTAAAAAGAATTGTTCCTTAATCTCATTGTTGAAGGATTTGTTTTCCATTTGTAAGCTGATAAGAAACATCAGGTTTTCAATTCATATATCTTTATGTCTTAGCAAGACATGCTGGAGTTTGTATATTTTGGGGTATTGCATCATGATATATTGGAAAGAATACTGGATTTGGGGTCAAAAGAATTACATTCAAATTCTAGCTCTTCCACTTACAAGGTGTGTACACTTGGGCAAATTACAACCTCCCTAGTCTCAGTTTTCTCATCAATAGAGGGGGTTGTTATATGATCTTTAAAATCTCTTGCAGCTTTAATATTCTGTGATTTTCCTTACTAAATTAAAGGTTAGTAGACATTTTGAGATAACTTTGCTTCTCTTTGGTTCTACCATCTTCACCTTGGAGAATAGTAAATCTCATTTACATTTATTCCTCCATATTTGAGGCAATCTCAAACTCGGTAAAGTCCTAAAGTGATACAGCTTCTTCCAATGGAGAAAATTCAGAAAAGAAAAAATAAATTATCACAAACTTACCTTGTTTCTGCTTTATAATCCTAGGCATAATGGAAAAGTTTGGGGCTCCCAGGCTCTCTTCTTAGTGTCCACATGATTCTTGCAAGAGAAGAAATCCTTTGAGACCAACAGACCTTTTTTTGTCCATTGGATGAAGGATATTAGCATTGATCAAGGATCCAGGGATGCCGCTGAGAAAATATAAGATCAGTATGTAGAGATCAAATAAGAGAACATGGGGATAGACAGGTTTCCCCGCTTCTGTGCAGAGAAGAGATCAATGTATCATATTGCTGCCAAATAGGAGAATTCTACGAGTGAACTCTAGAAACCAATATATTGGGATCTAAAAGGGATGATGGATGGAAGTAGTTTCAAATTCTTTCAGAAGATAACTTGAAGGCAAAAAGAAATCTTTCTTAAAACTTATTATGCCCAGAAAATTACCACAGACTTAAATTTACAGCCCATGTAACTAGGTTGTATTTTTGTAGGTAGAACAAGCCTACATGTAATCTTTAAAAATCACACATTTCGATAGACTTGTAAGTTCTAGTATAAATCCATTTTGAACTCTATTCTCACAGTTCACAAATAGTTTGTAAGATTTCATTCTAAGATTCCCAAACCTACATTTCTCTGTTAGCTTTAGTAATACACTTCTAAAATGTTGGGCTTTCAAGAAAAGGAGTTTCTTTGATGTACAAAAGCCTGGAAAAGTAGAATAAAGGAACACAGGAGAAACTGGAAGGTGAGAATGAAGATTTCAGTGGCAAATATTTTCCATACTTAGCTGTTTCTCCACTTTTGTTTCTGTTCTTATTATCAAATTCATATATATATCAGAGACAAAAGAAATACAGTAGAGGTATCAACTAACTTCCCATTAAGAGTCACTTTTTCCCCTAAATATAAACTGACAAACTGTGCATTCTACTTCTCTAAGATTTGTAGTAGCAATCAGATTAACAAGCAAACAAAAGTATATTTTATCTTGAAAGTTGTTCAAGCCAAATATCCTTTGATTCATAGAACTTTTGGGGGGAATCTTCTCTCCCTTGATCCTTGTCTGTCCCTGCAAGGTTTTTCTTGTCATATGGTTCTGCGTTTGCATATTTCAATATACCTAATTTAAGAAAACCTCAACAGTTGTGAAATAATATTATTAAGCTCATTGGAAAAGAGAAAAATTATTTAAAATAAGAGGCTGCCGATGAATAGATGAGAGTGTCAATGCCATCTGCCAGTTTGATTCACTCCAGACATCAATAACAGTATGACAGGAATCAGATATTATTGGTGTAATATTTTAGTGACCTAAGCCTGTGATAATCAGTTTCACAGCTCAGATAAATTCTTATGAAGGGCAACATAATTACTTATATATGAAAAACCTATGACTTGAAGCAATCAATTTAAATTCCTCTCTTTATTGCTTTTTAAATTAAACTTTGAAAGAAAATTGGAGTGTGATGTTTTATATAGATGAATGTGCCTGTTTTCAGAGAGGAAAAAAACAACAACCAGCTAGTTGGTGTCTTTCAGCTTTTCGGAAAGTTATTAAACATTTAAGAGAATTCTTTGTATTTAAAACACAAATATAAGAAATAAGTGGACTTGTCTAGAACTAGATGATACTTCTTAGAATGTTTTGGGATTTCAAGCAAAGTAAGTGATGGGACCACAGGTTCACATTCTTTCTTTGCCAATGATTTAGATTTAGGCTGTATCTTAAACAGCCAATCTCTGCCAGCACACATTTTTAGTCAAAGCTCATGAGGCAGTCGTGTAAGTAGCTCCACATCCAAGGACTGCATTGATGAATAAGCCCCAAAACGGCTATGCAAAGTTCAAGAACAAAAAGAAATTATGGCTTTCACAGCAAGTTTACTTTTCTTCTAAGATTTCAGAACAAACACTTTGCCCACTCCCCACCTATTTCCAGTAAAAACTATTTGCTGATTGGCACTTTTCCTCACCTCTCAGAAAAGCACTGTAGCTTAGGAGACAAGTGTGTCTCCATTTCAGAGCCATAAAACAGTCCCAGCTGTTATTCATTAATGATAGGGAAGTAATCATAAGTTGTGAAAATGATGCAAAAAAAGCTATAGGATTCCTAGATCACCTTTAAATGAGACAGTGTGCTCAGGGTAGGAGGTGAGGATATAGGAGACAGCCTAGCAAACTATCTTACTGCCTTATATGGTTTTTACAGATGGTCTGGTATGAGTAAACATATAAATTAAACATCAGAACTAAAAGCATTGGAAGTCCTGATAATTAAAGTTGGTCATATTCACAGTTTTCCTAGTAGAAAGTGTTAGTAGTTTTTTAAACTTCTGGTAGATTTCTGTTTTGTTGTAGGGGATGAAGGTGAAAGCAAACAAACAAGCCTGTAGTGTTCATCCTCAGGACAAACTGAAGTAGTTAACTGAAATTTCCCAGGCATTCATGTTCAACAAGTTTAAAAACGGAGTATTAGGAAAGATCAGTTGGACTGTAACAGAATTTACTTTCAGCCCCTGGCTGTCACTCTGCATAGGAGGGTTTGTGGCACAAACTGAATACAGAGTTGGAAGACTTGTCACATTGTTGTTATTGTTTAGTCATTCTTCAGTCATGTCCAAGGCCTCATGACCCTGTTTGGGGTTTTCTTGGCAAAGATACTGGAGCGGTTTGCCATTTTCTTCTCCGGCTCATTTTACAGATAAGGAAACTGAGGCAAACTGGGTTAAATGACTTGCTCAGGGTCACACATCTAGTGTCCGAGGCCAGATTTAAACTCAGGAATATGAGTCTTCCTGACATCAAGCCCAGCATTCTATCCACTATGCCACTTAGCTGGCCGTGGAGATATGTAATGTCCTGCTACAAAAGTATTCTACTCAGGAAATGGAGTTGGATGGCTTTCAAGAAAAAAAAAATTAAACAGTGTTATGAATATTTTCCTCGAATAGACTGTTAGCTGTGCCCAGCCTGAAAGAAAATTTCCAAACTGCTTTGGTGTTCATGGAAACCTTCTCCCAACAAAGGAATAGCCCTTTATTGGAATGACCAGGTTTTTGTCCTAATCTGTAAGATACTGCTGAGTAAGTAAAACAAATGACTGTTAAAGCAAAAAAAGAAAAAAAGAAAAAAAAGAAAAGTCATAGTAATAGAACAGTAGGAGGATAAAGCAGGAGTTTCTCTTTTGTTTGTTTTAACTGGTGAACTCTCTAGGACTGTTATCTTTTAAATTTAGTTACACTTGAACAACATAGGAACAGCATTCTTAGGGAAACACATTTTTGTTACTATTAGTACTGCTATTCCATCATACTTTAATACATAAAGCAATGACTACCTGCTGTGTTCTTGGTAAATTGAGAAAGGCTTATGAACTGTAAGCCAAGATCTAAAATAATATCTTCCTAACTGTTAAATGGGATATTTTTACTCTCTGAACTTGGTTTTATTTCTGGTCTCTTTAAGAATCAGGTACATTTGCTACTCTGTATTACATGCACACGATATGTTTATTTTTCTTTGGTGACTTAGTAAAGAACCATTTTATCCATAAATCATAGTCTTGCTGAATCTATCTGTTGGGAAGTAATCTAAAGACTTGAATCTCATACTCTTGAATCAAAAATTATACTTTCATACTGAGATGTCCTGGATCCTGAGTGAAACTATTTAGTAGCATATGTAATTAATTTTAATTAACACAGCCCAGGAGAGGGAACCAAAATGTCACCCTCCTTGGTAGAAAATGCTGCTTACACATTGTAGCTAACTCAGAGCAGATGAATGGTTTCATAAAGAAAATATTTTCAGAGACCAACTGTATTGGCTTATTATTTATTTTTCTCCCATATCGTAGCTGTGTAGATTAAAACTGTCATTTTAGTGGAATTTGAAGAAAGCAACATTCACATAAAAGATCAATGCCAGTGGCTATGATTTTCATGACTGCTTTTAAATACCAAAATACCATTTTTAACTGTTGCTTTCAGTGTGTATGTTAAGTATATACATTATTAAATGAAGCCTTTACAGTGTAAATATATGTGAGAAATATAGTATATGTATGAAGTTACAACTTTTTAATAAAATCATAATGTAGATTAGCTAGGTGGCACAGTGGATAGAGGGTCGAACCTGGAGTCAGGAAGACTCATCTTCATGAGTTCAAATATGGTGTCAGACACCTACTAATTATGTGACCCTGGGCAAGTCACTTTATCCTGTTTGCCTCAGTTTCCTCATCTATAAAATGAGATGGAGAAAGAAATGGCAAAACCACTCCAGTATTTTTGCCAAGAAAATCCCCAAATGAGATCACAAAAAGTCAGACATGACTGAAATGACCAAACAACAATAACAAAAACTTAGATTGAAGCATGGTTGCTCTATTAGTCTATATAAATTATATATGATTTATATACTCATAGAATCTTTAATTTGGCAGGGGCCTTAGAAATTATCAAATCTACTCATTCCCTGCCCATGGCTGCTTCATGTGCTGCCCATTACCTACATGAATTTTTTTAAAAATCGGTGAGACACAGAGTCTGTAGTAATTTTGAAAGGGTGGGTAGGTGATGCATTCCATACTGCTCTGTGATATATCAATTCTAGTTTTATTTCTAGTGGGCACATTCTCATGAACATGTTTGCACATTGCTTTTTTTTCCCCCTCTACTTGGTTTTCCAGTTTCAAAAACAATGACTTCATTTGTTACCAAATTAGATTTGCATATGGTCCTTAGAGAATATCTTAAGGCAGAGGTTAATGACAGACTACATCTGGAAAACTGAATTCATTTCAAACCAAGTTGATAGAGACATTTACTTTAGCAGTCAAATAACATGTATATGAACTCTCTCAATCCCCAAATCATTCTTACACTATGAAATAAAGAACAACTTAGGGGCAGAATTTCTGAAGATTTTCTTTATTTCCCTTATCTGCCATGATATTTTTTTTTCTCTCATCAATAATGATGACACACCAAGGGCAGATTTAGTCATCAGAGTGAGGATAGGACATGTAGAGCTTCTCTGTGTGTGTAAAAGCTGTTTGAGAAATGTGTGTCAAGAAAATGTGCTTAATGAGGGTGGAGAGGTATCAGGTATAATTGTTAGTTGGTCACAACTTGCTTTTGGCTAAATAAATAAAAGAATTATCTAATTTCCTGGGAAGGGGATCATACCTGCCTTTGTCTCGGTGGCTTTCTGAGCCTATTCTGTTTTACGGATCTGAAGTTTACTAGGAAAAAATAGTATTAAACTAATTATGGATCAAATTTTCATGTTTTAAAAAATGAAATTATACATAATGAATTAAGCAGAAAGAGAAAAACCATGGGTGATGACTTCAATAATGTAAAAGGAAAGAACAGCAAATGGGGACTGAAACCTACGTAATTATAATGACGAAGAAGCTTGGATCTCGAGAAGAGTGGAGAAAGTGCACCTCCTCCTATCTTCTCAGAGATGCACGATTATCCGTCAAGTAAGTTAGCAGCAGACATTAACTATGTATATACCATGTGCCAAGCACTATGCTGGGCACTGGGTGTGCAAAGACAAAAGTGAAATATTCTCTGCTGTCATAGAACTTATATTCCATTATGAAATATAACATGTACCTATAATGGATATGGAAAATACCTATAAAATCAATAAAAGGTCATTTTTGTGTAGGAAAGTCTAGCAGTTGAGAGCATAAGGAGATGCTTCATGGAGAAGATGGCCCTTAGACTTAGTCTTGAAGAACACAAGCTGAGATGAAAAGAGCAGTGGGGAAAGCCAGTACAAAAAGCATTGAGATCAGATGTAGAGTGTTGCTTATTAAAACTGTAAGGCTGTCAGTTTGTGTAGATAATATGTGAATGAGTATTAAGCATGGATAGATATTAAGAATGGGAAATAGGTTGAAGTTAGATTGTGAGAGCTTTGAATGACAAATGAGTGCATATTTTATATTAGATAGAGATAGTAGGGAGCCACTGGAAGTCATTGAGAATATTTGTGGAGGGTCGTGACATAGCACTATTTTAGGGAAATCATCTTGACAATTGAGCGGAAGATGCATCAAAATCCAAAGAGACTGGAAAGGAGACAAATTAGAAAGGGAATGTAACTGTCTAGGTGAGAGGTGATGAGAGTTGAACTAAGGTGATGGCTATCTGAGCGGCAAGTTTGGAGAGAGCCATTTCTGTTGCATGATATGGTTAGAAGCCAGATTGAGAATGGTTTGAGGAGCAAATGAAGAGAAGTAGAGTCAGTGAGAGATGACAGTTTTCTCCCCTAGGAGTTTGGATGAGAAATGGAGAAGAGAGAATAGGATGAGAGTTTGAGGTGATGATAAAGTCCAGTGAAGTTTTTGTTTGTTTGAAGGTGTGAGACACTTGAGTGTGTTTTAGGCCATTGGGAAAGACTCAATTGATTGGGAAAGACTAAAGACTAGAGAGGGGCGACAACTGTGTAGATAGTCTGCTGAAAAAGACAGCATTGCATGGGATCCAGGGTACATTTAGAAAGGTTGGTTTTGAAGAGAAGGGCCACCTCCTCATGAGACACTTGAGAATAGCCTCTAAGAGGAGTGGAATAGAAAACAATTAGATAGAATTAGAGTTGCCCTTAGTGCATTGAAGAGCCAATTGAGGTTAAGTAACACATCTATAATATGTTCCATTGAACTACATTTAGCATCATGTGAATAGGAGAAGACAGTGGGAGTCATCCAGGGTTGGGGTTTGGCAGGGCATGTACAATCATCAGAAAAAGAGCAAGAGGCTTGAGACTCTGAGTGTGAAATGCTTTATCTGTTGTCAGACTCCATTGATGTGTTGGATAATTTTGCTGAACTTCTTTCTCTTTTTAAATTCTCTGTTGCAAGGGATGATTCTGTGCCTAGGGGAGGGAAAAAAAATTATTCAAAATCAAGGTGAATCAAAAACAATATTTCTAAAAGGAAAAACAAGTTTGCCTAACCATGTACTCTGCTCAAAAATCTCTAGTGACTTCCTGTTACCTATGAAGCAAAGTTCGGACTCTTTTCTCTGTCATTCAAGACCTTCTGCAACTTGGTTCTACCTGACACTCCAGCTTCATTTCATTTACTCTTCTCTATGCACTTTCTAACTTCTGTGAAGCTAGAGTACTCTCTGTCCCAAGGACCCACCCTTTGTTGTCTTTCCCTTTGTTCATGCTCTTCCCTAGGCCTAGAATATTCTTCTTTCTCCTCTTCACTTGTTGAATTCCTCCTAATCCTACTAATCTCAAATATTGACTGCTTTGAGAAGCATTCCCTTATAATGATCTTTGTCCCTTGGGATCTCACATAGCACTCCTATGCTGTATTTACCATACTTTTTTGTATATTTTGGCTATCTTTTTATGAGTTGTATGCTCCTGTTGCACAATAGTTTTCATGAGGACAATGTCCTTTAATTTTCTTTTCATTTTCTCTGGTCCTAGTATAATGTTATGCACAGAAAAGGGATTTAATAAGTGTTTATCTGAATTGAATATATAGTAAAAATATGCTTATCAGCAATCTAAATGGACAAAAATTTCAAATGAGAGAAAAAAATTTAAGTACTCTCCTCATGTGCCATTATTTTCATAGGGTTCAATCTAGCATTCTAGAAAACAAGCATCTCAGGGAAAGACATTTGTAAAGATGAAAGAGTACAGAACTGAGAATCAAGCAGCCTGTGTTTAAAAAGGTACTCTTCTAGAAAGTTACTTACTATACAGGGTAGCAAATATTAGGTATGGACCAGCTATTTAGTTCTTCTACCACAAATGAGATGCATAAAGACAAAAGACTTACAAGCATACATTCACAAATACTTAAAATATAAAACAATGATTATGATTTCTATTATATTTTCCTGGGAGGTAGAAAAGTCAGGAAATTTCTGGGATTGCTAAACAAATTTTACATTGATATCTGATCTTCACTATCCAACTCACTCAAAGTCCATATTTCTGACCAACAGAGCATGCATGTATGCATTCATGGCTCATTTTCCTGTCCATCATCTTTCCAAGAAAAGGCATAGTTTCAGGAAGCACCTTCTGCTTCCAACACCCAGTCCTTTCGACAGCTACCTCTTGAACTTATAAGGTAGCCACGAAGGCTGTAAACATCCATCTCCAGATCAACGTTTGGTCACCTGTGCAGAGAAAAGGAACACAATACAAAGAGGCAGCTAAAGAGTAAGGCAGACATACACTGACTGCCTTTTACCTATAACCACACATCTATTGCTGAGGTGGGAGGATAGGGAAGGGGAAAAGGAGGAAAGCCCTCATCCTCTCACTAGAATTCTGAGGGAGAGATAACAGAGTCCCAAGGAACATACTTGAAGCAAGGAATGAGAAACTGAGAGAATGGATGCTATTTTCTTCTTCTGATTGGGCAGCTTCTTTTGGATCAGTGGCCATTCCTCTTTTGCACAGTCCCTTTCCCAAGATAGAGGCCAACGGACAAATTTAGAATCTCTGCTTGAATATGCCGTATAGCTAAAAGCCAACATCTGTGTGTCATTAGAAGTGTCCTGAGCATATACCCAGTCTCATCAATCCCACCACCACAGATGACAAGGACTAAAGGACTAAGCCAAAAGCCAGACCAGAGCATGTGTCCATCTCCATGGATTCATCCATGTTACAGTGTAAAGAAAGAAAATTTAAGGGATAATAATAGATATCTTCAAATATTTGAAGTTGGTTGTGTTGATAAGGGTATAGATTTATTCTTTGTTGTTTTAAGGAAAAAAATTAAAAGCAATTGATGAATGTCACAGAGGTGACATTTTCAGCTCATTATAAGAGCGAACCAGTGATTACAACAATATAATAGGGTGAGCCACATTTTTCCATGCTAAGGAAATCAGGGCTACTGAACTGGAATGGGAGAGAGGGAGCAGGAAAGCAACAACTGCCAATATTCTTGAGGAGTACATAAGTCTCTCTCCCACATCATTTTAACCTGTAACCTTCAGAAAACACCAAGGATGCCAGTGTTTGTAAAACTGGCCCATTCCATTGCTGTTGTATAGCTGGTTGTTGCAGAAGAAGGAATATTGTGATACTAAGTGAGACATCTTTGTGGTAGAACTGTGTAGCTATCTTGTTATGGAGTTACTTTCAATATGTATACCTGTGTTCTCCTGCATTGTGTGTGTGTGTGTGTGTGCGTGCTATGGGAATGTGGAGCCTTAACAGAGAAGAGAGATAGCATGGTGCAATATGAAGAGTGGCTGCATCTCTGTATCTGAGTTTCAATTCTACCTCTTTTACTTATATATATGACATGTGTAATAATAACTTCAGCAAAATTGCATAGCACAAAAAAAAATCCAAAACATTCTTCAGTAGTTCTATGCATAACCAAGAACTAGAGAGAGAAATTCCATTCAAAATATACAAATATACAAAATATGCAAAAATATAAAATGTTTAGGAGTAGCTATGAAGCATCACCCAGAGACTATAGGAATCCAACTATAAAACACTCTTTGTAGAAATGACTGGAGAAATATTAACTGTTCATGGGTAGATCAACCCAATATGCTAAAAATTACAATATCAACTATATATTTTGTTCAATGGTATACCATTCAGACTACTAAAGGAGTATTTACTAGATGAAGGAAAAATAATAACAAAATTCATATGGAGGAATAAAAGGTAAAAAAAAAATTCAAGGATAATAATGGGAAAATGGGAAGGGATTTCATCAGTAAAACATTTCAAACTGTAATAAAAGGCAGTAATCATTAAAAATGATTTGTTTTTTTTAAATAAGCTAGATAAGTGGATCTACTAGATATGCAATATACAGAAGCAGATAACCACAGTAACATAATGCTGGATAAACCTAAAGACCTCAATTACTAGAGTAAGGATTCACTATTTGACAAAAGTTCTTGGAAAACTAGACAGCAGTCTAGTAGACATTAAGTTTAGACCAGCACCTCACAAAATGCACCAATATGTGCTCCAAATGGATGCATGACTTAGATATAAAAGATCATATCATAAAGAAATTAGATGAGTAAAGAAATTATTACCTTTTGGATCTATGTAGAAGATCACTGTTTAGTACTTAACTAAATAAATCATAGAGAGGCTCATACAAGATATTTTGATTATATTTTGATTGACTTGTTTAGAATTTTGGTTATATGAAATGTTAAAAGGTTTTACACAAACAAATCTATTGTAATAAAAATCAGGAGGAAAACACATGAATAGCAAAAAAAATTACAGTTAAGTTCCTTTGATAAAAGTCTCATATCCAAGATACATGAGGAACTGATTCAAATTCATAATGCTGAACCTTTCCCCACTCCTCCCAAAAAGATAAGAACAAGAAATTTTCAAAGAAATAAATACAAGCTATCAACAACATATGGTGGGGGGAAAGCTCTAAGTACCTAATAATTAGGAAAGCCAGGAGGTAGAGAGGGTTTAGGAGGAATGATAAATTGTTTTTGAATGTGCTGACTTTAAGATGTCTGCTGGACATCTAGTTTAAAATATTTAAAAGACAATTGGAGATGTGAGATTGGAGGTCAGTAGAGAAGTTAGGGAAGTATGGGTAGATTTGAGAACCATCAGCATAGAGATAGTAATTAAATTGATGGGAATTGATGAGATTACCAAGTGAGGTAGTATAGAAGAAGAGGGCCCAGGACAGAGCTCTGCAGGATACTTATGGTTATAGGCCATAATCTAGATAAGGATGCAGCAAAGGAGACTGGAAGGAGTGGTCTTACAGGTATGAAGAGAATCAAGACAGAATGATATCCTGAAAACTTAAAAGAAAACAGAGTATCAAGGAAAAGAGTGTGATCAACAGTGTCAGCAGCTGCAAAGAAGTCCAGAAGAATAAGGATTGAGAAAAGCCATTGGATTTGTCAATTCAGAGATCGTTGATAGATAACTTTGAAAAGGACGGTTTTGGTGGAATGATGAGCATGGAAGCTAAGGGGTTAAGAAGTGAGTAAAAGGAGAGAAAGTGTAGGTACCTATCATAGATAATCTTTTCAAGGAGTTTAGCCACAAAGGCAGAAGAGATATTGGATGACATTTAGCAGGGATGCAAAAATCAAATGAAGATAACAAACAGAACAGTTCTTTTTTTGTGGTAGCCAAAAGTTGAAAACTAAGGGAGATGTCCTGTTTGAGAATGGCTAAATAAGTTGTAATATAGGAAAGTAATGCAGTATTATGGTGCTGTAAGAAATGATGAAATGAATAGTTTCAGAGGAAAATGCAAGATCAATCTATATGATCTAGTACAGAGTGACGTGAACAATTTGTACAATTATAACAACACTATAGAGAAAAACAACTTTGAAGGAGTTTAATACTCTGATCAACACAATGCTAAACCACTAGTACAAAAGAATAAAGGTGAAAACATGCTTCTCACCTCACAGAGAGATGATAAACAAGATGCAGAAAGACGTATTTAAGGACATGGTCAATATAGGAATCCATTTTTCCATACTGTGCAGCTATCAGTTGAGAGCTTTATTGGAGGATGAGGAGAGAGTATTATTCTTTTATTTGACCAATGGGGTAGAATTGGAGGAACATATTAATTTTTCAAAAGAAAAGACAGTATATTTATGCTATGATGTACTATATTTATTTCAACATAATTTATTGTTGCATATTGGTGTTGCTCTGAATTAAAAATCATCCACTGAGCCATTTTACCAAAGGGGAGTGGTAAAAATATGCTGCATCATCTTTTTACACAAAAAAAAGGAAGAAAGAAAGAAAAGGTTTTCAATGAATTGCCTTAATGCGATAGAGCTACTATTTCTATTGCTGTTATTGGGAGTGATTAGGGTGTGTTAATTGAAAAACTAATGTGTTAAGTGTGTAAAAGTTAAAGTGGACACCATTTGTATTTTTTAATTCAAATTTAAATTTTTATTGCTAAGAGGCATGCTGTATAATAAAATAAAATTTCTAAGAGAGAATATATTTTAAGCACTTAGTAAACCTTAAAGTTCTTATAAATGTGAGCTTTTCTTGTTACATTTATTCAGGTACATGTCATGTTACTAGACTATAGACTCTAAGAAGGCAGGAACAATGTCTTGTCTAAAGTTTAAGTCTATCCCATCCATCACCTGAAACAGTACTCTGCACATAGTAAGGCAATAAATGTTTACTTTATTGAATATAATCAAAGAAGTAATAGAAATAGCTTGAATATAGTAAATATTAACTTGTTCACTCAATTCCAGAATAATTTAATGCAGGGGCAGGCACCACACACTTTAGAGAAGTGTGTTTAGGACAATTAAAAAGAGGTCCTACTTTACTAACAGAATGCTAAATTTATGCAAAGAGGCAACATAGAGAAATATAGTGGAGAGAGAAGAGATCTAGGTTCAAATAAAGACTCTAAAACTTACTATTTCATGATATGGGTAAGTCAGATAACTTTTTTAAACTCCATCTTCCTCATCTATAAAAAGGATATAATAATTGAGAAACCTGTCTCCTAAGAATTTTGTGAGGAGAGCTTTATTACAAATTAAATTTATTTAATTTATATTATAAATCATTTACTCAATAGATAAGATTATAATATAAGCTTTCAAAAGTTTTCAACAGAATCTTAGATGACAGAGCCTTAATGAGTTTTTGAGGGCAAGTGGCAAAAAAGACAGTTATTCCCTTTCATAATCAGTGAAAAAGTATTAACCATGTGCTGTGTGTCAGACACTCTGCTAGGTGCACGAGATACTAAAGTAAAAATGGAAGAATCATTACCCTCAGAGAGCTTGCATTCAGGAGGAGACAACGTATGTGTGTGTGTGTGTGTGTGTGTGTGTGTGTGTGTGTGTGTGTGTGTGTGTGTGTGTGTGTGTACACACAAAAAGAACATGTCAGGTTTGGGAGGGAGGGAGGACCATAGCTGCTGGGGAGATCAGGAGAGGCTTCATGCAGAAGGTCGAGTTTGATATGAGCCATGAAGGAAGCGTAAGACACTTTCTGAGGTGGGGAGTAAGGAATGGGAGGGATGAAGTGCGTTTGAAACATTGAGGCCAGGCAATGCAGAGCCATGAATATGAGCTGAAGCTCTAAGATGGCCCTTTAGGTTTTGATCGATTGATTGAGATGGGGTATTAAGACTCAGAACCATGTACTCACCTACATGGACCTTAAGCGTGATTCTATGTTATATTTCTTAAACACTTAGTTATTGAAAGGGAAATGTACATGTGAAATCTGAATTATTGTCTATGTTAGTTAGATATCTACTCAATATATCTACTATCATTCCCAAGATGATGTTACCTTGTGTTTTCAAAGCAATGGCAAATACTAAGCTATTGATTAAACAAAAATTTCTCAAGTAGTATGCTTGTCATTGCTTGCCCTGGTTTGGTCCATTCAGGCTGCTGCTTCCAGTTGGAAAGTGGGAGTTCTCAGCTATGACCTTGCTATGGAATTACCCCAAAATTATTTTGGAGGAGGGCACAAATGACAAGTATCAGGGGAAAAAACAAACCAAGGACATTAACCAGTTAGCCAAAGGAGAATCCAGAAAAGAGAGATTTGAGGAGATTGAGAGGGATTCTGGGTGGCATGTCAGTAGCAGGATGATGCTTCGTTCAGCCAAGGACTGCTCGAAAATGTTTACTTTCTAGCCTGCCCTGACGCACAGTGCTAACGAGTATCAGCTGATGCAGGCAGTGATTTACAGTCCCTTTCAGGAGTTTTTGTTGCTCTTGGTGTTGCAGAGAAGGAAAAAAACCAAAACCATAGTCCCCTGCAGGACAGATTCCAAAGCTGATTTCTTGAAATATCAAGTAATACAAGGCACAAGAAACAGTTTCACAGCAATGCATTTGTGCTTCATTGACACTTCCTCTATCCCCTTCACAGAATTATGGAATTTCAGAGTTGGAAGGTAACATATCTGACAAAGAACCCCTTCTATAACATACCTGGCAAATGCTCATCCAGCTTTTCCTTAAAGAAATCCAGTGAGGGGCAGGTACCCCAAACCTCTTGATACAGCTATTTCCACTGTGGGATAACTCTAAGTTAGGAAGTTGTTCCTGGCACCAAGCTTAAACTGCCTCTTTAAAACTTCTGGACATTACCTGTACTTCTGCCCTCCTAGGCCAAACAGAGCAAGTTAAATCTCTCTTTCATGTAGTAGCCTTTCAAGTACTCGAAGACAGATGGTACATCCCTCCAAGTCCTCAGCTAAACATCCCCAATGTTCAGCTGGCAAGGCTTGGACCTTGACCGGGAATCTGAATTGCTAAAGACCCCTGGATTATATTCCTTACTAGCATGGGAAGAAAGGAAGCCAACCCAAAATCAGGACACGAAGGCAGAGGGTTTCCTCAACAGCTGGAGTTGTAAGGATCTCTTGAGAGGGAGGAGCGAGGACATGGCTTTCACCCAACACATAGAGAGCAGCAGTGCAACCACAGCAGCCAGTGACAGTGACATTGGCAGTTCCTTTCCTCAAACCCAAGCTTCCAAGGGAGACTGCAAGAGGTGAAAGCTAAAGGGATAAGTGGTGAGGAATAAACTGAATTTTTGTTCCTGTTTCTGTTTTTGTTTTTAATCAGTTAACAGACACTCAGACAGCTGGAGTGTTTAGGGCAAAAACTAACCCAGAGGAAATTTCAGGCAGCTCTTACCCCTCATCCTCTGCCTTATTTCAAATGGATGTGGCTAATAACCCTTTTCTAATTGCGCCTTTTGTTCTGATTATTATAGTATCTGGCTGGTCTAATCTTATTTCTCATTAACACCTGGTTGGTTCTGTCCTTTGCATTTCCTTGTATCCTTTTGTTAGAGGGATGATGCCTCTGGCAATCATTCAGGAGGGAACCTTCCTAGCTAAGGGTTGGGATCCCAAATCCCTAGCCCATTGTTGGAAGTTTTCATTCAGTTACTGGGGGCATAATCATGAGCCATTCAGATATTTCATAACTATGCTCCCTAAGGCAGAGTTACTAAGAACTTGGGGCCTTTTGAATATGCCTTATGATTAGACCATGAATCTAATGAGACACCTAGTGTTGCACAGTCCTCATCTCGTATGGCATGGAATTCAGAACTCACACCATTCTGGCTGTTCTCCTTGGAACCTTTTCAACTTATCAATGCCCTTACTAAAATGTGGTATTCAGCACTAAACACAGTTCAATCTTTGTCCAAACTCAATTTAGAAATTAGGACTACAATCAAAAAGATTCATCTGTTTTATAATTATACTAATTCAGGGTATATCTCTTTGGTATCATTCATTCTCCGGCCATTAAAGATCTATCAGCATTTCCATTATAACCCCCCAAAGTGTGTTGAAAGGAAAATAATCCAATTCATTTGCAATGTTTGATTTAATTTAGAAGTTAAAATGTTCTTTCTTGGTTTCTGTTATTGCTGTAACTTTGGTGCAAAGACTAACCATTCTATGCTTAACTGAAAGAATTTAGCAAATTCTCTGATGGTGAAACTTACTTTGTTTTCATTAGCAATCTGGTTTTATAAACATAATCCTACTAGGCTGGATGTCGTGTTTCTGCTTTCAGTGTATAAAGGAATTATTCACATTTAGAGTAAAACAGAGTAACCTTCTGAAGTATGTCCTTCATTTTTGTTTAAATTTCAAGAAAATTTAGAAATATCTATTTTCATTTGGTATGAAAAGTACACACATAGACATACATAGTTTATACAGTTTACTTCATTTATTTTACATGCTTAAGAATATAAAATGAATTTTTTAATTAATTGGGTTTAGATAATTCATCATTTTTCTTTTTAGAACAACAGAACAAGAGGTATATTTTGAACAAATGAGGAGAAAGCTGATCTCAAATTAATCTGTTATGCATGTCAGTGTAAGATGTATATATCTACATGAGATGTCTAATATATTGACCTTGAAGGGGAGAATCAAATTTCTGGAACCTTGCCCACCCTCCCTAAAGGGATGCTGCAATGCCTGCCTTGGAGGAGCAAGGGACCAGAAGGCTGGCTTCCCTGTTCTCTTGCTATAGAGGAATACCAAGCTATAATTTTATATACCCTTGTCCCTATATATTGCTAGTTTAGGGGCAAAACAAAAGCTACTCTCTTCTCTGGTCACTATCCCTTAAAGGGGGAAGAGTAGTCCTGAGCTTACACTTGCCATATTGAGTCATTCCCACCAAATGCTAATTATATAAAGACCATCACAGATAGCGAATGGTGAGTAAAACTGTTTACCAAATAGTAAACAGAAATCAGAGATTTTGTATGGGTGAGAATATACCAGAAAATACAGAGAGTAAATGAACTCTCCCACTGAGAATTAGAGAGCTCACCTGAAACCTGAACTCACCAAAGGGGAAATTCCTCAAATTCTCTAGAGAGACAAGCTGGGAATAAGGAAGGATCTGGCTTCCCCCATATGTTTGTAGCTTCAAAAAGTCTTTCTTTTCCCATTAAGTTGGTCCTGGGTAGATATGAGAATCATATACCCTCTATTTTTTGAAGAAAAAAAAAAGAATGTCTCTCCTCTCCAAAGCTCTCACACCAACTCCTGTCTTCATTCAATCATTCATTGTTTTGTTGTGCTCTCCACTAAGAGATTGCAAAAAAAAAAAAAGAAAAAAAAAGAAGAAGACTTAAGCAGCCTGGCATGAAACGTGGGTTACATATTAAGAATCTGCTACATAACAGATACTGGTACTTATATGTCTGGAGTCAGGAAGGCTTGAGTTCAAATATTGCTTCAAATACTTCTTAGCTGTGACCCTACACAAGTCACTTAACCTCTCTCTGTCATAGAATCCTTTTCTGAAAAATGAGGATAATCATAGCACTTCCCTCATAGGGTTGTTGTGAGGATCAAATGAGATAATAATTGTATAGAGCTTAGCACAGTACCTGGCGCATAATTAGTGCCATGTAAATGTTGGCTATTATCATTATTGTTATGATGTCTATAAGACCATATCATGCATATGCATATATTTATAACTTTATATACACATATTATTAGGAATTCATATTAATATATTCACATTCATCTAGTCATGAACATGCTATCTTATAGACGTCTACATATATATAGTTTAATAGATAAATGTGGTTACATTGCACCCTTAACAGGCCTGACTCCTGTTCCTTCCAAGGTTTCTTGAGCATATGAAATGAATTTTTTTAATTAATTGGGTTTAGGTGATTCAGCATTTTTCTTTTTAGAACAACTTTTATAGAGCTAAACTTCTTTTGCTATGTATTCTACCCATTTCTTCTTATTCATTCCCCAGCTGAAATGGCTTCATAGAATAATAATCCTTGTATAAAGCAGACTGATACCAGAGGCAGTAATTTGCCCTTTTGGTTTTCTCTCTTTGAAAGGAAAGATTCCTTGTTCTTTTAACCTTATTTTCCACAAAACCCTTGAATCGTATTGGTGCCTGTCAGCCAAGTCCTCCTGTGTTGTCCATATCTCTATTTAGTTGAAGCCCAGAACTGAACAGAATACCCTCATAAGAGTTTGACCAATGCAGAGTACAAAGGACTCTATTATACATAAGGGTACAGAGTACATAAGGCTTACCTTATGGATTTACTTACTTTTTGATTGATTCTCCATTTTTACTTCTCATGACCCCTCAGTTACTCCTGAAGGTTTTTTTTTAATTCCTATATAATCTCAGCTCATCTCTGTTTTTAATTTTTTCTTGAGATTTAAGAAGACAATATTCTAACTTTGGCACTGGAAGAAGTTTAGGTGGAATCAAAAATAGGAAGGCACCATACCGGTTTCCCCCATTTAATTTTTAAAAGGGATTTAGAGTTGCTTTGTGGTTAAAAAATCTGCAACTACTTGTTTCGCAATAAGGTTTTGTTCTGTGGTGCATTCAATTTTTTCTTTTATATTTTTTCTTAAAATTAAAGCCAGTAATATGTGAAAAAAAGTGAAAAATATCCACAGCTTCTAAGCTTTCCTGGAAGCAAAAACATATCTCAATGTTAAAATGAGTGCCTCTTAAGGCTCTAAATTATAGTTCCCTAAAACAGCTTTCTTCTCAAAAACTTCTTTATGGTATGCATTTTTAATGGCGGCATTAGTTTTAAAACAATGTGGGTTTTATTGAAAAGATTTACTTTATCTTCATTATGATAGATGTCATTCTTTGGAGTACTAAGTTAAAAGATGGAACTTTCTGGAAAACAGCCTTGTAGTTTTCAGTGGTCAGGGTTTTAAGCTATGTAGTGGTGAAAAGTCAAATCTCAACCAGTGCTTATTAATGTCTTTATTGTTCATTATATCCTTTGTAGTACGTAAGAACACCGCAATTCTTAATGCTTACAGAGCACTTTACTTTTTAGGAAATACTCAAACAAGTATTTTTAAAAATCAGTTTTCACATGAGCACTGGAGTCAGTAGAGAAAGTATTATGCTTTGTCTCCTCAATTTATGTACAAAGTTTAGGGATGTTAAATTATTTGCCCAGGGTCACCCAGCTAGTCAAGAGCAAAGATATGTCTTGATCTTGGGGCTTCTGATTGTAAGACCAATTCTCTTTTCACTATTCTGCAAAAATTCATGATTCAGGGGCAGCTAGGTGGTACAGTGGATAGAGCACCAGCCCTGGAGTCAGGAGGACCTGAGTTCAAATCTGGCCTCAGACACATAACACTCACTAGCTGTGTGACTCTGGGCAAGTCACTTAACCTCAATTGCCTCACAAAAAAAAAAAATTCATGGTTCATCCAGCCCAGGAATCTCTCCACCAAAGACACCCAGGGACTTCTGAGAGATTACATCTGTCATCCTTAGCTTTCACTTCAGAGGTTCAGAATGTCCACCCCCACCATCATCACTACTATTATAGAAAGATCACGGGATTTAGAACAAAAGACCTAGACTCAAATTCCTATTCAATTCCACAAGCCTTTGATAAGTGCCTAGTATATGCCAGACGTTGTATAGACATCCAGACTCAGTGTCTTCATCCAGGTGTTAAACTAGATTACCTCTGTTGTTCCTTCCAACACTATCCCATTTCCTTATGAATTTAACTTTTTTGAAGCTGTTCATATTTTCAACTTGTGTCACCTCTAGATACAATACATTCCATAAACTAATGCATAATGTTTAAAAGAATATTTCTTTTCATTTGTTCTAAATTGACTTTCTGAACCTTCAGGATTTTATTCTTATTTTTGAGTCTTTAGCATACTCTTCATAAATTCTCTTCTAAGCATTATTTCTTTCCTTAAGCCATCACCTGTAGCCACCTTTTCCTTTACTTTTGGCAGATGATTTTGCTATATTTTACTGAGAAGGAAGCTATACAAGGTGAATTTCCTTAAAACCCTTCCTCTTGCTCTCAATCTCTCAGCATCCTCGCCCTTTTCCCCTTTCTTTCCAGCTTCAGAAGAAGTAGCTGCCTTCCTGGCTAAAGCTAATCCTCCACCTCTACCTTTGATCTCATATTCTCAGTTACACCTTCTCTTTCACGTATCTTTAATATCCTGTCTTCCAAGGAGGTGTCCTCTCATTTTACAAAGACACACAGGTATCCCCTTTCTTAAAAATAATCTCTTGACCTGCCTTCCCCTCCAGCCCTGTCTCCTTCACTACCAAATACCTAGAAGAGTGGCTTGCCTACTGACTTCATCTTTATGTTCTTACTCATTCATTTCTCAATCCCTTTCAGTGTTTTCTACCCCGTCACTCTACCATGAATGCTTTCTTCAAATTCACTCATAACTTCCTTATCAACAAATCTAATAGGCTTCACTATCCTTTTGGCCTCCCTAACCTCTTCAAAGCTCATTACATGGTAGGCCACCATCACCTCCTTCTTTGTACATGCTGTTTCCTTGGCTTCCATAACACTGTAGTCCTATGGATTGTCTTGTACCACTTGTGCCACTTGTACTACTTTGACCCTTCTCTCTCTCTTCCACTTGTTTCTTAAATCTGAACATACCCCTTAAATTTCTATCCTAGGCCCTCTTTTCTTCTATTTATTCTTTTCCTTGGCCATCTTTACTATTCTCATTGCTTCAGTTATGAAAATGATCCCCCAATTTTTATCTCCATTACTAACCTCTTTCCAAGATTCCAGTCTCATATTTCCAACTTCCTATTGGATATCGCAATCTGGATATCCACTGGCAACTTAAACCCATCATTCCCCTTATTCCTGTGTTCCCTAACATTCTGTTAATTGTTTAGCAATTCATAATCTCCTGAGACTCATAATCTTTAACCTTCCTTCTCTTCAGTCCATACAATAATTTGTCAAATGCTGTTCTTTGTAGTTCTCTTTCGTACTACCTCCTCCCCTTTCACACTGCAAACACTCAAGATTAAGCTCTTACTTCTCACCTAGACCATTACCATAGCTTCCTAACCAATCTTCCTACCTTTCTTCAATCCATCTGTCACAATTCACCCAAGAGGTCTTCCTAATGCATTACTCTGATCAAATCATTCTTATTCAAAAATTCTCATTAGATCCCCATTACATATAATTCTTACAATTTTAGACATTCAAATTCTATCTTATACTACTCTTCTTCACATATGCCATGTTACAGTCAAACTGGACTACTCTGTCAACTGTTCTCATCTTATGTCATCCCTTTTTATCTCTATGTCTTTCCTTATTCTATGCTCTTTGTCTGAAATGGAATTCATCCCAAATCATATAGCAATTCTTTCATTAAATTTTCTTTGACAATGATCTACTTTTCCTTCCTTCCCCAGCCCCACCAAATGATAGTGATATCTCCTTCCTTGAATTTCTCATAATATTTTCCCTAGATTCTCCTTCACATTTATCTTACCTACTTTTGTTATTTGTTTAATTTAGAGCATAAGAGCAGAGTCTGCATCATGTCTTTGTATCCATAGTCCCTTGCATATATGAGGCACTTAGTAAGAGCTCCCATTGGATTAATTTGAACTGAATTGCAAGGATGCTCCATTATTCTGGAATGATGAAGTTTGATTAACAAGTAACCTATCCCTATGGATCGTAACTTTGTAAACACTGATCATATCTCAGTTTTCATATGTCCATTTTAAGTTTTAAGTTCTCATATGGCAGTACTTCTCCATGTCTTTGACTATTTAAATTGCCCTTTCTAGATATTCTCAAGGGTAGAGGACATTGATAGCTTAAAAAGAGTTGAGGAAGAATTTTGAGAAAGCTCAGATGCTTATTGTGGTATAACAGTTAAAATGGTACACAGTATGCCATATGTGAATTTCTATATTTTAAACATTCCATATTTTTGTGTGAGTAGTCGTTTTCTCCTTTACTTTCAGTACTCTTATTGATGATACCCAGCATTTTGCTGGTATAATGGGCTTTAATATCATATAATTGATTACAGGTTGCTTTGTTTAATAGCCAGAATAGTACCCCTGAAACAGTGAAAGCTGTGAAGACAGGAGAGAGTTTAAGATTACTTAGGAAGTGAAAAAACGAGTGGCAAGCTTAAATAGTTGCATTTCCCTAAGATACGCAGCAGAGTATCCATCTTCATGTTCCCACCCCACACCCTCAAATCTTGCTTTCAGCTTTTCATGAATAATGTCTCACCCACTCTGATTGCTTACTATGGACTCCTAGCCTATCTCCATTCCTGCCAAAGCTATTACCTAGTTTATAATTTAAAACCATTTTTGCCAACTGGTACTCATGGTCATAATTACAAAATCTGTTTTCAAAAATGCCACCTCCCCCTCCTTCATTCTAAAACTCTGGACTGCCATTGAAGGGTTATTTGACACAAAAGTACTAATTGTTCTTTTTGGAAGAGAATCCAGTTTTATCATTTGTAGAAACATTATATCCTTTAGTTGCATCCAGTATTTTTTCATCTGAAGCAACTCCTCTCAACCACTAATTTCCTCACTTTAAAGCTTTTTATTTTGTATTTAGTTTGGTTTTTTTCAGCATGTTTTGTCATATAGGTTTTTTGTGTGCTCCATGAACTTTTATTCTCTTCAAAGTATATAGAAAAGTTATCTCATTGCCTAAAATGGAAGGAGTCTGGAGCATCTGCTAAAGGTAGTAGCATGTATCCAAAGACATGCTACTAGCAGGAGACTGAATGTTCCCTACTGCTTCTTTCTCAAGACTGTCTTCTGCAATGGAGAATCCTATTTCCTGCATAAGTGTCAACTGCAAGCACTTCTTATGCAAAATTGTCCTTGTACTACAGTAAACTAAACAAACCAGGTTTTATAAAATTTGTGTAATAATAATAATAATCATAACTCACATTTATATAGTGCTTACTATGTGTCGGGCACTATGCTAAGCACTTTACAATTATTATCTCATTTGATTCTCATAATAACCCTGAGAGTTGTTTTCCCCATTTTACAAATGAGGCAACTGAAGCAAACAAAGGTTAAGTGACTTGCCCAGGATCATACAACTAATAGGCGTCTGGTGATCTGGCTTTGAATAAAGGCCCTTCTGACTCCAGGCCCAGCACTCTATCCACTGTGTCACCCTGCTGCCTCTGAGAACAATATTGGCAAAGATGGTTCTGGCACATGTCAGGTGTTATACAGGGTGCTATACAAATGGATCTGGAAAGCATAGCACACTATTGGAGACACACTCCCTATCCTCTATCCCCAGATTTCCAGGCTCTTTGACCCTTCTCTTCCACCCCACTATAACAGAGATAGATGGATATATTTAAACAGTTCCTTGACCCCCACTCCGACTCTGTGGAACATGAGAATGTCCACCCGTTCTGCCAAGAGACATCATGAAAGCCCTACCCTCCATAAACTTTTTTCATCTAAGTGCTTAGCCAACCCAGTGTATCTGTATTGTGTTTGTATCATGTTTGCCCTGTATAGACTGCTGTCCATGAAATATGCATTGTATGTCAACATAATGAAATTTTAAAGTGAATCGAGGTTTTCAAATGAAAAGTTCCACATGTGAACACCAAATACTTTTCGTACTTAGTCAATGTTTTTAAATGTAAAGTAGAAAGGAATTTTTTTTTCTCAGAAGTGATACAACTGTTCAGGAGAGGAATTAATAGCTCTTTTATACTATTCAGCTTGCTAAAAATAAATGTTTAAGCAGATCTTCACTATTGTTTCCTTCACCTAAAAAGATAAGCTATTGAACGTGATTATGGCTCTGTCCCCTTCTCTCTTTGCCAGTTTCTCTTATTTCAGGCTACAGTCTTTCATTGATTTGAGGATGAATGAAGTTCAGATTGCAAAAGCGTTTTATTTTTAATGGCATTTCCTAATGGCTAATTTGCCTGTTTTCAGTTATGTCCAAGTAGATGCCATTACTCATGGCAATTTGACTGCGCCTCCTATATTTTTAACAAAGCAGATTCTGTTAAAGGAAGATCAGCAGATTCACATGGCACCTGACACCTGAGGTATATCAAGACAGCATGATTTAGTAGAAAGACTGTTGGATTTAGAATCAGGAGAAATCTGGTTCTGATAATTACTAGCTGTCAGTTATCATTCCTAAGTTTCAGTTTTCTCATTTCTAAAATGGTAATAATAATAATAATACCTATAATCAAAGGATTGCTATATGTGTCAAAGGAGATATGTAAAGTTCTATATTTTTTCTTTTTAAAAATATTTCAATTCATTATTTGTTTATTTTAGCATTCTTTTCTTTTTAAATCTTGAGTTGCAAATTCTTTTCCTACCTCTCATCCCCTCTTACTCCCAGGGGGAAGGCAAACAATATGATACCAATTATATATGTGAAATCATGTAAAACATTTCCATATTAGCCATATTTACCAAAAAAGCAAGAAAAATAGAGAAAATTATACTTCAATTTTCATTCAGAGTTCTTCAGTTCTTTTGTGGATAGCATTTAAGTTTGGTAAATTTCAGAGGATAACATAAACATCAATTATTATTATCTTCATATGATTACTTATCAGTCTTGAATCTCTAATTGCCTACAGAACATTTTCATTTGGTCTTCCTCCTTTTACCTCAAGCTCATCCTGTCTAAAACTGAATGGAATGAGGAAGACTCATCTTCCTGAGTTCAAATCTGGCCTCTGACTCTTACTAGTTATGTGACCCTGGACAAGTCATTTAACCTTGTTTGCCTCAATTTGCTCATCTGTAAAATGACCTGGAGAAGGAAATGGCGAACCACTCCAGTATTTTTACCAAGAAAACCCAGGTGGAGTCACGAAGAGTCAGACATGACTGAAATGACTCAACAGCAGACTATAGATGACAATCCCAGTGAGCCCCATAGTGACGTAGAAACCCACACATGTTTATGTAGTATTTTTATTATTTATATATCAGCATATGACATTCAGGTAGGAATTACATCTTAATCTGGTTCAGTTCACACTCAGAAGTATTGTGGACCCTTAGGTCATGCTTTTTATACTTTTGGTATAGCCAAAAGACTGATCATCATAAAATGCCACTTCTATCACATTATTCCTCAAGATCAAAAACCTGCAGTGGCCTGCAATCCTTCATTACTTCAAAAGATCTATAATTTCACAGGTGTGAATACTTTATCCACCAATATAGTCGACTATGAGCATTATTTAAGGACTTCATTTTTAAATCATCGTTGCTTTCCAATTTGTGAATCAACAGTAGAGGTATTATAAACCCAGAAGAAAGACTGGTAGTGTTTAGAAAAAATTGTCTCCATTTAATGTTTTCCCCCACCAGAAGTAATAAAAGAAAGGTTCTTCCTTCTTATTTCACTCACTAAGGGCTATTCTTACTTCCTGTAGAAATCAAATGATATTGAATGATTTTATTTGAAGTGGAAGTAAAGATGAAAAGTATAACTGATAGGAAGTAATTATTCTTATCTTTTCCAGGTCTTAGAATTTTTTAGTATTTTATTTTATCTTAAAATTTTCTTCCTTCTAAAGACATTTAAACATCCTAACCCAAGAATAGAAAGAAAAATAATAAACACCAATATGTCTAATTGCTTTTTAGATATGTTTAAATATATGTTGAAGACATCTTTGGTTTTGTTTGAATAAAAACTGATTTTGTAGAACTTTCCAAGTGTGTTTTATTTCATTTGTGAAATAAAAGATTGTTTTAGGGTTTCAGATTGAAGCTGGAAATTCAAATTATCAAATCATAATTTCGTGATTGGCAAGGATCTCAGGAACCTCCTGCCCTAACGCATTCCCAAAAGGAATGTCCACTGTAATATACCCACCCCGTGGTCATCTAGCCTCTGCTTGAAGATTTCTACTGAGGGCGAACCAATTGCCTCTTGAGGCAGCCTGTTCCACTTTTGGCTGGCTCCGATCATTAGGATGGCACAAATAGACCTTATTGTGGACTTCTACCTGTTGCTTCTGGTTCTGTCCTGAATTGAACTGATTGCATTATTGTTCAGTACATAGCTCTCCATCACTTTCACATTAAAAGTATTAGATACTTTATGAAATGCTTTGATAAACTCAAAGTCAACTGCATCCCTGGCATTCTCCTGATCTACCAGTCTAGTAATTGTGGAAAAAAAAGAACTCAGGTTCTGGCACGATTCATTCTTGAGGAGACTATGCTGACCCTTCTTGCATCATCGTACCTTCTAGACATTCACTAACCATTTCTTTAATGATTCAACATAGAATTTTTGCAGCAATAAAAGCTAACTGGCTTATAATTTATAGACTTTGTTTTCCTTACTTTAAAAAGAACCAGGATGACATACTTCTCTAATCCTGAAGCATGTCTCCCATTGTCCACTAGCTTTCCAATATCATTGACAATGGCCTAGCAAGCACATTAGCCAGTTCTTTTCGTATTCCAGGCCAAGTAACTTTAAATTCATAAGAGTAACTAGGTGCTCTCTGATCATCTTCTTATTCATTATGTGCATTAACTCCCTATTAGCCACTTTTTGTTCTGACATTTCCAGGACAAAGAGTTTCCTCCTTGGAGGAAGATAGAACCAAAATAAGAGTTTATTATCCCAACCATACTAAGGGGTGGTGGTCCTGTCCTTTCTTTGAAACTTCTCTTTCCCCCAACATAGCTTTTTAAAAGTTTTTTCAAAATGCTTCATTGCCCCTACCAACCACGAAGAGATGAATGTGTGGAGTGATGAGCCTTGATTACCTTCATCTTCTCTTCCAGACTCTGATTGCACTTGGAATATAGATTCTGTTACTTGGTTGTGCCTAAAATGCACATTTCTCACATTGAAATGAAAATCACTGCAAAATGATCCCTATTTTTCATGCTTAAGATGATTTTCAGCATCATTTTTGTTTCACTTGTGGATATTTTGTGGCTCTCTCTTAAGCACTTTGTTAATATCCTCACAGTCAATTATTACTTCTTAATAACTTGCCAGACCCACCCAGCTTTCTTTCCTTAGTCTCAACAGCTCCATAACCTACTTCTCTTCTTCCTGTGCCAACTTCATATTTCAACAATTTTCCCACACACCAATTTACTTTACCAAATTGTTTTACTATCTAATTTGTTTTGCTTAACTTTTCTTACTTTTCTTACCTTATTTTGTCAAATATCTTCTTGTTTTCCTTCTCCTTAAGTCTTTTACTCTTTGATTCTTCTCAATCCTGTGTCTTCTCAGTCAACCTCTCGTAGGAGTCAAAGATATAACTTGGACCTGGAGAGTGTTCTTTTTGAAATTTTCCCTTATTTTGCCTCTCAGAAGTTGAATGCTTGAATTTCAAAAGTCCAAGCTCCTCCAAGTCACCTACATAATTTCCTTCTCCTAATGATTCAGTTCAATTCTTTTTCTCTCCTTCTACTCCTTCTATAATCTTTTCCCATAGAAGCCAGAAGTACAGTGGAAACATGTGTGTGTGTGTGTGTGTGTGTGTGCGCATGTAGTTTAAAATCCAAGTAAAATAACCCCGTGGGATATTGAATTTTAGTTGCAATATAATTTTATAAAAACAAATACATTTCTAGCAAGTGTGTTCAATAGTATATAAAGATGAAATAGAGGTGATGCTCATTATCTTTGTCTTGAACTAAGGAGTAGAGAGAAGAAAATCAACAAGCATTTATTAAGCAGTAAATGCTTTAGGGTGAGAAGATAGTGCAGTGCCAGGAGGGTGGGACTTGGAGTAACATCTGACTTTATTTTCTTTTATTTTCTTTTTTTTTATTTTTAGGCAATTGGGGTTAAGTGGCTTGACCAGGGTCACACAGCTAGTAAGGGTCAAGTGTTTGGTCTGAGGCCAGATATGAACTCAGGTCCTCCTGACTTCAGGGCCAGTGCTCTATCCACTGTACCACCTAGCTGCCCCAACACCTGACTTTGAATCCCAGTTCTGACACTAGTTGTGTAACCAAGGACAAGTCATTATTACCATTAGGCCTTGGTTCTCTCCTCTGTAAAATGGTGATGATAACAATCTGTACACTACCTAACAGGATTGTTATGAGGAAAGTGCTTTGTAAATCTCAAAGTGCTGTGGCAATGAGAGCTACTGTAAAACAATAGAATCAAGTAGGGAGATAGTATGTATCCATTGCTCCCCTCTCTGACTTCCAACTCCTGAGTCTTGCTGAGTGAAAGAGGGGTTTTTGCTGGGGAGGGGTTGGTGAAGGAATGGTTAGTGTGGATGTTTGAGATAGATTAGTTAAGAATCACAGACTACTTGGGAGATGAGGTGAGTGATAGTATTTTGGCTTAAATTATTCACTCAGGAGCAGGTTTAGAGGAAAGATATCCTGTTGTTATTGAGCTTGTCCAAGTAGAGGTGTAGGCAGTTGGAACTATAGGTCTGTATCTCAGAAAATCGACACAGTCTAGAAATATAGACTTGGCATGCTCTACACAGGTCGTGGCATAGAGATCAGAAAGAGAATAAGCTGTGCCTTACTGCCAAGGGAAGTGAGCCTTTTCAGTCTGCTCCTACCATAACATCCCTTGTCATTGGAACAGAACTAGAGAGTGTGGTAGAGGAGGTTCAAAAATTTCCCCTCCAGTATTACTCAAATCTGGTCTGTTTGAGGAAGCCCTTGGGATACTTACCTAGTCAATGAGCATGATTAAAAAAATAAGAAATACAATGGTTTTCTGATCATAAGTTAGAAGAAAATAGAATTTTGGAAATCACCATCTGTTACCTTCTATGCACAGCCTGGCTGAGGAGGAGTGCTTCATTGTCAATGTCTGAGAGGATCGCTATAATCCTTCAGTGCAGGGGAGATATGTTTTAATAGCAATACTTCTACCACCACATCACCCCCTTCCCACTGTGTATGGAAGACAGATTTGCAAGGGCCACCAAGATAGTATGTTGGCTGGACAGAATGGGAAGTTTAAAGGGTTGTAGCCTTCCTCTGTAAAGAAATTCATTAATCATAATATTTGCCCACAGATGGTAGATAAGGCTAAAAAAGCTAGTTGAAAGAGCTATCACCCTCCTCTGCAAGAGATTGGCTAACTAGAACAAGCATGACAATTATTAGACATTAGGAAATACATAATATTACATAGTTAGATAACTGAAGACAAAATAAAGGTAAGATATGATACCTATGGTGGAGCAGGTAAGATACAAGACCTCGCGGGGCAGAGGTGAGATCCAGTATCTGGTAGAGAGAAGGTACCTGACCCCAACAATGCCTAGCAGGGAGCAGGCCCTTTAGAGAGAAGTAGGATGCCATTTTCAGAAGACATAAAGCTTGTCTTACCCCCCCCCCCAAATTTAATAAAATAAAATTTTTAAAAGAATACATTGGGTAGCCCTGCTTGATGGAAGTTAGTTTCTTCTATCATTGTGTCCTGGTCACATGTGTTCCTTGTATATGTACCCTTCCCCATGGGTGCCCTGATGGAGGAATGTACTGAAGTGGAAAACTTGAGGAAACCCAACCAGTGGGCTATAGCAATACCCAAGGTATGAGGCTAGGAAGAGAGGAACTAGACCTGCAATTTCATTGGCATGTGGGGAATATAACATGTAAACAATTAAATATATACGTGATTTTTTGAGAAGGGAGAGACTTTCCATTATGGAGATTAGGAAAAAGGCCTCCCCTATAAAGTGGCATCGTGCATCTAGCCTTGAAGAAAGCCAGGAATTCTAAGAAGCAAAGAAGAGGAGGGATGGCATTCCAGGCATAGAGGACAGCCTGGGCAAAGATATGAAGGTAGGAGAGGCAATATTAAGTTGGAGAAACAACAAGGAGATCATTTTGATTGGAACATGAAAAAGAACATGTGGTGTTTCTGAAAATGCAGGCTAGAATCAGATTATGGTAGGATTTAGATGCCAAACTAAGGAGTTTGTATTTTATACTATAGGCAACAGGTGAGCACTAAAAGTTCTTAGGCAAGGGTCGTGCACAGGCTAGAGCTTTAGGAATATTATTTGGCAGTTGTGTGTAAAATAATTTAAAGAAGATGAAATACTAGAAAGCTAATGGTTCAGCTGGAAAGTTGTTTCAATAGTATAAGTGAGAGCTATAAGGACCTGAATTTAGAGAATTATTTGAAAGTTCAGCAATTTTGGTGGATCTGTAAAAACACTCATTTGGTAATATACTTCACTGATGCAGACTCCCAACTTCTCCATGCTTCTTTATCTTGTGTAATTCTTATCCCATCCTGACCTTAATAGCCATTGATCTCACTGATATGGGTTCTCCTTCTAATGATTTAGCTCACAACCCATCCATGCCCATTTAAAGCTTGTGCAGCTTATGTCCTCCTGGCAATCCTTCACAAAGGTCCACGTACCTGCTAGTGGCCTTCCTCTATAGATGTTGTGTAGATGACAATAGATCACATGGCCTAGTTATTCTTCACTCTTACCACATGACAGACTTGCCATCTTTTCCAGTCATACATCTATGATGGGATCCTTTATCCCACTTCTCTTGCTCAATTCTTCATTCATAATGCATTGTATAGCCTACTCACACCTATTGTGAATTTCTCCTTTGTGCTTTGGGGAACTTTAAATTTTTTCAGAAAGCATTGTATTCCATAACTCATAGTCATATAGCATCCCTGGAAGGGTATTGATGTTGAAAAAGTTAGTCTTTCAGACTCCTGGGAGCCAAGAGTAAGCAGAATGTGACTCCATGGCAAGCCTTGAACTTAGGATAGTCATCCTTCAGAGGACCTGCCCTGAAATTTAGGAAGTAGCACAAGGATCATTATATCAGAAATATTAAAAGACAGATATAATAATCTACTTAACGAACCAAAGAGCAATTTTGGATTTTTCTAAATATGCAAATAACAAACTTTCATTTATCATCACCATTATTGTCATTTGTATTATGGATACTTATACTACCACTAATTGTAGTAATACAACAATGAAAGTAATACTAATAATAAAAATAATAAAATTCATACTTACAAAGCAAAAAAAGTGAATGTTTTGGGGAAAGCTTGGAGTCATTTAAAGCACTGTAAAATTTCCTGAAGGCAATCCTTACAACTTTCTTCTTTTTGTTATTTTTGGGCCTATACATAGGCTATGATATAAGTATTATAGAACCAGTTGTGTGGGTTCAACTATTCAACCATTTGAACCAATATTCAAGCATCCAACTACATACCACAATTTATAAAACATTGATTTTTATCCATCTAGTTTTCCCCAAACTTTGGAAAAATTCTGGATTCCATGTAAGAAACTCTCCAAGGCCTTTAAGAAATAAGCACAAAGGAACAAGCAGTCCACAAACAGGAGCACCTAAAAAATGTCCCCACTTCTGTGGAGTCCCCCATAAATTTGGATGCCACACAGGACACTCTCTACAAAATGTTAAGCATATTTGGCAACCATATGTTCCCCTATAATTAATTAGTTAATTAATGCTAATGATAAGAGGTTCATACTTCCCCTTTTCCTCCTACTTCTTCCCCAAAACCCACAAAATATTGTATCTGTGTATTTTTTTAAAAAGTTCTTCATAACAAATACACGTAGTTAAGCAAAAAATTCCTACATTGGTTGTGTCTAAAAATGTGCATCTTCTTCTACAACTTGAGTTCTTCACCTCTATGTCGATAGATATCAGACTTCATAGTGAGTCTTCTGGAATCATGGTTGGTCATTGCACTGATCAGAATTCTTGTATCTTTCAAAGTTCTTTGTCTTTGTGTTATTGCCATTACAGTACAAATAGCCCTGCTGGTTTTGCTCACTTTGGTCTACATCAGTTCATGCAATTCTTCCCTATCTCTTACATCATTTCTTACATTGCAAAAATGTTTTATTACATTTGTATAGGAGTTAACATTTATATAGTTGCTTTAAGACTTGAAGAACACTGTTGCATGTGTTCTCTCATAATCTGTTGATCTATTCTTTAATTGATGAGCACCCACTTAGTTTCCAAATCTTTGCCACTGCAAAAGAATTACCGTATTTGTGTACATATTGGTTTGGGGAACAAATCTAATAGTGGCAGCATTCAGTGTGGGTGAGTGATAAAGGGCTGGTTTGATAACATCTTGGCTGTAGTTCCCAATTACTTTCTAGAAGGGCTGGACCAATAATTGACAGCTCCATCAAAATCAATGTACCTTTTCCCTCTTCACATTCATTCCAACAATGATCATTTTCCTTTTTGTTACCTTTGTCCAATTGATAGTGGAATGGAACCTCAGAATTGCTTTAATTTTTCTTTTCTCTAGTTATTAAAGATTCTGAGCATTTTCAAAAGTATAGTTGTTGATCACATATTTCTCCCTCTGAAAAAATGCCTATTCATATATTTTGACCATTTTAGCTATGGGAAATGACTTTTGTTCCTATACATTTGAATCAGTACATTACATATCTTGGATTGTCATTTATTGATATATGGTCAATCAATGAACACTTATTTATCAAGAACTTAGTATATATAAAGTATTGTGCTGAGCACTGGGGACATGAAGACAAAAATGAGATAGTTTTTACCCTTAAGGAGCTTACATTTTATTAATTAAATAATATGTTCAAATAACAATAATAATAATAGCTAAGATTTATATAGCACAAGCACATGCAAATATTATCTTCCTTTATCCTTCCCATACCCCTTGGGAGGTAGGTGCTATTATCCCCATTTTACAGGTGAGAAAACTGGGGCAGACAGGTTAAATGACTTTCCCAGGGTCACACCTCTAGTAAGTGTCTAAGATCAGACTTCAACTTAGGTCTTTTTTACTCCAAGAAGTACATATGTGTATGCAAAATAAACAAAAGGTAATGGGGTATAGAAGGAACTAATGGTTGGGGATATCAGAAAAGGCCTCCCATTGAAGATGGTGTTTGAGCTGAATTTTGAAGGGAAAGGGGCAATTCTGAGACACAGAGGTGAGAAAGAAATGCATTCCAGACATATGGTTCAGCAGAAGATGACAGATAGAGTGTTCTATGTGCAGCAAGATGGCCAGAAGGGAAGTAATAGATAACAAAGTTAAAAAGTAGGTTGTGATGGGCTTTGAAAGCCAAAAAGAGGATTCTGTATTAGATCCTAAAGGCAATGAAGAGGTATTGGATCTTATTAAGTAGGATAATAACATGAGCAGTCCCACATTTTTGAAAAGGCACTTTAGCAGCTCAGTGGAAGGGTTAGTGGAATGGGGAAAAACTTGAGGCAGGAAGACCAATTGGAAGGCCATTGTGATGGTAAAGTAAGAGATGATGAGTAGGAGTGATGGACACTCTAAGTAGTAAGAAGGGGAATTTTAAAACTCCTTTGATTCCTGAAAGAATTTGATTCTACAATGCCTTTTCCTCCCCTTTTCTCCAGGAATGTATACAAGGATTATCGCTTTCTTGAGTTGGCATGTGACTCCCAAGAAGACGTAGATAGCTGGAAGGCATCTCTGCTCCGAGCTGGGGTCTATCCTGACAAATCTTTAGTAAGTTGAATATGTCTGATTTTGTTAACCATATTTAAGATAAATACTCCATTTACCTGATGAAGTACATCTTTCTCAATGCTTTTATTGTCCACCAAAGCTTTATGCTACTTAAACTTAACATGGATCTTTGCTGTTGGATTCTTTGGTTTGGAATTTAATCTTTAAACTTGCTAAATAAATTCACTTTACCATAGTGTCATACCAAGAGAAAAGTTTTTTTGAATTTCAAAGAAACCTGTTTACCTTGTAAACAGTACATACTTATACATGCCTGCACTATTATGTCTATGGCATAGATGCAAGTAGGGTTACAGCCATAGAAAGCATTTATAACATAAATGAGTTATATGTCATTTAATGTAATAAATAATTTTTACATAATTTTAATGGAAAATTATTACTTATATGCAGTTCTGTGATTTCTGCTTTGACTATATAATATAGTCTAATATTATATAACCCATATAAATGCTTGAACTGAAGTTCCTATTTTTGTTGATTCAACTATTATCCTCTCACTCACCCAGGTTTAAACACTCAGTATCATCTCTGATGTCCCTCTCCCTCATACCCCACATCTAACACTTTGACAGATTCTCTTCATTCTACTTCTTCAGTCACTCTCACATCTCTCTGCTTGTCCCCACTCACACTGCCACAATTCTTTCCTGGACTATAATAATAGCCACTTAATTAGTTACCTTACCTCCAGGCTCTCTCTTCTCCAATGGATATGCTATATAACAGCAAAAATAATCTTCCTTAGGCATTCCCTATTAAAGAAGAAAAAAACCTCCAGTTTCCAACTAGAATAAAATAAAAATAATTCATCTTGGCATGTCAAGGTATTTACATTCTTATCCTGACGTACCTCTTTCACATTAATTGCTTTCATTCATTCTATTTACCCATCAAACTAGACTATTTTCTGTTCCTCTAACTTACACCATCTCCCTTCTCCATTCATTTGCTCCAGGTTGTCTCTGCATGCCTAGAGTATTTTCTGCTGTCACCTTCACCTTTCAGAATCTTTATCTTTCTTCAAGACTCAGCTCAGGTGCCATTTTCATCATGTATCTTTCCCTAATCCTCTCAAGTGAAAATGCTATCTTCCTCCTTAAATATTCTTATTGCCTAAATCTCTTCTTTGTCCTCATCATTCTTTACAGTCAATCAACAACTACTGATTAAAGACTTATGATCTACTAATCATATTAATGTTGTATTTCCCATACCTTGCCTCTAGTAGAAGTATAAAGCTCTTGAGGGCAGGGAGTATTTAGCATTATAAGGGCTTAACATAGTACTTTGCACAGAATAGACTCAAATTTGCCAAATTGAAGTTCAATTGTAAAATGCTGGATTGGACACATCATAAGGATAGGATTTGAGAGACCTAGATTTTTTCCAGTGCCTCTGATTTGCTTTGGGCCCTTCCAGTTGATTTCTCAGAGTGACAAAGTTATTTTCTTAGCAGCCACTTAATATTATTGAACAGTAGGAGTTTCCTGCTATGTAAGAAAACTGTTTGAATTTGGATGAAGTAAAATATTCTTTCTATAACTCCTTAATAGAATAGTGAGCAATAATTTTAAAATGTAGACCTTGTTTTAAAAAAAGTAAAAAAGGTCTACACTACTAGGTAGAAATATGGCATTTTAACATACATTCAAAGTAAAAATCGTTTTTGATAATAGTCATTTTTATCAGGGATACTGACACATAATGAAAGTCCACATTTTAATCATTTTGATTCCAATTGAATAAATTAAAAAGACTATTTTATATATTCATACAGATAATATCTTTTCCCATAACATATGCATGCAAATATATAAGCATGCAGTATGTGTGTGTGTGTGTGTGTGTGTGTGTGTGTGTGTGTGTGTGTATATATATATATGTTTGGCTAGGTGTCTATGGTACAAAAATGAAGAGAACTTTCTGACATAGTCTTTTCGATTAGAAAGATATTTTTGAAATTATACATAAATATTTGTTATCCACCTATGAAGTATCAATTCCCCCAAGTTTAATAGTTTTCCTTTCCTAGAAAGCCTTTCACTAGATTCTTTGGTATTTTTAACAAGTGATGAACTTTTGCACAATATATTGGGTAAAGATTGCCAAAGAAATTAGAGGAAATCCTAGGGAAGACATCAAAACTAACAGAGCACCTTTGGAAACTTTGCCAACCTTAAGCATGAATAGATAAAATTTCAGAAATAGGGGGAATTAATAGGCCTGATATTCTATCTCAGAATGATTTCTGTCGCTTATTTGTTTGCTCTTCTTTACCACTACTCTAGGTGTTGTAGTGGAAAGAGCTCTGGGCATGGAGTCCAGAGACCTGGATTTGTATCCCAGTGCTTATAGTTACTAGCTGTATGACCACAGACAAGTTGTTTCACCCCTATGAATCTCAGTTGTCACATCTGAAAAACAGGAACAATGATGATTTTGCTACCAACACCAAAAGGTTGTGGTGAGAAAAAGCTATGTAAATGTGTTGTTATTATCTGTCACAGAAACTCATCATTCAATTAAAACTGCTCTAAAAAGTTACTAATGATCTGTTAACTTTTTTAAAAATCTAAGAACACCAGTCCTGAAGTCAGGGGGACCTGAGTTCAAATCTGGCCTTAGACACATAATACTTACTAGCTTTGTGACTCTGGGCGAGTCACTTAACCCCAGTTGCCTTACCAAAAAAAAAAAAAAACATCTCAAGGTCTTTTCTCGGTTCTCATCCTTCTTGAATTCTCTGCAGCCTTTGATGCTATTATCACTTCTTCTTGATACTCTCTTCTCTTTGGGTTTTTGGAACACTCCTCTCTCCTGGTTCTCCTTTTATCTGCCTGATCATTTCTTCTCTGTCTCCCGTTGGATCATCATCCATGTCATGACCCCTAAGTGTGGGTATGACCCAAGGCTCTGTCCTGGACTCTCTTTTCTCTATATGTATTTCACTTAGTAACCTCATCAGCTCCCATGGTTGAATTACTCTTAGACCTGCTTACCCAGTCTTAACATCTTTCTTGACTTTCAGTCTCCCATCTCCAACTGCTTATTAGGCATCGTATACCAGATGTTCCATAGACATCTTCAACTTCACATGTCCAAAACTGAGCTCATCATCTTGTCCTCCAAACCTCTTCCTAAGTTTCCTTTAACTGTCAAGTCCCTATAACTGCCATCTTCCCAACTACTGGGGCTTGCAACCTCAGTGTCATCTTTGATTCCTCCCACGTATCCAATCAGTTATCGTCTTTTTGTAACATCTCTTCCGTATAACTCCCTTCTCTCTCATGACACCGCAACTACACTGTCATGCCTAGACTATTGTAATAACCTGTTAGTTTTGTCTCCTAGCCTCAAGTTTCTCTCCTTTCCAAAGAACTTGCTGTTCCTTGCATGTAACACTCCCGAATCTGAGAATTTCATCTGACTCTCTTCCACACCTGAAACACTTTGCTTTCTCACCTCCACCTTCTAGCTTCCCTAGTGTCTTTCAAGTCTCAACTAAAGGTTCACTTTCTACAAGAAGTCTTTCTCAGTCTTCCTTAATTTTAGTTTCTTCCTGCTGAGACTATCCCAGTTGATCATATATATATCATTTGTATACAGCTGTTTGCTTGTTGTCCTCCCTCATTAGAATATGAGCCCATTGAGAGTAGCTTTTTTTTTTTAAATTTTGTTTTGCCTTTCTTTTGATTTCCAGCACCTAGCACAGTGCCTGGAAAACAGTAGGTACTTAATAAATGATAGTTGGCTGAATGATTCTTGAAGACCAGCGACTAGGTTCTAGAGAAGTGGTTGTCTGCTCAGCAGGTGAAATATCCACATTGATGAAATCTCAGATACCCAAAATTTTGAAGTTTTTTTTTGTTATTATCTCTTTTCAGCTATAAATTCTATGCTCCATGATCCTAATCCTTCAGATATGGATTCCAATCATATTTATGGCTCTAGGTTATATGGTCATACAGAACAAGTAATATGTCAGAAATACTATAGATGGAAAGTTTCCATTTGATGTTAGGTGATTCTACACCACATTGCAATACCTGCTAAAGATATAAAATTGCTATTGACTTTAATTGATTAATTAAAAAGTCTTTAGAATCCAAGAGGTCATAAAATAGTAAAGCTTCTCTCTAAGCTGTGGCAACTATACATTCTTACTATAAGAAAAGTAAGTGTACTTTTAATGTTACCAAAGGAATATCCTCAAATCATTTGTCCCAATTCTTGATTTGAAGAATTAAATCACCGTAGCTATTATACTGTTCTCAGGAGCCACTTTGTTATAATGCTTACCTTCTGAAATGCCTCATTGGTGAATTGCTTTTATATTTCAGGAAGGAGGTAGAAAAGGGAACAAGCATTTATTAAGCCCCTACTAGATGTAGGACTGTACTAAGTGCTTTACAAATCATAACATTCTTCCAATAGGACCACCATGTACCAAATTCCATACGAAAACAAATAGTGGTATAGCAACTTTCCATTAAAATTAAGGAGGGGGGAGGAATGGACAATCTATAATTATTAATTAATATAATATTAATATAGTATTTATTGGAGATCTCTGTCCATTTAGTAAATACTACATTCACACAACAAGACTTAGAGCATGCTTTCTACATAAGCTCACCAACATGTAAACACCCTCTTTCTTTTTAGTTTAGTTAGCACGGCTTCGAACAGAATTTAAACATCTTATCCCCAACTGGCCAATTCAGCTCTGTCTTAATGGCATTTTTTTAAAAAATGAAGTCAGTGTCAGAGATCTAAACTGTTGACACTGTAAAAAAGGGAAATTTTAAAGTACTTCTGTTTTGTCACTTCAAGACTATTATAAGTCTCTCACACCAGACAATTGAGTAATTATTGAACTAAAAGCCAGGGGGAAAAAATTCGAAGTACTGTACTTGTGCATTTTATGTATTTAAAGAACAGTGAATCCTTCCCTTCATGACATCATTGTGACCATTGCAAAGTTAACCATCTGCCCCTACAGTGTGAAATCCAGTCATTGCATAATGTACGAAAACACTTGGTTAAATTCCTGAAACTTATTTTAGTAGATCAAAAGCTGCCCTGTTGTGGAATGCAATAAACCCCCTCTGTTTGAGGTTTTTTCAGTAACATTACAATTCTTTGGAGAACTAGGGCCCCATTATTCTCGAAAGTAGTCTCTTGTTTCTGATAAAGCCCAATGTGGAGAGTTTTATTGCCTTATTGAAAAGTTGGCATGATCTTTGCAATAGAATCCTGTTTCCCTCATTCATTCCTGTACCCTTCATTAACTCCTCAGGAAAACTAGGAATGTTAACAAACAGCCGTGTCTATGGCAACCTAGTGTTCGACTGTAGCTGAACAATACAAAAACAAAACCAAAAACAAACCAAGCACCTCGCCACAATAATTTATCAGTATCTTTGGCCTTTTTCTTTATTCAGCGCAGCTTATGATAGCAATAATAGCCTCTGGCTCAGGCAAAGTCTCTGTGGTCTCTAATTAGCATTATTTTCCAGGAAATAACCTTTCTTTGGGGGATTATTGCTTCACCACTGTATAGTCCCAGAGTACCCAGAAGTTTTCTTTTTATGTTGTTTTTCCCTCTGTGTCTTTCATGAGCTTAAAAACTAGCTGCCAGCTATCTAGCCTGACCTGTTATTCTGCCCCATTCTCATCCTATCCCCCACATGCTTATATTTTAGTTATAGCACTCTTTGACCACAGCATCTTTGCTAGAAATTCCTTTAGGGCCCCTTGTAAGAGGGTTTCAGAAGGATCCCTGCCCATATCCCTTCATTTCTCTCACTCCCCCTTAGGATTTGACCTTGTGAGGACTTGGGCTGCCCTGGTAGTAATGAATCATTGTTTTTATTTTTTAAACCATATGTGAGTTAAATTCGTTGATATAAATCACACTCTTGCAGTTTCAGTTTGAAACAGGATATCCATTTACCAGCTGACTACTACTGCTCTCTGTATCTCTATCCAGATTCCCTTCTTTAAAAAATGACTACATCTTTGTGACCAACTTTTCCAGCCCCAATTTCTCAAATGTGGACTACTGTTTATTTTGGCTATATCCCCACTATACAGTCAGCACTCTCCATACCAGCCCATGGAAAAACTCATAATTAAAAAAAAAATAAAGGAATACAGATGTTTGTCGTAACGTGTTCTGCTTACTCTACCACCCACTCCTTCCCTCTGCACTCTTTTCCATTTTTTCTTCTCCTTCTTCTTCTTCTTAGAAGCCAAGGATGCAATGTTTGTTTAGAAACACATTGGCTGTTGAAACTTTCCACTCCTTGGCATGTTGGAGGAGGGGCTGTCATAAAAGGGCAAATAGACATGTTAAATGGCTTGTCTTTCATGCTAACAGTTCACTTATTACCCGTTCTTAGGAAGTGGGGGTGGGAAATGATTCCTTTTGGCTCTGTCCCCATCCCCAAACTATTTTGAGTAGAAAGAAAGAATCATTTTGTAATAATTTTCTGCTGTTATGAGTTTATGATTTCAGTCAATTTTAGTTGACCTTCTGAATTGCCCATGTATTCTGGAATCTTGTGTCTAAGTTTGCTGTTAATATGTTGAATTAAGTGTCTCATTTTGGTTTTGCTCTAGCAAGAGGTTCCACAACTTTGAAACAAATCAAAGTTTAACGTATTTCCTTCTTTTTTTTTTCCTTGCGGCTACATGCACAGGGGAACAACAAAGTAAGTTCTTTGTCCTGTTGCAGCTTATTCTCCCTCTTTTATATTTATCTTGCCAATTTTTTGGTCAGGAGACCTAGCATTTCTGTGCAATTTCAAATGACTGTTGTCTGTCACAATGTTCAAATGATATAATGTGTTTTCAAACATCAGTGAAAAAATTACTTGAAGTACCATAATGACCCTTCTGTTCTAACATTTTGGAAGGGAAATGTTTAGTGTTTTTCAGGCCTGGTTTATTAGGAAGTTCAGAGAAGCTGATATTGTGAGGGAATGAAGTGACACTGAGAGCAAAGATGATGAAGATTTAATAATAAAGACCCTTCTGAGGAAAGGTTACTACAATCGGATGAAACTCAATACAGCTGGGTTTTTTGACCAACTATCAAAGCTCCCATGTTAATGGGCAGTTATAAAAACCCCAAACTAGAGTCTTAAATAACAGGATTGCTGGTGTTATTGGCTAAACTGAACTAGATCAGTACTCTCGCTTTGAAGGTGCCTTAAAATGGATGGAGGAGGGTGGGGTCAACATTTGACTTGGCTTCTGCACCCTTGATGCATTCCAGCTGGACAGAAGCAGAAGGGTGTGGGGAATAGAGGGGGAGAATTGAAATGTGTATGATAGACTTTGTGAAACTAGGCAACACACATAAATGTTGAAATCATAGGAATTTAATAATTTGCTGAAATTTTGTTTGTAAAGCTTTTAATTCTGCTTATCTAAAATGTGAAAACTACATGTTGTATATTTTAAAACTATAACATTATTATTATTGGGGGGAAGATATCCAACTTGTTGACTTTTCCTGGTGTTTTCCCAGACACTTGTCCAGTGTTTCATCCAGTGTTGCCCATTTAAGGGTCACTATTGAATGCAATAGGGATTGAACTGGATGAGGACCACTTTAAATGGGCCAGCTTATGTGTTGTAGCCCAGCTGGAGTTCATCAGACTTGCTCCTCATCAGCTCTACATATAGAATATAAAACAAATGTGGGAAATCGTTTGCAGCTTGATTCAATGGAATGTTTGAAAATGCACTAGGTTGAGTAAGTGGTTTACGTTGAAAATGTGTCGCCTTATAAATATCTTGAATATATGAATAGAATATTGACATAACTTCTTATGATCCAGGTAATAACGTGGCTAGGGTAAAGTGATATCACAACAGAAGAGCAAAATCATCATTCGTTAAGGAACGAGGGGGTAAACAGAGCCCATTAGAATGCATTTTGAATAAAAGGTGTCTAATGTTTGAAGGTGGCCTAGAACTTCTGGAAAAGAAAGAGATGATTAGGGTCACTAATATGTTCACTCTCTCCTTTTTTTTTCTTTAAGAAAATGTGATGGGACTATGTGTTTGTTCCCATAGTAGCTAATGCATTATTTTTTTAAAAAACCCTCTAATTTCTTGAGTATGAATGATTTTCCATATCAGAAATTTTATTCATTTATAGTATTAGACTGTTCTCCTGAAAGTTCACAAATTTGCCAGATTAACCTGCTTTTTAAAATACTTGAAGTTAATCAGCAGCAATCTAACATGGACTGTGAATATGCTTAGAGTTGGGGAATGAATGGTTAAAATTGTGGGAGAGCATGAATTTCTTTGGGGGCCACGATGGTATATTTAGAAGGATGGCCTCAGAAGAAGGAAAACCTGGTTTTAAATCCTTCCTCTGACATGTACTGGCTTTGTGACCCTCAGAAAGTCACTTAATATCTCAGTCCCCCAAACAACTTTCTTAAGACTCTCAGTTGAAGAGATGTGGCTAATCTCCATCAGTAAGGGTAGTTTCTTCATCCAAGGGGTCCCTAAACAAATGAAATCACAAACCTACAGCCTATCCCTATTAACTCCTTTAATAGGATAGTATTTCCTGTAGTAGTATTTCCCAAATTACTTCTCATTTCACCATTTTACTGATAACTGATAAGAGCTGATACACTTCCAGAAATGAAGCATTGTGCTCCACACTCACTGGAAGGATGTTTATCTGTTATAGTAAACGTCATTATCAAGGATGAATGGAGAATGTTATACTTAGATTAATAAAATATTATGTTAAAAAACTTTTACCATAGAGAAAGAACTAATTTTCCAAGAATTATAATAAATAACATGACACTAAAAATCTGAAATGAATGGAATTGGATCATTAATAATCCAGAAATCACTTCAGGATTTTTTATAGTTAGTGCCCTGAGCAGCATAGTTCTGAACATCAATTATTACTGTACAGGCAAACCACAGGAATGCTAGGTAATAGAGAGTTCTGGTTGTCATAATGCCAGGCAAACAAACTTTATTGTATTTTCTTAAAGTTATGGAAGGGGACCTTTGGAAAGTATAGTATCATAAATTTTGAGCTCAAAGAGACCTTAAATATCCTAAGTCCATCACCTTCTTTTTATAGGTGAAGAAACTGAGTTGCAGAAAGTTTAAGTGACTTGTCCAAAGACTTAAAAGTATTAGGCAGTAGAGCCAGGATTTGAAGGCAGGTCTTTTAAATAATTTCTAAAACAAAATCTAAATCTAAAATTCTTTTCACTACACTATAATGCTTTTAAAATTCTCTAATGCTATTTTGTAACATATCCCTATTTTATTTTTAATTCTTTAAAAATTAAATATGAGTTATTTGTGAATATGAGCCTGTGTGAAAATATACTTTGTTTATACACTGAAAATAAGCAAGTTATGGTGAACACCGACCCTTACATGAGCGAGCTTATATGCATAACGGACAGCACATCTGTATGCCATTTTCTCTTAACTTACAATTTCAGTATAAATGGAATGCATTGGAACACAAGCCATGTAGTCTCCAGAGGAAAGAACTAGATTTTTAAGCATTTCAATCCTGCTCTCCTCACTCATACTGGAAGAAAATTCTGTCCAAAAATGTCACCAAGACAATATATATGACTGGCTACCTTTCATTAGCCAACTGTTAAAGGTGACTCAACTTTGTTTTCTCAATAACCACTCTCTTTAGTAATTGAAAGGGAGAGGAAAATAGGGATATTAAGTGTTTACTAAGCACTTAGACATGCCTAATAACAAGCTAGATGAGCTAATTAAGCACATTTGGGACTTCATTTATGATTTGTTTTACATTGGTACCTCTAATAAACTAAAAGCATGATGAAAGCCTCCAGCATATTAGATAGATATATTGTGCATGATTATAGGTAAATACAGATAAGAACTGAACCAGATGAGAAGAGATTGGAGAGGATGTGGTGTGTCAGTGAAAAGAATATACACACCAATGAAATCACAGATTTCTGAAAGTATTAAAATCATGTTGTTGTTTTTTTGCAAAATGGCTAATATGAAAATATTTAGCATAATTTCACATGTATAATTGATATCATATTACTTACCTTCCCAATGGGTAGGGGAGGGATAGAATGGAGGTAAATAATTTGGAACTCAATTTTTAAAAATGAATGCAAAAAATAAAGAAGTAAAAAAGCATTAAAATCTGCAACATTCTTGATGTCAACTAGCTATGAGAGGCTATAATTATATTGCATGAAGAGCTGGCCTTGGAAATAATGAGACATGGGTCCAAGACCTATCTCTGACATAAACTGGCTGAGCAGCCCTGGGCAAGTCATTTACTTCTCTTCTTAGAAAGCCCCAAGAGGCTCTCTAAGACTATCAGTTGCACAGCATGTACTCATCTGCTTTGAAAGTGGTAGTTTCTCATGAGCAGGTCCCTATACCAACTGAATCATAGATCTACTCCTCCCCCAAACCCACCCCCGAAACTCAACCCTGGATATATAGCTATCAAACACAGAGAGTTCAAATGAATATTCTTCCATCATTCCAATAAAGTGAAATGGAATAATCCATGTGCAATCAATGTGGAAAATGTTACGTGTAGAAAAATATAAATCATTATTTGGAATAGATCTAATCCAGTCTTCTCATTTTATAGGTGAGGAAACTGAGACTAAGAAATTAAGTGATGAGTAGAACCCAGATCTTTTAACTCTCCACCCAGGGCTCTTCCCTCTTTCTAATGCTCCCTTTCTTTACAATGCATTTTGTATTTCACATACTACTTTTCATTTTCTCAATGAGAATTCTCTTTACTATCTTAGTCTACTTTACTTTTTTAAAATTAAAATTACATTTTGGGGATAAATACTCAAAACTATAATGGAAAATCTCATGATAGAAGTTTGTTTGAATTTATGTCGTGAATGTGTAATGGCTACAAGGGACCCAGATACATTTTCTTCTTCTTTGGATGCTATTGTTTCAATTTTTTCTGCTTTTAAAAAACAAAATTATTGTTTTGAAAAGAGATCAGTTGCTCAGGGAAAAAAAAATTCTTGCCAGGTCCATTACTTGTTTTTCCCCCTTGAAAATGTTTTACTGTTGGCATAGTGACATCCTTAATTGCTTAGGTTAGAGTCTATCTCCTCCCTGGATGAATTTCACTGGATCAGGGATTTCAGTTCAACTGTTTTTGTTAAGAGGAACGGACATCTGGGATTGCCTGAGTCAGTCTTAGGAATGTGAGTGTATATATGCAACTCCAGGGTGAAATTTTTTTAAGGAACACCAATGTGGTTCAGTATTAGTTGAGTTCTTCCCTAATATTTCTGTCTGAAAAGCAACATTTCAAAATTTTAGTTTAATTTTAAATAAAAATGAATCTCTACTTTTTTTGTCCTGCTTCCCTTGAATGAGGCTACCCCCCTTTTTTAAATGTGATGCTTTATTACCTTTACATTACAAGTTCCTTTTTATATTTGCCCGCTTTTGTTTGTATTCCCCTGGTAAAGCAGATAGAAAATTCCAAAAACTTAAATGAAGTTTCCTCTCTTTTAACTAGAAAAAGGTGATTCTTAAACTAAGTAGAGATACTAAATGATTAAATAAATATGTCTTTTCAACATGATGGAGAAAACCTAAAGTTTCAGGAATAGAATCCTACCAGAAATGTTCTCAAATTTCAGATTGATTTTGGTGGAGGAAATGAGTTGTTTCACATATGTTAGAACTAGATGAAAGAACATTAAACTCAGAAAGGAATGCTTCAAATGTTAATACGTGAAGAAAAACAGACTAAATTAAACTGCTTCCCTTGTGACCTTTTCAAATAGCTTTAAAGGAAAAAACCTACAATCATTTTCATAAACCTTGGTCACTTCCAACTGAAGGGCAGTTGTTTTTCCCAGCAGCAGCAGCAGGACAATGGTGACTGCCCAGAGTAGTGAGAAAGCGCATTCCAGAATAGAGGAAAGGAAATAAGCTGCTTTCTAAGTCATCGTTCATTCTTCTAGTTATATAAAAGTAAATTTATCAAAAGAAAGTTTTGGTCTTATTTGTCAGAGGACTTTGATATTTTAAAAGGAAAAGCCAATAGGAAAACCTAGTTAGGCTACTTTAAAAAAAAATACATCAAATTACTCTCCTAGCGTGTGTCTATGAACCTGGTTGACTTTGTCAGGTTCTATCAATGGGAAGGACAGTGTCAGAGTTATAAACTTTGAGATCTGTATGACTTAAGATAAACAATGGGTGGGAAATACAAAGCGTCTTTTAGTTTTGTATCCATAGCAATGATTTACAAAGGCATAGCATGTGCCAAACAGAACAGCATCACAATGCATTACATTCACGTTACCAGATGTTGAATGTATGTAACATTTCCTGCAGACTGTACCCTACAGTTCTTATTCTCTATCTCCTGTATGTCTCCTCTTGGGTCTGAATAAGGTTTATATAAGAGAGTAAAGATAGATTAATTAAAATCATACACCACTACTGGAAAAATAACTCAAAATGAAATCTTCTTAATAGTGGATCGGTAAGTGTCAGTTTTAGAGATGAGGGATGGCTCATTACTAGGGTGTAGCTTTAGCCTCTCTAAGGTATAAAGTAGCATTGCGTTTTCAGAAAATACCAAATTGTTTTTGTCCAAGCAATCTAGTTAGGTTTGTATATTTCTTTTGTATAATTCCTCTATGTGCTTCTCACCCTATTTTCTTGGAGAGGGTCTAAGGAATTTAATTGCTTGGAATACAGGCAGAGACCATATGGTTCCCCAAGTTTGTTCATAAAAGTTTCATTACCCAATAAGGATATCATTAAAGTTAAAAGAAAAGATGAAAACTCACTAGCCTCAAAAGTGTTACTTCCATGTGGATGTAAAAATGAATTGTCTGTCTTAATCATCTCAACACTATTAAGCATTTCTTTCTTTCTAGCTCCACAGGACTTAGAATACTATTATTTATCCCCATTCTTCACCTCTGAGTTTAAGAACTAGCAAGTGGGGGGTGGATGAGGTAGAGGAAGAATTCAGTTTGCTGATAGGAGATTTGAAGAAGGTAACAATTCACTGTGTATTCTGTCCCCATCCACACAAATCTGGCTAAGTAGAATCTCTAGAACATTATATATTAATTTCCCAAAAGTATAGGGAATTCATAGAAATACAAAACAGCACTTTCCCAGTATGCTCCACTGCACAGGGGTTGACTTTGAAGGGTACTGTAACCTTGTTTTCATTTTAACTTTATGTTGTGTTTTCTTGAGGCAGAGAGGGTTGAATGAGGACTAGAACTAACTGTGCACATAGCTAATAAGTTCATTTACCATTTTCTTGCGAATTAGAGAAAGCATTATCATGTGACATATGTTATTTAAAAAACCGTAAAGTATTAATGCAGTATGGCTGACCAATAAAAGGAAGACTGGGATTTAAATTCTGCACTTGAAACAATAGCTTTTGTGACTCTAAGCAAGCCAGTTGACTTCTGTTGGCATCAAGCAACTACAAAGGACTTTGATTTAGTAAGTCATGGACAGGTGGTGATCTGTGCAGGTAAAGAGAGTTCCCAAACACTGAAGAAATCATAGCTTCTTCTTATATGTATTCATAAAGTACTATGCAAAAGTTAAAAATATTGTTCCATATAAAATACAGGGACTCCTATTGCACCTCACAAACAAATCAATAAGTATCCATTAGGTAATTTTTCTGTGCCATGCATGGAGCTAGGACCAGGGGATACAAAGACCAGAATGAAACAATCTTGTCTTCAGGGAGCTTACATTCTATTGGAGGGGACATGTGCACAGATAAGGCTATACAAAATAGATACCCCCCCAAAAAAATAATACAGGGTAATGTTGGAGAATTGCTCTGGTAGCAAAAGGGATCAGGAAAGGACTTTTGTAAGGAGGGGCTTTTGAGCTAAACTTTGAAGGTAATTTCTATGAGGTGAGAATGGAATGGCTTCCAAGCATAGCAAGAGAAAAGCCATAGCAAGGGAAAGGTACATAGGTAAGAGGTGGAATGTTGTGTGTAAGGGACAGCAAGAAGGCCAGTGTGGACCATAAAGTACATGAAGAAGAGTAATTTCTAGTAAGAAATGAAAGGAAAGGTGTGTTGGAACTAGGTCACAAATGTCTTTGAAATGCCACTGGAGTTCATATTTGCAGAGTAGCAAAGCCTGAAACTCCTCAAAAAATTCTGTTAGGCTTCTTTCATTTCTAATACTGCTTCTGGGTAAAACAAAAATTCAGGAACAATGTACGCTGTGTCAGGGGCTTCCAAGAGGAAGCAATACATATTCTTGAGGATGGAGAAGAATGAGTTCCAGGGGACTTTCTGAATTCTGATGACACTATCCCAGAACTTTCAGAGTTCTGGGATAGTGTCATCAGGGTATGAGGGGAGATGGAGGTCAAGGCGGGAGTGCTGGTTTGACCTGCCTGGCACATGATGTCTTGTCTCTCCTTCAGGGTGCCTTACTGCTTCATCTAGGCTGGCCTGTGTCTGGCATCTGGTTGGCAGGAGTTACTTATGCTGTGAGGGCTAAAATAAAAGCTGGATTGGAAGTTGGGAGTTGGAGTTTGGGGGGAGCTGCCACTCCTAGGGCTTCTGTGCCCATCTGCCAAGGGTCCTTTGTCATGAATTGTTGCTTGTATTTATGAGGAAGGTAGACTCTTTCTTCACGCTGATTTCTTCCCTTTATGGTGGCTATTGAGACTAGGTTGGAAACAGGTCTGGTGCTTTGGGAGACACAACTATTCTGAAAGTTCTTGATTTCATGGTCCTGGGCTGTCTCCACTGGGGTCTGAGGGAAGATAGTGGTCAAAGCAGTCATAGTGGTTTAACTTGCCTGACACATGCTGCCTCCTATCTGTCCTTCAAGATACCTTGCCGCTTCAGCTAGGACAGTGTGGTGCCAAGACTGGTTTGCCTGCTCTGTGTTTAGCAGTTGATGCCCAGTTGGTGGGGAAGGCTGGCCCCTTCCCCATCAGAGTTGTTTGCCTAGGTGGTTATTTTTCTGTATACTCCTTGCAGTTGGGATTCTAATAATAAGAATCATAATTGTTGACATTTATATATACTTCAAAGTGATATATGTTGTTGTTCAGTCATTGAGTCACGTTCGACTCTTCATGACTATATGGACAATGCTGTTCATGGGGTTTTCTTAGCAAAGACACAGGAGTCGTTTGCCATTTCCTTCTCCAGTGGATTAAGACAAACAGAGGTTATGTGACTTGCCCAGGATCACACAGCTATTAAGTGTGTAAGCTAGTAAGAGGCTGGATTTGAACTCAGGTCTTTCTGACTCCAGGCCTAGCACTCTATCCACTCAGTCGCCTAACTACCTCCAAGGTTTATATGTACATAGACATATATGTATGTATGTATATATGTGTGTATGTATACATATATATACATATATATATATACATATATATATATATATGAATAATCTTATGAGACCATTACAATAGTCCTGTATTAGTGGTATTATCTCACTATATAAATGAGGAAATAGGCTCTAAATGTTGAATGACTAGATCATGATCATATATCTAGTAAGTGTCATAAATAGGATTTAAAACTAGACCAAAGACCAATACTGACTGTTTTTTCCCAAATATTATATTGCCTACTAATGTGCACAATTTCTCAAACTATATTCCATCCATCATGACTAGAAATACTGGTAAAAATATTAATCCCAACAATATTTTCCTCTAAAATTCATGAAATATATATATGTGTGTGTATAAAACATACTAATTAAATGCAGTAATTTTATGAGAAAATAAGTTTCATTTCCTATTTTTTTTTCTAAAATGTTCCTCACTGACCTTTTCAGGAATATGTTATCCTTCTAATTTCTCTTTCCCAAATCCAGCATATTTCAATTTAATTCAATTCCATAAGCATTTATTAATTGCTTTCCCTAAGTAAGGCACTGTGCTAGATGCTGGAGACAAAATAAATAATCCCTGCCCTTAAGGACTGTATGTCCAACTAGAGGGGTATAACATGTACACAGATTAAAAACAACAACTCAGCACAGGCTCTAGGCTTACTCTCTTAAGCCCCACTCTCACTGGCAAGTTAGGTCGCCAAAGGGCAAACACCTCCCTTCAGGATTTTTGGGTAGCCCTGAGGAATTGGAGGTGTCTTCCTAATGCTATTTGTGACAAGATCCCATTGGTGTGCTTTCATTGATATCCTTTAGGTATGAATAGTTAACTTTTGGGAACTGCCACTCACTAAGTTAATATAGTAACAACAATCATAGTAAAAACAATCACAATATACAATTAAAATATAATGAGAACAATCACACACACACACACACACACACACACACACACACACACACCAGCTCTAGGAAAATACTTTCACAAATGTACAGAGTTCATGGCAACATAGGCTCAAGACTAGAGAGCCCCTATGGCAAAGGGAAAGTCAGTTCCTGGTACTTCTTTCGCTGGAAATCTTTTCCCCCCATCACAAACCCCCATAGGGTTTGGTGCAGCTTTCTACTGGGCTCGTTGGAGAATCCTGAAGCTGCCTTTCCTCAGTGTATCTAATTTGTCCTTGGCCCCCTATGCAGACACTGCCATTAGATCCTGATCTGAGAGCACTGCTAGGACATCACTAAGAAGTCCAATTCTTTCAGTGTTCCAAAGTTTACAAGGTCATTCCCTAGTTAAAGGGGGAAGGAGGAGATAGAGGCTCTTATTCTTCACCTAAACCTAGGCAATTCTCTCTCTCAGTCTTGGCTGGAGCTACTTTCTCCTGACTCATCCCTAGAACATTCAGACCCCAAACTAGCTTGCTGTTTAATATAAGACCCATATGGCAAGACTGAATCTCCTCAGCCAACCCAAATATACTTCCTGCTTAGCATCATTTTATTCCATCCAATGGCTTGTTCAATAGACATGTCTAGATTATGTTCATACCTACTACAGACCTCTATTGGTTGCTTCAATCAAGAAGTCTAGGCCTTCATTACTTATTAAGGTAGGGATACAATACTCCAAATAGATAGACAGGCAAGATACACACACACACATACACACACACACACGATATAATTTTAAGGAGAGAACTATTAATTGGGACATTTAGAAAAAGCCTTGTATGGAAGGTGGTACCTGAGCTAAGCCTTCAAGAAAGTTTGAAATTCCAAAAGACAGATATGAGGAGAAAAAGGATTATAGACATGGAGGTAGCCTGGAAACCACCAGAGTTGGGTTGGTTTTTTCTTGTCTGTTTGTTTTTTTCTTCCTGGAGATAATAGAGCCACTGTGTGGCATTTAAACTCCTTAAGTATCTGGCTCTAGCCTCATTTTTCAGGTATATTTTGCATTGTTCCTCTTCACAAACTACATTCCAGCTAACCTGGTCTACTTTTGTGTGGAGATAACTCCCCATGCAAAATTTTCATCTGCTGCCTCCATGTCTTTTCACAGAGAGATGGTGGAAGTAGAACAGACAAGATTTAGCATCTGATTTCAGAAAATATTCCCAGATTTGTTTGGGAAATGTTATTGTGGTAAAATCTTCTTTCAGTTATACTCTTGGGAAGCTAAGTTATTTGGTCTAGGGCATGTGCCATGAGTGTCCTCAGCACTTCGGGTACAGGACATGCCTGGTTTGTCCTGCCCGTGATCCCCATCCACACTGGGGCATTACTTCCCATCTAGTGGCAGAATACACCAAAGTAGAGGCAAAGACCTGAGAAGAAATTGATAGTCTCCTGAGTTCTGGTATTGCAAAACCTACGAACTAAAAAATCGCTTTTCACCCTCCACAAACTGCCCCAAGCCCACTCACCTGGCCGGTCTCACTATGTCCTACCATGCTTCATTCTGTATTCGCTTTGGGGTCACTAGCTTTGTCTCATTGAGCACCATTCTTAGTTTAAACAGGAGACGAAGGAATGTTTAGAAGGACACCTATTCATGGGCAGCTAGGTGGAAAAGCGTCAGGCTTGGAGTCAGGAAGACTCATGCTTATTAGCTGTGTGACCCTGGGCAAGTCACTTAACCCTGTTGCCTCAGTTTCCTTATCTGTAAACTTCAGTGACAGTGTGGATCACTTATCACTACTCTGCCTTATCAAGTGAAAAATTATAGGCAATACAATTCCAGAATAATCTTTCCATGTGTTCCATCTCACGATATAGGATCGAGTGATTATTATGCATTAATTCTACCTCCCTCTCTACTTCCCATGTTCTTTACTATATGAGAGAAGTGAAGATAAGGTTTGGAGAAGGAGAAAAGGAAGGCCTAGAGAATGGAAGCAACTGAGCAAAATTAAGAATTATAATGTTATGGAGAATTTGTGTTGAGTTGAAAGATGTATTTGGAGAACAGAGAGAAAAGCTAAGAATAAAAGGTAAGCATAAGCAAGTAATGAGAAGCAATAATTGGGAATGCCACAATTGTTGTGGCTTGTTGCTTTTGTCTTGCTAAATAAAGTAGAAACCAGAAATTCTTATGAAAGCCTCATACGAAATAGTCAAAGATGATAGGAGAAATGTGAAATAAAGGAATTAAATCAAGGACTCAGTTAAGAAAATCTGTAAGTTAATTTTATGAAAAAGGACTTAAATAAATATACTTAAGTAATGGGAAAATATTAAAAATGGGATGGATAAAAGAAACAATGTTAAACTGTATGTTTGTAAGCATTTTTGTGTCATGGACCTCTTTGGAAATCTGTGACGCTGACGAATGACCTCTGGTTCAGAGTGCTGTTGTTAAATGCATCAAATGAAATATGTAGGATTACAAGAGAAACCGATTACTTTGAAACACAGTTATCCAAAAGATTGTTGTAAGCGATTCATGGACCCTAGGTTAAGAGCCCCTGCCTAGACCTTCTGGAGGGGAAGTGAGATATAAGATGGAATCAAATGTGAAAGAGATTAATAAAAAATTAAAGGGCTGTTTAAAAGAAGAAAAGAGCTAAGAGAAATACGTAGTAATAGTGGAACTGAAATTCTGAAATGCTATTGTTCTCCTTATTAATACTAGTATGGTTTTAATTCTGTCAATTCTTATCCGTTTGCTTTGCTCAGTCAAATATTTTTTTCTCACTATGTAACATATTGTTGGATAACGACATTGCAAGGTCTTAAACTCTCACATCCTTTTCTTGCTTGTGGCTCTCAATACTTTCTTTGTCTAGAGTGCTGACATTCTGTGTTCCCCAGCCTCTTCATCTTCCTAGACTAATCTTTCTTCCTTAAATTTCAGCTTTGTACCTGTCAGCACCACCGCCCCAGTTTGCTATATATACACCATTCTCTTCACTGTGTATACCAAGAATGTTCCATTAAGTTAGGTTTGTTGTGATAGTGTCAAACTGTAGGTTTTGTACACTTTAGAACTAAGGTTTTGCATAAACCCCCATTTGATTCTAGACTCAGTTTGGGGGCCCTGATCATCCACCATTTATTTTTACAGTGAGGTCTAAAGATGATTGCATTTAGTCCTAAATTAGAGATTTTTTTTTCATTTGAAGAAAGCAGTCAGTTGATTCATATGCAATAGATCCTTATTTGCAATAGATCAATCTGTTTGCTTGGCAGGAAATAGTTGAGTTGGAATAGCAAGAGAGCGGCTTTAGGGTTAGAAAACTTCATCAAGAAACCAGGAGGGACATCTAGGTGGCACAGTGGGTAGAACACTGGTCCTGGAGTCAGGAGGATCTGAGTTCAACAGAGGCTGTATGACTCTGGGCAAGTCACTTAACCTCAATTGCCTCAGAAAGAAAGAAACAAACAAACAAACCAGAAGGAAAAAATGCTGTTCCTGATGGAGTAAGGTGGACTTTGCTCATGACACTTCAGTATTGGAACTTGCCCTCTTTTTCAGGTAGTGTGTGGGTATCCCATTGATTTTGTTCAGTCATTTGCAGTTGTGTCTGACTCTTTGTGACCCCATTTGGGGTTTTCTTGGCAAAGGTACAGGAGCACTTAGCCATTTCCTTCTCAAGCTCTTTTTACAGATGAGGAAACTGAGGCAACAGAGTTACATGACTTGCCCAGGATCACACAGATAGGAAGTGTGAGTCTTCCTGACTCCAGGCCTGACACTTTTCCACCTAGCTGCCCATGAATAGGCATCCTTCTAAACATTCTTTCGTCTCCTGTTTAAACTAAGAATGGTGCTCAATGAGACAAAGCTTAAATCTGACCCCAAAGCAAATACAGAATGAAACATGGTAGGACATAGTGAGACAGGCCAGATGAGTGGGCTTGGGGCGGTTTGTGGAAGGTGAAAAGAAAGCAGAGCTTCAGACTAGACCTAGTTGGGAATGCAAACAAGTAGATGTAAGCCTTCCTGTTAAAATTAAGTAAACTTACCTTTAAAAATGCTGTTATAAGGTTTGGTTCTCTGGGAGGGACAAGAAGGAGGAATATAGGAGAACATTTTGATGATGTAATAGCAAAAGATATCAATAAAACTTAATTTTAAAAGTTGGCAACCTAGATGGCTAGAGCCAGCAAGACAGATAGATCAGATTGAGATAAATGTGAATAATTAGCACTTAGCAAGGACAAAGAAAGATGCAGTTTACAAAATTAGCCTGGGAATCAGAATGCCTGTTATCCATGCCTGCCCTATTTGGTTCCAGAGTAGTTATTTTGTGGACCCAAGTATGGTATTTTACATTTACCTATATTAAATGCAATCTAATTAGAATCTGCCTATCAGTTTCATGGTGGGGCGGGGAGAGACAGGGGTATCTGCAAATAGACCTCAGAGAATCTGTAAACAAATTTACTAATTTATCATTTCCTTTAATTATTTAAAAATATTATTCTGAGAAGGGGTCCATCAGCTTCACAAGATTGCCAAAGTGATCCATGATGAAAAAAAATTAAGAACCCCTGACTTAGTGCACTAAGCAATCTTCTGATAATACAACTTCTTAATTATCACTCATAGCTTTGTTAACTGCAAATATCCTCCATTCTTGCCTTCATTGATAAGAAAAGTTTTAAGACATCCAAGCACAGAACTTTGGAACTCTCCAATAAGGACCTCCTTGTGAGTTGACATTGACCCATTAAGATTACTCTTTGAGTAAAGAATATTCATTCAACTAATCTCAGATCTACCTAACTGTAGGACTGCCTAATCCATATCTTTCTATTCTATCTACAAAGATAGTAAGGGAGACTGTTGAATGCTTTGCTGAACTCTAAGCAAATTATATGCAGTACTCTTCTTATCTACCAGTCTAGTAACCCTATCTGAAAAGGAAATGTTATTCTGATATAACCTGTTATTGATGACCTGTCTATTCCTGATTACTGCTTTCTATTCTAAATGTCATCCTTTTGATAATTTCTTATAATTTGGCCAAGAATTGAAGCTATGCTCAGAAATTTATAGTCTGATCAGTCCATCCTCTTATGTGTTTCAAATTTAGGAGTCGATAATACTAGAAGACATTTACTTCTCTAAATAAGAATGTATAAAAACCAGACCTAGAAATAGATGCGCCAAGAAACATTCAAGCTGATTGTAAATGATGCATTTTCAAATGTATAAGCATGAATTTTTCTCTTCTTTCTCTTTAATATTGCGTACAAACCTGGCTCAGTGATGGAAAACAAAGAAGCTTTTGTTGTGACTATGACAAGGTCATTGGCAGCCAGTTGGAAGTCAAAATTCCCCTCAAAATGGTGTAGTAGAAACAAAAGGGTAAAAACAAAAATGTAGAATAAATTAAATACTTAAGATACCACCAACCATTTTTACCATCTTACTCTCAATGAAAACATCTACAGTAATGTAGCAAGGATTTCTTTTGGGGGGGGGCAGTGCAGGAAGTCAATATCCAGAAGTGTGATGTCATCAGTGTGGTGACCTAGCTGGGGTGGATATTATTTGCATAGATGCAGATTGACAACTCCTCTGTAACTTAAGAGATTATAGTAGCATTAAAAGATTAAGAAACCACCTAGGGTGCCATCACTAGTATGTGTCAGAGGCAGAATGTAAGATCATAGAATCAAAGATTCAGAACCAAGGGGGCCCTAGAGACTATGAATCTAAACTCTTAATTTTACAGATGAGGAAACTGAGTCACAGAGAAGCTAAGTAGTTGCCCAGGATCCCACAGCTAGAACTTGAACCAGAGTCTTCTTCCTCCAGGTCTAGTGCTCCATCCATGATTACAGTCTGCCTCACTTCCATTCTTATAAATAAAAGTGTTGAAACTTTAATTTTCACAGACAATGACAATTTTTACAAAATTTCACATATTCAGAATTGGCTAGACAATAGTTCCTACAGAATTTGGGTGGTCTTCAAATTCGATATTAGACAGGAATATGACATGTCATCCAAAACAACTAATTCTATCGTAGGATGCATTAATAGATGTCGTGTCCAGAATAAATAAGGTTAAACTGTATAAGTTTTAACTATAAATATTCTTACAGGAAATGCAATTGTATAAATAGATGTGGGAGCAGTGGCAATGATACATTTTTACTTTGCCCTTTTTTGTCTTTTGACATCTTGAAGGGCATGGATATGGTGTTTTTGTCTTCCAATAATTTTTCATTGATCCAAACAAAAGTCTTCTGTTATCAATGAGTCAGGTTCTTGAAGTTTCAAAGTATCAAACAGGCAAAATTACTGAAGTAAATTACTAAAAGCAAACCTTATGGAGGCAATTAGTTATTTCATATTTCCAGTTTATGTGGGAAATATTAATTGCATTTACATCAGAGACAAGACATGGTAATGATTAAGACCTTATAATTGTAAAAACATGAAATTTATAGTTCTGAAGCTATATGCTACAGGCCATCTGTGATTACATGTGTCTAGGTACATCCTACATCAGTGCAGATCAAAATCCCCTCCATGTCTTAATAGACTTTGTGAGTTATTATGCACCCCCGCCAAAATCACACTTGCAGAATCTAAGAGCTAGAAGGGACCTCCAAAGCCATCTAGCCCCACCTGTGCCTGACCAGGAATTCCTTCTATAACATCTTCAGAAACTGGTTATTCAAGCTCAATTTGGAAAATATACTTTGCAGGGGAACCCAAAGTAGCCAATTCTACTTTTGCACAACAATAATTTATAGGAATTATTTTCTTACATCAAACTTAAATCTGTGCAGCTTCCATGAATTGCTTCTAATTCTAACCTGTCTAGAGCTAATCAGAACAAGTTTCATTGCTCTTCTATATGACAGCCCTTCAAATGCTTGAAGATAATTTAATTAATTACTTAGTAATTACAGATAACTACTCATCCACTATAAGTATTTTATTCTCCTATCTGTAATTGCTATTTAATTTAATTCTCATCTGGAGTAAGAGCCAATAAGTTCAAATCTCACCTTTACCAATTATTACCTTTGTGACTTTGGGCAAAATCACTTAGTCTCTCTGGGGATCAGTATATACTGATTTCTAAAATTAGAGGGCTGGTCTAGCTGTGATGCCATGATCCTGTATCTTCTAGTCCTCTCACCTCTTGGTCACTTCTTCGGTTCTTGCTCCAGCCTGTCATCATTTTTCCCTAAGATGCATGCTGAGAATGGAGAATGCTAGTCTAGAGGTGTGGCCTGATGAGGTCCTGGAATAGTGGAACTTTTATTTCACTTTTTCTGGACACTATAGCTATTAATGCATCCTAATATAGAATTAGTTGTTTTGGATGCCATGTCATATTCCTCTCTAGTATTGAATTTGAAGAAATAGGAACTATTGTCTAGCTAATCCTGAATATGTGAAATTTTGTAAAAAGTTGTGATCACAAAGTCAAACATGGCTTCTAGCAAGTTATACCAAAAGAAACTTGTAGCCACTTTTGACAATGTAGCTAAGATGCTCCACCAGGAGAGCGTTGATTTCTTAAAATAGAGGTGAGGAAATCATCTGATATTCTTTGATGCTAGACTTGGGATGAAGATGAATAATTGGTGATATTGCTATTGGATGGATTCAGAACAGGTTGAATGATCCCAATAAGTGATCATTAATGGTTCAATGTCAACTTAGAGATCTATTTTAGAGTAGCCCCAAGATATGTACTTAGCCCTGTGTTGTGTAATTGAATAAAGGTATGCTAATCATATTTTCAAATAGCTAAAAGCTAGGAAGAATAGCTGACATGTGCTAGACAAGATTAGAATAAAACTATTTCTTGATTAATTCTTCTAAGCAACTGAAGTTGAATAGGGACAAATGTAAAATCTTAAATTCTGTCTTAAAAATAAATCAAATCCAATTCAATGAACATTTATTAAGTAGCTACTGTGTGCAAATGATTGTGATAGGTACTGGACATACAAAGAGAAAAATGAAACACTGCATGCACCTGGAGCTTACACAATTCTGGTGGCAGATCTACCTCATTTAAACACACGTGAGCATGGGACAGTTGTAAAGTGAGCAGTAAGAGAGCCTCAGGGAAGTCTTCATAGAGGAGGTAGCGCCTCAATCAAGCCTGGAAGGAAGAAAAGAATTATGAGACCCAGAGGTGAGGAGGGGATGGCATTCTAGGATGAAGGAGGAATTTGCATCAATTCATGGAGGAAGGAGCCTGATGATCAAGTTTAGGGAATAGCTAATGATCCAAATTAGATGAAAGATAGAATTTGTGATGGGAAGAAGTATGAAGTAAGGCTGGAAATGAAGGTGGGTGCTAGATTGTAGAGGTACTTTAATGCCGAGCTAAGGAGTTCAGTTGTAATTTCTAAGTAGTAAGAAGCCTTCAAAGGGTTTTGATAAGGAGAGTGACATTGTCCATCCTATACTTCAAAAAGATTATTCTGTTAGCTATATCAAAGATGAATTGAGGCTGTGGGAAGACTGGAATCAGAAAGACTACCTAGGCTCATACAGTGGTAACCAAGAGGCATTGCAGGCAGTGCCATCTGAGTGGAGATAAGGGGACAGATGTGAGAGAGATTGCAGGTTATTTCAGAGATGGTAATTTATTGGATATGAGACAAAAAAGCAAGAAAAAAGTCAAGGGCAACTCCAAGTTTAATAAAGTGAGTTACTATAAGGTTGGTATTAGATTCAGCAGGAATAAAAAAAGGGTTGTGCATATAATTCCATATTCAATATAGTTTTGAAATGTTAATAGATTAACACAATTTTACAACACATAATTAAAGTGAAACTGGAGGAGGACAATAAAAATAGGGTTGGAGATAGGAACTCGATTGGAAATGCAGATAGAGTAAAAGAGGAACAAATGGAGGGGAAGGCAAAGAGTTAAATCAACATGTATTCTTGGGATAAGAGCAGTGATTCCCAAAACCAGGGGTTCATAGCTTGAGTTGTGACTCAGTTGAGCAAAGTCAAATCCACCTCTCTCATTTTATAGTTGAACAAATTGAAGCACAGAGATGCTAAGTAACCTGCCCCCACGTCACACAGCTAAGAAGCTCCTAAGGTGGAGTCATCCCAACTCCCAATGCCATGCCTTGTCTCTTGCCAGGAACCTCTGCAAGCAATTCATGCAGTAAAAATGTTGACTGCCCGGGATCGATTTTCTCCAAAGTGCATTGTAATTTCATATAGTGGCTCTACCTACTCCTCTCTCTGATTTGCTATCCAGAAAAGGACTGGGCTTTTTAGAAGAAAGTAACAGAAATCTGCGTCATTTCTCCCTGCTCTAATATTGGAATTTGCAAAGCAAGAGAAAATATTATTTGAATTTTAATACTATAATTTCTTTAAAATGAGATCAAATCACCAATACAAATTTTTCCTGTGTAGATTGTTAAACTAATTTTTTGGAGTGGTTGTCTGAAGTGACCCTGTAGTACTCAAGTATTCAGTGCAATCAGCACAGTATAATCTTATATACAAATAAAAACCTCTACAGAATTTCTTAGTATCTGGATAATCTCTTCCTCCATTTGGACTTTTAGGACTTAAATACTTTATGACAATAGTGAACACCTGTGGTAAGCATATAGCTTCCTGCCTTACTTGCTATCGATAATGAGAGGATGATGGAATAAAGCATATCTCTGTAGTTAAATCAAGAATTATTTAGTGACCGGGAGCCAAGATGGCGAAGTGAAAAGGTAGTCGCTCTCACCCTCCCCTATAAACCTCTGAAAACCCAGAAAATATCACCCCAGGAAAAAAACCGTGGAACACCTGAACCAGAAGAAAGACAGGGAACAGCAGTACAGCAGCCCAGCAAACGGGTCTCCCAGTGCCTCAGCAAAAATAAGGGAGGCAGAACTACAAGGGGCCCCAGGCAGATAAGTACCCTGCAGCATTCATCTGAAAGGAGCTGAAGAAAACAAACTAAAGGCTTCCTAAAGCCCCAGCCTTGCTGATTCCAACCCAACACCAGGTGAGCTGTTGGAGCCCTGCAGCCTCCAATTGTGAAGAAATCCTGAAGCCCAGGTGGTAGAGCAGGCAAACACCAACACCTGGACCTCCGAGTGCCTCAGTGAGGGCAGGGGAACCGGTGGAAACCAGCTCAGAAAACCACGAGGTGCCTCAGCACTTCACCGCAAAGGAATATCCTGGTGCGTTAGCAGAACTGAGGGAGACAACACTGCAGGGGGCCCCAGGCAGATAAACACCCTGCAGCACCCATCTAAAAGGAGCTGAAGAAAGCTAAAGGAAAGGAAAAGCAGGCAACCTAGAATGCCTGAAAGTTCCAGCCTTGCTGATTCCAGCCCAACACGAGGAAGCTGCCAGAAACCTACAGCCTCCAACTGCCAACATAAGATGCCCCAGCACACAAAGCCAGTGACCAAGGCCTAGGCTCCCAACACAAGAAGCTTGGGTCAGGACCCTCTGTTCCCCAGCAGGAGAGCTCAATCTCTTTAAAGGCCAGGGAATAAAGAAACACCATGAGTAAAAAGAAATGTACCATAGATTCATATTCTGAGAAGAGTGAAGATCAAGACAGAATTCTGAAGAGGACAACATTGTCAACAAACCCACATCTGCAACAACAAAAGGGAATATGAACTGGTCTGAAGCCCAGAAAGCCTTCTCAGAAGAGCTCAAGAAAGATTTTAATAGTCAAATGAGAGGGGTAAAAGAGTCCTTCAAAAATACAATTGACCAATTGGAAAAAAAAATACACTGAAGAAAACAAGCCCCTAAAAAACACAATTGGCCAATTGAAGAAGGAAGTACAAAAACTAACAGAAAAGTATACTGAAGGAAATAAGTCCCTAAAAAACACAATTGGCCAGTTGAAGAAGGAAGTACAAAAACTAACAGAAGAAAACAATCTGTTAAAAACTAGAATTGGACAAATGGAAACTAATGTCTCTATGAGAGAGCAAGAATCAGTCAAACAGAAACAAAAAAATGAAAAAATAGATGAAAATGTAAAATACCTCATCAGTAAAGCAACCAACCTGGAAAATCGACTCAGGAGAGACAATTTAAAAATTATTGGACTACTTGAAAATCATGATGAAAAAAAGAGCCTGGACAGTATCTTTCAGGAAATCATAAAGGAAAACTGCCCAGAAGTCCTAGAAGCAGAAGGGAAAATAACCATAGAAAGAATCCACCAATCACCATCCGAAAGAGATCCCAAATTGACAACGCCAAGGAATATAATAGCAAAATTTCAAAATTACCAGATGAAAGAGAAGGTGCTGCAAGCAGCCAGAAAGAAACAATTTAAATATCATGGAACCACAGTCAGAAATTACACAGGACCTTGCAGCTTCTACATTAAAAGACCGCAGGGCGTGGAACATAATATTCCGTAAGGCAAAGGAGCTTGGAATGCAGCCAAGGATCAATTACCCAGCAAAAATGAGAATCATTTCTCAAGGGAGGAGGTAGATATTCAACGAAATAGGAGATTTCCAAACTTTCCTGATAAAAAGACCAGAGCTCAACAAAAAAAATGATCTTCAAGTACAGGACTCAAGAAGGACTTAAAAAGGTGTACTGCAATATGGTAGCAAAGAATCTACTGCGTTGTCATCAGTATTTTTACCTCTTCTGTCTAAATTTAGCCACTTATCTATAATCAAAAAAATGTTTTGTCCTAAAATATAAATTGCTAATAACTTTGAAATAAACAGTAGCAATTGTGTATGAAAAAAAAAGAATTATTTAGTGAACTTTTTTTTTTGGCTAGACAATGGGGTTAAGTGACTTGCCCAGAGTCACACAGCTAGTGAGTGTTATGTGTCTGAGGCCAGATTTGACCTCAGGTCCTCCTGACTCCAGGGCTGGTGCTCTATCCACTGCACCACCTAGGTGCCCCCTTAGTTAACCTTAAGAACCCAGGAAAGGCACCTTATTCGAATAAATCCTTCAAGATTATATTTAACTCTATTGAAGTTAATTTTTTTTCCTTCCTATTAACAACAACAATAACAAAAAAGAACCAGGACCTTGTATTCTCAATCCCTTTAAATGATTTGTGGGGCTAAAAATGTAGTCTACTACAGAGAACCATGGGCAAAATTCTGCCTATTTCCTTCAAGATTAAATCCAATATAGACATTAATGATTGACTTAGAAGACATAAAATAAATATTTGAATGTGACAAAAATAGCACTTTAATGAATACTATAAATGGCTGAATAACAATTCAGAACAATTTTATCAGGTTGTACTGGTGGACCAAACAAGCAAGATTAAATCTAATATTACTAAAGGAAAAGGCCTACATTTAGTACTTTTAAAAAATATTGTATAGCTATTGAATGAGTTATCACAATCTGAAAGTGCCTGCTATCTTATGTGGTACTGGAACCATGAAGGTGGCAGAAAATAAGTTATATAGACCAGGTTTGTAGGAGTCTAGCCAATGGAAAGCCTCCAATGTGTTGTCAAGGCATTCTTTATGGACGGTTTACATGAGGACTTGTACAAAAGTCATATAGGAAAGAGATGCGGGAGTGGGATTTCAGTCTGCTCTAGTAGAAGTAACCACACTGATTAGCTCATGAATCCAATGAAGAGTCAGTAGCTTCGAGTTCTACTTGGGGCAGGTGGAGTAGAGTAGAGTGAGTAGAGTGGCATCCAGTTACCCCAAGGCAAACAGGAACTGTAACCTACACAGCAGTCCAGCCATTCTAGGAGCTGGGAAGTCAATCACAAAGAGTGAAGGTAGAAGGAGTTAAAACAGACAAGGCCAAGGACAAAACTGCAGAGTTTCGGGTCAAATTCTAGTATGGAACAGCTTAAGAATTAAGTTCAAAGAAAGCAAAGTCGAGGTAACTGAAATATTGCTGAGGCACTCATAGACACAGATGCTTTTGGATGAGGTCACCTGTGATTATTAAAAATGAACCTGCCAATTGGCCTGGTACCCAGGCAGGATCTGGTATAGAGGAAGAGCTGGTGTGGCAACATTCATGCAAATGAGATCTGGGAGGGGAGGGGGAGAACAGCTATTTGACCACAGGTTTAATAGGAGCCAACCATGTAATACAACAGCTAAAGAAGCAAGTACAATCTGATGCTGCCTTAATAAAAACATGTGGATCATGAGAAGTAGAGGCTCTCTATCACATTGGGAATTATCCAATGTGCTCCTGCTTCCTTCTGTCCAGCCTGTTTCATTGAATCCCAGACTTATTGCCTGTAGCTCTTAGCATAGTGTCTGACTTATTAAGAGCTTAATAAATGCTTATTGACTAGATTATGACACTTATATCTGTCTGAGCCTCTAAGCCTGGCCTGACATTTGTTGCAGACCTAGTGCTTAATTTGACCATTGGGCTCTGATTTGTACTTGTTTGCCTAATTCTGACACTCTGTCTTGCTCCAGCCTTTGGCATGTGGATTACCTCTAACTTGCCCTTGGTTGTCCTCTGCTGTTGTGCTATGGCTCTGATGCTTGAAGATTCGAGGAGATGTTTTATCTGGCATGAATGGAAAATTAAGGCCAGCTTCAGTACTTGAAACCACCACCACCATTAGCAGCCAATGCCACGCCTTCTCTTATGCCATGAACCTTTGCAATCAGTTCATATGGTAAACACTGTTTACTGCCTGTGATCGATTTTCTACTCACTGGCCCTACTCCCTGCACGTTTCAATGGGACATCTCCATCTCCATTCTTCAGCTCTCCTCTCTGTCCACAGCCTGCCCACATGGGGTAGCTGTACATTTTCAGAGAGCCAGGTTCTCTAATTCAAGAAAAGGGGCCAGGGCAAGTATCCAGGTGCTGCTGTACAGTTCGGGGCATAAGCTTAAGGGTTAAGGAGAGAGGAAGAGAAAAGAAGGAAGTGACATTTCTCCTGGAATATGGGAGCATGTGGACTGCTACCACCACACTTCCCTTTTGTCACTGCCACTGATAGTGATGATGAAGGAAAGAATGTGCTAAGTGTGCTAAGGACTTTGATAGCGAAAAAAGTGATGGTGAAGGAAGGAAGAGAGCAGGCTCCTTGCTGGGAGAGAGTTAAATTAAAAAAAAAACTCTTCAGATTTTACTCTGAGTTTGCTTGGCTTAAAGAATAATTGAGAAAAGTTCTAGTGCCAAGATGACAGAGTGAGGAAGGAACACAAATTCCTCTCCAAACAACTAAAAAACTATCTCAGAATTGATCTAGGAGCAGGGAAGCAGCCAACCAGCACAACAGGAAAGGTCTGTCTCACTGGGGTAGTAGGGGAGTGAGGTCCAAGAGCAGCAGCAGCCAGCCTCAGAGCAGGGGGCCTGCAGCAAGGCTCCAAGCCAGGGGAATGCCACCACTGAGGCCCCGCCCTCCTGTAAACCAGCAGACCCCTAGGCAAGTGAGCAGTCAGTAGAGCACGGCAAAGCCTCAGCACAAGCCACCAGCCAGGCTTTGACCCCATTGCTGACCAGCAATGATGCCTCACCCCAGGGCTGGCCAACACTGAGACCTGCCAGCAGAGAGACCCTTTTCCATGGCATCCCTGCAGCAGGTCCCCACCCCTGGGTCAGACCAGCATCAAATTCCTCCTCCAGGGCCAGCTACCAGAAAGACTGAATTACCATAGGAACCCAGTAGCAAGGCCCCACCCCTGGAGCAGGTCAGCAGCTAAACCCCCATCCAGGGGAGGCCAACAGGGAGGCCCCACCTCCCATTATAAGCCAGAAGGGCACACTACCCTCCAGAGAAAGTGAGCAGTTAAGCCCTGAAGCCCAGTGAAAGCCAGCAGACCCCCGGCACAGAAAAGCCCCAGCAGGACCAGAGCCCAACTCTCACATAAAAACACCAAGTCACAAAAAAGAAAAAGAAGAAATGAGTCAAAAAAAAAACCCAAACAAACAAAAAAAGAACTTGACTATAGAAAGTTAGTATGGTGACAGGGAGGATCAAGGCATAAACTTAGAAGAGGAGTATAGTGTCAAAATGGCTACATGTGAAGACTCAAAAATAAATGTAATCTGGTCTCAGGCCCAAAAAGAAATCCTGGAAGAGCTTTAAAAGAATTTGGAAGGCAAACAAGAGAAGTAGAAGAAAATTTGGGAAAAGAAATGAGACTGATACAAAGAGAATCATGGAAAAAAGAGTCAATAGCATGGGAAAAGATATACAAAAATTGGGGCACCTAGGTGATGCAGTGGATAGAGCACTGTCCCTGGAGTCAGGAGGACCTGAGTTCAAATCTGGCCTCAGACACTTGACACTAGCTGTGTGACCCTAGGCAAGTCAGTTAACCCCAATTGCCTCACCCCCCCCAAAAAAAAATATATATATATACACACACACACATATGTGTATGTATATATATGTATGTATACACATACACACACACACACAAATTTACCAAGGAAAATAATGCCCTAAAAAATAGAATTGGCCAAATAGAAAAGAAAGCACAAAACCTCACTGAAGAGAATAATTCCTTAAAAATTAGAATTTAGTAAATGGAAGCTTATGACTCTATGAGATATCAAGATAAAATAAAACAAAATCAAAAAAGTAAAAAAAAAATACAAGAAAATGTGAAATTTTTCATTGGAAAAATAAATGACCTAGAAAATAGATCCAAAAGAGATAATATAAGAATTATTGGACTACCTGGAAGTCAAGATCAAAAAAAAAAAAAGAGGCCTGGACAACATCTTTCAAGAAATTATCAAAGAAAATTTCCCTGATATATTAGAACCAGAGGGCAAAACAGAAATTGAAAGAATTCACTAATCACTGTCTGAAAGAGATCCCAAAATGAAAACTCCCAGGAACATCATAGCCAAATTCCAGAGCTCACAGATGAAGGAGGAAGTATTGCAAGCAGCCAAAAACACACAATTCAAATATCTGGAACTACAGTCAGGATTGCACAGGATTTGGCAGCCTTCACAGTAAAGAACTACAGGGCTTGGAATATGATATCCTGGAAGGCAAAGGAGTTAGGATTATAACCAAGAATCACTGACCCAGCAAAACTGAATATAATCTTTCAAGGAAAAAAATGGATATTTAACAAAATAGAAGACATTCAAGTATTCCTAATTAAGAGACCAGAGCTGAATAAAATATTTGAACTCCAAATACAAGACTTGAGGGAAACATAAAAAGATAAAAAAGAAATAAGGAGAAAACATAAGAAATTCAATAGGTTAAACTGTTTACATTTCTGTATGACAAGGTAGTATTTGTAACTCTTAAGAACTTTATTACTATAAGATCAGTTAGAAGGAGTATATGTAGACAGAGGATGAGGAAATAAGATGACTTTGATGGGATGATAGCCAAAAATAAAATAAAATAAAATAAAAAACAAAATAAAGAGGTGAGGAAGAAAATTGCACTGGAAGAAGGAAGAGGGAAATTGAATGGAGTAAATTATCCCACACAAAAGAGGCATTAAAGAGCTGTAATAATGGAAGGGAAGATGAGGGGTGGGCAAAGCTTAAACTGCACTCTCATCAAAATTGGCTCAAAGAAGAAATAACATATTCACTCAGTTTGATACAGAAATCTATCTTACCTCATAAGGAAGTATAAAAGGGATAGGGATAATAGAAGGGGGAGGAGGACTGATAAAGGAAGGGTAGATTGGGGAAGATGGTGATCAGAAGTAAAACATTTGTGAGGAGAGAAAGGGTAGTGGGTAAGAGGGAGGATATAAACAAGGGGAAAATAGCATGGAGGGAAATACACAGTTATCAAAACTATAAATTTGAATGGGATGAACTTGCCCATAAAACAGAAGCATATTACAGAACAGATTAAAAACCAGAATTCTACAGTATGTTGTTTACAAGAAACACATTTGAAATAGAGAGATATACACAGGGTAAAGGTAAGAGGATGGAACAGAATTTAGCAAAACTAAATTTTTCTTCATATCTCATTTTTTAATATGTGCTATTGCTATTTTTCTTTTCAACCTATGACAGGTGGTACAGGTAGGGAGTGTGAGGTATATATATATATATATATATATATATATATGGCAGTTTTGTCAGAGCTCTCTCCACCCACACCTGGATGATTACCCTACTTTCTACTGTCTAGAAGATGAATGGGCTTTCTAGTGATTGACTGGTTAATGAAATCTGTGTGTGTTGGGACAGGGTGGCTGTTGCAGTATATAATTCAGCTACCAGGTGATTCAACTCTCAGTCCACAAATCCAGGCTGTGTAAGAGGGTGGGCAATGTGCCTTCTAGCTTTTCCCAAAGTTTGCTTTATTTTCAGTTGTTACTCTGACCACATGGGCGTAACCTATTCTTCACTCCACCCAACAGCTCTATCCAGAACATGCCAAGAAACTACAGCTGGCCCCAGCTTTGACATAAATCTAGACATGTGAAGACATAAGATCTGGAATCTGCTTAAAATTACCAAAATAAGACATTCCCCCATCTGTTCTTTGAGCTACTTCTCATTCATAATCCCTCATTCGTTTTATTTGACAATTCACTTTTAATGACCTACCATGGTATTTATTGAAGCAAAGTAAGGTAGCGTAACAAACGGACTATACGGTCCACTGCAACAATATCAAGTTACCTTCCCCCACATATCTCCTCCCAGTCAGTAGAGAAGAGGACAGATAAGGTTGACAAATTTTGCAGACCTACCTGGAGACTTCCTCAACAACTCATCTGAGGAAACAAGGGAAAGAGAAAACACTAACATTGACACCATTGGCTATAGTTGACAACATGCTCATCTGCTCAGTTTCCAATCCAATCCAGTCTGTTTTACCTTTGCTCCAACTATTTTTCTCTGCCCTGGGTTTGCAGGGCTTCATGTTTATATGTGTAGGATTTGTGGTTCTCCAAAGAGTGGCCCCAGTCATTGCTTTGGTCTATCTTCAATTGAGGTCAGTATCAATGTCAACATGTTGGAAGGAAACACGTGTATGGATCAGTATCCTTTCCTTCCCCAAAACCATGAAAACAGCCAAGAGGACAGGCCCAAATCAGGAACCTGTACAGGAAATCTTGACTGCCTCCTGGATCCTCATGGAATGTTCACAAACTCTACTACAAACCCTTATTAGATTTTTACCCAAACAAATTTGTTCAGTTTTGTTCTAGCTACTTTTCCCCAGTCAAGTGTATCAAATACTTTTATATACTATTCAATTCAGCAAGAATTTTTTCTGTTTACCTATGTGGCAACCACTCTTGGAGATACAAAGACAAAAATCAAACAATTTCCTGCCTTCAAGAAGCTTATATTGTACAGGGTAGGAAAAAAAATCCTTGTTTTAAAAATTTGTTACAAAAAAAGTAAATACAAAATATATATATATTGCTTTAGCAGTATTCTCATGATTAACAAATATTTATTGAACTCTCACTACAAGTCAGCTTTAGCTTTTATCCTCAGAGTTTTAAGTCTTGATGGCCCAAAGTGAAAAGTCAAGATCATTAACCCCTCAGTCTTTTTTTCTTTTCAATAAGATAAGCAGTAGAGTTTGCTTGTATCATAGAGGAGGAAACTGAAACACAAAAGTTACATGAATAACTTGGCATCAAACAGTGACCCAGTGGTCAAGTAAATACCATATGGACTCTGATGTTCTTAGACTCTGACCTATACTTCTTCACATCCCCATATTCTATAAAGTCATTTTTCTGAAATAAGTTGAAACCTTTTAATTTCTATTATTGTCTATCTTTCTTCTCTCAGATCTTATAACATTTAAAATGTGAAAACATTTTACAAACCTACTACATGTATTTAATCTATAATCACCAATGAGTTAAAGAACTTAAAAGCAATAAACTTAGTTTAATGTAAATAGCTGTAGCACAAATCATGCCTGCCTAAGGCAATGGACCTCAGCTAGTAATTCAGAGTAACCTTTGAAGCTGCATGCACATGTATACATTAATCTTTGGAAGAAACCATAATCTTAATTAACACAAAATAATCGAAGGCATGCTGATGAGATGTCATGTGGCTTGAACAAAGCATGAAAATTAACAGATTATTGTGTAGAGAACCTTAAGATGATTCTTGTTCCAGACAAAGAGGACTTTCTTGAACAATTTTGAACGCATTTAACTTTATTCCATCCTTCATATTTGCAAGATGTTCTTGGAAGCTGAAAATAACAAAATCCTAAAGCTTTTGCTAATTAAAAAGAGGTGAACTAAAACTGTTATACATTATGTCAATTAAATCCTTTATTTAAAAAAAAAAGCAGAGACCAAAACCTCTTGGAAAATATATGATTTACACCATATTCCAGTAAATTGGTGCATGAAGAGAATGTTTTATTCATTTCTCTCCTGTATAGTATGTAGGACACAATGCATTTGGTCCTCTGGGAATTGAAAGAAGAATGAACTAAAGCCAGTACTATTGCTTTTGTGATATGTGGTTTTGTTTTAAAGAAGAGTGTAGCGTACTGTGAATCATGGAGGCAACACATTGAAAAATTCTCAACCCTGTAACAAAAAGCAGATTTTTCTTCACACGTCTTCCAAGTTTTCATTTCTCATACAAATTTGAGATACAAAGTATTTTGTAGACTTTTAAGGAAGCCGCAGCAGTTCTTGTTGTTTTGGGGTTTCCCAGAGAGAATCATGTTCAGAATGTCTGTTGCCAAAAGGTTTATTATGTGGACTAAATAACACAACAGAATAGACAACACCATCTACATTTTATTATACATGTTATTTACTGGGGTTTCCCTGAAGAAAGCTTAAGAATTCCTTCCCCATGAGTCACTGACCAAGTGATTGTTTTTTATAAATATAAACTTTCCTTCAGCTGGTTAGATTTGGAACACAGTCTTCTCATCTTCTGCTCACTCTGGGGCTACTTTGCCTTCATCTGTAAATGATCATGTCTGTAGCCAGAAAGATTGGCTTGAACCTGTCCAACTTCTTTCCATTGAGCTATCAAGTTTAAGAAATCAGCAGCTTTTCCAAGAGAGGTACAGAGGACCATAAGGAGGAAACCCATGTTGCTATATTTTCTTTACCTTAGTAAAATATCAATCCTTGATGTAATTTCTTCTGGACCTAATAACAGAGAATTTTAGGCTTTTCTCCTCTGAGGATTTTTTTTTAAAACATTACCCATTCCCAGCACATCCCTTACATTTACAGCTGATTAGGATGTGTTTTGCCTATAATCTCCTTTGTTAAAAAAAAAAGATTTCTGATTACTCTCTGATTAAATATGGCCACAGAAATGGATGGATCAATGCTTAGGAAAATAAGAATTAACTTTTCCCCTGTGAAAATGTCTCATTATAGGAATTATCAATACTAAAGGGGAGATGTTATTTTGCGAGAGTATTCCTGAGCCCCCTTCCACCCACTTTCAAGAGTGGCTATAAGAAATCTGCTGTTGCCAACTGAGTGGTGGAAAGTCACTTTTAATTACCTCTTTCCACAGCTTTTGATTTTGGGCCCAACTGATGGCGCCACAGGCTGAACCACAGTAAGATCTACAGGCCCCCAATTTGCCAACCAGAATCTGTACAGCTTATAACACTTTCTCACAATGTTTTTTATGATGAGACCTAGCAAAGAATTTAGCCCAAACTAGGATGGATTAGGAATTACTTGAAAATATAGATGATTCTAAATAGTTGAAGGTTTAGATTTCTGAGAAATAGCTACCAAATTGCATTTTTTATTGCCCATATGAATTTTGAAACAGTCACACTTTTATGCATACATTCCCACAAACCCTCATGTGCCTTTATTAAGTGTATATGTAAATACTTGGCAAAATATTTCCCCCTGAAAAACGTGACATTCTTTTAACCAAAAAATGCAAAGTTCTTTGGATCTTTCATGTTGTCTCAGATTGGATTTCATTATATTCAATTGGAAAAATTCATGCCACATAAATACATGCATTCCAATGATTCTGAGGAATAGGTACAAGCCAACTGAAGTTGTTCTTTTTTTTTTATATATAGTAAGAGCCTATTAATTATCCTACTGATGAATAAGATTTATAGGATTTATTAGTCTAAATAAAATGTGCCTGAAATGATTAGCTGAATTATCTATCTTTAGGAAAAGATAACAAGATAATTATATTTAATAGGGAACAAAAATTCTCATTCAAAACTACTTAGAGAAATTAACCAAAGACCCTGATACTCAATTCTCAGTCTTATGGAAAGGTATCAAATAAAGAAGCTTCTAGTTTCACTTTGTTTGAAAATGTTTGTTTCTCAAAAGTGATATTTTCTCAGTTGCCTAAAGATTTCCTATTTGAAATATCTTAGAGAAGATGAATTAAATATGCTAAAGAAAATACTAGTTGAAAGAAAACCATTTCTCAGACAACTGTAGGTTAAGAGCTCCCCATACGAACATTTAGCAAAGTTTCTTTTCTGCCTGCTAATTTGGATCTGAGGACATTAGGGTAATAGTTCATAGGTTTAGGATTTCAAAATACAGAGAAAATATAAAAAATGCAACTATAATTAAATGATCTGTGCTTATGGGGAATCACAGAAGTCTGGATAATTTTAAATTGCAGGTAACTTTTTAAAATCCTCATATTAGTCATTAACACAGACTTCCTTCACCATGTTTATTATGGAATGAGTTATCTCTTACTCTCCTTTCCCTTCACAACCTCTCTCATTAGAATCATTTGCCAAACCTGGCATTTTCAGTTCAGTCAATCCATAAACGTTTATTAAATGCTTCCTTTGCACCAAGCAGTGCGCTAAGTGCAGGGGATACAAAAAGAGAGGTAAAAGGTAGTTTCTGTCATCAAGGAGCTTAAAGTCTAATGGGGAAGATAACACACAAACAGGAATGCACAAAGCAAGCTATATGCAGGATATATGGAAAATATTTAACAGAAGGAAGGTGCTGTAGGAAATAATTCACAGAGGGAAGGCACTAAAAAGCACTAGAGGAGATGGGGAAGGCTTACAGCAAAAGACGGAATTTTAGTTGGGACTTAAAGCCAGGGTTACGGTAGGGGGATATTTTGGTAGTCAGACTGGAGAAGGGAAAGTGTTCCAGGCATTGGGGAACAGCCAGAGAAAATGTCCAGCGCTGACAGATGGAGGGTCTTGTTCATGGTACAGACAAGGAGGCCAGTGTCACTGGATGAAAGAATACATGGTGAGGAGTAGGATATAAAAAGACCAGAAAGGTAGAAAGGGGCTAGGTTATGAAGGGTTTTTGAATGCCAAACAGATCATTTTGTGTTTGCTCCTGAAGGCGATGGGGAGGAGGAGGGGTATGACTTGATCAGAACTTCACTTAGGAAAGTCACTTGGAGAGTTGATTGGAGTGGGGAGAGACTTGACCAAGCAGATCCACCAGTAGGCCATTGCAATAATCCAGGTAAGAGGTGATGAAGGCCTGTATGGGGCATGGGGTGGGGGTGGGGGGGAATGTCAGAGGAGAGAAGGAGGCATATGAAAGAGACATTGCAAAAGGGAAATTTACAGGCCTTGGCAATAGCTTGAATATTGGGGTAGGGGTAGACGGGAAATATGAGAAAACCAGGATAATTTCTTGCTTGTACAGCCTGAGAGCCTGGGATGAAGTGTTGCCCTCTACCTTAATAGGAAAGATTATAGTATGGAAGGGTTTAGGAGGAAAGACGAGTTCCATTCTGGACATACTGAATTTAAGATGTTTGCTGAACAACCAGTTTGACATGCTGAGAGGCAGTTGGAGATGTGATATTGGAGGTCAACAGAGAGACTGCGGCAGGATAGGTAGATTTGAAAATTATCTGCATAGAGATAGTGGTTAAATCCGTGGGTGTACAAAGCTCATTCTACTTGGCAGAGAAAATGTAAACAAAGCAACAGGAGCTCCTGTGCCTTCTTTTCTCTGTCAATAGAACAATAACAACAACAATAATAATAACTAGCACTTTAAGGTTTGCAAAGCACTTTACCAATATTTCATTTACTTCTAACAATGAATCTAGGAGGTATGTGCTCTTATTATCCCCTCTATACAGATGAGGAAACGGAGGCAGAAGCCACTTGTCCAAGGTCACAGAAGTAATAAGTGTCTTATCCTGAATTTGAACTCGGGTCTTGCTCACTCCAAGTCCAATGCACTGTCCACTTCACCACTTCCCTGTTTGTCAGGTATCATCATCCTATCCACCCTGAACAGTGGCACTACTATTCTTTGATTCTCTTGTTTTCCATAATCCAGCTTTAAAAAAAAAAAACTTCACAAAACAAAAGAAAAAACCTAGGGAGACTGGTTTAGTTCATTTTTTCCTTAGCCTCTCTTGATAACTGCAGCTTATTCTGACCTTTCGTGCCTCTGGCAGTTTTGGCCTCTGGAACCTAGCCATTCTCTTCTAGTCATCTCTTTGTTTTTAACCTGCCCTTACCTACATATTCTTTTCTCTTTTAAAAGTCAGTTAGTCGTTCCCTTTACATCCATCCACCTCTGTCTCTCATGACAACATCCATTTTTCTTCCTCATCAGAATTATTTCTTTCTGTGCCTTCAGAAATGCATTCTCGAGAATTTTGCTTCCCTCCTTTATTGCAGTCCCTACAAAATTTTGGTGCATGCGGGTGTATCCATTACTTAATCTCTGGACTTTCTCAGCCATGTCACAGAAGCCTCCTATCCCTGCAAGTTCACACCACCCCTTGAATTCTCACTGTGGAGGGACAGTTTGCTCCATAGCCCCTTTCTCTGATTGGCTGGTTCCTCCCAGAAGATCTGTTTTAAGGAAAATGTCCAGGTAAAGAATCTCTTCCTTCCTCTACAGGACTTTTTTGAGTTCATTACCATTCCTCCTCCTCTTCTTTCTTCCACCCCTTCCTACCTTTTTCAGCTTCCTTTTATATACTGTCTTCCTTCTTTAGATTATAAGCTCCTAAAGGGTAGAGGCTGTCTTCCTTTCTGCTTGTATTTGTATTCCCAGCCCTTACTACAGTGCACTCCCTTTGAGAAGCACATGGTATTTCCCTTTGAGTGATGGATTATTGACAGTTTACACAATCATACCTGAAATCAAAACTCAGAACAATATTAAATTACAGTCCAAGGGATTTTACTTCAAATATCAAGTTTCACTGTTCACAACTTAGAGGTAGGTACCATTATTAGCATTTTTCTCATATTGTTTCAATAACAGTTAATAATAATCACATACAATGCCTTATCACATTCATCCTTTCTAGTTCAAGTCCACCCAGTAGCAGAAATCAATCATTAAAATCAATAAAATTAAGAAAATCATTCTGGAGTTTTGTACAACAGTGACTACATGATAGTTCACTCAGAACCTAGAAAAACACTGGCTCCCTACTGTAAGGCTCCAAACTAAAAATATCTATGTCTGAAGATCTTGCATATTAATCCCTAAAACAAAAGTAAAACTTTAAATCTTAGGTCTATTAAAACTCAGTTGGTTCAAAGATATAATTTCAATACATACTATTCCAGGTATACATTCATAATTTTCATAAGCTATGGCCAAACAATCTATCAAATAAGAGCTACTCTATAAAATAAGCCTGTAAGACCTCCCCAGTTCAGCTGTTAGAGGTCCTAGTTTTTCATTAACTTCACAACATTCTTTCAGCAACTTCTCTCATGGAGTTGATAAGATCTTATTACCCTGCCCAAATAGAAGGTCCCAGGGAAGATTCCAGATAAGGACAATTTACAAGGTCTGCAGTACTTTTCTCAAACAGTTAAGTTGTTTATAATTATTATCCATTTTAAAGTAAAATATGCCCAGTTATATACTTAACAGTTTTCAAACATTGTGACCATATTCTTAATAGCTCAATTCATAATAATAGCATCCAGATTAAAGAGAAGATAATTTTCTAATGATATTTTATCACCCTCTGGTTATCATTTTTCAAATTAACAGCATTTCTTATACAACAGTTCCTCAAAAATCACAATACTTGAAAAATTAGAAACCTAACAATAACATAAACAGCATTCTGAATTTTTAAAACATAATGCAAAACTATTTCAAATAACATCAATTCACTTAAATGCATTTCTGAATCATCTTTCATAGAAAATCACTTCACCTATCAATTGACATTCTATACTAATCACATTGAAAAACCAATAGAGTAATTTTGAAGCAATTATGCTTTTAATTCTTATTTGTGCAGCTTTTAAGCATGTCCACTTAATGCCAAATATCAAGTGTATTTTGCATTAATTTCTGATCTACCTATAACTTAATTTTAGGACAAATTCAATCAAATCCAGTCTGGATTCACAATCACAAATGATATCATTCAAAAATCTCAATTTTTCACAAGGGCAATTAGTTGCCAATACCTCAGAGTCCACTTCTTTTAGTGAGTTCTCTTCCAAAGATTTATGGTGGCAGTCTCATATACTCATCACTCTCTTTTGGGGCCCACGAGGTTCTAAAGATTGGAACATGCTCTTCTCATGGTCCTTCAGGGAGAGAATTTTAGCATGCCATACTTAAATAATACCATGCAGCAAATTTATTTCTATAGCTTCCAATTAATATATATTGTAACTTGCTAAAAACATTTCCTATTTTAAATTGCTAACAGTTATTTCTGCAACTGGTGTCCATAAATATATAGAGAGAAAGTTTTTCCTGTTCTTATCTCAATGAGATCAAAAACTTCCTCAAACCTCTCTTTCCAATTACAAATGCTTTACTTTCAAATCCAGTATTCACATTGTCAGTGCAGAGGACCTCTACCTTTCTTTATCTCTACTAGCTTAAATCACTCTCTTTTATTCCTCTGTGAACATTGATTAAATTACTACAAACTTGAGAACTACACCTTTCTTTTTACACTGATTCAATACTTCACTGGATCTTTCCTGTTCAAATTTTCTTATACTGTACTAATTAATTACAAAACTTTTACATTTCAAGTTACATAATTTGTTTCAATTTCTTTTAAGTGATTTTGCCTAAACAGTTAAGTTCTCTTGAATAATTCATAGAAGAAAAAAACAGTGATAAGGTATAACATCCTTCTAAGATCAAATTTTGCTTATTCTCATTTGCTTCCTGATTTAATCAATCTTTCTTTCCAAGGTAAAAAGAACAGTTAATAAAAAGATGGTTCTTAATTATCAGATAATACTTAAAAATTGCAAAACTGTTCTCATTTTTTCCTTTTTTTCTAATTTTGAATATCAGTAATAAAGTTTTAAAATAATTTCATTCTCTAGTCAATGAAATCATCTTCTTCTCTTATACTAAAACAATAAATCTGCCACTTTCCAGGGAAGAGAGAGAGTAATAGAGGGGTATGCTGTTTTTATCTGCCTTAGTTCTGGGGTGGGGTGCCTACAAACCCTTAAAATCTACTAGGATGTTTCAGTATTTAGAAAAACATTAAACCACAATTGGGAAATTTACAGTAAAGATATTATATTTTAGTAACAAATTTAGTCTCTAGTTTATAATGGCATAAATTTTTATAAGCCAGGAAAAAAATCTTTCCTTTCTTTCTTGTCCATCTTTATCTCTGCAGTCTTAACCTGGCCAAGGTTAAGAAGACAGAGATAGTATCTTGCAAGGATTTTTTTTTCCTGCCTATTCTAAAATCTTATCTCCCACTGAAAGTCTGACAAAATGTCAGTAGAAGTAAATCCCTGCCTCTTGGGAAGAAGAGTTTTAGCCACAGAATTTTAGTAGATTACAGATAGATGGGAGAGCTGTTTTAAGTGCAAAACTTTTTTAATATTCCCCACACTTCTAAGCTCCCTTTCTGAGATTTTTTGGCAGTAGTCTTTATGGCTCGACTGGGTGTCATCCATTAAAATCTCTAAGGTAAATATAACCTTGTGCTCCCAGGAAAACTTCTGAAGTGGAAGCACTAGTTTTTCTAACCTTATTGCCTGTCCTTATCTCTAAGAGTTATGGGGGGAAATAGAGGTGGAGAAATAAAAGAAGAAAGAAAGAGAGAAAGCAATGCCAAAGGATTAGCCAAATTCTAAAAGATTGTAACACTGCTCCCCAAAGCCCTCAGGTGATCAATCTGAGGGGACTACTGGGCAGCCAGGACAGCCTGGCTAGTTCTACCTACCCAAGTATCTCCCAGAGTAAAACTCTCACACATCCCCTAGCTTTCTGGACACCCAGAATTCTCAGTCCTAAGATCTGGCCTTGACTATGTTTGACTAAAAATTCCAGGGTACTCACCAGGTTCTCTCTGTGATCAATTTGATCCCATGTAGGTTGGCCCTGCCCAAGCTTAATCTAGAGTTCATGTTGACTTATTCAGTGTCCTCAGTCCTGAAGAACCTTCACGTTCCTCAGGCAGACTATCAAGGATCCCACTTCTGACACCAAATTGTTGGTCAAGAGCAAGCCCAAAACTAAAAAAGTTTTAGAAAGAAGTTTATTGAATTGTTCCCCAGAAGGGAGAGCCAAAACAGGTGTGGCTCACTCCCCCAAACCTCTATAAGTTTTACATTATGTAAAGTTCAAACAAGGGAGCAAGGACACAACCACATAGCTAGTTTCATGGGCACAAAGACACAACTGCTTCATGTGGGCAGTTTCCAACGCACATGGATTGTTTGAGATGTATATGAGGAGGTAATTCCAAATATTTCAATAAGTTTGGATGAAGTCAAACCAAAAGCTTGGAAAGAAGTCCATAAAGATTAGATCAGATCCAAGCATTCCAATAAAGGTTATCACAATAAAAGATTATTATAATATAAAGTTTTAAAAGCTTATTGACAGTGAAGTTTTCCCATAGATAACAGCCTACACTTAGAATATAGATAGCAGTCACTTGGCTGTGCTAAAAATAAAAACATCTGACATGATGCTAATCACTGAAAATTTTTTCTCTACTTTCCATACCAACTGAAATTCTCAGCTTTTTTAAATGAATTATTTCTCTGTACCTCATTTCCTAAGCAAATAGTTAGGATCTTTACATCTTTTTTTTTATCACTTCTTAATAATTTGACAGCCACAACCAACTTCTTTTCCTTTTTCTAAACTTTACAACTGCATTCTACTGTCTTTAACTTTTCACACTAACCTCTTAATTATTTTACCAGTTTGTTTTACTTACCAATTTATTTACTTTTTTCTTATACACTTTTTTTACTTATCACCTCCTTTGCCCAAGCCAAATGTGTGTTTTTAAGAATCATCACCCTACTTTTCTCCATTCCCTCATCTCTTTGTTTTAATGACCTTAACCTGTGATGCCTCAGGAAAAGAATTATTAATTCAGTTTTTCTCTCTCCATTCTTTTATCTAATACACATTTTACACTTCACTCTTGCTTAATAGTCATTGTCATACACATTCTCATTTTATTCTTTCAATGACTATTAGACCAGGCAATATTTCCAAAAGATTCCACCTAGCAACATGCAAACTTTCATTTATCTACTTGGCCTTTTCACACTGTATGGTTTTATTTACCTTTCTTAAATTTCTTTTTTGATTAATTTACATGTCAAATCCTTACTAACTACTGGCTTTTTCAGTAGTAATGATTTAAATTCTCTCTTTCTGTTGAAAATCTGTCTTTGTTCATGATTATTAAATTCAGCTTTGCAGGATATTTTATTTCAAGGTACAAAATTATTTCCTTTGTTTTTTTGGAATATTATGTTCCATCTTTTTTTTTTAATTTCCCATGATTACATCCCATGATAGCCTTGTGCAATTTGAATTTATGTCCTTTTCTACATAAAAGGCTTCCTTCCTCCTGGCTATTTGCAAGATTCTTTGTTTAGTGCTGAAGTCTTGGAATTTAGTGACTACTTTTCCAGGTGAGTTGAATTTTGGGTTCATACACGTGTGTCCTATGTATTCTATCTATCCATACTTAGTCTTCTATTTCCAATTCTTCAGGTCACTTTTCTTGAAGGATTTCATGAAGTACCAAGTTCAAAATTTTTTCCATACTGTTTTTTTCTTTGGGAAGACCTGTAATTTTTAAATTGCCTTACTACCATTTGTCTAAAGATCAAATGCTTTTGATTTTAAAATCTCAAATATTCAACTTTCAACTTTGGTCCATTTCATGGTGTGTCACTATGTTTTTGTATTCTGTCTCTGTCATTCTCTTTTTTTTTCGGAGTACTTATCGTGCCATTGAGCAGCTAGGTGGTATAGTGGATAAAATGCTGAGCCTGCAATCAGGAAGACTCATCTTTCTGAGTTCAAATCCCTCAGACACTTACTAGCTGTGTGACCCTGGGCAAATCACTTAACCCTGTTTCCTCAGTTTCCTCATATGTAAAATGAGCTGGAGAAGGAGATCGCAAACAACTCCAATATCTTCGCCACAAAAATCTCAAATGGGGTCGTAAAGATTTGGACATGACTAAAAATGACTGAACGATAAAAGCCATGCTGTTAAATTTTTCCATCTTCTCATCTAAGCTATTGAGTCTCTATTTGAAACCTTCAAGACCTCTAATTTCCCCCCTTATCTTTTCCTTTAATTCTTTTATCAAATTTCTCAAACACTTTGGGACTTGGTGACATTTATTCATTTTCATTTCTGGTGATCTGGTTGTAGTTACTGCAACATTACTTCCTTTCTCTGAATAGTTTTCACATTATTTTACCTCATAGTTATTCATCATTGTGTGATAAGGTCCTTCTTCATCTCTTTTTTGTGGGGTTTTTCATGTGAAGATTTCTTTACTATACCCTCATCTCTTTGTTATTGTTGTCCCTCTGGTGAATATCTTTCTGTTTTGGGGTAATAAAGGGGAGCTGTAACTTGGAGAACCACTACCACAGCCACCTGGACAAATCTCCCACATCCATATTTCTGTGTTTTACTATTTTTTACAAACAGCAATTAAGTGGTGAACGACTGAGTCTGCAGTCAGGAAGACATGAGTTTAAATGTGGCCTCAGACACTTACTAGCTGTGTGACTCTGCAAGTCACTTAACTTATCCGTAAAGTGGGGATAATAATAGCACCTACCTCCCGGCGTTGTTGTGAGGATCAAGTGATATAATAATTACAAAGTACTTACTACAGTGCCTAGTACATAGTAACATATAAATGTTAGCTATTATTATAAATAATAACACAGACCTTAGAATATCTAAAGTTTAATTGCTTCTTGGATACTCTAACTTCAGACAGATTGAGATTTATTCTAAATGTACATATAATTTTGGAGAGGAACTTTTTCCCTAACATGTGCCAGTTGGTCACCAATAGGCTATTGCAATGAAGTGGGAACCAAGAAGTTAATGACAATAATTAAACAACCCTGGAGTGCATAGTCCCTACCTCCTATGAATAGTCTATCCTATTTTTGCTATTTGTTGGTACGTCTGTCTCCTCAAATTATCTTGCATTTGTCTGTCTGGCAATGAAGTATTTTTCATTTTTATATCTTGCAGTGCCTAGTAAAGAGCTTGAATTGAAGCTATCATTTATAAAAAATTTGAATAGGGCACAAGTTAATAAGTCTATAAAAGATAATAGAAAGGATTATGAAATAACCCAATGACAGGAATAGACTAGAGACTAAGTGAATAAATCATTCTTTATGCAAATTGGGAACTTATGAAACAGTACTATTTCATATTCATACTATGAAATAGTACCTAACATTCACTGAATAAAATTTGACCCATGATACCCTACTAAGCTCCGAGTTTCATGAAGGTCCCAACCATGTCTGATCAAAACTTTGTATCTCCTCAGGGTTATGCACATAGCATTTAATAACTGTTTATTGAATTATGTTCATTTAGACTTCCATGTCGAATTTCTTTTCCATAAATCTTTTTTTTCTCAAAAAAAATATATCTCAGAAATCTGGGTAGCAAATTCATGGATATTGGATTTATCTAAAAATAAATTACCTATTCTCACTTTTAAAGTCTCTGATCTGGACTGATGTCTCACTTGGATACTGCCCTTATATTAATTTCTCTTGATTCCTGTGTTTGCATTTAGAGGTTCTCCTCAGCTGTGATCTTTTCTTCAGGAATGCTTGAAACTCTTCTATTCTATTAAAGGTTAAACAATATCAGACATGAAATAACTTTGTTAGATTTTGAAAATTCAGAGGTGCCACTATCCAATGATAGAAGTCCATGATAAAGACTTGTATTAGACCACTTTGGGAGCACTGCAATGTTACAGGTCCCCAACCTGTAACCTGGAATAACATAACTAAATACCCCCCAGAAAACTTTAGCAAAACCAGCCCAGACCTTTCCTCCAGAAGTATTCCAGAGCCCTAATATTCAGTCTGAAGTCAGGAAATAGGGTAGAAGAATGGGCAAACAAAAAAAAGAACTCCACCCTAATAAGTTATAATCATGGCAAGAATGCTCAAGACAAATGCAGAAAAAGAGAATAACTCTAAAACATCTACAAGCAATGCCTCAGAGGAAAACACAGCTTGGGCATACTCACGTAGAATTCCTGGAAGACATGAAGCAAAAGTTGGCTTTTTTAAGAGTTAAAAATGTTTTTATATATGGAATGAGAGTGCTTGAGGGAAAAAATGGAAAAGAAATTAGAGCTATGGAAGAAAGAATAGGAAAGAGAATTAACAGCTTGGCACAAGAGGTACAAAACCTTGACCAAGCAATAAACTCCCTGAATATTAAAGGAGACCAAAAAGAAGCCAATGACTTCACAAAGCAATAAGAAATATTAAAACAAAGTAAAAAGACTGGAAAATGAGAGAAATGTAAAGTATCTCATAGCAAAAATAAGTAACCTGGAAAATACATTGGAGAGAAAAAACTGAATGCTATGACCAAGAAAGAATCTAGACATCCTACTTCAAGAAATATTAAAAAAAAACAACTGCCCAGGTATCTTAGAACTAGAAAGCAAAGTAGAAATAGAATCCATTAGTCAATTCCTAAAATAAATCCAAAAATTAAAATTCTCATAAACATCATATCCAAAAATCCAAAGTTTCCATGTCAAGAAAAAAATACTGCAAACATCTATAAAGAAAAAAAATCAAGTGCTGAAGAGCCACAGTCAGGATCACCTGTGATTTAGCAGCCACTACTACAAAGGAATGGAGAATTTGGAATATAATATTCTACAAGGCAAAGGATATGAGCTCATATCCAAGAATAATTTAGCCAGTAAAACTGAGTATGATGCTACTGGGGGAAAACGGACCTTGAATTAGCTAGAGGATTCCTGGGCATTCCTGGTAAAGAGACCAGAGCTGCAAAGAAATTTTGGAGTTCAGCACAGGAGTGAATATTTAAAAATATATTAAAAATAAAAGAAATATAAAAAGATTGAGAAACTACAACAGTAAAAGTGAGGAGTGATTGTTCCTAAGTGGAATTTGCTGCATTGTATAGCTAGGAGGTGATTCAAATTTATTGATCTTCATTCCTTTACCAACTAGGTTTTATAATTTCCTAACTTCACTAATGTTGAGATTTCCCATCTCTTCTGAGATTTTATCCCCTCTTCTGTTTTGGGATTTTTTTTGTAAGGCAATCAGGGTTAAGTGACTTGCCCAGGGTCACACAGCTGGTAAGTATCAAGTGTCTGAGGCCGGATTTGAACTCAGGTCCTCCTGACTCCAAGGCTGGAGCTCTATCTACTGTGCCACCTAGCTGCCCACGTATCCCCTCTTCTGAAAATGTATCTTTGCTTTGACTTGTTTTGAGAATTCTTTTTTTAAATAAATATTTTATTGATTGAAAATATCACCATCTGTTTCCAATGACTCCTCACGACATCCCCCCAATAGCACCTTTGGTTTTAAGCACATTGGCCTTTTCTGATGACCCATGCCTAACTCCTTGCTATGATCTACCGTGCCTCTGTCAAGTGAAGGGAGGAGGTATGTTTCACCACAATCCTCTGGAGTCAGAACATATATTGCATTGATCAGAATTCTGATGTGTTTCCATGATGTTTTGCTTTACGTTATTGTACTTGGGTAAATTGTTGTCTTGGTTCTGCTTACTTCATTCTGCATTAGTTCATACAAATTTTCCTGTTCTTTTATTTTTTCAGAGATAGGAATGGGGGGGGAGAGAGAGAGAGAGAGAGAGAGAGAGAGAGAGAGAGAGAGAGAGAGAGAGAGAGAGAGATGGTGAGAGAGAGAGAGAGAGAGAGAGAGAGAGAGAGAGAGAGAGAGAGAGAGAGAGAGGGAGTCTCTTAATTAGTCCCACATAGCTTATTGGTTTAAATGATGTAATAAATATAACAGTTCCAAAAATAAAGTCTATTATCTGAGATTGGATATAATAGCTTGTTAAAGATCTTAGAATTTGGATCTAGAAATCACCTTAGAGATAATGTAATTAGTCTAGCCTTATTTTACAGAGGTGAAAACTAAGGATGAGCAGGATTAAGAGACTTTCCCAAGGTCACATAGGTAGTAAGTAGCAGAGCTGTGATTTAGAATTACAAAAACATGTATTTTCCAAATTTAAAGCTAAAATTAAATCCAGATCCTTAACAGACAATATTTCTGCCACAGGATTTATTGGAATAGAATAAGTGAAGATGGAGCTCTCTGTGTAGGTTAGATTGGGTAAGTGGTACTTATACCTCTGGGACAAATTAGCATGAATACAGAGAGTTATGCAACATCATACCAGTGATTCATTAACATGTGAATAGTTATTTGATATTGCTAGTGATTATCATTATAAAAACACTGAATCATCATTTGTTTAAAACAGCTTATCCAAAACCATTCTGTGGCTATCGTAGTAAAGTCCAAAATAACTAAACCGATTTCCATTCTGTCTGCTTAAAACCTTTAAACATCTTCCCCCAGTTTCTAGTACAGACCAAATAATTCTCTTCTCAATAAATGTTTTGTACATTTATAATTAATTGCATTATTAATTATAATTTACATTGTGTTTATAAATAGATTTGTGAAACTGTCTCCGTTGATTTTCCTGTTTTTATAGAGAGTATCACTAATCCTTCCAGCCCCCTTATACCTTTGGAGTCATTGCTGACTCCTCATTCTCCCTCATTACCTTCATAGTATCTCTTGTATCCATCACCTTCTCTCAATTAAAATGACCATAATCCTCAATTAGATCTTCATCATTTCTTGTCTGGACTACCATAGGAGTCTCTTAATTAGTCTCCTTTCTTCCAATCTCCCCCTCTCTAATCCTTGCTTCATTTTGCTGCCAAATCATAAGACTAACCATGTCACTCCTCTTCTCAAGAAGCATAAGTACTCAAGAATTGAATGTATATACCTCTGTGAAGCCCTTCATACCATGGCTCCAAAATGCTTTCTATCCATATTACATGTTGCTCTCTTTCATGTACTCTACTTTGCAGTATTAACAGAAGGATATTGGTATTTTTTTAAAAAGATGATGTTTTGTTTCAGAGAGAATCTCAGGGTCAATAAAAATACTGTCCTTTTACAAATATAATTCAATCTACTCTCTTCCTTCCATTCAATTCTAGGCCCAGTCATTATCTACCTATTCAAAGTACATGCAATGATTGACTAAATCTATGGGTTATCTATCCAACGTCACATTGGAGTCTGGACTCTAGGCATTCTTCATTCACTGGCTTATTTCACTGTATGGATATTTAAGTAAAAGTCATTGACTAATGATAGATCTGACTTAAGAGATACTGCAGTGTTTTGGGACTTGATGCAATTAGCACATTACCATCTGCAAATAGGTTCAGCTGGAGAACTTGATCAGCAAAGAATAGTTCTTCCATTTATACTCTGTACTGGATAGCTTCCTGCCAGTGGCCAATACTTTTGGTGAAAATAGTTCTCCCTGTTTTAGGTCTTACTTGATATTAATCAGCAGAGAGCTTTTGGGGGGGGTTTGTTTGTTTTAAATTTTATTTTTAATTTATGGAATAAAAAATCATTTCCATAACTTAGTACAATAAAGAGATGATTGTACATGAAACTATCTACTATGCACAACTTGATATTATTCCTTTCAAATGCACAACAAAATTATCATGTAAATTTCTTCCTTTTTTCTTTTTTTTTTCTTCCTTCCCCCTCCTGCCCTAGAGATGGCTACCATTAAACATAAATGGGTATATACGTAAAATTATTCTATACATGCTTCTTTTTATCAGTTATTTCTCCTGGATACAGATTAACATCTTTCTTCATATGTCCTTTATAGTTAATGTGGGTATTTATAATAGTAAAAATAACTTATTCATTCAAAGCCATTCTTAAAACAATATTGCTGTTACAGTACACAATGTTCTTGATTCTGTTCATTTCATTCTTCATTACTTCATGCAAGTCTTTCTATAATTATTTTTGGTGAGGCAATTGGGGTTAAGTGACTTGCTCAGAGTCACACAGCTAAGTGAGCATTACGTGTATGAGGTCAAATTTGAACTCAGGTCCTCCTGACTCGAGGGCCGGTACTCTATCCACTACACCATCTACCTGCCCCCATGTTCTTCTAAAATCACTGAGCTCATCATTTCTTATAGCACAGTAGTATTCCATCACAATCATATGCCACAACTTGTTCAGCCATTCCCCAACTGATAGGCATCCCTGCAATTTCCAGTCCTTTGCCACCACAAAGAGAGATGCTATAAACATTTTAGAACATATAGGTTCTTTTCCTTTTTCCCTAATCATCTTTGAAAACAGATCAAGTCGTGGTATTGTTGGGTCAAAGGGTATAGGTAGTTCAATAACTCATAATTCCAGATTTCTCTCCAAATTGGTTGGATTATTTTACAGTTCCACCAACAGTGAATTAGTGTCTAATTTTTCTACATCCTCTCCAACATTTGTCACTTTCTCCTTTTTTTCATTTTAGCCAATCTAGTAGGTATAAAATGATAGCTCAAGGTTGTTTTAATCTGCATTTCTCTAATCAATAATGATTTAGAGCATTTTATATGACTATAAATTGTTTAGATTTCTTTATTGGAAAACTGCCTGTTCATATCTTTTGACCATTTATCAATTGGGAAATGACTTGTATTCTTATAGATTTGACAGAATTCTTTATAAATTGTAGATGTGAGACCTTTATCTGATAAACTGTTCATAAAAACTTTCCCCCAATTTTATGCTTTCCTTCTAATCTTAGATATATTTGTTTTATTTGTACAAAACCTTTTTAATTTAATGTAATTGAAATTATCCATTTTGCACCCAATTTTGCCATCTTGTTTATTCATAAATAGTTCACCTATCCATGAGTCTGATAACTAATATGTTTCATGTTCTTCTAATTTTCTTGTAAAACCTCTCTTTATATCTAGGTCATGTATCCATTTTGACCTTATCTTGGTAAATGGTATGAGATATTGGTTTGTGCCCAATTTCTGCCATATTGCTTTCCAGTTTTCCCAACAATTTTTTTTTACCAAATAATAAATTCTTATCCCAAAATCTCAAATCTTTATACTTGTCAAATAAACAGGTTTATTTGCTGCTATAAATTGTATGTTTTTGCTATTCCATTGATCTACCTTTCTGTTGCTTAGCTAGTACCAGATAGTTTTGATAATTACTGCCTTATAATTCAGTTTAAGATCTGGTTCTGCTATTCCTCCTTCCTTTATACTTTTTTTCATTATTTCAGAGAGCTTTTGAATAGTACTATCTGTGTTTTATCTTTCACATGATTTTAGCATATGCATAGGAAATGCCTTTAGGAAATAAAACCTTTAACTTACTTTTTCACCACTAATTCTGTTTTATGAGATAATACTATTAATTTTCTACCATTCCCCTTCATAAGCTTTTACCTGTTTGTTTATATTCTAAGCCCATTTTGTTCTTCATTGCTATATCTCTGTGCTTAACACAGTCAAGTGTTTGCAATTACCAAGTGTAGGCAATTACCTGATCTCTTTTCGACTCCTCATTTGTTTACATTAGTTATATTTTATCCTTAGGAAATTATTATTATCTGTATTATATATTTATTTTTTTCTATTTCCTAGGGCAGGGGGGACCCAGTGTGCATCAGTAGCTTATTATTTGAATGGTCAGACAGGAGATGTTTTAATTGTTTGCCATTATCTTCTCATTTTTATTTTCTAATATAGCATTGATTTTGATCTTTGCTCTAACAACCCTTTTGCTTGCTCCATACAACATATATAGGTGATGCAGCATGTTCAAAAATGTCTCACACATTTTAAGCTTGTTGATTCCTACTTAAGATATGTGTGTAGTCAATTTTAATGTGTGTAATTTCCTATGTTCAGAGCCCCCCCACTATCTTCTTTAAAAAAAAATCTAATGACTATAGATATAAGGCTTCTTTATAGACTAAGTGTTTTTGGTTTCTTTTATTTTTCAGTCCTGAGCCATATTTTTCACCATCCTATCTAAGCCTTCCTTTGAATTTAAACTCACTGAATAAATATGTTGATTTAAACTAGATAGAAGACCTAACTGAAGGAGGCAAAATATGACTTCCTAGTTATTACTATAATATGAAAAACAAATTCTGTGATTGGACTATGGTTCTTGGTGGATATATCTTATTTCAAAAGAAACACGATGCTAAAAGAGGAGTATGGTAGCATTCTATACTGAGAGGTATACTCATGAGGAAATCCAGGAACAAAATAGAGGAAGCATGATAGAGACTATTTGGGTGAAAGTTAATGGAGGAAGAAACAGAAGTGATTTTGTTCTTGAAGTTTCACATTAATATTATACTACCAAATTATGCTACAGACCTCATGGACAGAAAACAGAAATAGATGAGGCATATGCAAAACAGATCACAAGCCTGGCACACAGTCTTGTTGACTGATTATATAGTAATGATGGAGGACTTTAATTATCTGGACATTTAATTGGAGTTTTCTCTGCCAAAAGCAAAGAAGCTATTAAATTCTTGTCTGGCCTTAGAGATAATTTCAATCTTACATGGACAGAGGAACCAAAAGGGAAATTTCTCTGTTGGATTTGATTCACATTAATGGAGAAGATCTGGTTGCTGGAGTAGAAATGATAGAAAACTTAAGGGAAAGTGATTGTAAAAAGCATACTTTTATTCTTTGGAATATTGTATTCTAAGACATCTTCTCATTTTGAGTGGAAATGTTAAGGTCTTATGTGATTCAGACTGTTAAGTTCCTTAGTATTTCAACCATTGCCTTCTCTCCTGTTCACATGGTGCTAAACAAAACTAAAGAAAATAATGAAACTGTATTTGACTGTGCCTCCCACAAATTTATGCTATATAATCACGGCTGGACAGGCAATCCTTTTATATTTCCCTAATTGACTCACTATTACACTCACTACAACAGCTTTTCCCAACCTTTTCAACCTTCCTTTAGCCTCCCATGATTCTCCCTCGCCCACCCTCTTAGCTGACAATTTTGCTTCATTGAAACAATTCACCAAGAGCTCCCTCTTCTCTGCTTCTCATCTCCCATCACTCAGATGCCTTCCTCCACTTTATCTTTCTTCCCCAATATCTCATATGAAGGAGGGGTCCTTTTCCTTGCCAAGGCTAACCTCTCTACATGCACAAGTGATTCTAATATAGCCCATCTTCTCTATCAGATTTCCTCTTCTATCATCCCTAATCTCTCACCAAATTTCAATCTTTCCCTATATGCTGGCTGTAGTCCTGATTCCTGAAAACATGCCAATATCTCTTTCATTCTCAAAAAAATCCTCATTTCATCCATCCATCCCCACTACATATCATCCCATATCACTCCTCCTTTTTATGACTAAATTCTTTGAGAAGGCCATCGACAATTGATGCTTTTACTTCCTTTTTCTCACTTCTTAATTTTTTGCATTCTGGCCTCTGATATCATCATTCAAATGAAATGCTTTCTTCATAATTACCAATGATCTTCTAACTGCCAAATTCAATGGCCTTTCCAGTCTATATCCTCCTTAACTTCTCTTCAGCCTTTGACGTTATCATCCTCTTCTCTGATATTTTCTTCTCTCTAACTTTTTGTGACATTGTTCTCTCTTGGTTCTCCTGACACCTGTCTGACAGTTCCTTCTCAGTCTTCCTTTCTGGATTTTCATCCAGACCACATAGCCCTAATCATGAGTGTCCCCCTGTGGCTCTGACCTAGGCTTTCTCTTCTTCCTTTATAATGTTTCACTTGGTGATTTCATTAGCTCCCATGGATTCAATTATCACTTCTATACAGAAGATTCTCGGATCTACTTGCCCATCCCTGAACTCTCTGCTGACCTTCAATCTCCTATCTCCAAATACCTATTAGACACCTTGAACTGGATATCCTATAGACATCTTAAATTCAACATGTCCAAAATTGAACTCAGTATCTTGAACAAAAATTGTCTACCCTTCCTAAGTTCCCTATTACTTTCAAATATACCACTCTCTTCCCAGTCACCCAGGCTCAAAACTAGGTGTTATCCTCAACTTCTGTCTTTTTCTCACTCCTCATAACCAATATGTTATCAAGTTATATTGATTCTACCTTCAGAACATCCCTCATCTATGCTTCCTTCTCTCTTCTAATACTGTCAACATCTTGGTTCCAGTCTTTCATCACTTCATTCCTGGACTGTTTGCAGTAGCCTAATGGTTGGTGTCCCTGCCTCAAGTCTCTCCCCTCTATAGTCTAATCTCTACTCAGCTGTCAAATTTATCTTCCTCCATGTCATCACAACCCCCATTCAAAAAATGTCATTGGTTCCTTATTACCTCAAGATAAAGTATAAATCCTCTGCTTAATTTTTAAAGCCCTTCATAACCTAAGCACTTCCTACCTTTCCGGTCTTTTGGCATCTTATTCCCTTCTACTCTGCAGTACAATGACACTGGCCTCTTTGCTGTTCCTCAAACACTCTATCCTAACTCTGTGCATTTTTTTCAGAGTGGCCCCTATGCCTGGAGCTGTTCCTCCTCTTATCCAACTTCTAACTTCTTTGACCCTTCAAGCCCCAGATAATATCCCATATTCATCAAGAATCCTTTCCCATTCTTCCTTCATGCTAGTGTCTTCCCTCTGAAATCATCTTCAGTTTATCCTGCATATATCATTTGTAGATAACTGCTTGTTGTCTTTCTCCTCATTGGATTATGAACCTCTTGAGGTCAAGGGTTATTTTTGCCTTTCTTGACATAAAAAGTGTTTAATAAATGCTTCCTCTCTTGATTCTTTCTGGACATTATAGTAATTTTTCTTTGATATACTGGCTTTGGATTTTGGCTATACCATTTCTGGAATTTTTACTTTTAGGGTTCCTTTCAGGAATAAATTAGTGGATTCTTCTATCTTTGTCCTTTAGTTCTAATAGATCAAATATAGGGTCCCAGGCTTTTTAAAATTATGATTTTCATGAAAGCCCAATGGTTCTTAAATGGTCTCCCTTTGACCTATTTTCCAGGTCATTTTTTTATACTTGGCATCTTACATTTTCTTACCTTTTTTTTCAGTCTTGATTTTGTAGTTCTTACTGTCTCATGTAGTTACTAATTTATATTTGTTTCATTGTCATTTTCAGAGTCCATTTCTTGAGTAAGGTTTACAGCTTTCTTCCTCTAAGCTACTTATTTTCCTTCCTTTTTTACCCCTTAAAAGCTTTTATTGCATTTCTTCTAAGGTGTTCATGTAGTTCTTGGGGAAAATCCATTTTTTTCTTTGAGTCTCTGCTATAAAGTTGTTATGCAGTTAAGAGTTGTAATAATTTTTTTTATGGACCTATATTTTCTTTTTTTTTTTTGCTCATCTCTCTAGATTTGTTTCCTGAATTGGGGCCTTGGGCCAGGGCCAGGATCATCCCCTTGCTTCACTTTTTGGTGGAGTGAATAGCCCTCCTTGATCTCTCCTTGTATCACTTAGTTTCTTGCACTGACCTCCACCTCCCAGGGTATGGTCCCCTATATCTTTGAGTTTTAGAATCCTGTTTTTCAGGGCCCTCTCTGTTATCTCAAGACAAAGTGGTATGGACCTCAGATTCTTTGGATCCAGGCTATTCTTGCCTGAGTATTGTGGAACCATGCTGGCATCTGCCTGCTGCTGCTCAGCAGAGCTTTCAAGGTCCCTGCCCTGGGACTTAGTGACCACTTTGTGGTCTCAGGGCAGAGAATATTGTGAGTTCTTAATAAATGCTTGTTGATTGATTGAATGAGCAATCGATTCTCAGGGCAGCCCTTTGCCCTAGCTCTCTCCTGCCTTGGGACATAAAGCTTTACAGTCTTACCAGACCCCAGGCTCTGACACTAATTCACTGGAAGGGTACTATTGCCTCATGGCTGTTAGCTGTCTTTTTATGAAGTTCTGGCATGGAAGAAGTTATTTATTGTAAATTCTTATTAAATCTCTTGATCATTATTCAATCTGGTCTAAACTTCAGGATTTTACCTCAGTAGGTATCCGGGAGCTGGGTAACTTGTCTCCCACTGAATAGTCAACTTGGCAGGAAGTCCCCAACTTAGATTTTAAAAAGAAATGTACAAAACATAGAAGCAAGGCCAAGTAATGGAAGAATATAAGTACATATCATAATCCTCTATAAATAGTGTTAGGAATGCAAAGGTTCAAAATGAGTTGAGGCTGGTAAAAGAACCTAAGGGCATTTAGGGTTCCAAAAAGGTTTTGTTGTTTTTTTAGCTCTGTTGGGGAAAAAGAAAATCAAAGAAAATACAAAACATCTTCTTGGGAGAGAAGAGACAATAACTGACAAGAGAAGTCAATATCCTTCTTTCCTTTTGGCTTCTACTTTCTCTGCCAAGAATGACCTTTGCACTGGAAATGACAAAAAGAAAACTTACTAACAGGGATTTGAGAACCAAGATAAGTAAGATTAAAATAAGAGAGCACCTAGCTGCCTTGGATGAATGCAAGTCATCTAACACAGATGAACTACATCCTCAGGTCCTAAAAGAAGTGGCAGGTAGAACTGCTTAGCCACTTAGAGAGATTTTTGAAAGATCTTGGAAAGCAACAGAGGTAGCACAAGATCTGTGAAGGACAAAAGTCTTGATTTTAAGAAGAAAGGGAAGACAACAGATTATACAAACAAATTGCTTTAGATAATGACTTTGATAGCAGGCGAAATTCAAGAACAGATGTTAAAGAGATGATTAGCAAACATCTAGATAGGGAAGCAGTGATTACAAAGAGGCTACATGGCTTCTCCTGAGCTGATCAGACTGGACTTATCTCCCTTGTTGACAGAATTATTAAACTAGTAAATGTGGAGACTGTTGCAGATAGAGTTTACCTAGATTTTAACAAATCTTTTTTTAAATTTCTAATGAAAGTGGATGAGAGATATTAATTAGACAATAATACAACCAGATAAATTCAGAAGTGTTTGGATGGCCAGACTCAGAATAGTTGTTAATGGTTCAAATGCCAGCATAGCAGGAGCATAGATGGCATGTTCATCAAATTTCTAGACAACAAAATCTGGAAGAGACTGAGAAGGAGTTGTCCAACAGATAGGAGAACATCTTTTATAAATGTTAATCATATATACATACAAGATGCTAAAATTATATATATTTATTTAGAAAATGAAATCTTCAAATCTCTTTTCAAATGGATAAGACTTTCAGTTTACATCTTTTTAAGTTCATCTCATTATTCTATCATATCACCTGTCTCCTTGTTGCCTCTCTAAGAATGATATTTAATTTTTCAATGACATAAAAGTATTAATCTTCTTCCTTCATGGTGATGTCATTCTAAGACTGTTTTGCAGCTTTTCCCCTATAATGTAAGCTCCTTGAATGAAGGGATTATTTAATTCTTTGAATTTGTATTCCTATCACCAAGTACAATGCCAAGCAGTTTGAGTAATTTCTATAAACAATATTGTACCCAGTTCTTTTAGAACTGTGTCCTACTGAGTACAGAAAGGAGAGGATCTTTCCATTCTTCTTAGATTCTAACCTAGAGGTATGCTTCTCAAATTCTGGATGCTTATGTAGCACATTAAATCCCTACTGGAGTGAACTGGGGAAATGGCAAGGGCATTCCAGGAAATTAGAGAGTGTTGTGGGGTTTTTTTATTTAGTTTTTCTTAGCCCCCATTCAACCTTCCTCCACCAAGCATTGTTTGGACACTTCTTTTTATGATTATATAGACAGGTTAATCTTTATACACTCTTCATAGACAGGCTAACCCTTATACACTCTTCAGCTGCTTCACAATGCTGGACCTGAACACAAGAAAAAACAATCATCTTCTTCCTGCATTAAGTCTGTTTTCCATATCTGAATAGCTCAACTGCATATGAAAAGACCAGTAAGACTTGAGCTTGCTCCAATGTACAAGCAGTACCTTTGTGCCCCACTGTTCATCTGCATAAGACCCAACAGGAATATGGCAAGTATGCCTGGTTGGTCATATAAGTAAACCTATAATCCCTCACTGAGGAAAACCACCTCTAATCCAGGTAGAATTGTCCAGCAAGAGAGGTCAGTCCTCTCCCACCTCCTGCCTAGAGGTGATGAACATCAGAGTTCAGGCTCTGAGAAAGTCAAGACAAGGAGTTTCTGCCAGTCCTAGGCTAAGGGTCATGACTTTTGCTGAAAAGAGCACTATAACACTAAGCTAAACCATAAGCTGGAAGTAGGGAAAACTATAGCTGCCCACCAAAAAAATGAACCCAGGAAATCTAGTATATCACTCTATCCAGCAAAAGCACAGCATCCTGTGAAGAGGCCAGCCACAGAGTGATCTGCCCAGCTCAGTCTGGAAACAACTGTCCAATGGCAGACATACCTGCCCAGTCCAATCCAATAGCAGCCAAGTGACCTGCCTGACCTAGCAGCGGCCATGGCCTGAAACGAAGCATCCTACCTAGCCAAGCCAAGTAGCAGCAGAGCCTTGGTGAGGAGCCAGCTCCACTGCAGAGTGATATGCTTGACCGAGACTAACAGCAGATTGACCTGTCCAGCTAAGATGTTACACCCTTTGAATTAATGAAAAGAAACACAAGGGAAGTTGGCCTAGCCATTCTAGATCTAAAACTGTATTATAAAACAGCAATCATCAAAACTACTTGGGACTGGCTAAGAAATAGAGTGGTGGATCAGTGGAATAGGTTGGGCACACAAAACACAGTAGTCAATGACTACAGTCATCTACTGTTTGATAAACCCAAAGACTCCAGCTTCTAAGATAAGAACACACTATTTGACAAAAACTGCTGGGAAAACTGGAAAAAGCATGGCAGAAACTAGACATAGACTGACATCTTACACCACATACCAAGATAAGGTCAAAATGGGTACATGATTTAGACATAAAGGATGAGACTATAAGCAAATTAGGAGAGCAAAGAATAATTTAACTGTTAGATCTATGGAGAAGGAAAGAATTTATGACCAAAGAAGAGATGGAGAACATTATGAAAGGCAAAATGGATCATTTTGATTACACTAAATTTAAAAGTTTTTGCACAAACAAAGCCAAAGCAACCAAGATTAGAAGGGAAGCAGAAAGCTGGGAAAGCATTTTTACAGCCAGAGTCTCTGATGAAGGCCTCATTTCAAATATATAGAGAACTGAGTCAAATTTATAAGAACACAAGTCATTGCCCAGTTGATAATTGGCCAAAGCATAAGAACAGGCAGTTTTCAGAGGAAGAAATTAAAGCTATCTATAGTCAAATACAAAAATGCTCTAAATCACTATTGATTAGATAAATGCAAATTAAAACAACTCTAAGGTACCACATCACACCTATTAGATGGGCTAATGTGACAAAAAAGGAAAATAATAAATGTTGGAGAAGATGTGGAAAAATTGAAACACTAACGCATTGTTGGTGGAGTTGTGCATGATCCAACCAATCTAGAGAGCAATTGGAACTATGGCCAAAGGGCCATAAAACTGTATATCCACTGATCCAGCAATACCACTACTAGGACTATATCCCAAAGAGATCATTAAAAAGGGAAAAGAACCCACATGTACAAAAATATTTGTAGCAGCTCTTTTTGTAGTGATCAAGAATTGGAAATTGAGGGGATGTCCATCAACTGGGGAATGGCTGAACAAGTTGTAGTATACGAATGTAATGGAATACTATTGTTCCATAAGAAATGATGAGCAAGCAGATTTCAGAAAAACCTGGAAAGACTTACATGAACTGATGCTGACTGAAGTGAGCAGAACTAGAAGAACATTGTACACACAGTAACAGCAACACTATGCGATGACCAACTTTGATAGACTTAGCTCTTCTCAGCAATGCAATGATCTAAGACAATTCCAAAAGACTTGTGATAGAAAATGCTATTTGCATCCAGAGAAGGAAATGTGGAGTCTGAATGCAGATACAAGCATGCTATATTTTTCTTTCTCATGGTTTTTCCCTTTTGTTCTGATTCTTCTTTCACAACATAACTAAAGTGGGAATAGGTTTAATGTGATTGTACATGTATAGCCTATATCAGATTGTATGTCATCTTGGGGAGGACAGGACAGGAGGGAGGGGGAAAAATTTAGAATGCAAAATCTTACAAAACTGAGTGTTGAAAACCAAAAATAAATAAATATTTTTTAAAATGAAAAGGGTGAATTCAATACCAAATGAAGAGGAAATTAAAACAATAATTAGGGAAAAAGAATGTTATGCTATTTGAGTAGCCAGCCCAATTAAGCAAGGAGATAGCTCATCTATTACCATTGCCATAACCTGAAGTGAACTTTATGAGGACATTACATGGAGGGAAAAGTATGAAGTCCTGCAACTCTGGAGATCTGAGTCAAATTTATTCTGTGTTTTCCCTAGAAGTATGCCTCACTGCCATTACGATGCAAATGTGTACCCATTCTTTCCCCTATGGAATCTGTGTGCATTTGTAGAAAAATGTTTGTTTTATTTTATCTACTTTGTAACTCCTCTCCTTGCTTACCATTTGAGTAAATGCCTTTTCTAAGAACTGAGTCCACAGGCTGATTGATAAAGAGAAGCACACTGGTAGGGGCTAATGAGCAATAGTGTCAAGGAAGATAGCCAGCCACAGGGTTACCCTTGAGAAAGCAGCAACTACTTTAGGGGGATCCAGTCTACCAAGATCAGTGTGTGTGATGAGTATAAGCATAGAGAGGCACTAAATTTATAATAAAGTTTTACTATACTTGTTGATGGAACCAAAGTGATTTAAGTTTTCATAAATGAATGAAATGATAAATGAAGATATTTAGCAACAGATAACATTTATATAGTGATCTAAGGTTTTTCAGTGCTTAACATACAAAGTAAGTCAGAAGTCTTAGTGCAGTTTTAAGCTTTAATAGAATAAAGCTGCACTAAAACTTTTGTAACATGCTGTATATTAACTCATTTTATCCTCACAACAACCCTAGGTACTATTATTATCCCCATTTTCCTGATGAGGAAACTGATGCTGAAACTAGTTAACTTACTTGCCCAAGATCACACAGCTGGTGTCTGAGCTGGTTTTTTAATTCAGTTCTTCCATTTAACTTTTTGCATCAATGTCATTCATCTCCAGTGCTTGTTGATAAATTAATTACAACAGGGAATGACTCACATTTTTCATGCACTCCCTCTTTATCTTATTTGTATTTTTTTTTCTCCTAGGTGATATATTCCTTGTGCTTGATTGTCAGATACATATTGATGACATCCAGATGATCTTTGGATTATTTTAATCTTTCCAATGCAGCTTTCCATTTCATGATTATTTATGCAACATTCAAGTTTTGAGAAAAACATTTTATTAGTCATTCCATCAACAATAATTTAATAAGTATTTACTATGTTCCAAGCCTTGTTCCAAACTCTAAGGATAAAAAGAAATACAAAAAACAATCCCTTCTCTCAAAGAGCTCACACTGTAATGGGGGAGACAATATAAAACCTACTGTATATAAATAAACTATAGGCAGGATAAATTGGAAATAATCAACAGAAGGTAAAGCACTAGCATTAAAGGGGGGTTGGGAAAGGCTTCTTGTAGAGGGTGGTATTTTAGCTGGGACTTGAAGGAAAGCAGTATATTACAGCATAACTGAGTAACAACTGGAGGGTAAGAAAGGAAATGCTTTCCTTGGAGTTTGTGAAAACAATTCTCTAGGAAGCAGAAAAGTAATAAAATGTTTACAGTACTCTTCCAAAGTGCCCCACCATCAGAGAGGATATAATAGAGGGCAGAAATTTTTTTTAAGTCTTGTTTTTGGCATTATGCCAAGGCTATTTTTGCTCAGTTATGTTAAGCAATTTTCTTAAGTTCATGATATATAGCAGCAATGAGTCTATCTGTACACTACTTAATTGTTCCTTAATAATGTAGCATAATGCTGCTCAATGGATCAGGACAAACAGAACCAAGTAATATCATTCCCAACTGAAACAACACCAGAAATGTAGGTATGCCAGATGGGATTACCTAAAATGGATTCAGATAGCAAAGGTTACAGGGACAAAAGGGCTATTCATCTCTTCCTCCTCCTTAAAGCTAAGATTCATTTTCATCCACTGACATCCCTTAAAATGATTCCTGCTGCTTCCTCATACCCCACCTTGGAAAATCTGAGTGACCTGTCTTTAGAATACTTATTAACATCCAATTATCTCTGATCCAACCTTCACTGTTTTCAGTTTTCTCAACTCATTCTTTAGTATCAGCAAAGAAAAAGTACTACCAGAAATGATATCAGAGGTTTTTTCATATTTTCTCCATGTTTCAAGAGACTTCCTGCAGCAAATTCTTCATTTAGCTATCTACGTGGAGTTTTCTAAGTTATAGCTTCAGATGTCTGGCTCTTATCTTAGCCTTCAGTTGTGGTAAACACAGCAATATCTCTTATATTGTGAAGAAGACAGAATAGGAAACAGCAAGTGAGTTGGCCTTTCATAGGTCCCAAATTCAGTTACATTTGACTAATGGTTCTCTTCTCTGTTGAAGAAAAAGAAAATAAAAGCAAAGTTTTTAAAAGTTAAATTATTCGGTGACTGGTAATGTTTTTTTTTCTTTTTCCCCCCCAAGAAACCGCATACTTGTCCAAGATTCACGTAAAGATTGGTTTGGTGAGGCTGTTTTACATCTGTCAGCATTTTTAGTATAAACTGTTGGTAATACAAATGCCAAAAAAAAAACCAACCCAAAACCCTTCAGTCTGAAATTTGATATACCAGGTCTCAGCCCAGGAGTTTTTACATGTTTTCAGAAAGTTAAGTTCAGCTGTTTTTGAATTAGTAAGATGGGGAAGGGGGAGGGATTCCAATGCACCATTTTAAAACACACTTTTGTTGCAGGGAAAGGGAAAGAATAGGCTTGTAACAAAATGAAATGAACAGACTAGAAACAACTGAAAATATGAGAGTAGCACAACTATTTCCTGTGCATTTTAAAACAGAATGTCTTCATTTGAGCTTTACTAAGTCCATATTCAGTAGGATGGCACACTCAGAGCTCTGCCCACCTTAATGATAGAGATCAGTGTGCCCACCTCTTGGCAGCTGATTAAGTGATAAATTCCAATCCTTCAGCTTCCCTGATCAGCATACAGCCAAAAGAGACTAATGCAATAAACAGTGGTTCACCCAAAGGGGTTGTGAGCCATTAGTAGATTGTGGTTTTGCCTAGCTCAAACATATTTTTATCCTTCTGTCTAAAATGACCACTCTATATACAGCCGTGTGATACTGTACTTCATACTGTTCCATGCTCCTATATAGAATATTTACAATAGGAATATACTATTGAACTTAAAGTTGTCACTACAAATCTCATTGTGAGTGTAAGAATGAACATCCTACCCCCCTTTTTTTGTCTATAATACCAAATTTGAGAGGGTGTAATTTCAAATAATTACTATTGCTTTCAAGATAGAAAATGTATTTCATGAAGCTCTTGTGTTTTTAAGTTGGTTGGTTATTATTTTAATTTTTTTCTTTCATTTACTTATACACTGCTTTTCTGTATTCCTAAAATATTGTAATGTCATTTACAGGAGCATTTTGACTATTAGCAGCTTGTAAGTGATAAATGCTTTGTAATTTTTATTATCCTTTACAATGTCTCTAAATGGTGTTGTTATCCTCATTTTATTAATGAGGAAAACAAAACACAGAGAAATTAAATTAAATACTCAAAAATTACTTAAAGCTCTTCTTTCATCTCCATTTCCAGAGTTGAGGTAGGTAAAAAAACTCAACTCTAGAAATGGAGATGAAAATAGGGATCAACACAACAAATGGTCTACCTGCTTTGTCTATATTTTACCTTTTTAATGTCTCTGAAGAACTGCCCTTGACTTAAATGAAACTCCATTATCCCCAGTCATCTATTGCCTATGTAACCCAGTAACATTTAGCCAATATACAAATGTGATCATTAAGATGGAGAAAAAGATCTTTCTTTGTTTCACTTGGTCACCATTATCTGAAAAATATTTATGGATCATTTGGTTCCGCTATTTAGAGTTGGGTATGGGGGAGTGGAGAGCAGACGATGTACTGAACCATCTCTCATATATATCCTGGGACCATCTTGGTGACTCTTTATCAGAAAAAAAAAAAGAGTTAAGCAAGCTTTCAAATCTGTATATTCCTTGTATAAACATATGAGGGTGGTATGGGAATTTTAATTTTCAACATCATGTAAAACCAAATACTGTGATCTGTTTGTAGCACTGCTGCTTTTGAAAAATATTCATTAACACCCTTCACCTTCCTTTGGGTTATAAAAACTATTGAAACAAATATCAAATAAGTCAATAGATATAAAATGCTTTGTAAACTATAAAATGCTATCTAAATGTGAGCTACTATGTTCAATACTCAAACCTCTTTCCACAATACCATGTCTGCACATTTTTGCTGGACACACTAAGGATTTCCTAAGGGGACTGCATTTTTGGCTGAGGGGCACACAGTGGTGTAGAGACCTCTTATATTGGTGTTCTTGCTAGAACTGAACTTTCGTTTCTTTTAAAAAAGAGAGAAACAGATACAGTTTTAGTATGAACTGTGAAAGGCATGTACTATAATAAATATAAGCTATTATTTCAGAGCATATAAATTGAGGAGTCCTACTAGACACTGGGGTGGGGAGGGAGGGCTCCAATGGTTTTATATCCACTTCATCGATTGCCTTTTCCTCCATATAGAGAAAGTGTTTACTGAAAATGGCTCACCAACAATAGACGGAGTTGTGTGCAGCTTCCTCAGGCACCCCCAGTCTCTCACTCTCAAAAGGGCCATTTGTTACTCAAATCCACTTCCAATTACATCTAAAAACAACAATGCATGACTTAGAATACTGACTTAGTAGAGGGTTAGCCAAAGGAGGAAGGAAGCAGTTCAAGTCTGGAGCACAAGGTTCCTACTGTGTGAAATCAGTGGTAGGAGCTATTAAAATGCCATCTTCATCTCCCTTTCACTTCTCCCCTTCCTCTGCCTTCCTAGCCACCCTCCCCCATCTGCTAATATCCTTATGGAGCTAAGAGGGGGGAAAAAGAAATAATGAATGACTGTATTCCTTGGCACCTGAACCACAATTTCCGTATAGGGACTTCAGACTTGAAAATAGAAGGCTTTAAATCCTGCTAACTTACGTTGTTCTTACAAGAATGTGTGTGTGAATTGAAAACTCCCTGCTATGTGTAGAAAAATGACGATTGAAAATTAAAATCCATACAGATTGTTACTCCTAATTCAGGTGTGTTAGAGACCAGTGGAAAATGTATGTAAAATTATTCTGTTTAGGAACCAAGGTAAATTAGAAATCTTCATAACAATCCCTTCTTAGATAAATATGTTTCAGGATTGAGTTTTCTGAATGGACAGGCTACCTCACTGGCAGCATAACTGTTAGTTTTTGTCAAAGAGCTCGGATTCTGATTTTCACCCTGGAAGCCTGTCAGTTTTCCACTCCCCTTCTACCCTGTCAAAATCACTATGGGACCCCTCATGACCTGACCATGAGGGCTGGTTAAATGTTATTGGGGAGCCTGTTGAAATCTTGCATTGCTAACAGAAGGAGGGATGTCTCTCAGACTGATTCATTGCTTATCACAGGCTAGCTCTAGCTCTCATGTGATTTTCATGAGATACTCCCCCTCCCCCCCAAATTTCTAAGTTGAATTTAGCACTTAGCCAAGTGATGCATTTTTCGTGAAAATGAATAAAGACATAATCCAGGCAAGCTTTCCAAAACCTCATTTTCTTCCTCTCCACTCCCCCACGACATCAGACTGGATATGAAGCAAAGAAAAACCACAGGGTAGCCCCAAATTAATTCAGACCACATGATTCACTCCTATATCTTTCTGGAGAGAGCATTGTTTGTATGTTTGCCTCACCTCGAAAATCTTTTGAAATTGCTAGCTGTGCCCCATTCCTACCCCATCAGAGTGAGGTACCTCACTGGAGCAAATATTAAAAATCTGCTTGGTGTCTGGACAGCCACCCCTTTCTCCCCCTCCCTTCTTTTCCACACAGAGTGGTCTATAAATGATTTACACTGCTGGCTGTGAGTGTTGTTCTTGGCTTTGGGCGCCATAGGCTAGCCAGCCATTGTGTAACTAGATTCTGTCTGAAATGCTTTAGGGCTAATTGCCTCCTTACTTGTAGGCTAAAAACCTCTTAATTTTCATTCCTTTCCAACCATACAGGTTTTTTCAGGCTCTTCAACCTAGTTACTTTTTGTGTTCTAAAAAAGAAATTAGATCACATTCTCATTAATCTACTAGATCAATCTTTTTTTTTTTTAATCTCAGCTTGTTTGGATGGTAGTGGAGGGGTGGTTTAGACCAATTTAGAAATTGTAAGTTCGACAAAATCCAAAACAGAACTTGTTTGCTAAACAACTGATCTATTCTTCTCATGTCTTTTTTTAAAAAGTTTGCTGTGTATATATTTCTTTTCCTCTTGCTCATCCAACAGTCTTTGGAAAAACATTAAGTAGCTTTTGGCAGGGGCTCAAAACCAGCATTGCAGGGAAGGTATTTAAAAGTTCTTTAAGTGCGGACTGTTTGTGTAAGAAACATGAAATGGCTGCATACATTTCTTGTGATGGAGAAGGGCTATATTCAAAATTTTTGTTGGAAATAATGCACAATGATTTCTGTATTCTTTTTCCCTGGGTCCATTTATGTTTTTGTCTCATATGTTTCAGAATGGACTATTTTAATGAGCAGTTTTATGAGCCTAACTATGAGTTCTGCAAGCTCCACATATCTGGATTCCTCTGGGCACATTCATAGCTTCAAAACACAGAACCTTCACTCTTCTTACAGATAAAGTTCAAGACTTTCCTGTAATCAGCATTGGAAGTGGGGGTGGGGAGGAGGGAGATAGTAACAGATGCTTTCATTGACTAACCAAAGCTATTAAAATATTTATAAAATACTTTGTGGTAGCATCCTAAATTTTAAAAAAATTATAATAGCTTACTGTCATATGCAAATGCAAAATATTTTATACCATTCGAGTCTCACAACAATCCTGTAAGCTCTGACCACTGAGCTTTAGATTTGAAAGGGAGCTCCAAGGCCATTTATTCTAACCCATACCAGACCAAGAATCTCTCTAGAGCACACCAAATAAATGGCCATCCAGCTTTTGCTTGAAGTTGTCTATGATGAATAACATACTACCTCTGGAAGCAGGTCATTCCTGTTTGTATAGTCTTAGTGCTCATTCTTCTGCTTTCCAGAGTCAAGTAGAGCAAGTTTAATCCTTCTTTCATGGAAGACAACTCTTAAGATTCCATGAAATCTCTTCTTTAAGCTAAACAATTTTATAGTATTCTTCCACTGCTCCTCATGTGGCATGATCTCAAGAACCTTCAGCAGTCTAACTAGCCTCCTCTGGAGATGAGCTAACTTAGAGATATGCTTCCTACACTGTTGCACCCAAAACTGACTGCAGCACTCTCAGGGTTCAACTATCTTTTCTTCATGATTGGTTTTACACAACCATTTATCCCAATTTCATATTTTGAAGTGACACTGCCATGTTCTCCTCTTCATGGAATACTGAGGTCAGTCAGTTGTTTTTCAGTCATGTCTGCTCTTCATGACCCCGTTTGGGATTTTCTTGGCTAAGCTAATGGAGAGGTTTGCCATTTCCTTCTCCAGCTTGTTTTACAAATAAGGAAACTGAGACAAACAGTGTTAAATGACTTGCCTAGGGTCACACAGCTAGTAAATGTCTGAGGCCAGATATCAACTCAGGAAGATGAGTCTTCCTGACTCCAGGCCTGATACTCTATCAACTCTGCCACCTTAGTGGAGTTTAAATATTGAAGTACCACTATCATCACTGATGTTTTAAAATAGATCACTATAAAAATGCCCACGGATGTGATCCATTCTGTAACTTTGTGTTCTTCTTCTGGCTTCACCAATAAAGGATCTTGGTTCTCACAGTAGGTTCATTTTTCTCCTTGAATGCTTTACATCTTTATGTTAATTTCTGTCATCATCCTCTGTAATGTTTTACAAATTAACTTATACTTTAAACCAATATTACTCCCTGTTTCCATGGATGCTTGGCAATGGAATTAGGTATTTACTGTCGGAGGCAGTTTCTGAACTTCATTTCTTCACTTCTGTCCATTTCCCTTTTTCCAAAAGTGACTTGATCAAAGAGGTCAGGTTAGAACTCTTATACATGTATACCTTGTCTTCTCATTATCCATTCTTCTAATTTGGCATGGATAATACTAGCCTCCTTCCATGTCTACTTATGGTCCAGTGTCTTTCTGTGAACCTCTCTAAATTGTCTCTCCCATCTAACTGTTTTAAAGGACAAACCAAAGGTTCAGCTTTTGTGAGGGAATTTGATTATTCTTGAGGTTTGGGCAAATTTATCTACATATGGCTACAGTTTGAAGCTATGAATGTGCCCATGCTGGCCCAAAGGGCCATCACATTGTCCAGGAAATTCACACTTTGTCTAGGACAGGGTAGAAGAGACTTACCTGATTCCTCATGGTATATCTAGACATGCCCACAACAGAAGCTATTGCTTACCTGTTTCATTTGGCATATATATTCTCCTGCCTGGATAATTAGGTGAAGAGGAATAAAAGATGGTGAATGCATCTTGTCTTTTTTAAGATAATGTAGATTCACCAAGTTTTAGCCTTAGTTGGAATCATAGAAGTCATTTTGCCCGACTTCCCATTCATTCAAGAATCGTAGACTCAGGTCTTGGACCAGGAAGGGACCTTAGAAGTCATGTAATCATAATAACAGTTGATTTTTATATAGTGCTTTAAAGTTTGCAAGTTGCTTTACACAGCATTATCTCATTTAATCCTCACAATCTGATCCTTGTGAGATAGGAAGTATTACTAGTAGTCTCATATTATTCCCATTTTACAAATGAGGAAACTGAGGCTAAGGTGGTTTACCTAGGATCACCTATCTAGTAAGTATCTGAGGTTTGATTTGAATCCAAGTCTAAGATCAAATCTAATAGTCTATCTACCATCCCATGCTATTAAATCACTCCTTCATTTAACAAGTGAAAACACTAAAGACAAGAAGAGTTAAGTGACTTACAATGTTGACCTAATTGTCTTAATTTTGCTTTCTGAACAGATTATATCTTGTATTAATCTTCTTTTCAGGATAGATATTTTCCTCATATAACCTGATTCCCAGATCTCTCACCATTCTGTTCAATTTTCTTTGGACTCATTATATTTGGCCAATTTCCCCACTCAAATATTATAACAAATATTTAACATTGAAGCAGTCTTCTGAAGGTGGTGGTAAGGATTAACTGTAAGCAATAAAATAAATGGTTGAATCCAGGCATATTATAAGAAGTCAGGCATAATGTTGCCCTAGTAGACTCGTGGTGTCTCCAACGCCAATCTCCAGGCACACCCAGACAACTTGACTTGGCATGCTTCCTCTGTGCCCTGACTCTTCTCCATCTATAATGACCTATTCCAAAAATATTAATTCAGTTCTTTCATTATATCTCTCCTTTGCTCCTCCCTGTTAAATGTGTTTGATCCCATTTTAATCTCTCTCATCAAATATATGCTGTAAGAGCATTCACACAAAGTGAAAGAGTTTTTTTTAAGCCATCGAATCTTTGTACCATGTAAATATTGATTTGTCAGCTTAGTCTTTTTAAAGTATGGCTACTTATGTACCTTGCTTAAATTTCTTTTGCTTGGTGAATTCACATGAAAAACACTCTGCTCATTTTTTATCTATTTGGTAAGAATGAGTATTGCTGAAAGTTTTTATTCATGAATAGTTAAGCTAAATTTTGCAGAATATACTAATTTGACATACAAACAAATTTCCTTTCCTTTACAAAATATAATATCATAATTTTCCCTTTAATTTCCCATGGACAAGGCATTCTTCCTTGCTTTACAAAATTTAAACTTGGAGTACATAAAAGGCTTCTTCCTAGATGCTTGTAAAATTTATTACTTAATTCTGAAATTCTGGAGCCTGACTATTACTTTTCTATGTGGGAACATATTTGGGGCTTTCTTTATCAGTGATCTGTGGACTCTATTGAATTTTTTTGGTTTGTTTCTCTGCTATTTCAAATATTTCTGAAAATTATCTTGTATGATGTCCTGAGGCATGTTATTCAGACTTTTTATTTCATCTTAATTTTTCTGAGAGGCAACCAGAAAGACTTAGTTTTTCACTCTACATTCTGTCTTCAAGGTCAGTTGCTTTGGCTTTCAGAAATATGAGCTGTTCTACAATTTTTGCTCTTCTTTGATTTTGTTCTGATGTTCTTTGTTCCATCCATCTCTACATTTTTTAATTCAAATTCTGATAATCTCTTGTTTTCAATAGTTCATCATTTTGGAGAAATACATAAGCCTTTGATTTTTAAATCCTTTCTTGTAATCTTTAATTTCCATTTCTAATTATGATCCTTATTTATTCTTTTTAGTCTTTTGTTGACATTCTAACCTACTTTGGAGGTTCTTCCAGTTGCTGTACTGTCACTTCTGTACATTGCATTTTTTCTGACAATATTTCCCCTCGCCTTGAGATTTTCTCATCGTTTTGTTTTACTATGTAGTATCTCTTTTTTGTACCAGGTTATCTTAATTATTTTTTCAGTCTCTCTTCTGATAATTCTATAGGATTTTTCTTATGATTAATTCTTTTCTATTCCCTCAGTGTTTTTGGCATTGTTCTACTACTCTATTTGGTACGGTCCTTGTTATTTTGAAGTGATGGGAAGCTAGGTTTAAATATGACCCTTCATTTAGCTATTTTTCCAGGTATCTTCCCATTTCTTGAATAAATTAACAAATATAACATGAGATGGAGAGAATCAAAGGATCATTACTTTCATTAAGACTCATTCACTCAATTCAGTGAATATTTATTAATCATACATTTTGTACAAAGCAACATAATCCCTACCATTAAAGAATTTGCGATC